>NC_051246.2:40193154-40809500 GCF_015237465.2 Chelonia mydas
AACATACAGTGGGTAAAGCAATGTAAAATAAAAACAGTATTAAATTAACATTGATGTTATATAAAATATCCTGTGAATAATTGAGTGACACTAAATGAAAGTAACCTAGAAAAAGCAAATGATAAAGACTCGTGTTCCCAAAACCTATTTTAAAAGTTAAAATCATCCCAAAATTCAGGGTAAAGAGTCTGTCTGAAATAATGAGCAAAACCTAGTGCAGCTACTTCTCTTCCATTAACCTAGAGATGTTGTGGTGTTCTGATTTTAAGTTTGAAGGCTGTGCAGATTTTAATGGGAGAGTGGACACACTGCACTTTATACTTTTTGATCAAACAGAACAGCCAGTTGGTATCTGTGTTTTGAAACTTAATCCCAGATCATCTTCCTTAAATAAGCAATTCTGGACTGCTGGTCTCTTGTTCTGACCTTCAGGGGAATAAGAACATACTTTGGACTGCTGCAAAGCCACCAAAAGCCTTTGCCCTACAGAGAGGTGTCCTAAAATTGAAGAATGTGCACAAAGTAATTGTTGAACAATTTGAAAGTTAAATAATGGAATTTCTTTCTTGATGTGAAATGAAAATAGGATTTAAAATGTTTTAAGATATTAAACTTGACTTTTGAGTGCTTTCGAGCATAATTCATATTGGCACTAGAAAGTTTTATTTCTAGATTGTTTGACAGTATATTTGCATTTTATATGCATGTCTTGAAATGTATGTTAATCTTCTCTATATTTTGAGTATTTGAGTTAAGATTAATTGCTGGGGGAAGGAGGAGGAAAGAGGAGACTGTCTCCTCAGTTGTAGTGGGTTTATTTTTCCTGATATTTTCCAGTGATCCAAGTGAACTGTGAAGCTGCTTATTTTGTGAATTGGCAGCATGGATGCTCAGGAGTTAGCACAGGGGTGGGCAAATTGTTGGCCTGAGGGCCACACTGGGGTGTGAAACTGTATGGAGGGCCGGGTAGGGAAGGCTGTGCATCCTCAAACAGCCTGGCCCCTGCGCCCTATCCGTTCCTTCCCACTTCCTGCCCCCTGACTGCCCCCCTCAGAACCTCTGACCCATCTGAACCCCTGCCCCTAACCGCCCCCCAGGATGCCACCCTGATGCATCCGATGAAGTGAGCTGTAGCTCACGAAAGCTTATGCTCAAATAAATTGGTTAGTCTCTAAGGTGCCCCAGTACTCCTTTTCTTTTTGCGAATACAGACTAACACGGCTGTTACTCTGAAACCTGTCACAGTGATGAAGAAACTCTCTTAGGTGGTAACCACATAGAATACATACAGAATGTAAAGTCCTACAAGTCAAGTGTGTTTTAAAAGAACTACACAGGTGACATAGAAAATGGCTGAAGGACTAAAATAACAAAATCTTAGACCATTCAGTCTATTGCAGCATTAAATAATACTAAAGAATAACGTAAATGCCATCAATTTGAATACATGGAAAACCATAGTATAAATGCCTAGGTCTCTTTAGACGGTTTGTCTACACTCGGGCTTACAGTGGTGTAGACGTGCAGGGTCCTAGAGCCCAGGCTGCAGCCTGAACGCCTGCATCACAATTAAACAACCCTTTAGCCTGAGCCCAAGTCAGCTGGCATGGGCCAGCCGTGGGTTTTTATTTGCAATACAGACATACCCACCAACTCTGTAAGGCAAAGCAACATACTTCTAAGAAATTTTCCAGATGGGGAAAATGAGTCAGAGTCATTAGCTATCTTACTGAAGGTCACACATTAAGCCTGTGGTGAGGCCAGAAAAGAAAATCTAGATCTTTGGCCTTTGGGGTGTGTGTTTTTTTTTTTGTGAAAGCACAGGACACTGTTATTTCCTTGTAATTATTCTGTGATGGAGGTATCTGACCGTGACTTGTTCTTGCGTTATGAGACTGATGTGTAAAGTTAATGTAATGATTTTTTTCTTAAAAGTTTTGACCATTAGGTTCTCTTTTTATGTAGGTGTTTAATTTTGATGTTCGACAGTTACACTGGGCAGAATACATGGAGAACTACTGTATGGGAACTAAGAAATATGTATTGAATGAGGAAATGTCAGGTCTCCCTGCAGCTAGGAAACATTTGAAGAAGTAGGTTTGCATTTCAGTTATTTCTTAATATATTTCCCTTTCTGCGTATTGTTTTTCCTTTCCTTGTCTACCTCAGTCCCTTCTTGCCCTATGGCTTAATCATGCTTTATTAATATAATTTTAATGGAGTAAACTATTTCCCCTCTGACTGACAAAGTGATCAATCCATTCTTACCAGAGTTCGTTGTAATGCTTTGGAAGACTGGTTCTGTGTGGAAATGAAAGGGTCTGTCTTGTGTTCCCTCGCTTTGGAATAGAGGAGCCACTCTCTCAGTTGGTTCTGCTGTCTGCTGAGTCCTTCTGGTGTAGCTCCTCTTCTCTCCTTCCTAACCCTCCTGACATTGCCCCCAACCGCCCTATACAATGGGCAATGCATTGTTGCCATGAAACTGTTCTGTCCAGTTCAGTATTAGGAATGCTTCAGTCTGAGGTAGACTTTTCTAAATTAAACTTTCTTTGAGCTGAAAGAGTTTTGGGCTCTGGAGTGTCCTTTTTCTCAGGTCTGGTGTTCAGTCTGGACTGGGAGCCTGTTTAGCCATATACAGCCACCAGCTGCCTAGAGTTTGAAGGAATCTACTTCTTGAATCTAGGACTGATGTGGGGGGCTTAGCAGAGGATTGGCCCTTGAGATAAACTACTACTGCATAGAACTGTTTCCCCGGACGGAAGACGGATAGGCTTTCACAGTGTGGGAGTAAGAGAGTGGCCTGGATTTAGTATCAATGGGGAGAGAGACATTTGGCTATGACATGAAACAGTAACTGCACTGCAGAAGGTGGGCAAATACCAGCTTTGGAAAAAATGGCATGCAAAGCAATTTCGTTTCTGTTTCCTGGGTACCTGAACTTTGGCTGGGATCCTTTCTTCCATCTGCTTTCACAGTGCCAACTGGGTTACTGTCCAAATTCGGTAGTCCGTGAATTCTACCCCTTTCAATATGTAAATTTGTTAGGACTTCGTGAATGAGAGAGGTTGGCTTATTTTCTTTGAGTGGTCTGACCAATCTGCATGCAGAACATACCAGTTCTACACAGGTTGTAATCAGTAAAAACATTTTTACCCTTTCTGGAAGCATTTGTGGCCATTCAGGCAGAGAAGGGGAGGAGCAATGTGCTGCTTTGTCTTATCTCTAGTAAGATAAAGAAAAGACTGAGCTGCACAGCAAGAAGAGCCAGTTAAAGATCACCAGAGCTTTGTCTATTGGGGAGTTCTGCTGCCAGTTACGAAGGAAGAGTGAGAGGAGAACTTGGTGTCGTCTAGTGCCTGGAAGCACAGTAATATAGTAGCTACAGTTGTGGTGCTTAGATGAATTGGACACTACGTGAAAATAAACAAAAAGCCACTAAATAACTTGCATTAAGGCAGCTTTGACTGTCTTCAGCATCTCTCATATTCAGATACTGAGCAACACTTGTTTATCACAAACTGTGACTGGCTTCCCTTGTCAGTAACTTTTCTTCTGTGTTACTATAGAGGTCCCATAGTATCTACATGTATAAAGTTGTGTTATAATCCCCACTGCTTTTTATATGTAAATCCTACACAGCTGATTATGAGAACATTTAAATATTTTTGACCTGATGCGACAGTGATATGAGCTCTGGAAATTCATAAACTTAGTCTTCTTGATATGTAGATTTCAGTGCAATGTTTACAGTGCTTAGAAGTTGTAATAATCACAATGTCTTTTTTTATTATTATGTTTGGTGTGAAGAAGGATCTGTTTGGCCAACAGAGTGTTTTAAAATTCACCAAGCAGTTCATCTAGCTTTGTAAAGAGGAGAATCAATTTAATTACTTATGTCTACTGTAAGAACAGATCTCGCTCCAGTCAGGGAGCAAGAGAACACTTTTTGTATGATACAAATAGTGTTATAACTTTTTTTATAGAGGCTGCAAACAGGCAAATGATTCAGCTGATCTAGAGAGTGAAGTACTATTGTGTCTGTTTGGCTGCATTTTGTTTTTGAGCTGTCTGCAATAGTCATACTAATTGTGCTTATTTTAAATAAAAAAAACAAACTGAATGACGGCAGATTAGAGAAGCTACAAAGTCCTGTTACATGGTTCAGGGACACGATCTTCGATTCACACCTCTGAAGATAGTCTTCAGAGATGCATTACAAAGTAAATTAAATGTTTTTAAGCTTTTAAAATAGTCTGAGATCCTGTCTTCAAAAAGAGTAAGTCTAAAGTTGTAGGTGAGTTCTAGGGTTCCCATATCTGAAAAACCCACTCTTCCCCCCCCCCCCCCCCCCCCCAGCCAGTCAGTCAGTACTGTGTATCTTAAACCTGTTAAAGAAACGAATGGTGCATGTTCTGGAAACTAAGAATTAGTGTCCTTTCTAAAAATACATTGGAAAATGACCATGTGTTGGCCTTGAATTTGCTTGATAAATACCCTTCACTGTTGGCATATTACATTTCTGTTTATTCTGTAGTACGGTTTCTAACCCAGTTATGTGGCTTTCCTCTCCATTCCTGCCAAGCCCCTTTCTCAATGATTAATCTGGGATGACTGCAAATGAGCTGCTGCCCCTTCGTTCAGTTAATTTGGCCCACAGTGCAACTTGGGGTGTGAGAAATGTGGAATGCCTTAAATTCCATAATAAATTAGAGGTTGCACTTCTATAGCATCTTTCATCTGCAGAGCTCAGTGTTTTCTCAACACTTAAAACTTTTACATTTCTTTAATTCTTTCCTAGGTTAAGGAACATACGTTATGGCTTCAATACAGTCCTTGTGATCCTGATCTGGCGTATCTTTATTGCAAGATCACAAATGGCGAGAAACATCTGGTACTTCGTGGTTAGTCTGTGTTACAAGTTCCTCTCCTACTTTAGAGCATCCAGTACTATGAGATACTGAAGAGAAGAATTTTTAGCATTAGGACATCTATGCATATGGTGGTCTAACTGCACAAAGCCTGTAAAATGTACTTAGTCATCTCATCTTTTGTAAAAACATGAAATCATCTTAGACCTGGAGTGTGAAATATACAGTTCAGTATATGTAATGTTTAATTGTGTATTCCATGAAAACTTAGAGAATAAAACAGTTGAATACTGGATCAAATTGGCATTAGACAAATGTGTTAGCCTTACAAACAAAAATCTATCCACAGCAAGTTTAACTCTTTGGCCTGGGGAGAAACGTTTGGATCATTGACCAATATAACTGTGTAATTCTGGAATGCATTTGATTGAAATCTGCCTTAACAAGTAACTTCTAATTTTAATTTTTACTGTAAATAGGCACATTCAGTAAGAAGAACAAAATATTGACTCAGTTTGTAGACCTATTTATTTGAGACTCCTAGATTAGTGAGTTTTGTCCCGTTACAAGCCCATATGAGTGACTGTGGATCTTTGTAAATTACTGATAGCTTCTTATGTTGTTCTGTTCTTGACTTTTAGCACCTTTCCCTCACTTCCTTCCTCAAAGATTGTAAGGCTATGATGAAGACTCCTTCAGTAAAAGAAATGCATCACTCTTAATTGAAAGGCTAGTTGTCTGATCTAGTCTTCAAAATGTGTACACACATTAATTCTGCCCTTAGATACTGGCATGAAACTCCCATTAAAGTCAGTGAGAACCATCTGCATGTCGGAAAGCAGAATCAACCCTTTTATTGAAAAAAGAAATAAAAGGAAAGGAAATATGACAGTAAAAAGAACAGAGATGCAAGTTGTTGAATTTCTTCGCACTAGATGATGGCTAGATCAGGAACACAGAGACAATGCATTAATAATTACACACCTAGTTCAAGATTAACCTCTTCAGAGGAATTTCCATATCCTTTGCTACTATTTATATTATTCGTAGAATATTTTTTAAGCTCTGGTTGGCTAAGACAAATTGTATATTCTCTGTCACATACCTTGCTAAACCATTTTTATCTATCTCCAAGAATCATGATCTCAACAAAATTCTCTTACTATGTGAAGGATTGAAGTTAATGTACTTGCAAAAAACACATTAAAAATGATCCAACACAAACCTGCATTTCACTGGGGAGGTAGGGAGAAGAGGAATCCTGCACGTCTTAAATAAATTAAGAATTTTTTAAGTTTACAATATTTCGTAGCAAACTCTTGGCTAAAATTGAAGAAATATATTTTTCTGCATGTCTATTTTGATTTAGCAGGATAAATACATATTGAATAACTGCAAGAAACAGCTGAATTCTATTTTAATGTAACACTTAATGAATTTCCCTTTATATCTCAATTGCCTACAATTCTATTTTAAAACATTTTTAACATTGCTTTTATTTGACACACCTACATGGTATGTTCTCATTAAAATGATCAGTTTGTGCTGTACTTAAATCCAGTATGTGTTTTTTGAATATGCCTGGAAAGGTAAATTTTGAGTTAATCATACAAAAATTACATAAAACATGTATACATATTTGTTTTCTTGTCCCATTTGAAGTAAGTGTGCAATGAGCTTATTTTGCTGTTCTTGTGAAAAGCTAACTTTAAAGGAAAACACTTTATTTCACGTGAGTGTATATCCAGTTTTGGAAAGAATAGCTTCCTTTGTTGAAGCTAAATACTCTGTAATAAGTACTTAAAACCTTGCCTCCTTTTAAAGATACTTGTGTGAATATTCTTTACAGTGATACAAAACTATAATGGTTTCGGACCACACCATGACGTGTGAGAGACCTCCGACAATGGTTGAAAGTGCAATAAATTGTGGCTTTTGTGATTCGAAGTGTTACACTTAACTGTAATATCCGTGATGTATTTGTCATAGCTGCCTCCCTGTACATCTTCTGTTATTGGACTTGAAAATATGCTGTTAATGAAATGTAGATTTTCTGCAGAAGGTGTCTGGAATCCGATGACCCACTTTTTCCATTCTTGGTATGTGGGTGAACTTGGAAAGAGGCCCAAATGTATCAAGATTGTGAAATTAATAGTTAAACAGCTTTTTCGCTCTGTAACCATAACTTGTTTTTACATAGTTCCTTTAATGATGATTCCTTTAAACTGAGCAACTGAGAACTGTGAAGCCACTGAGCTGATTTTCTTGTCCATAACACTCTTTAAAGGAATCTCTGCTATTGAATGAATAAATTACTGAACTAACTGCATCATTTTGAGCATAAGGATCTCTAGTCTTTCCCATGTAAACTTAACCATTTAAAAACCCCAAGCTTTTCTTTACAATTGAGATTAATGTTAGTTGTGGATTACTATTTTTGTTTCATACACAAACTCATCAGTCACCCTGTTTAATTCATGATAGTGACTTATCACATTAAGTACATTTATTTTGTCATTCCACATGACTCAGCCATTAAAATTGTATCTGAAGGCCCTTTTTTTCCATACAGGACACTTTGGGTTTTTTTGTTTTTTTTTCATATTAATGTTTGCAGTTTTCTGTTTCCAGAACCATAAATATTAATGAGAACATACTGGATCTATATTTTGATACCGTAAGGTTAATGTGTCCTGTAACTCACTAAATAACAGTGAAATCTGACATGTTAAGTAGGAGGAAGAGCAGTCTGAAAACCGATGGTCATTAAACAGGTATACCGGTATTTAAAATATGGGACCAAGGGAAAAGTGCTTTTTCCTATAATGGGATTTTCTGCCATAGGAACAGATACTCTAAAAGAAATGTTAAATCTGTAAGCTTTTATAAGACATAAATAGAAACATCGGGTGCCTTTGTTTGTAAACCAAAAATAAACAAATCCCTTAAATATGCTGTTTATAATATTTATTGCATCTTTACATATACGGAATTTCTCAAGTTTTGAGTTAAATTGTGTGGAATACTTAATTCAAAATAGTATTTACAGAATTCAAGGTTATACTATCTTGATAAGCTCTTTGTAGTTACATGTGCATTTTTGTGTTTTCTTATCCTTACCAGCTAGACCTGTATCTCTCGTACTCTTGTTTTTATTTAAGAGGACCAAGCACAGACTAAGATTTTTATGAGGTATTGCTAAAGTGCATAGCTAGGAATATTTGGTTATATTGAAGTTTGTTACTCATTATCACCATCTCTTTGTTGGTAATGTCAATTTCTGTATATCTGAGTGCATGAATACTTCCTTTTTCAGCTAAAAGGGGTGAAGGTTAGGAGGAAAATGTACCTAAAGATGAAACCTAAGGAAATACTAGTTAACACCACCAGTTTATCCCAACCAAATGTGCAGTACATTGTGGCTTTGCAGTAAGCTGCAGGGTTTAAGTTTGCATGAGTGAATTGCAATCATTGTACCAGAGTCAGAAAGCCTGGAACTTTTGAGGAGAATGCAGGAGGAAGTGCCGTTAGCTTTGTACAAAAACAGTGTTCATAACTCACCAGGGCTAAGGCACAACATTCATGCCTGTTTTCGCTTGCCCTTTGAAAGACTATGCTGATAAGCATGATAGGTTGGATTTGTTAATTTTTGACACACACACACTTCTAATGTCTAAGACTCAGATATTGGAACAAAGATGCAAAAGGAAATTAAAAATATTGGTACTGCAGGAAACTATAAAAGATATACCAAATTTGATAACCTTTTTTCATAAATTCCTGATCTGGTATTAACAGTAATGTACAGGGATGGTTGTGTGGGACAGAAGTAAATGTCGGATCTAAGGAAACACGTATATTTTTATATAGGAGAGATGAGAGGTGTAGATAAAATATGACCTAGCACTAAATTTGCATACTTCATATGATACTGGGGGACAAATTGATTTATTTAATACAGAAATGAAGCTAGGACGCTGCTGTAGAAAAATGTCAGCAAGTGCTTAAACTATATTCTATTTATGCTGTCCTTTTAAAAAAAAGCTTGCTCAATATGGAAAAGATTCAAGTAAGTGTTCACAATACTTGTGACTTGCTAGAAGCTATACAGTAGCTCAGTGAACAGTGTAAGTGTGAATCACCCACTCCTGCTTCAAATCTGCAGTGTAGTGGTCTGTATGGGAAGAGGGTGAATTGAGTTCATAGGGCCTCATTTTTTCCTTTTTAACTTCAAGCTTTTCTTAAATTTATTGTAGTGCCTCTTGCAATGCATCTGCTTTGGCTTTGTCTGTTTGAAGAACCTGGCTTTTTCTTTTGTCTGTTTCAGATGACTGGATAAATAAAAGGTTAGTTAACTTGACCACCAGTCCTATTTTGCTGTCCCATGAATGTAAATTTTAACTGTGCTTCCACTTTCAGGATTTATTTATAAGCTCAAACCCATTTTTCCTCCAACACTATCTTGTTACTTTTTGTGGTATGCGGCCTGCAGTCTCTTTGGCTTTCTCTACCCTTCAACAGATCTGTGACTCATATTGATAGATAATTAGTAATTATACTACCATTTTGTCTTTTCACGATATGGAGGGACTGAAACAGTAACAGCTTTGAGCTATTTTAACTGTGTGCATTATTGTGGGAGATTAAAATAATGACTAATTGGTGAGTTTAAAAGTTCTGATTAGTTTAGAAATGTACTGAAGTAAAATTTAAAGCATTAAGAATGGTGATTTGAATGCAAAGTGTGGGATTTTTCTCTTAATTCTGTTGCATCCTATCAACTTCTAGTAGGGTGGCTGCTAACAGTGGCCTTTAATTTCACTTACTAATTGAATGGTTGTTCCTCTCAGGGAAATAATTAGGACACTCTGATTTTCCCCAAAATGAATACATTTTTATTTGTATTGTAGTAGCTGGGCTTCATTATGGTAGGCATTGTGGAGATACAGATAGTAAAAACCTACATTTTTAAAAAAAGTGCAGTATGTGGCATTTCTGTGACCATCATAACCAATGTTCTATAGCAGTCTAGTGAGCAAAAATTAAAACCCCAACATTGTTGAGGGTAATCTAGTCTCTCTCTCCCTTTAGGAAGGTGAAACAGAAGATGACAAAATCTAGAATTGTAATATTCTAGAATTGCTAGGTGAGTGCTTGGTCTCCCTGGGAAAGGATGACAGACATATAAACCATCTACTCTGCTTCTTCCCATCCACATGCATTGTTGACTTGTTTGGACTTGACCTGTATAAATCTTTCTAATAGTACTTCAGTGGCACTGTACACTGGACTTCATATGCAAAATATGTGAAATAGCTAAAAGGTTGCAG
This sequence comes from Chelonia mydas, assembly GCF_015237465.2. Taxonomy (NCBI): domain Eukaryota; kingdom Metazoa; phylum Chordata; order Testudines; family Cheloniidae; genus Chelonia; species Chelonia mydas. The sequence goes on from NC_051246.2 coordinate 40,203,353, forward strand.
TAATATACAAAACTTGTTGACGTTACGATGCAAGTAAGGCATTAAACAAAAAACCCTCCAGTATCCTTGTTTAATCTCTAAGGGACCCTTTGATCCTAGTTCGGAGCGTTAGTGAAAGGAGAAAGAATGCAAGTAAGAAATAATGATTCGTTTTGCTAAAATACAAGCTAATACATGTAGTCAGAACTTCCCCTGCACCCAGATAATCAATTGGAGTGATAAACCTGGAAAGTAGCAATGTCAAGAGATCTTTGGACAGCAACTTATATGAATTTGTAATTGGTTAAGACAATCCCTTTCTGTATGCCTCTAGTGAGATTACACCTGGAATATAATGTTTAGTTCTGGGCTCACAGTTTACTGAATGCTCTCTCCTGCATTCAGTTTTCCAATATGCAACAAAAGTTGGAGTGTGGGGCAGGGCTAATTTTATAAGGAAAGATTAAAAGCTAAACATCCAGCTAAGCGATGATGAGAAGGGGGCAGAGTATAACAGTCCTCTACAAGCATATGAAAGTTGGAAATATTTAGATTGGTACAAGGGCAGTAATGGATGATGTTATAAAATGGATCAATTCAGGCTAAATATTAGGAACATCTTACTGGTAGGCAGAATATTACATGTAAAGCCTCTTGTGGAAAGTAGTGAAAGCTTTATTGCTTGGGAACTATTAAATAACTGTTTGAAGTAAAAGAGAATGCATAGAAGGAACCATACTGTATTGGTAGAGGGGTGGACCAGATAACTTGAAGTCCAGGACCTCCAAGGTAGCATTCTCTGAAATGCTAAATTAAATTAAACCAAAATAGAACCAGATTGCTGGCACTTAAAATTTAAAGGGCCATAGAGCAATTTTTAAATTAAGGACTGCGGGAAAACTGAGAGATGCGGAGGAGCATGTAATTCGAACAGAGGCATCCCTTAGTGGACAATCTATTAATTGAGATTCTCTATGTCCTAGTAAAGAGGAGAGAATGGAAGATGATAAAAATATGGATAGGATCTGATGAGAGAGTCAAATGAAAGAGGTCCCATTCAATTACACCATGTAATGGCAGACAGCTAAAAAGTGACAAGTTCTTAAAGTGCTTATATACAAATGCTAGAAGTCTAAATAATAAGATGGGTGAACTAGAGTGCCTCGTATTAAATGAGGCTATTGATATAACAGGCATCAGAAACTTGGTGGAATGAGGATAATCAATGGGACACAGTAATACCAGGGCAAAAATATATCTGAAGGACAGAACAAGTCGTGCTGGTGGGGGATGGTCCTATGTGTGAAAGAATCAAATGAAGTAAAAATCTTAAATGAACCAAACTGTACCACAGAATCTCTATGGATAGAAATTTCATGCTCTAATAAGAAGACTATAACAGATGAGATATATTACCGATCACCTGACCAGGATAGTGATAGTGACTGTGAAATGCTCAGGGAGATTAGATTTCAGAGTGATAGTCGTGTTAGTCTGTATCCGCAAAAAAAACGAGGAGTACTTGTGGCACTTTAGAGACTAACATTTATTTGGGCATAAGCTTTCGTGGGCTAAAACCCACTTCATCGGATGCATGCAGTGGAAAATACAGTAGGGAGGTTGTGTGTGTGTGTGTGTGTGTGTGTGTGTGCATATATATACACAGAACATGAAAAATGGTTGTTGCCAAACCAACTGTAACGAGACCAATCAATTAAGGTGGGCTATTAGCAGCGGGAGGAAAAAAAACTTTTGTAGTGATAATCAGGATGGCCCATTTTAAGCAGTTGACAAGAAGGTGTGAGTAACAGCAGCGGGAACAAAATTAGCATGGGGAAATAGTTTTTACTTTGTGTAATGACCCATCCACTCCCAGTCTTTATTCAGGCCTAATTTAGTGGTGCTGAGTTTGCAAATTAATTCCAGTTCTGCAGTTTCTTGTTGGAGTCTGTTTCTGAAGGTATTTTTTTGTTGGAGAATTGCCAATTCTAGGTCTGAAATTGAGTGAGCAGGGAGGTTGAAGTGTTCTCCGACTGGTTTTTGAATGTTGTTCTTGATATCTGATTTGTGTCCATTTATTCTTTTGCGTAGAGATTGTCCGGTTTGGCCAATGTACATGGCAGAGGGGCATTGTTGGCACATGATGGCATATATCACATTGGTAGATGTGCAAGTGAATGAGCCTCTTACGGTGTTGCTAATATGATTAGGTCCTATGATGGTGTCCCTTGAATAGTATGTGGACAGAGTTGGCAACGGGCTTTGTTGCAAGAATAGGTTCTTGTTTTTGTTGTGTGGTTGCTGGTGCATATTTGCTTCAGGATGGGGGGCTGTCTGTAAGCAAGGACTGGCCTGTCTCCCAAGATCTGTGAGGGATCATCCTTCAGGATAGATTGTAGATCCTTGATGATGCGTTGGAGAGGTTTTAGTTGGGGGCTGAAGACGACGGCTAGTGGCGTTCTGTTACTTCCTTTGTTGGGCCTGTCCTGTAGTAGGTGACTTCTGGGTACTCTTCTGGCTCTGTCAATCTGTTTCTTCACTTCAGCAGGTGGGTACTGTAGTTTTAAGAATGCTTGATAGAGATCTTGTAGATGTTTGGCTCTGTCTGAGGGATTGGAGCAAATGCGGTTGTATCTTAGTTTGGCTGTAGACAGTGGATCATGTGATGAGGTCTGGATGAAAGCTGGGGGCATGTAGGTAAGTGTAGTGGTTAGTAGGTTTCATCATAGGACCTAATCACATCAGCCACGCTATAAGGCTCATTCACTTGCACATCTACCAATGTGATATATGCCATTATGTGCCAACAATGGCCCTCTGCCATGTACATTGGCTAAACCAGACAGTCTCTATAGAAAAGAATAAATGGACACAAATCAGATATCAAGAATTATAACATTCAAAAAACAGTCAGAACACTTCAACTTCCCTGCACGCTCAATTACAGACCTAAAAGTCGCAATTCTCCAACAAAAAACCTTCAAAAACAGACTCCAACAAGAAACTGCAGAATTGGAATTAATTTGCAAACTGGACACCATTAAATTAGGCTTGAATAAAGACTGGGAGTGGATGGGTCATTACGCAAAGTAGAAACTATTTCCCCATGCTAATTTTTTTCCCCTACCATTACTCACACCTTCTTGTCAACTGTTTGAAATGGGCCATCCTGATTATCACTTCAAAAGTTTGTTCCCCCTTCCCCCCCCGCTTGATAATAGCCCACCTTAATTGATTGGTCTCATTAAGTTGGTATAGCAACACCCATTTTTTCATGTTCTCTGTGTATATATATCTTTCTACTGTATTTTTCACTGCGTGCATCCGATGAAGTGGGTTCTAGTCCACGAAAGCTTATGCCCAAATAAATGTTAGTCTCTAAGGTGCCACAAGTACTCATTTTTTTAGGGAGATTAGAAAGGCTATAAATAATAATTAATAATGGAGGATTTCAACTATTACCATATTGACTGGGAACATGTCACCTCAGGATGGGATACAGAGATTAAGTTTCTTGACCCCTTAAATGATACCTTCTTGGAGCAGCTAGTCCTGGAACCCACAAGAGGAAAGGCAATTCTTGATTTAGTCCTAAGTGGAGTGCAGGATCTGGTCCAAGAGGTGACTATAGCAGCACCGCTTGGTAATAGTGACCATAAAATAATTAAATTTAACATCCCTGTGGTAGGGAAAACACCACAGCAGCCTAGCACTGTAGCATTTAATTTCAGAAAGGGGGACTACACAAAAATGAGGAAGTTAGTTAAACTGAAATTAAAAGGTACAGTGCCAAAAATGAAATCCCTGCAAGCTGCATGGAAACTTTTTAAAGACACCATAATAGAGGCTCAACTTAAATGTATACCTCAAATTAAAAAACAGAACGAAAAAACTGCCGCCATGGCTAAACAATAAAGTAAAAGAAGCAGTGAGACACAAAAAGGACATCCTTTAAAAAGTGGAAGTTAAATTTTAATGAGGAAAATAGGGAGGAGCATAAACTCTCTGGCAAATGAAGTGTAAAAATATAATTAGGAAGGCCAAAAAGAATTTTGAAGAATAGCCAGCAAAGACTCAAAAAATAATAGCAAAAAATGTAAGTACATCTGAAGCAGGAAGCCTGCTAATCAACCAATGGGGCCACTGGACGTTCAAGATGCTAAAGGAGCACTCAAGGACGATAAAGCCATTGCAGGGAAATTAAATGGATTCTTTGCATCGGTCTTCACAGCTGAAGATGTGAGTGAGATTCCCAAACCTGAGCCATTCTGTTTAGATGACAAATCTGAGGAACCACCAAGATTGTGGTGTCATTAGAGGAGGTTTTGGAACAAATTGATAAACTAAACACTAATAAGTCACCAGGACCAGATGGTATTCACCCAAGAGTTCCGAAGGAACTCAAATGTGAAATTGCAGAACTACTTACTGTAGTTTTTAACCTATCATTTCAATCAGCTTCTGTACCAAATGACTGGAGGATAGCTAATGTGATGCCAATTTTTAAAAAGGGCTCCAGATGTGATCCTGGCAATTGCATGCCAGTAAGCCAGACTTCAGTACCAGGCAAACTGATTAAAACTATAGTAAAGAACAAAATTCTCAGACAAATAAATGTACATAATTTGGGGAAGAGTCAGCATGGTTTTTGTAATGGGAAATTATGCCTCACCAATATACTAGAATTTTTGAAGGGGTCAACAAGGATGTGGACAAGGGGAAATCCAGTGGATATAGTATACTTGATCTTTCAGAAATCCTTTGACAAGGTCCCTCACCAAAGGCTCTTAAGCAAAGTAAGCTTTCCTGGGATAAGAGGATTAGACAGTCCTCTCATGGATTGGTAAATGGTTAAAAGATAGGAAACAAATGGTCAGGTTTCAGAATGGAGTGGTATCCCCCAGGGGTCTGTACTGGGACCAGTCCTATTGAACATATACATAAATGGTCTGGAAAAAGGGGTAAACAGTGAGGTGGCAAAGGTATAAAACTGCTCAAGATAGTTAAGTCCCAAGCAGACTGCAAAAAGCTACAAAAGGATCTCACAAAACTGGGTGACTGGGCAAGAAAATGGCAGATGAAATTTAATGTTGATAAATGCAAAGTAACGCACATTGGAAAACATCATCCCAACTATACATATAAAATGATGGGGTCTTGTCATAAATATAAAGGGAAGTGTAAACCCCTTTGAAATCCCTCCTGGCCAGGGGAAAGCTCCTCTCACCTGTAAAGGGTTAAGAAGCTAAAGGTAACCTCGCTGGCACCTGACCAAAATGACCAATGAGGAGACAAGATACTTTCAAAAGCTGGGAGGAGGGAGAGAAACAAAGGGTCTGTGTGTCTGTCTACATTCTGTCTTTGCCGGGGATAGACCAGGAATGGAGTCTTAGAACTTTTAGTAAGTAATCTAGCTAGGTACGTGTTAGATTATGATTTCTTTAAATGGCTGAGAAAAGAACTGTGCTGAATAGAATAACTATTTCTGTCTGTGTATCTTTTTTGTAACTTAAGGTTTTGCCTAGAGGGGTTCTCTGTGTTTTGAATCTAATTACCCTGTAAGGTATCTACCATCCTGATTTTACAGGGGGGATTTCTTTATTTCTATTTACTTCTATTTTTATTAAGTCTTCTTGTAAGAAAACTGAATGCTTTTTCATTGTTCTCAGATCCAAGGGTTTGGGTCTGTGGTCACCTATGCAAATTGGTGAGGCTTTTTATCCAACATTTCCCAGGAAAGGGGGGGGGCAAGTGTTGGGAGGATTGTTCATTGTTCTTAAGATCCAAGGTTCTGGGTCTGTAGTCACCTAGGCAAATTGGTGAGGCTTTTTACCAAACCTTGTCCAGGAAGTGGGGTGCAAGGTTCTGGGAAGTATTTGGGGGGGAAAGACGTGTCCAAACAGCTCTTCCCCAGTAACCAGTATTAGTTTGGTGGTGGTAGCGGCCAATCCAAGGACAAAGGGTGGAATATTTTGTACCTTGGGGAAGTTTTGACCTAAGCTGGTAAAGATAAGCTTAGGAGGTTTTTCATGCAGGTCCCCACATCTGTACCCTAGAGTTCAGAGTGGGGGAGGAACCTTGACAGGTCTAAATTAGCTGTTGCCACTCAAGAAAGAAATCTTGGAGTCTGGGGGTAGTTCTCTGAAAACACCCATTCAATGTGCAGCAGCAGTCAAAAAAGCAAACACTTTTGGGACTCATTAAGGGATAGATAATAAGACATAAAATATCCATATTGCCTCTATATAAATCCATAATATGTACACATCTTGAATACTGTGTGCAGATGTGGTCGCCCTATCTCAAAAAAAAATATTGGAATTGCAAAACATTCAGAAAAGGGCAACAAAAATGATTAGGTGGTATGGAATGGCTTCCATATCAGGAAAGATTAATAAGACTGGGACTTTTCAGCTTGGAGAAGAGACTACTAAGGGGGGGGCTATGATAGAGGTCTATAAAATCATGACTGGTGTGGAGAAAGTAAATAAGTGTTGTTTACTCATAACACAAGAACAAAGAGTCTCCAAAAGAAATTCATAGGCAGCAGGTTTAAAACAAACAAAAGGACGTATTTTTTCACACAATGCACAGCCAACCTGTGGAACGCCTTGTCAGAGGATGTTGTTGTCAAAGCCAGGACTATAACAGGATTAAAAAGAGAACTAGATAAGTTTATGGAGGATAGGTCCGTCAGTGGCTATTAGCCAGGATGGGCAGGGATGGTGTCCCTAGCCTCCGTTTGCCAGAAGCTGGGAATGTGCGACAGGGAATGGATCACTTGATCACCTGTTCTGTTCATTCCCTCTGGGGCACCTGGCATTGGCCACTGTCAGAAGACCAGATACTGGGCTAGATGGACCTTTGGTCTGACCCAGTATGGCCGTTTTTATGTTATGTTAAGATCATTAATACACAATCACATGTGGATACTTGAAAAATGTTCAGTGAAGACAGGACCCAGGTATGTCTAGCCAGTAGAGGGGGAATTGAACATCATCTTGACTGGCTACAGCTAGACAACTCAGTTTCAGATAGGAATGTAGCGGAATTGCTCTCCAGGTTCTCAAGTAAATTTAGCTTCCGTGAAATGTACTAGAACTAGAGATAAATATTTTTGCACAGAACAAGTACATCATAGACAACTGCACAAACTTCCCTTCACCACCTTGCCAGTATGTCTCCTCTCTGACCAAGAAACAAGAGGGTGCAGTATTTCAGTCTTCATGCTCACTTGTGCCTTAGCTTCTCTGCTGATCCTGTCAGTGATGGCTTGTGTTTACATTTGTGCATAGGACTTACACTGAGACTACAGTTAATTTCACATGAGTAAGAAACAGTGGCAAGTAACAATTTACATATCTTCAGCCATTATCCAGATTCAAACCAATGAAATATTCTAAATCCCATTCTGAATTTGAAAGTTAAAGAAAAAAATGAAAACCCAAAGACTGGATTGTGTGGTGATTGCATTCTAGATGGGACAAATGGTGAGTTAGATCTTGGGCATGTGAGGTGGATACTGGATAAGTTATGAGGGTAAGCTTATCCGTCTTGACAGTGTTCCTTTTATTATTGCATGTATTTTATAGAAGCACCTAAAAGCTTCATTGTGCTGAGAGCTATACAAATACACAGGAAGATGTTGTTCCTGCCCTATATAGTTTAGAATCTAAATAGAGGAAATAGTAATGACACCATAAGAAAAATGTGATAGGTATATTTCTTGTATATTTTTAATTTTCCTCAAAACTGTTCCCTCACCTACCCTGTCCGGGTGCATCAGCAAAGGTGCTCCAACATTGCTAACCCAATGGGCCCTTCTTCCACTTTGCCCATCCCACAGAAATACTTTCAGCTTCAGGATTGGGGGGAGGAAGAGGAGCAGGCAAACAGATGGCCTGTATTAAAGTGTTAATGATAGGGCACTGCAGTCCTTGCTGGCAACTCCAGCTGCTGTTCCCCTACCCCTCTGGGAGATTCTCTTTGAAACTTGCCCGTTGGAGGGCTTCCTGAAGGGAGGCTGCTTGGCTGGCTGGCTGTGGTATTTGAGGGTGATACAAGAATGGGGTGGGAAATATACACAGCAGAGCCAACTCTTGTATGGGAGGGACTAGGTCAGATAGATGATTTAAAGCAATCACAAATAATTTCTTGTACGTGTACAGTAAGGGGCTATTTCCTGATTCCCATAAAGTTTTTAGCTATATTAGTACATGGGGATTTAACACCCGTTGTGATTAGATGGAGGGGTGTGACACTTTCTGACCCATTTGCTATGCCTCCACCTTTTTCAAGTCCCTTCACAAACCCAGTTATTTAAGGACGTGCTTAGACTATAGTTTTAAGTATATTAAAAACAACAATGCTGTGTAACTTTCCTGGGATGGTGTGGGTATGTGTGAACCTTCCAGATAATCCCATCATTTTGTATAACTTTGTCTTTCAAACCTCTCTTGTCCCAAGACCCCCTATTTTGTCTCCTGTTTATTTAGCATAGGCATTAAGCAATTTAGCTAAGGGAGTTGCTCTTTTTGTGTTGTGTAAAGCACCAATATGCACCTGTAGTGCTTTCTAGCTAATAAATAACTACAGTACAGTGATGCATATTCTGCTGTTGGTTAAAACTGTGCAACCCCACTGAAGTCCATGAGTTTCACCAGTGTAATTGATAAAAAGTGGGCACACTGTGTCAAAAATTCCCCCTTGCGCAGGGTCTCAAGCTTTATAGGTAACCTCTTCTGAGCTGGAAACTTGATTCCAGTCCCTCTAAATAATCCAGTAGTAGAGGACCCATGGAGAGATTTCAGACTGTAATCTTTTGTCTTTATGCCAAGGCAGCCTCTGCTCTTCGCTCAACTTTAAGCCTTTATATAGTCTGTGACCCAGATATCTGAGAGATCACCGTTCTCCCCCACATCATTTTGCAGGATGCTTCTACACTGTTTCTGGTTTAATCATTTCTCAGCAATAAGACCCTTTCTCAGTGGATGGTCCAGATTTCTGGAGCTACTCTCTCTTGCTCCACCAGAGTCTGTCTGGCATTCTTTTGGAGCACTTTGTTTCAGCCAGCTTTTGAAATCTTGTTGTCTCAGTTAACGTTAAGGATTGGGGCTTTTGTACTGGGATGGGGAGCCAAGCATTGGGCATTTTGTGCTGAAAAGGTAGTACATTTTTCGTTGTAAATATTTTAGTGACTGAGATACATTAGTAACTAAATAAAACATGATTTAGGCTTTCTTGTTGAGCAGGAATATGACTAATAATGTTCTTGGAAACAAATGAAGGATTCCTCCTTCCTACGTGGCTACAACAAATATCATTCTCAAGTATGTACTTACCTAAAGTGCACAGATTTAGTAGCAAGCAGAATGAATCTAGCTTGTTCTTAATACACAGTTGCAGTTTTTAAACTACAATGAATCTCTCTGTGATACTGACACCTGTGGTTTTCCTCTGTTAAATATTTCATTTGGAAAAAGAAGCCTGTAAGGTAATTTTTACTGTTTGTGACCCTCATTTAAAACCAAGCCCGTTCATTTTTAATAGGAATGTGCTGCACTTAGCCTAATAAGTCAGTTTCCGGATGCGTTAGTTATGCTTTCATGCTGGCTTCTACGTTCCAGAGCAAATACTGGATGCTAAGCAGCCTGTGCCTGGGAGTACAATGGGCTTAAGTAGCAGAGACTGTGACTTGGAATTATAAAGAGAATCAGGTTGCTGAGAGTATTCGTGACGGAATGTATTTTGTGCAATCGAGTTCTCTAAAAGCTTCTCGGTAAAGATCCGAATTTGGGTTAGATATATACTGAAAAGGAATTATTCTTTTTTTAAAAAAGCATAGTTAAGCTATCATTTTTAGAAACTGATCTCCAGTATTAGTCTGGAGCGAATGTGAAAGGAGTATTGTGATTTAAATGAAATTCTAGGAATTTGTAAACTAAAAATACGTTTTAAGTGGGCAGATGCCAGACTTTATAGACAGAGCAGAAATACTGAAACACAGAGCTGTAGCAATAAAGGCATCTTCCACTATTTATTTATTTATTTACGTACTTACTTATTTTTCTGTTTGTTTATTTTTAGGTAGTGGAAACTCTTGTCAAATAACCCTGCTTCTAATTATATCCTTCCTTTAACCTTTACCATAAAAGTATTGGGACTACAGGACAAGTATTATTAAAACCAGTCAATGTCAGAGCACTAAGGCAATACTGACAAATATCCACATTTAGTTTTTGTTTAAAATGGCAAGATTGCACTTGATTTCTTTAACTTATTTTGGAAGTAGGAAAAATCCCATTTCTTGCTTGTTGGACTTTTGTTGAAATGCAAGAAATTAGTCCCCATAGTGCCAGCAATGATCTGTACAGTTGGCATATAACTCAGAATGGGGGAATCTGAACACAGATGCTCCCTTCACTCAGAGTAGCGTCACAGGTGCTTGGCATCCAGGTTTAATGAGTAATCTTTTCATGTCAGGCACCCCTGAGGATGAGCTAGATATGCAGTGGCGTGATAGGATAGGTTGAGTAAAATGGGCCTGTCCACAGACAGTAAAAACAATGTCCTCTGAGCTGAATGTGAGAGGCAACTGAACACTCAGATAATTAAAAAACCAACCTCATTTCTGAAATTCTCACCATAACCACTTCAAATTACTTTTCTTGAATTCATGTCTGCAAATCTCTACTTCAAACCTGCCCAGAAGTGACAAATGAAACTTGCCATTGAAGAGTGTGACAAAGGAGTGACAGGTATGAGACTGGTGTTGCACTTTGGTGGCTGATGATGTGAGCCATGTACATAACTCTTGTAGGTGAGAATTTAGGCCCTGACCAGGTAATCTGTTCTGCTTGGGTGGACAGCTGCACCTACATAGAGCCCCAGTGAAGCCAGTGGGGTTCTGTGCAGGGATTTGTCAACACTGAACAGCTTGCAAGGTTTCAGCTGAAAGGGGTGAACATGTGCGGACAGTTCTAATTGGAACTGCTTTTCATCCTTGACTACCTCATGTGCTGTAATATTAGATTAGAAACATTTTGGGGCTGGGTCCATCTTTTATTCTCTGTTTGTACAGCGCCTACCACAGTGGGTTCCTGTTCCAGGACTGGGACCCCAGGGCGCTACAACAATACAAATAATATTAAGATACTAGGTAGCCATGCCTATATTTAATGTTAACCTATAAGGGGCTACCATAGCAATAGGGGCTAAAAAAATAGTAAAATTACTAGCGAAAAAATGTGCAGTATTTTGAAGGAATGATGCATAATGACTCATATGCCTTAGCCAATCAAACTGTAAGGCTTCCCTGTCCTGTCTTTACTATATGAATGACTAAAAGAAAATAATGTCTGTAAAGGTTGAAGCTGTTTATTGGAAATCATAATAAACACAAAGCCCAGATCTGTACTACTTGGCAATTAGCATGTTCTATAGTAACAGAGACTTGCAGTCCTATGGCCCCAGGAGACACATACCACTCATATATTATCCACTACTGTGGAGTTCGAAGGCAAACAATTAAAACAAACAAACAAATAGCTGCTGTATGTAACCATCCATTTCTTTCACATTAATTACCACACAATTGATGGCATTTCCTGTAGTGTGATGTAGCCATGTAGGTCTTTGAGGGCAAAGTATGGCTGATTTAAAGCTGCATTTCTTTGTCAACAGTGAATACTACATTATGGCTATCGGTGATATAGACAAGCATTGCAATGTAAAAATTAGCATCTCTAATTGCAATTAATCTTTGGGATTTACTGTAGTTTGCCTGCGGACTTTCAAAATACATGTGTAGTTTTTCAGGTTCACAACAATTAGAACTTCACTATGGAGAAAAAAGTAAACAGCCAAAGGTGAGCAGATGAAAAATATGCAATGGGAAAGTATGTTTCCTATACCTTTTTGGAGAACTAAAGAACTAATACCTTAGCATTACAGATATACTAGAAATGAAATACACAGGACTGTACACTGATTTATGGTCTCCAAGATAGTGATTCACTTTTACTTAAGGGTTAAGTTAATTCAGGGGTGGCCAACCTGTGGCGCATGCGGCTCTTCAGAAATTAATATGCGGCTCCTTGTATAGGCAGCGACTCTGGGGCTGGAGTTATAGTCGCCAACTTTCCAGTGTGCCGGGGGGTGTTCACTGCTTAACCCCTGGCTCTGCCATAGGCCCTGCCCCCACTCCACCCCTTCCCACACCTGAGCCTGCCATGCCCTAGCTTGTTCCCCTACCCCCCAGAGCCTCCTGCATGCCACGAAACAGCTGATTGGGAGGTGCGGTAAGGGAGGAGGAGACACTGACTGGCGGGGCTGCTGGTGGGCGGGAGGCACTAGGAGCAGGGGCGTGGGGCTGCTGATGTATTACTGTGGCTCTTTGGCAATGTTCATTGGTAAATTCTGGCTCCTTCTCAAGCTCAGGTTTGCCACCCCTGAGTTAATTACTGCACCTGCATAAAAATTCTCTGGTTCTGATAAATTAGAGTATTTTAGCAGACGTATGTTTTCTCCAAGCCACTACTAAGCTTTCTTGAGAAAGGAATATGTCTTGAGGGCCTAATCTGTCAAATGGTTACTCATACAAATAGTTCTGAGAGCAGCCCAATTGACTTACTTATGCACATGAGCAATCATATTATGGGCTGGATGAATGGACTGTAAGGTGGGTAGAAAGCTGGCTAGATCATCAGGCTCAACAGGTAGTGATCAATGGCTCCATGTTTAGTAGGCAGCTGGTATCAAGCGGAGTGCCCCAAGGGTCGGTTCTAGGGCTGGTTTTGTTCAATATCTTCATTAATGATCTGGAGGATGGCGTGGTTTGCAGATGACACTAAACTGGGAGGAGTGGTAGATACACTGGAGGGTAGGAATAGGATACAGAGGGACCTAGACAAATTAGAGGATTGGGTCAAAAGAAATCTGATGAGGTTCAACAAGGACAAGTGCAGAGTCCTGCACTTAAGAAGGAAGAATCCTATGCACTGCTACAGACTAGGGACCGAGTGGCTCGGCAGCAGTTCTGCAGAAAAGGACCTAAGGGTTACAGTGGACGAGAAGCTGGATATGAGTCAACAGTGTGCCCTTGTTGCCAAGAAGGCTAACGGCATTTTGGGCTGTATTAGTAGGAGCATTGCCAACAGATTGAGGAATGTGATCATTCCCCTCTGTTCGGCATTGGTGAGGCCTCATCTGGAGTACTGTGTCCAGTTTTGGGCCCCACACTACAAGAAGGATGTGGAAAAATTGGAGAGCGTCCAGCGGAGGGCAACAAAAATGATTAGGGGGCTGGAACACATGATTTTAAGGAGAGGCTGAGGAACTGGGATTATTTAGTGTGCAGGAGAGAAGAATGAGGGGGGATTTGATAGCTGCTTTCAGCTACCTAAAAGGGGGTTCCAAAGAGGATGGATCTAGACTGTTCTCAGTGGTAGCAGATGACAAAACGAGGAGTAATGGTCTCAAGTTGCAGTGGGGGAGGTTTAGGTTGGATATTAGGAAAAACTTTTTCACTAGGAGGTTGGTGAAGCACTGGAATGGGTTACCTAAGGAGGTGGTGAAATCTCCTTCCTTTGAAGTTTTTAAGGTCAGGCTTGACAAAGTCCTGGCTGGGATGATTTATTTGGGGATTGGTCCTACTTTGAGCAGGGGGTTGGACTAGATGACCTCCTGAGGTCCCTTCCAACCCTGATATTCTATGATTCGGGTTTGAAGCCTCTGCTCCTCAGCAACAAGTGGGAGTTGACAACACAGAGCACGTTGGAGGATCAGGACCATCATTTGTATCACCAGTGTTTTGAATGGCTGACAGATGGTAAATGGACTTTCAGCTGGAAAGCTTTAACAGAGACAGAAAACTTTATATACCATGTGCTGAATGGGTGACTGTGAATGAGAGATGAACAAGAAGAGATTAAGGAGGAGGGAGGTGGTAGTGATGAGGAAAACAATAGGGTCACTTACATCCCATATATGGGACTTTGATCTCATTATTCAGCTGAACACAGACATGAGAGCTGACAAATTGTGCATGTTGGTGGGAAAGCTATTTTATTTTTTATTTGTCTGCCCAACTGAGATTTGTTTGTATTGAGCTTTGTTCTGGAGTTAATTTTTATAGCAGAGTTGAAAGCACAGCAAAGTGGTGATTCAGAGTGAAAGTGCTGATACAGCTTTAATTACAACATTAGAGATGCTGCTGCTGCTGCTTAATTGAACTTGTGGGCTGATGAATTCATGTTCTGAACAGAAAGAGAATAGGGGACCAGAGGGAAAGGTTAAAAAACAGGAATTGTGCAAATGACTTGCTCTTAGAACTTTGCTGTTCTTATCTAACAGTTTGGATGGTGAGGCCTGATGGTTATTGTACGCTTTGCTTTTTTAAAAGCAAATACTGTTGTTACTAAGTTCTGGCAAATTACAATTCCAGACACTGATTCATCACTGCTGGGAAGTTCTTTCAGGACTGTTAATTTCATTTGTGACAGCTTCTGTGTGTAGTCTTGTTCTACACACCTACTTATCTCCTTTACGTACTGTAAAGTAATACTGTGCACACCCAACTCTTGGCACTGGTCCTGCTTTTTCTCCTGCCCTAGGCAGAGCAATTCTGATGCTTAGTACCAATTAACTTACATACCTGCAACATCACTTGCAACCCTTGTGGTTAAGAGACTGTCAGTATTTTCATGGCAAACTTTGGAGTCTGTGGCCAGAGTTCATTTTAGGATGGAAGTTAGCAAACAGACTCTGGGCGTGACCCTGCTCCTGTTGAGGCTAATGGTACAGAATCTGGGCCTACATTGGGAAGCGAGTTTTGGGGAACTAATATTATGCCAGTGATACTTTGCATTGCTGTAGCACATTTCATCCAAGGATCTCAAAGTACTTTACAAATGTTACTTAACTAAAGCTTCACAACCGCCCTTCGGGGTGGGGAAATATAATTACAGCCATTTTATAGATTGGAAAACAACCAGACAGGGGAAGGAACCAGTCCAAATGCCCACTGGAGTCAAAGTATCTTCATTGTCATCAGCAGGCATTGGATTAGGCCTTGGAGCCCCAGTACAGTAAAAGATTTAAGAATGTGGCTAACTTTAAGTATATGAGTACCGTTATTGACTCAAATGCTGCTACTTATGATTAACTACTTTTGCTAGGTAAGGCCTTAGTGAGTTGCCCAAGGTCACAAGTTGAGCCAATAGAATGTTTAAAAAATTTTATTGAAGTTTAAAAATTCTTCTGAACACTTTTCCCCCCCCATTCATTAAGGTGAAATTCACTTCACCAGTATTGCCAACCACAAGAGTTACAAAGTTGAGTCAGCTTTCCTGGCCTCCCCTCTCCCCAAAATTATTAATTTTTAAAAAAATATGAATTTTGGATTCTTTGCCTTCTGGTTTCAGAGCACTTGATTCATGTTTTCAAGCTTTTCTCTGTAACTGTGAGGTTTTGTTTTTAAATTAAAGCTGATGTTCACATGCAATCTCTTGACTCTAGCAGCTGGGACTTAAACACTGAATATCATGAGACTGGTGATTTTAAAATCATGAGCGTTGGCAATGCTGGGCTTGATGTAATTGTTCAGGAAGAGCTGTGTGGTCTGGTAGTGGACAGGGCACTAGCTTTGGAGTCAGGAGACCTGGATTCTATTCCCTGCTTTTCCACTAACTTGCTGTGTGATTTTTTGGGCCAGTCACTTTACCTCTTTTCCCTCCTACCTGTTGTCTGTCTTGTCTCTTTAGACTGTAGCTCTTTAAAGAAGGGGCTGACTCTCAATATGCAGCTGTACAGTGCCTAGCTTGGATATGGCCTCAAGACACTACTGAAATACAAATAAGTAGTGATGATCTGTAGGTGAAGCTACAGGGGTGGGGTGAGGAGGAGAAGATATGCTCCCCTTTGACCCGGACACAGAGTGCCTGCCTCTCTACTCCCTGCTGTGACTGC
Source organism: Chelonia mydas (assembly GCF_015237465.2). Taxonomy (NCBI): domain Eukaryota; kingdom Metazoa; phylum Chordata; order Testudines; family Cheloniidae; genus Chelonia; species Chelonia mydas. Next base: position 40,219,298 of record NC_051246.2, read on the forward strand.
TACTTCAGCCTTGAGGGCTGGAGCCTCTTCACACCATCTGTGTGGCGTTTAGTGCTACTGGGTCACAGTTGGGGATCATGTGATCCCAGCCCCAATGGTACCCAGTGGACTGACCTAGGAGTGAAAGAGTATGCAGCTCATCCCTAGCATGGTTCCAGGGCTGAGCCACCCAAGGCTTGTTAGGTCATTGCAAGGCAAATAACACCCTCAGAAGGAATTACAACCTTGAGTAACACTATCATGCGTTTAAATGTTGTATTTCAAGGTATTTAATGTTGTTATCCTAAAAATAATGTAGTGAGAAAAGAGAAGTCTTGAGCCATACAGTTTATAGTGGGGGTGGCATTGGCCTTCTCAGCAACAGGTCTGAAATGCTTAGCCTCTGTACAGCCACAGATTTAAATGTATCTGGATTTAATCGGCCTGTCAACCATCTGAGTTAGACAAGCTGAATTGCCTGTAATTTATTACAGATGAAACCCTTACAAATGAAGGTCCTGTCTGTTCATGGACACGGAAGATCTGACACTTTTTTCATAGTAGTGTTGGGGTTGGCCTGGTATTAGGAGTATGGATGCTATAGGACTACTTACTACTTCAGTGCACTTGGAAACTGCCGGAGCTGTCAGTGAGACAAGGTGGGTGAGGTAGTATCTTTTATTGGACCAACTTCTGTTGGTGAGAGAGAGAAACTGCTGGGTCCGCGACTCCCCACAGTTGCCTGTGTGGCTCTTACAATGGCCAGGCTGTGCCTCTGAGGCCCACCCCTCCCCAGCCAGAGCTGGTTCGTGAAGAGCCGCGTGGGCAGCTGTGTTGAGCTGTTGCAGATCCTCCACCTCCACTTGCCATGGGGCGGGTGGGGACATGGGCTGGGGGCCGCTCTCGGCCCCCACCCACCCACCCACACACACTGAGGGCAGGTGGAGGGTCTGCGCAGCTCCCACAACTGCCCGGGTTCCACACTGGCCTGGCTGGGGGGTGGGGCCTTAGGGGGAAGTGGAGGGGAAGAGGGCAGGGTCCACCTCAGCGGCAAGTGGCATGCCGTCCACTTTCAAAAAGTGGGAGGGCTATGGCTCTTCTCACCCCCGGTTCAGGCACCACTGGGCTAAAGAACTGGCAAAATAGGGAGAAAGACAGCTGTCGGCAAGGCTGAACATTGCCAATAAAGTATGCTATTGTCAAGACTTTTGCCTGTTAAGTCAGTCATAGGTTTCCAGGTTTCTCCCTTACTTCTCCCACTACCCTTCACCCAACTTCTTGAGCCAGGAGCATATATGCTGTTTCCGTAGAGTATGCCTAAGCCCCTTTGCCCCTCTCCCAGCCTGCTTCAGCATGGGGGAGTCATTCTGTCACTCCAGATGCACACAGCCTGTGGCTTCTCTCCCTCTGTGATACCTCGGAGGCCCCCCTGCTGCAGGGAGCAAAGAAGTTGGAGTAGCCATGTCTATAGGGGGTTTGTGGGGAAGATCGGAGACCTAGCAGTCATTTTGACAACTTATCAGAGGTGAGAGCAGCATTTTATCACAGATTCTTGGGGGGGGGGGATCCCCTGCCTCCCCCCTGCCTCCCTCCCTCCCTCTGTAGATTGTCTGCTGGTGCCTTTCCTCCCTGATAAGTATTGGTGGGACTAATGGGATTTGTTGGTTTGTAGACTTATGAAATGATATTACAGAAACGAAAAGCAACAAAACCAAGAGGCTTCTGTAGAAATTGAATAGGGTTCCATAAAAACTGTTCTTAAAAACACAGAATTTAAGAGCAAATGAGTGAAATCCTTTCTATGTTTGTTGTGCTATCCTATAGAATTTATAGCAGAGATATGATTTTTCTCTGAAATTCTGTGGGATAGTGGGCTGGACAGTTAATGATGTAGGGTTCACTACGGCAGGTTTAAAAAGCTCAAACCTGTAGAAAGGTTATCAAACCCCAAAGGTCTGTGCTGTTCTAATGCAGGAGGGGTTGCTTGATTCAGTCCCCCAGCCCTGCTGACTACATGGAGCCTTGGTGCTCTTTTTCCTACCTATTGAGAGTCTCACAGTCTTTAATGTTATCTTCACAAGACCCCTGTGAGGTCAGGAGGTTCTATTATCCTCACTGGACACATGAGGAACCGAGGTAGAAAGAGACTGTGTCAGTAGGATGTCTGTGGCAGAACAGCAAATGGAAACCAGGCCTATTAAGTCCCAGGTTTGTGCCCTCATCACTGGAGCATCCTTCCCCTCTTCTCTTTTCCTTTGTGCTACCTATAGCATCAGAAACTGGCCTTTTACTCTTAGCAGCCTCTTGCAGCTGCCAGTTCACTCCCTCTCCCCTGTTGTTCCCATGAATTCCAAGGTGCTCCCTTTCTGGTGGCCCCCAGACAGTGTAAGTCTTATTCTTTATGGGAGAGGTCAGCCAGGGACTCAAAAAGTGTAAAAACATTGTAACCACACAGTGGGCAATTTAAATGAGAGGGGGAAATTTGAGGGTAATAGCCCTTTAACAGGACATGAGATTGTGAAAAATGGAGTAATTTGAAGAATCTAATTTACTACTTACTACCAAATGAGGGTAAATCCATCCTCATCATCGTATCCACTCATTATACTCCACACCTGAACATAGCCATTATATGAACAACATACCCCCATATCTCAATGTCTGTACTTTGACCGTTAACCTTTTACCCCCAATCGGGGATATTGCAGATTATGTATTCCTTATGCCACCCGATCCTAAACCGAACTTTGCACCCCTTGATAATCTGTACCTTATTTCCTGATAACCAGAAACTTCTATGTTTAAACTCGGTACTGTTTTCTTTTTATTTTAACATCTTAATAAAATTATTTATTCTGTGCTTTTTTACATGTCATCCCATTTGAATAATGAAAATAGATTAGTCAGTTTAATCATCTATAACTTAAACACACAAGCAACAAATTTGTTGAGAAAGATTGTGCAGTTTTTTGCACGGTTGCTTTCCTGGTCATAATCATGCTATTTAAAATACTAGAGATTACTTGAACTATTTCCTACTGTGGAGGAGGGACAGGATTTGGACTTTTAGATTAGGAGGGTCTGACACCACAGATGGTTCTGCTGCTTGGGAGCAGGGCAGGATCCCAAAGGCCAGGGTAGGGCTCTGGACCATGGGGCATGCAGCATCTTTTTGGGGTGGCACGGGGGAGGGGGCGAGAGTAGGGAATGCAGAGGGTACAAAAGCTACAGAGGACAAAAGAACAGCTTTGCTTTTAAGATGTGCTCTGCTTCCACTGAAGTCGTCAACTTCAGTGGTGCAGGATCAGGCTCCTACTCCACAGCCCTGGGGAGATGGCTCCTGTCCCTTCTGTCCCCCACAGCACATGGACTTCCTCGGTGTCCAGCAATTACTTGGGCTGGGTACTGGGGAGCGGTATTGGGCTAATATGGGCCTCACTGAAAGTTAGTATTCAGGGGATGCAAAGGCACTTTCCTGTCTGTCTAGCCTATTGCATCACTGTAATATTTCAGCACTTCCCAAGTATTTGAAAAGAGAAATAACTATAGCAGTCTTTTTTTCCTCCTTGTCATCCTTCCAAGAGAAGTAGTTTGAGCAGCGTAGAAGTTTGCCTGATTATTTATATTTGTATAAGCAGTTGTGACAATATTACTGAGGGAAAACTAAGTGCTTTGCCTTTGATGGCTTCCCTCTAGAACAGAGGGGAGGAAAAAGCAAGCAAGCTGTGCAATCCTTTCAATTAGTGATGCACCTGATGCATATTCCATTAGGGCAAGGACCCGTGCAGCTAGTGATATTCTGGAGCTATGATCTGGTACGGAGTGGCACACAACTCTAGGATATTCTGCAGTAATTGTGAGCTGCAGTGTTCTGGAGGATTGCTATTGCACTTTCCTAAAGGAAAAGGGGTACATTGTGTGCCCGCAATATAAGAAATACTGTTGTTTGGCAGTTCTAGCTAGTTTCTCTGAAGGAAGTTGATATCTGTTGGTTACTTTCTTGTAGAACTGGCAGCAGATATTGTGCTATCAGCATAATGCTGTGCTCAGTAAAAATGTCTGTTTCATGTGCCAACAAAGTCCCATAGATTAATATTCACAAATTATCCTATGTCCCTCTTACTGCAAGATCTTTCACCTATACAGATTTCTTTTAGATTTTGTTTCAAACCTGGATCCATACAAACATGAATAAGATATGTGCTAAGCAGGCACAGGCCTATTCAGAACTTGAATGGGGGACCTCCCAGTAAAATCCAGTTATTACAAGAGGCGGTGCTGGCAATTCATTTGATGCTAATCATTCCTCTGATTCAGTACTAAACCAATGCTGACCTCAGTGCCAGGGAGCCATTAGGCTGCTGGAGGAGCCATAAAACCACAGTCCTGGCCATTTGCAGTCATGAAAGATCCTATGGGAAGGTCTACTTGCAAGTTAATGTGGGAGTCTGTCTGAGTTCCAGTCTGAATAACTACTAGAGCTGGTTGGGAATTTTTTTAAATGGAAAATGCCGATTTGTCAAAAATGAAACTTTTTGCAGAAATGTATGGGTTTGACTTAATCTTTTTTTGGATCCAGAAAACCCTAGCATAGCCAGTAGTCTGGTGGTTGGGTCTGCCAAGACTTCAACCTGGGTCTCCCACATCCCAGGCAAATGCTCTAACCATTGGGCTATTGGCTGTTGTGGAGTGTGTCTACGACTGTCTGTCTCTCTGTGTTTTTCCCCCCCCAGCCCCCCCCCCCCCAAAATCAAAAGTCATTAGAACAAAAGAAAAACAGAAGTGAAAAATAAATTGTGAAACCTCAAAATTTTTGCAAAACTGAATTTTCGTTTTCTGGCCAGCCCCAGTAATTATATTCCACCTGTTCTTAAATACCTCTCAATTTCAATTAGGAAGCTGTTCTTCCCTTCCTGTCTTGAAACCTGTCATGTAGTATATACTGAAGCATAAGGCCTGCATTTCACTGATGGGTGAAACTGTACAGAGCTTGATTCATTGGCTGCCAGCAGAACTTAAGCAGTGTGCTCCTGGAGTGCATTGCATTTGTGCAAGCAGACTACAAACCCCTTTCCTCCAGGAGATTGAGAGCTGGCTGGCAAAGTCAGGAAATGGGCAGAGTACATTTCCATGGTAGCCTCCCCGGGTGTATGGAACACTGTAGAACTTCAAGCTGTGGGAAAACCCAGTTCAGTTCCCTCCTCCCGCTCAGTTTCCGTATGTGAGTGAAAGGGTTTGCAAATTGCATTCCCTTCTGCTGGGGATCTGAATCAATCCGTCTATAAATTCACATGGGTTTATACAGTAAGAAATGTACAATAAACTGTTGCTACTGTTGTTCATTATGAAATGTTAACGCGCTTTATGGTTACATTATATCATCACAAATCGTTTGGTCTCTCCCATGGTCCTCTCTGCAGTTATGAAAACAGTTTAAAATTTCTCCTAAAAATCTATTAAAAACTTTGTATCCACACAGTGGGCAATATAAATGAGCGGGGAAATTTTGAAGGCAATAGCCCTTTAATAGGACATGAAACTGTGAAAAATGGAGTAATCTGAAAAATCTATTAAGAGGATTATGAACTAGATTTTCATACTCTGCCTGCAATGATTTCAGATATCTCGTCTGGTTTGAATGGTGTCTCCCAGCTAGCCTAATCAAAGGCAGTAGAGTAAGGAAGTTCAGGGGCTATTTTAAACAACTTATTAAATATGGGCGGGGAGGGGTGTAGAGTACAGGGGTTGACTGGAGAGCGATCTGCAGTCAATTTGGCGGGGAGAGGAGCGTTGTGCTGCAAACATTTATTTTAACTAGTTCACCTCCCCGTCTTTGGCAGTCTGAAGATGTCAGATATAGATCACATCGATCACCGTGGTATTGCACTGCCATCTCATGGCAGAACTTAAAACAGAGCAAACATGTAGAAGGATGAAGACACTTTAGTTACCTCCTAACTCCGATGTAATGGAAAATTACTAAGTCTGATTATATTAACAGGGCAGCTGGATGAATAACTATGTCAGGCTAAATTGTGTACTCAGGTACACCTCAGCGTAGTTGGAAGTGAATTTGGAGTTTCTGATATTGTTCAACCACTCCCTTTTGAAATAGGCAGAACCCACAATTCCCATTGGGTCACATGCCCATACAGAGTCTGATTCTCTATTCCATGAGTATCAAAAATGCCCACTGAAGTTAGTGGGTATGTAGGTGCACAAGGAATGCAGGAGTGGGCACGTAGTTTGCCAGTAGGGTCTTGGTGGCAGCTGAAACAATGCAATTTTCTTTCACAATTGGAGATGGAGATTCCTGTTCAAGCACGGGTCACAACTGGATGGAGTCTGAAGATCTCATCCCAGTTACAATTTGGCATGGTGCAAGTGCTGGAGGAACCAACTAGGGGCAGAGCTCTTCTCGACCTGCTGCTCACAAACAGGGAAGAATTAGTAGGGGAAGCAAAAGTGGATGGGAACCTGGGAGGCTGTGACCATGAGATGGTAGAGGTCAGGATCCTGACACGGGAAGAAAGGAGAGCAGCAGAATACGGACTCTGGACTTCAGAAAAGCAGACTTTGATTCCCTCGGGGAACTGATGGGCAAGATCCCCTGGGAGAATAACATGAGGGGGAAAGGAGTCCAGGAGAGCTGGCTGTATTTTAAAGAATCCTTATTGAGGTTGCAGGAACAAACCATCCCGATGTGTAGAAAGAATAGTAAAAATGGCAGGCGACCAGCTTGGCTTAACAGTGGAAATCCTTGCTGATCTTAAACACAAAAAAGAAGCTTACAAGAAGTGGAAGATTGGACAAATGACCAGGGAGGAGTATAAAGATATTGCTCAGGCATGCAGGAGTGAAATCAGGAACGCCAAATCACACCTGGAGTTGCAGCTAGCAAGGGATGTTAAGATTAACAAGAAGGGTTTCTACAGGTATGTTAGCAACAAGAAGGTGGTCAAGGAAAGTGTGGGCCCCTTACTGAATGGGGGAGGCAATCTAGTAACAGAGGATGTGGAAAAAGCTGATGTACTAAATACTTTTTTCACCTCTGTCTTCACGAACAAGGTCAGCTCCCAGACTACTGCACTGGGCAGCACAGTATGGGGAGAAGGTGACAAGCCCTCTGTGGAGAAAGAAGTGGTTCAGGACTGTTTAGAAAAGCTAGATAAGCACAATTCCATGGGGCTGGATGGATTGCATCCGAGGGTGCTAAAGGAGTTGGTGGGTGTGATTGCAGAGCCATTAGCCATTATCTTTGAAAACTCATGACGGTAGGGCGAGGTCCCAGATGACTGGAAAAAGGCTACTGTAGTGCCCATCTTTTAAAAAGGAAAGGAGGAGGATCTGGGAAACTACAGGCCAGTCAGCCTCACCTCAGTCCCTGGAAAAATCATGGAGCAGGTCCTCAAGGAATCAATTTTGAAGCATTTCAAGGAGAGGAAAGTGATCAGGAACAGTCAGCATGGATTCACCAAGGGTAAGTCATGCCTGACTAATCTAATTGCCTTCTATGATGAGATAACTGGCTCTGTGGATGAGGGGAAAGCAGTGGATGTGTTAATTCCTTGACTTCAGCAAAGCTTTTGATACGGTCTCCCACAGTATTCTTGCCAGCTAGTTAAAGTAGTATGGGCTGGATGAATGGACTAGAAGGTGGGTGGAAAGCTGGCTAGATCATCGGGCTCAATGGGTAGTGATCAATGGCTCCATGTCTAGTTGGCAGCTGGTATCAAGCGGAGTGCCCCAAGGGTCGGTTCTAGGGCTGGTTTTGTTCAATATCTTCATTAATGATCTGGAGGATGGCGTGGTTTGCAGATGACACTAAACTGGGAGGAGTGGTAGATACACTGGAGGGTAGGAATAGGATACAGAGGGACCTAGACAAATTAGAGGATTGGGTCAAAAGAAATCTGATGAGGTTCAAAAAGGACAAGTGCAGAGTCCTGCACTTAAGAAGGAAGAATCCCATGCACTGCTACAGACTAGGGACCGAGTGGCTTGGCAGCAGTTCTGCAGAAAAGGGCCTGGGGTTACAGTGGACAAGAAGCTGGATATGAGTCAACAGTGTGCCCTTGTTGCCAAGAAGGCGAACGGCATTTTGGGCTGTATTAGTAGGAGCATTGCCAACAGATTGAGGAATGTGATCATTCCCCTCTGTTCAGCATTGGTGAGGCCTCGTCTGGAGTACTGTGTCCAGTTTTGGGCCCCACACTATAAGAAGGATGTAGAAAAATTGGAGAGCGTCCAGCAGAGGGCAACAAAAATGATTAGGGGCTGGAGCACATGATTTTAAGGAGATGCTGAGGGAACTGGAATTATTTAGTGTGCAGGAGAGAAGAATGAGGGGGGATTTGATAGCTACTTTCAGCTACCTGAAAGGGGGTTCCAAAGAGGATGGATCTAGACTGTTCTCAGTGGTAGCAGATGACAAAACGAGGAGTAATGGTCTCAAGTTGCAGTGGGGGAGGTTTAGGTTGGATATTAGGAAAAACTTTTTCACTTGGAGGTTGGTGAAGCACTGGAATGGGTTACCTAAGGAGGTGGTGAAATCTCCTTCCTTTGAAGTTTTTAAGGTCAGGCTTGACAAAGTCCTGGCTGGGATGATTTATTTGGGGATTGGTCCTACTTTGAGCAGGAGGTTGGACTAGATGACCTCCTGAGGTCCCTTCCAACCCTGATATTCTATGATTCTATGGTAGTCCATTTTTTGCTCTGTAACTGCCTAAGAACAGAATATCACTTTCTTGACCTACATCATCATTAACTTGCATAAATATAATAATGCTCAGTCGCATCCTGGATGTGAATTTTGCTCTTGTCCCAATTAGATCATAGAACCAAAGGCTTAGAAGGGACTGCAAGGGTCATCTACTCTAACCCCTGCCAAGATGCAGGGTTTGTTGTGTCTAAACCATACAAGACAGATGGCTATCCAGCCTCCTTTTGGAAACCTCCAGTGAAGGAAATTCCATGACTTGCACAGGCAGTCTGTAAGAACAGCAGGACAATGGACAGTTAAGAATGTTTTCCTGAGATCTACTGTAAATCTCCTATGCTGTAGTTTTGAACCCACTGCCTCTTGTCCTGCCCTCTGTGTTGAGAGAACAATGTTTCTCCATCTTTTTTTATGGCAGCTTTTCAAGTATTTGAAGACCGCTATCATGTTCCCCCTCAATCTCCTCTTTTCAAAACTAACCATACCCAGTTCCTTCAGCCTTTGCTCGTATGGCTTGCATTTCATCCCTTTTGATCATCTTTGTCGCTCACCTCTGGATCCTTTCCAGTTTCTCTACATCCTTTCTATATATTGGTGACCAAAACTGGACACAGTACTCCAGCTGAGGCCTAACCAGCACCAAGTAGAGTGGTACTATCACCTCTCCCACCAGTGACTTGCGTTCTATGCCTCTGTTAATGCAACCCAAAATTGCATTTGCTTCTTTTTGCAACAGCATTGCATTGTTGATTCATGTTCAGGTTGTGACACACCCCAACTCCCAGATCATAATACCCTTAATTTCCAGCCTGCCATGACTCAGCATTTGCAGCTGCAAACTGCTTGGCTGTGCCTGGGCTAGTAGGAGGCAATTCTGCAGCGTGGCGCCATAGTCACAGCTACTCTGCCTCTAGTAGCAGCAGGCAGCTCTGCTCTGCTTGTGTTAGGAGGAGAGCACTAGGATCTGTGGTCGGGTGTTTTTTCTTGGGGAGGTACAGTCTTGAGCTCTTATGAGAGCCCTCGGTGCTCCTGGATTCGTAATTTTTGGGTTGTGGGGGGGGTGTCTGAAAGGATTTAATCATCTTCAGCTGGCCTGGAATGTGTAACCCTTTCTCTCCTGATGAAGATTTTGCCACAGTTCTGCATGGCTTTGTCACTTTCATGCTAGACTATCACAAGGCATTCTGCTTGCTACAACCGTTGGACACCAGTCAGAAGTCTGAGTGAAGATCATAGCTGGCCGCCTCTAAGTGATGCAGGGTGGCATGAGCACATCACATTGATGCTCCATGCCGTGCTGCCTTTCATTTGTTTCCAGTTCACTTCCAGGTGCAATTCAGGATGCTGATAATTATCTATAAAGACCTAAAACCAGAGGTTCTCAAACTGTGGTCTGTGAGCTCCATTCAGGTGGTCCGCGGATAGTTCCCTCTAAGGTGCGTACCAGGGTGGCCGCACATGAGAGAATGAAGGGCCACCCACCTAATTAGTGGAGCTGCGAAGGTGCTGGACCCTGGAGAAGATGCATGTGTAATGTAAGGTGAGGTGGTGCCCTTGGGGGGAATAAGAGGCAAGTGGGAGGGGGCAGTGGGGTGAGAAGAGGGGGTGGGGGGAATTTGGGATGTGCAGGGCTGCAGCGGTCAGGTGACTTTCCCCAGCTCCAGGACTGGGGCTGCCAGGGAGAGATGGCCCTCCTTCCCAGCCTCCGCTCTGTCTGCTGTGGCGGGGGAGAGACCCCCTTTCCTTCCCAGCCCCAGCTCAGGAGCTGCCGCAGCGGGGGAAGAGGGCACATCCATTGCATTAGAAATATGAGTTGTGTGGCTTTATTTGTAGAACAAAAAAAGTTAAGTTTTTTTTATACAGTACTTTTATCCAAAGCACTTTACGATAGCTAACTGTACAAACAACATTTGGAAAGATCATTAAGTGGTTTGCCAAGACCCTCAGCAATTTTCAAGTGGTCTGCGAAAAAAAGTTTGAGAACCACTGACCTAAATGATTCAGGGCAGGGATCGGCAACCTTTGGCATGTGGCCTGCCAGGGTAAGCCTCCTAGCGGGCTGGGCTGGATTGTTTACCTGCTGCGTCCACAGGTTTGGCCGATTGCGGCGCCCACTGGCTGCGATTCACCACTCCAGGCCAATGGGGCAGCGGGAAGCGGCAGACAGTACATCCCTCGGCCCGCGCCGCTTTCTGAAGCCCCCAGTGGCCTGGAGTGGCAAACCGCAGCCAGTGGGAGCCACGATCGGCTGAACCTGCAGACGCGGCAGGTAAACCGGCCCGGCCCACCAGGGGGTTTACCCTGGCGGACTGTGTGCCAAAGATTGCTGATGCCTGATTTAGGGTTTAGTTACCTTTGAAACCACCTCTCACTATCCCCGCTGGTGGCAGCTGCAGTCCATTGGACTGCACTGGTTGATTGTTCCCAGGGGACAGGGAGGGACAGCAAGGCATTGCTATGGGAGGGCCTCTCTGCTTTGGAGTTTGTGCCCTCTAATGATCTCCAAATCCTGCACCACGTTTTCAGTAGCCAGGAAGGCCAGTTATTGTGAGTGAGAGGGGAGGGTCTGTTGTAATGTCACAGTTATGCAGTTTACTCTAAAACTGGTACTAATAGTGCTGTGCTGTGTCAAGGGTCTGAATACTTTTACCCCGTTACATGCACTTAGAAACAGTGAGGTGGCTGCAAGATAAGTTATTACTCCTGTCTTCCTTGGTGGCCAGAGAAATCATGGCAGCTACAGGAGCAGTGTGTAGGCGTGAGTACAGGGCCTTTCCAGTCTCCTCCTCCTCCTCCTGGACACCCACCCCTTCCAAGTTCCATGGGCATCTAGACAGGCAGCAGCCACCATCACAGCCTCTGCCATTCCCATTCTCCTGGCACCAGAAATTGCACCATTCCTCCAACAGGCTTCCACCTTCCCCTGCGTGCAACATAGCAGTCTCTGAAAGGTTCCAGCCCTTAATAGCCCCCATTTAGTAGCAGTGACATCTAGTGTAGGAGTATCACTCTAGATATTTGAACATCGATGCATTCTATTTTACTATAAACTTTGGTCCAGTCTCAATGCTTGTCCTTCCCTCCTGTCCCTGTGCTGCCTCTTTCCCTCCCTCCTCCCATCTTTCTCTCCCCTGTTGTCCCCCCTCCCCCCCAAAAACAAACCAGAGAAATACTGACACCATCACTTCCAGCATCAGTTTTTTATTTAAAAAAAAACAAATCTGGAGCTAACAAATACTGTCTGCACCTTCACCCTGCTCCTCCTGCCTGTGTGTCTTAGTCTTCTCCTGTTTGTTTCTTAGGGCTTGGCTACACTTGTGAGTTGGAGCGCATTAAAGCAGCCCCAGGCGCCCTAACTCACGACGCTTCCACACTGGCAAGGCACGGAGAGTGCCCAGACTCCGTGGCTAGAGCGCTCCTGGTAATCCACCTCGGCAAGTGGAATAATGCTTGATGCGCCCCCGCTGGAGCGCCGCAGCGCTAGTGTGGACACCCTGGTCTGTTAATGTGCTCTGATCAGCCTCCAGAAGTGTCCCACAATGCGTATTCTAGCCACTCTGGTTATCACTTTTTGAACTCTACTGCCCTGCCCTCAGGTGACCAACTGTCAGACCTGCCCTTTAAATTCTCTGGGAATTTTGAAAATCCCCTTCCTGTTTGCTCAGCCAGGCATGGAGTGCTCTCAGCGCATCTTTCCAGGTGACCATGCCTCCACGCGCCAGGCAATCCCCAATATGGAGCAATGGCGAGGTGCTGGACTTCATCAGTGTTTGTGGGGAGGAAGTTGTCCAGTCCCAGCTGTGCTCCAGCTGTAGGAATTCTGATACCTTCGGGCAGATATCAAGGGACATGATGGAAAGGGGCCACGACTGGGGTGCAGTGCAGGATTAAAGTGAAGGAGCTGAGGAATGCCTACCACAAAAACTGTGAGGTAAATGGCCTCTCCAGTGCTGCCCCAGCGACCTGCCGTTTCTACAAAGAGCTGGACACGAAACTTGGGCACGACCCGACCTCCACTCCGAGGACCACCATGGACACTTCAGAGGCCAGTTCAACAAGACAGGAGGAAGAGGAGGAAAGCGGGAGCGAGGGTACTGAGGAGGAGGAAGACACCCCAGAATCCCTAGATGCATGCATCCAGGAGCTGATCTCAAGCCAGGAGGAAGGTAGCCAGTCACGGTGGCAGGTGCTTGGGGGAGGACAAACACCGGAGGAGGTTCCCTGTAAGCAGCTTTTATTTTGGGAAGGAAGTTACTCAATGTGGGCTCTTGGGGCGAGGAGGGTTAGGGTTGCATGCATGCCTAGATGCGGAATAGGGCATTGATATGCTCTCTCACATCGTGGTAATCAGCCTCAGTGATCTCCTGAAAGGTCTCATCCAGAACTTGGGCAATGTGCTTGCGCAGATTGCTTGGGAGAGCCACTGTGGTCCTTGTCCCAGTGAGGCTAACATGTCTGTGCTGCTGTGCTGTTCGAATTCAGCCTCCAGGTGTTGAACCTCCGAGTTCCATGCCTGAGTGAATCTTTCACCCTTCCCTTCACAAATGTTATGGAGGGTACAGCATGCAGATATAACTGTGGGGATGCTGTCATCGGCCAGGTCCAGCTTCCCATACAGAGAGTGCCAGCGGCCCTTTGAACTGCTCCTTGCTGCTGTCAAGGCTCCCTGTGTAGGGTTTCAAGAGCCACAGCATTAAAGGGTAAGTGGGGTCTCCAAGGATCACAATAGGCATTTCAACTTGCCCTACGGTGATCTTCTGGTCTGGGAAAAAAAGTTTCGGCTTGCAGCTTCCTGAACAGGCCAGTGTTCCGAAAGATATATGCATCATGCACTTTTCCAGGCCAGTCTGTGTTAATGTCAATTAAACGCCCACGGTGATCCACAAGCGCCTGGAGAACCATAGAGAAATACCCCTGCCGATTAATGTCCTCAGAGGCGAGGTGGGCTGGTGCCAGAATTGGAATATGCGTCCCATCTATCGGCCCTCCGCAGTTAGGGAAACCCATTTGTGCAAAGCCAGCCACAATGTCATGCATGTTACCCAGAGTCACGGTTCTTCTGAGCAGAATGCAATTAATGGCCCTGCACACTTGCATCAACACGATTCCAACAGTCAACTTTCCCACTTGTGACAGGGTCAGGCCAGATGGCTATAGGAGAGTAATAGAAGGCAGATATATTAGCCCCAGGCTAAGTAGGTCCCTTTTCCCTGGGTAAGGTAACAGGGAAGGTTCCAGAACAATCAGGAACCTTCTGGAGACCATTAAGACAGGCTGATTAGAACACCTGCAGCCAATCAAGAAGCTGCTAGAATCAATTAAGGCAGGCTAATCAGGGCACCTGGGTTTTAAAAAGGAGCTCACTTCAGTTTGTGGTGTGCGTGTGAGGAGCTGGGAGCAAGAGGCACGAGGAGCTGAGATTGAGAACGTGGACTGTTGGAGGACTGAGGTGTACAAGCATTATCAGACACTAGGAGGAAGGTCCTATGGTGAGGATAAAGAAGGTGTTGGGAGGAGGCCGTGGGGAAGTAGCCCAGGGAGTTGTAGCTGTCACACAGCTGTTCCAGGAGGCACTCTAGACAGCTGCATTCCACAGGGCCCTGGGCTGGAACCCGGAGTAGAGGGCGGGCCCGGGTTCCCCCCAAATCCTCCCAACTCCTGGTCAGACAAAAGAGGAGTAGACCTGGACTGTGAATTCAGAAAAGTGGCCAAGCTGAGGGCTGCCACGAAGCTCCAAGGTGAGCAAATCCGCCAATAAGCGCTAGACCCACCAACGTAGAGCAGGAACTTTGTCACACACTCCAAACTGGTTAGCGACCGATCGGCAGCTGTCTGGAGTTGCCAGCTTCCAGATTGCAATAGCCACCCGCTTCTCCACTGTCAGGGTAGCTCTCAATCTCATGTCCTTGCGCCGCAGGGTGGGGGCGAGCTCCTCTCACAGTCCCATGAAAGTGGCTTTTCTCATCCAAAAGTTCTGCAGGCACTGCTCGTCATCCCAGTCTTGCATGACGATGAGATCCCACCACTCAGTGCTTGTTGCCCGAGCCCATAAGTGGCGTTCCACTGGGGTGAGCATCTCTGTGAATGTCACAAGCAGTCTCGTGTCATATGCGTTACTCGCGTCAATATCATCGTCTGAGTCCTCACTGTCAGTTTGGATGTTAAGGAGTAACTCGACTGCCAAACGTGATGTGCTGGTGAGACTCGTCAGCATATTCCTCAGCAGTTCGGGCTCCATTCCTACAGACCAAAAGGGAAGACAGCGCAGAGTACAAAACCCGTTGAAAGATGGCACCAAATGTGGATGGAAGCACAGGGATTGCTGGGATGAGAACCGATGTACTATGGAGCATTGGGACAGAACCCAGAATGCCCTGGCCCCTGCTGCCCCCTTCCCACAAGCCACAGCACCAGAATGGGAAGAGGTGCTCTGTGGGATAGTTGCCCATAATGCACCATTCCCAATGCTGCTGCAAGTGCCGCAAACGTGGCCATGCCAGTGCGCTTGCAGCTCTCAGTGTGGACAGACCGCAGCGCTTTCCCTACTGCGCTCTCCAAAGGCTGGTTTAACTCAGAGCACTCTACATCTGCATGTGTAGCCATGCCCTTAGATGGTGTGCTCTTTTGGTGGTGGGAGTGTCTACGTCTGTGTTTGGAAAACACCTAGTGATGTGGCTCAGTAGATAAGGTGCTTGACTGAGAGCTGACCTTGGATTCTGTTCCTTGTTTTGCCATTGACTTGCTGGGTGACCTTGGACAATTCACAGCACCACTCTGTGCCTCAATTTCCCTGTCTGTAATATTAGGATAGCGCTACTGACCTTTGTAAAGTGCTTTGAGATTTATGGTTGAAAAGTGATATGTAAGATTTCATAGAATCATAGAATATCAGGGTTGGAAGGGACCTCAGGAGGTCATCTAGTCCAACCCCCTGCTCAAAGCAGGACCAATCCCCAATTAAATCATCCCAGCCAGGGCTTTGTCAAGCCTGATCTTAAAAACTTCTAAGGAAGGAGATTCTACCACCTCCCTAGGTAACACATTCCAGTGTTTCACCACCCTCTTGGTGAAAAAGTTTTTCCTAACATCCAACCTAAACCTCCCCCACTGCAACTTGAGACCATTACTCCTTGTCCTGTCCTCTTCTACCACTGAGAATAGTCTAGAACCATCCTCTCTGGAACCACCTCTCAGGTAGTTGAAAGTAGCTATCAAATCCCCCCTCATTCTTCTCTTCTGCTAAACAATCCCAGTTCCCTCAGCCTCTCCTCATAAGTCATGTGTTCCAGACCCCTAATCATTTTTGTTGCCCTTCACTGGACTCTCTCCAATTTATCCAATTTAAATGACTATTTGGAGTCTAGTGCAATATAAATAATAATAATAATAATAGTATTGTCATGCTGAGAGAGATGGATGACTACATTGATCACAAACATTTTTGAGACTGGATGAGGACAGACTCTGTAACATAACTTTCAGGATGAATCAAGAACCCCCCCCCCCCCCCCAAAAAAAAAAAGCAGGGGGTTTGGACTGAGTGGATAGAAGGGTTATTGGGGGAGGGGGGGTTGGGAGAGAGAAAGGGCAGCACTCTCAAAAACTGAGAAGAGAGAGAATAAGGCCAAGCAGTAGCCTGTGAGCACAATGACCCTGAAAAAAGCTAGAGAAAGCTTCTGGGTTTGTTGGCTGAAGCAGAACTTTGTGCATTTCTTGTAAATAAACAAGATTGCATCAAAGCCAATACCAGACTCCATCAATTTACACTTCCAACTGGAACATTCTCAGGCCCTGAACGTTGAGTAGCTGTTAGTCGAAAAGGGGCAACACGATCATAATACTCAGCTTTTAATATTGCACTGAACTATTCTCTGTATCTCTTTTTCCCTGTGGACATTGTGGTAATTATCTTGCATCAGCCCTTCTAGCCTCTGCAAAACTTTACCTCAGCTAATGGCTGAAAACCTGCAGTAATCCCAAAAGATGATAATCTTTGTCCATTGTGACTGTTGTCTGATTCTTCCGTCTACTGATTGCCTTTTAGCAGTGGTCCTAGATGGTAAGAGTTATTTGGCGATGGAGACCAAACATAGCCAAGAGCAAATAGTCCCTGGTTGCATGCCAGTTTCCTGCCATGGTTAAAATGATTCACTGTTGACTGCCTAGGAGAGAATGCACTGATTGGTTTAACACTTCCTCGCTCTGGAATCCTGAGCCAGTTTGATAGGTCCAGTTGCTGTGATAGGGCTGGTTGGACTCTGTCTCACCTGAATCTCGGTATGAGGCTGCCAGCAGTGACATATTTATAAATGGGTTGTGCAAAAACAAAATAATTGGGTCTTTTGATACCAAGACCTCATTGTACACCTGGAGTACAGTCCATGCGTATCAGCTTGCTGATGTGTGGGCATGGAGGCTGGTATCATGCTACTGGGTACAAGTATCATTTGCACGAGAGCAGCAGCATAGTTGTTTGCACAGACAGTTTCAGTACCTTTCCAAGAAAAAATGCAATAGTTTAACTGGCTGCTATGTCTGCCTGAGGCAGAATATAGAGAACATCTGCTATTACGAGTATATTACTCAGCAGTTTAGGATTGTAGATTCCTTCCCCCAGTCTAGATACATTAAACTAAATTCTAAACACTTTCAGCATGGAGTATGAAAAATCATGACAATCAAAATAATCACATTGTTAGATCTTTATTTAGAACCATGAATGTATCACCCATTGATTTGGCTAGATGGAGGCATGTGCAATTTATGTGGGGTGTATTATATAAACGTCATCTAAGCAGACTTGTGCATCAGTAGAAATTGCTCATATTTGGAATTGTTTTGCACCTCAGTAGAAATAAATGTGCTGGCACAATCCAAAGTTGTGAACAATGAAATCACAGGTAGACTATCCTCTTAGAACAGTCCTAGGAGGAAGTGCTCAAGAGGAGAACATATTCCATGGTCTTCCTTTGCCTGTCTCTCATAAAATTGCACAAAAGAATGACTTGCTGATCCTCCCTTGATGTTACAAAACCAGGAGAAGAAACAAGTAATTGAGAGCATGTAATGTAATATTTCTTCTCAAGTCAGTATTTCGAAAAGAAATTCATTTTGGTCTTCCTCGCTATCAGAGAAGGGTTTGATCATGCAAGGTGCTGGGAACCTTTGAATCCCTGAGTGCACTCGGCCTCTCACAGGATTAGGCCCTGAGAGAAAATGTCCACAGCACAGAAAGTATGCATGATCTGGATGAAACATTTATAGAGATGAGCAATATTCCTTCCTCAGAATCCTTCTCATGAGAGCCATCAAGAGGGTAAGTGGAGAAACATATGTCTAGAAAACTGAGTAAAGGCTGTTTTTGGCAGGGATAGTTCACTGTCCAGTTGCCTTAGAAAACTGCCCCCATTATGTGTTTATAATGGAAATGTCATAGCTCTGTGATTCTCACATTCAGAAGTATTGTGGTACACGCTGTCCATGAAGCTAACGTATTTTTTCTACTAAGCTTGGCTGATAGATGTCTGTTCTGCTAAACCAGTGAAATTATAGCAGTGACTTTTCCCTGTCAAGAATATGGTGTGAAATAAGTGTAAAAAGAGATAGAAAAATGTTATTCAGCTTCCTTGACTTACTACTGTAACTGGCAAAGCAGTTTCAGACTCTTCTGTATGTGTAGGATGATGAACACTGCAGAACTCAGAGAATTATAAATGTGTGAAATATGAGACAGCAATTAACTTAATGCAAAACAGCAGAGAAACTAACTGGAAACATGAGGCCTGATTCTGTGCTACCTTGTATAGTCAACTACACCTGTGTAACATGGGTGTCAGGGCTGTAACCAGGGCGGGTGAGTGGGGCAGCCACCCAGGGTGTAAAGCCATGGGGGTGGAAAAATGGGGTGGGGTGGAGGGGCATGTGGGATTATGTGCCCCCGCTCTTCCCCCTCAACTCCCGTGAGGCTGGTCAGTGTTATTGTTCCCATATTCCAGAGGATTAAATTGAGGCATACAAATGCTACAATTTGCCCAGAGCCACATAATACTTGGCTCCCAGTTACCCTTTGTGATCACTAGGCAACACTCCCTCCATAAGAAACTTATTTCCTGCAGTATGAGTTTCTTTAAGAAATTTGGTACAATAGACCCAAGTGAAAAGCACATTATTGTTATAAATAGGAACAGATGAATGGAAATGTTCTGTCATTTCACCACAATGCAGTACTCTCAGATCTTGTTCTGCATTCCACTTCATGTACCCCACATTAGATAAGGTAGAGTGAACTATTTCAGATCAAAGATAAAGTGCTACACACACATTTCAATAGCTAAATGCTCTCTTGCAGTGATTCTCAAACTGAAGAGCACTTGCCAGGGAATCTGCAGAGAGCAGGCAGCTCACACGGTGCTAGCACCTGCTTCTTGTTTCCAGGTTCTTCTTAGAGGCTCTAAGCTAGTGGTTCTCAAACTTTTGTACTGGTGACCCCTTTCACATAGCAAGCCTCTGAGTGTGCCCCCCCCCCCAAATTAAAAACATGTTTTTATATATTTAAAGCCAATATACATGCTGGAGGCAAAGCCGGGTTTGGGGTGGAGGCTGACAGCTCGCGACCCCCCATGTAATAACCTCGTGACCCCCTGAGGGGTTCCAGTCCCCAGTTTGAGAACCCCTCCTCTAAGCTCTTCACTGTGAGTAAGCAATCAATCCGAGGAAAAACCAGAAGGAGCCAGCTACAGGCTGTATTAGAGCCTGTTGCTATGGTCAGAAAGAGGAGTTGGTGAATGGGAATAGGGTAGTATCCCTTGAAATAGTTTGTGGGCCCTAGTGACACTCACCGTGTTCTATATTTTAGGAGTCTCCAGAGCCCTGTCAGAATAGCGGTGTGCATATGTAGCTGAACCTTACATCTTGTGTATATTCAGTAAACATACCAATTTGGGCCCCACTTGTGTATGTGGTTCCTTCATATTATTGTTGTGTACAAAGCAGAAGACACATCAAGGAGCCCCTCTTGGCCCCTAGGCTGGTGTTAGTATCCAGGTATTTCCAGTGTAGACATGGCCTCAGGGAGCAGAAGCACCACCAGTGCTAGTGGGAAAGGAAGGGGAGCCAGCAACTACTAGTGAGCAAACTTCTTGTAGGAGAGGCAGTGTCCAGTGGTGAATTGGGACCAGGCTTCTGACAGCATGTGCAAGGGGAGCATGAGAGAAAGGAGCCAGATAGTCAGGTTGCATATGGAGGAGGAGTAGGTGGCAAGGTAATACATGCCAGGTAAAACATGCACCGGACAGCAGGTACAGAGGAGTGGGAAAGAAGGGGCACAGGAAGCCTGTATAGAGGAATAAGGGAGGACAGAAGAACAAAGAAGATGGAAGGGAGAGATTAAATGAAGAATCAAAGGAGACCGTATGAGTCATCAATTACTTTCAAAAAGGACACAGTGGTTATTATGTTAAAGTTAAAATGTCTAAACACCTTGGGTGGAAACCTGGCCTCACTGAAGTCACTGGCAAAATTCCTGTTGACTTCAGTGAGGCCAGGATTTCACTCAACTTTTCTTTGTAAGCAGGGATATTTTGCAATCACATGTGGGATCTTGGGTGGGAGGAAAGGGGGCCAGGAGAGCAAGCTGTGAAGATGTGGTCTCGATGGTATTTCTCAATTTTTGTTAATAATACATAATAGATGGAAAATATGTACTAGTATATGAACAATCAGGAAGAAAAAATGTATGCTGACCTTTTCCCTTATGGTTCCTGAGATGTTCGGTTCATGGGTTTTTTCGGTGGTTCATTGCAGAAGCACTCATTTAAAACATCTATGCCCATTCTGAATGCCACATGTAGTAACTGGGGGGGAAAACAATAGCAAACAGTAGTAAAGGTTAAAGATGGACGACACTGTTAAAAGTTATGGATCCATTTAGTAAGTATGTATGAGTTATTGACAAAACTAAGAAATTTAAGCTGTAGCATGCCTAGTATGTTCCACAGGGCTCTAATTAAAGCAAATAAAGACTTTCAGCCTCCTCTGAAAGTAGTTACCAATTCTATCAAAAGAAGAAACAAGTGGACCCCATCAAAACAAAAGGCGGGGGATTTCAAATAGTTAAATGGATGCTCTGTGTGAACATACATCTCACAGGTTATTTGGAAACTATTTGCCTGAAATGAGTTTTCAACTATTGCTGTTCGTGGCATGTTATTGGTCATTTAAGTCATTGGTGGTGGTTCTTAATTGGATGATTAAAATTCTTACTAACAGACAAAGGGAAATCAAAGAGATTTCAAAGTGGCACTTGACAAACACCTCCGACACCAGGTTTTGTCCAAATATGTAGTTGCCTGAGCATCAGCAAGACTTTCACTTTCCAGAAACATCCTTGCAGTTTAAAAATCATGGGTATGAATGTTTGTGGAAAACGAATAAAAAGGATTGCAAACACTCAGTTCAAATTCCCAGTTCCCATCTGAAAAACTGTCCCCAAATCCTTCTGGCAATATGTACCCAGCTCTATCTATGAACCTAAACTATCAAATATCTCTAGCTTAACCAGAAGTCACAGGCTTGACACAGGAATTGCTGGGTAAAAGTCTATCACCTGTATTATACAGGTCACACTACAGAAGGGTCCCTGCTAGCCTTACAATCTGAAAATCTTGAACATTTATGGATTCCGCTCTGATGTTATGCAATTCTTGTCCTCATGTGGTAGGAGGATATTCCAGGTTACAATTAATCTTTGGAGCATGCTTAGAGTAGGTAGGCTTGAGCCTGTTCTATTTTAATCCTGTATACTGTGATCTTGACCCACTGCTATAAATTACCACTGATCATACATTTATGGTCATTTTCAGCCACTTCCTTTCTTATGTCACCAGCCTCTCTGCTACTTACTGTACATACTTTGGAGTCAGTTCAAATGGCACACTATCTGGTAGATTATTCAACCAACTAATAAGGGTACTTCAGTACTCCTGCCATATATGCTACGTGAAGAATGGTTTCAATATGTCACAGTTGTTATGATTGTTTTAATTATTAGTAGTGTCAATCAATACCTTAGGATCCCAGTCCTGGTCCCTCACAAAGTGTGTCACGGAGTCTGCAGCTCCATTTCTGTGTCTCCTCCACTCTTCTCTGTGACAGTAGAAGTGATATAATATAAAATCCAGGTGGACAAAATTCAGCCCTGGCATAAGTGGATGCAATTGCTACTGAAGTCTGTGAGAATTGCACCCACTTGCTGAGGGCTGAAGTTGTCTGTTATGTATGATAAATTAAAACTAAACCTCCCCAAAAAAGTAAAGAGAAAACTGTAGACCACAACTATGAGTCAGATCCAAATGAAGCAACTCCCAGTGACTTCAGTTGACTTTGGATCAGGCCCTATATTCTTGGCTGAAACAGCATAACTAGACCAGTGATTTATTTGTAAATTTCCTAGAGGTGGGGACTAAGTTATGTAAATGTCTCCAAGCCATGGATGGAGTTAAATTGCGTGTCTAAATATACTTAGCAAATGATAACACAACCCACCACTACATATATAAGGAAGGTAGGGGAAAAGTAGATTTCTTGGCTGGAAAGTTATTGAACATTTACAGCCAAAGACTGGATAGTTTCAAGAGGGGAATTTCCTTGACTTCCCCCTCCTGTAAACAAATCACTGAAATATGGTAAGGACTGTCTGGTTATGATGTGGATGAAAGGTCAACATTTCTCAGATGTTGTACGGTATGTATTCTCTAAAAGAAAGGAAACTAGCCTATTGAAATCGCAGGCGTGCTTTTATTTTATTAAGGGCCTTTTTCATTGTGTGTAATCAACGACAGAAGCTGTAAAACCAACCGTTTTTATATTCTTTGGTAAGTGTTATATAATTGTTGCAGCTATTGCTTTTGGACAAACTTGAGTCCCCTCTAAATTATACAGGTGCAAATCAGGAGTAACTCAGGGCTAGTCTACACTGGCAACGTTAAAGCGCTGCTGCGGCAACACTTTAACGTGGCTTATGTAGTCGCGGCAGAGTGCTGGGAGAGAGCTCTCCCAGTGCTCTCAAAAAAAAAAACCAGACAAACAAACAAAAAAAATCACCTCCTTTCAAGCCATGAAGCCATATGTTGTATAGACTATATTAAATTGTTAATTTTGTCTCACCATTAAAACTTGCAATTCTTGCCAATGATCTCTCATGAGCAATTCAACAAGTATGACTAGGTGACCTTTTAAAAGCTTTAACTCATTGTAAAAATGTTTTGCTCATTTAAGTGTCTTTCCCATGAGACATCTAGCAGCCTAAATACCCTCCAGCATTGGAACTGATGGCAAATTAATGGCTTGGGGTGTCTTTGTTTTGTGTTTTGTCCTGTGGCAGTAAGACCAAAGGGTGAGCATACTCACCACCTAATCATTTGTGTTTGGATAGGAAGTGAAGCGAACGCCATACCCAGTGTCCTTTTCTGTTAGTGGGATAAAATGGGAGGCAAATCACAGCCTCTGATCTTTCTGCTGCTCTGATGTCCGTAAATTGGGGCCCTGCCTTTGCTTGGGTCCAAATCTTTATGCCACTGAAACAAACAACCGCTTGCTCAAGCAGTGATCAAATAAAGGCAATTGCTCATAGCCGCTTGACTTTAGCAGCTATGTAATGAAAGTTTGGAATATTTTGTTGTTCTTCTGCAAAACAACCAGAGTTGTTTCAAATTTTGTAATACTAAAAAAGTGTTTAGACTTCCACTGAATAAGATTCAGTTCTAAAGATAGGGATTTTCCACCTTCTTTGCGTGTTCTTGCTGGTAAGTGTGTTCTTTGTGTGATAATCTGAGAGGGAGGAAGCAAGGCCCTGGTGCATTTGAAGTACAATGGAATCCAAAGTTGTTTATAATACCTGAAAATGAAATATGCAGCTAGAAAAGTGACAGGACGGACAGTCAGGCATTGGCCAGCACTGCATTACTGGGATTAGAGATGGGTTTAAGCTGTTAAACTAGGGACCCAGACCTGGATTTCAAACATCCCAAAGTTCCTGGGCTTTTGGGTTCAGGGGTTTGGTTTGACCTATTATAAAGATAGTGACCATTTGCAAAATACAGATCTAGATCTGGGTTTGGATTCTGAACACCTAGAAGAAGATGATCAAATTCAAGGTTTCTGTTCTGGCCCATGTCTAGTCTGTATGGAATGAGACTTGTGGTGCTGATTGCCAAGGTTGCAAGGTATGGGAGCGACAGCAGCCAAGCAATGGAGAATGAGGATGGGATTATCAATGCCTTTGTCTGGAGCTGCTATTGCATCTTATCCAGCGTGCAGCAGGGCAAAGACAAATAGGCAGTGGAGGAAGAGAACAAAGAGCAGTTCGAGAAGGCGAGAGCCTATGCTCCTCTTTTGTTGTCCGAGACAAGAGACAGAGTATATAGTACATGGCTGTTCTGTTCCTTTCCCCTTGGACCTCCTAGGTCACTGCACAGTAAGTGTTTCCTCTCTGTATTCTAAATTCCAAACAAGCTGACTGCTTATTCTTATTGTGACACTGTGTGAATACTTTGTCATATTACCAATGAGAAATGGATATGCCAGGCTCAGTGACATATGGAAAAATAAGTAGTTATACCATAGCTGTTAGACTTTGTGATCCTGAAAGATGTCACTGTGATGGACTAATCAGTGACCTCTTCATTATATGCAGTTGATTTTATTCTTTACTTCGCAAAGCAGGTACGAGCAGTCAGAAAAAGACAGCCCTCAGGACCAGCAAGGGAACAGCGGTGTTTTTTCAGCAGAAGATAGAGCAGCTGCTTAAGGGTGTTTCTAGGATAAGATCTATATACAGTTGAGTTTGATTGAAAATCAGGCATTCAGAACAGGGTGTCATCTGCTATCACCCTGCGACTGATGAAAGGAAGCGAATGGCAAGAACTTATAACAGAATAATGGATCAAGTGGTCAATGCTGAAGCGGTGGAGTTTGGAGTGTGCTACTGTGAAATTAATGGCTGATTAGAAAGTGGCATGTGCACTTCACATGAGAATATGTTCAGAAGCAATTTAGAGGCTAACAGGCAAAATCACATTTATGTGATCACTGGGGAATTATTTTTTTTCAGAGCATGAATGAATGAAAGAAAATATGTGCCCCTATCAAAATGGTAATCATACTCTTAGTAATGAAATGTCCTTTTTGTTTCTTGTAAAAATTGGCACATTATCTGTTTGCAGTGTGGAGTTATGTAATTTTTTAGAGCCTGTGTGGATATGTGTATTTCGGTGGACTCTCTGAATTTGCTCAAGATTTTAGATAGATATATAGAAATACATACATATTGTTCATCCCATATCTTGTCTCAGACTTTAATGTACACCCTATGCAGGAAAGGGTGCTATTGCCTTTTGGTTTTTGTGGGTATGGCTACACTAGGGAAAATGGTGCCTTTTACAACATGACAGCTGAGGGAGCCTAGGATTTACGTTGACGAGCTAAATTGAGGTAAAACAACAACTTGCCCTGACTGCAATAAGATTTTACAATCTGTTAGCGACCATTGTAAGAGTATACTTTTCCCCCAATTTAGATAAGACTTGTAGCTTTATTTGTGTCTTCCAGATTTCCTAGTATTATTTGTCTTCTTCAGTGATAACACCAACTGTGATGATACCTAATTTTGGCCCTTTTGTATTTCATACGAGTTCACTTTTGCTATGCTGATATTTTGGTCAAATCTGTTATTTTATTCCAAATATTTCAAACCACACTATAGTTGCCTACTAATTTAATGAGCAAAAAAAAAAAAGAAGAAATGGAGATGTATTCTCTTTTCTAGGTTTCCCAGTGCAATCTGTCTACTCTGACTGCCTTGTTTAGGCTCCTTAATATAAAATTCTGAAAAGCAGCAAAACGATTTAGGAGCCTGAGTCCCATTTTCAAGAATGACTTAGACACTTTGACTCACAATGAGACTTAGGTTCCTGTGAGACTTCAGGTCCAAAGGCCCAGGTTTTTAAGGGTATTTAGGTGTTGCTTCACTCAGCATTGCAAGTGTTTCAATGCCTAAGTCCTATATTCAAAATTGACCTTGGCACTTAGGAGTCTCCTTGAAAATCAGTGGGACTTAGGCTTCTAAGTACTGAAGTCACTTTTGAAAATGAGACCAACATTTAGGAATTTGAGTGTCATTGTGAGTCAAAAGTACTTCAAGAATTAGGATCCTAAGTCCCATTGACTTTCAAAGAGACTCTTAAGTGTCAAGTTTGTTTTGCGGGGCTGTAGCCATGTTGGTTCCAGTATATTAGAGATTATCTCACCCACCTTCTCTCTCCCCTGAGTGTCAAGGTCACTTTTGAAAATGGGACCTTGTCATCTATGTCAATTATACCTTGCAGCGCTGAGTTGAACAACACCCGAATACCTTTAAAAATCTGGGCCTTAGTTGCTTATGTCCCTTTTGAAAATGAGACTTTGATTCTGCACTTTTGAAAATTTTACACATAAGCTCTTTGAGTCAGGGACAGTCTTTATTTTGTGTCTTGTACAGCTTGGACACACTGTCAATACATTTCTCAGATCTGCTGTATTGGCTAACATGTAAAATACAGTAAGTAAACGTCACATACACCAGCAACGAGAACTGTGAAAACTGTATTGTCCTAGAATTACAACCAATTGGTTTTCTCTGGTGTGATGCTATTATATGTTTACTGTATTAGCTAGATATCCCCTAGGGGAGCATGCAGTAATTTACAGTTCTGCCATTTTTCTTGAATTGGCTGTTTATTTTTTCTGTGAGACTTCAGAAAATATTTAGCAACAAAGACCTCACTAACTTTAGGTTTATAAAAGGTATCATGCTTGGTTAAATTTGGAAAATTTAGTTGTGCCCAGTAAACGCTTAATGGCTGGATTAATGAGTAACCTCCACTTTAATTAGTCAATTGCTGGTCTCCCACAGCGTCATTTTCTTCTTTCCCCCTATAAAAACTCTTCCCATCTTTACTTGGTCACTTACAGCCTCAAAATGCCAGTAGCCCTAGGCGACCTGCTTTTATTCATGCTTGGGATAGTTTGTCTTAGAGAAGGAAACTCCGTGCCACTGCGTCTACAAAAAGGTAGGATCAAGATTTAATCATTTTCTAAAGGCAAAAGCCCAGATTCTCAGATGGTGTAAAACAGTGTAGCTCCACTGAAGTAAAGGAGTTACACTAATTTATACCAGTTGAGAATCTGACCCTAGGTCATGTCTGTCCACTGCAGAGTTTTCAAACTGTTGGGTGCGCCCCCCATAAAGGGGCACAGAGGAACATTGGGGTGGCGAGCGGCAATGCCAGGTGGCTTGGGCTTTAGCTCAGGCTTCAGCTCGGCATGGCAGGGCTCGGAGAGGGAGCGCCACCTCCACCCTGTGACTAATCTCTTTTTGTATGGTTGCGGGGGAGCGCAACCAAAAATTGTAACTCAAAGGGGGAGGGGGGGGCTCAGCTCAAAAAGTTTGAAAACCGCTGGTCTACAGTATGAGGTTTAATCCACTCCTTTTGTTATGTTGTTGCATGTTTGTGAGTGGACACTTGAGAATAAAAGGTTTTTCAATTTAGCTTAATTCTTCCTTTAACAAGCTAAACTAAATCAAAATAAGATCTTTGCAGTTTTGCCCCAAAATAACAAAAGTTGTGGATTAAAACTGATGTAGTTATTTCTGTGCCAATTGTATGTTATCAATCCAAAGTCTTTACTTCAGTTGAAATGAAATGACTTGGACTAGCTCCTCTTTTAAATTGTCTTGTATTTTAAAATCCCAGAGTGTACTCCATTTGGACCCATTTTGAAAAAAAAAATCCTGAATATTTCTAATGATTTCATTTGTGTAGATTATTTGTTTCACTTTTTATATGGGTGTCAAGACACAAACCACTGTTAGAAATGTCTCTCCAGCCACACTGGGTAGAAATATGATGACTAATCTGGATTGTTTTCACAACTGTGTCCAATTTAATCATACCTCATGATTTTTTAATTGCTATTTGGTTTAGGAATATGGCAATCATTATTAGAAGTGTTAAGAGTCATGTTGTGGATTTCCATCAATCTCTTATTGAATAATGCAAAAATATGCATGTGGTCAGCAGGGTCTGATTTCAATTACAGTCTGAGAATCCAGAGACACTCCAGTGCAGTAAATCTATGAGATCAGAATCAGGCCAATTGTATTTTTTTTGTGATCTCAACTTCACTTGTGCAAAAGGATAAATTAAATTTCAGGCTTGACTCACTGAGGCAGCAATATATTTGTTGTTTTGTAAAGTGTGTGTGTGTGTAGACAAAATATTCTGATAGCAATGGGACTAAGTTTTATTGGTGGTGGAGTGCCAAAGCTCGCAGCAAACCATCCAGTTCTGGCAGATGCTTGCAAAGCTGAACAAGTGAAAAGAGAAATTTTGGAGTTGCATTGCCCAAACCCAGCAAATTACCCATAGTTCCACTGTTTTTTTTAATTTGTTTTCATGGACATTTAAGTCAAAAGTGTCCCTGGAACATTTTATTACAAACACTGCCAGCTACTCTTGGTATCTTAAATAATGGCACATTTTATTGCTGCAGCATTCTGCCACACAGGTAGCTGCATTGCAGAGATAGGTGAGAGAACCCTATATACATGGTCTGTTAAATGCTTTGGAGACTTTTGACTTCACTGAAAATTTTCACACAGTTTCAAATAGAAAAGCAAAAATGGGAATTATGGGTAATATGCTGGGTTTGGAAAATGCATCAAAACGACAATGCCCTTTTCATTAATACAGATTGCAAGTAGTTGCTGAAATTGGAAAGATTGAGTTTAGTTTTGCAAAAAAACCTCTATAAACTCAGTATTATTGCTGTAAGTGTTTTTCTGTGTACACACACACACACACACACACACTTAAAAAAATATAAATATATCTGTCTCAGAGAGCAAGCTGGGTAGCAGAGGTATTTAGGCCAGTGCTGAATGCTTTTGAAAAGTCCACCCATAAGTTGCTGATTATCAAAGCCTATGTAGTGGGTAGGTCAACCCTATTTGTCCAAAATGTTTTAAGGGATGCAAACAAGTTTGGCTAAATGCATGGTCCAATAATTGACGGAGTTAATGGAACAGCAATTCATTCCCAACATTTATATAAAAGGGAATTTCAGATTAAAGGGGTTTTAAGTGTTCCTATATATATTTTTCCTTGTTTGCCTCTTAATATTTGTTCATGGCAGAAAAAAGTCATATTAGTAAAAATAAAACATGAGGACACCCAAATGGAGAGCACCTGTAGCATGTAAACAGTTGCTCTTGGCTGGTCTGATACAGGTTCTCTACATTAGTGATTGCCTTCAGATCTCAGAACATATAGCAATGGGTGAGTCACTGGTCTGCTGCATGAAGTATTTAGAGATAGAGCTGGTTTTACATGAGGGGGCACACACCTGTCAGGGATGGACTAGGTTTACATAGTCCTGCCTCAGCACAGGGGGGCTGAACTAGATGACTTCTCGGGGTTCCTTCCAGCCCCACGTTTCTATGATTCTATAAGCTATGACACCAATTGCAGGTTAAACCAATTCTGTCAGACTTTTGCTCCACTGCTTCCCTCCATTAATTAGCCAATAAAGTGCACTTTGCTGGTGGTGAATTCAAGAATACAAGACAAATACTGAGGCTCTAGTCCTGCAGCCTGAGCTGCACTCCTGCATTTCGGCAGAGTCCCACTGAAGTCAATAAGGCTCTGGTGAAGTAGTCCACCAGTGTGAAACTGATTGCAGGATCGGGCTTGAAGATGGGTTCACTTTGTCTCGCGGGGTGTAAAAATGGGTCCTCATCTTCCCTCTACCATGAATGACTGCATAAAATGCTTACAATCTGAAAAACAGGGAATGCAGCTATTGGAGGAAAAGATGGGAAAGCTTAAAAATGGCTTCATAGTGTAAGAAAAAAATACAGATCTGCCCTCCCCTCCCAAAATGAAGGAAGCTGATGACACTACTCAGAAACACAGAGCAGAGCAAACAGACATCTCACAGTATCAGCATCCCAGGACATATTAAAATGTAACAAAACTGTTCCCTGGATTTGTGAGTGCTTCAAAGCAGGGCTGGAAAAAAGTGGCGCTGGAGCAGCTTTTATCACCTTGAAAGCTTAAGTTTCTTTCTGACTGTACCCAGTGCAGGCACAAAAAATGGAGAACCTGTGTCCTGGTCTACACTAGGACATGAAGTGAGTAGACTTACGTCGCTCAGGGGTGTGAAAAATCTGCACCCCTGAGTGATGCAGTTAAACCGACCTAACTCCTGGTGTAGACAGTGCTAGGTTGACAGGAGAATTCTCCCATCAACCTAGCTACCGCTTCTAGGAGAGTTGGGTTACCTACGTCGACAGGAAAGCCTCTCCAGTTGGCATAGGTGGCGACTTCACTGAAGCGCTACAGTGGTGCAGCTGCAGCATTTTAGATCCAGAATAAAAAGGCAATGAGGAAACACAGAATTATTCCTGATCCTATAGAGACCAAGCACATTAATGAGTGTTCAATGGGGTTGATTGTCTGAGAGGACTATAGGATTGGGCCCTTATATGTCTCCTACTTGATTCTACCCCTGAATGTCTGCATGCTTGTTGGTGTTGAAATCTTTGATGCTAGAGTCAAGAACAGAATGATACACACAAGCTCATTTTCTTTCTTTTCTTTGATTTGATTGATTTGATTTTGATACCCTTCAGATTCTAGGTGTGGACACAAGCCACATGAAATGAAGCCATGGAATAATTTCAACCTCCTCACTCGCATTGTTGGTGGGAACCAGGTGAAACAAGGCTCGCATCCATGGCAGGTTAGCGCAAGGGAATGCAGTTTTATCCTGTGCCACTTTGGGAACAAAGGCCCAACTTTTCATAGATGTAACAAAAGCAGAAAGGCAGGGGTACTTTGTGCTCATTGGCACATCTGGTGCTCTATTGTTGAGTTCCATGCTGCTTTTAGCAAGAGCAGTGAAGCAGACAGAAGGCAGGAATAATTTCCACACTCTCCAAGTTCCTAGAAACTTTTGTTATGTTTATTATTGGGTCTTAAAGGGAGTCTGTAGCTGGTCTGTTATAAATAGGGATGGGTGAGCTTGTGTGGAAAATAAAAGAACCATCACAAACCTCCAGAGAATGTAGTGATTGGGAAGAGGGTGGTGCCTTGTACTGTTTGGTGGTCTGAGACCGCAAACTAATTTCACATAGGACACCGAACAGCTGTGAAGACTTCTGGCAACCTGTCTGAATTGTATTGTATAGAGTCTAAACAACCAACTCCCCTCTCCAGTGTGCTGAATATGTCCATCTTTTTGCCTTTGTGAAATATAATTTGTACTCATGTCACAAATTTTTTTGGAGGTAAAACTAAACACTTATTGGGGCTCAATGGGAGCTCTAAGAGCTGAGGACACCAAACCCCGCCCGAATGCCAAGAAGTGTTGTTGAATTTTCTTAATCAGTGTTAACTGTAATGTGGTGAAGGCTTTGAGAATGCTCTCTTTCCTAGATCAAATAAGATGTACAGATTTTTACATGACAGGCATTCTTTATGATGCAGGTTTCCTTGAAACGATGGCAAAGGCATTTCTGTGGAGGCACCATTGTTTCTGCTCAGTGGGTGGTCACGGCAGCTCACTGTGTTTTAGACAGGTATGGATGAGGAATTTTACTACAGGGCTGCAAGTGAAGAAAAGTGTATTGCTAGTAAAAGTGCTTGCGCTATGGCATTTGTTTGTGGCAATTGTTTACAGACCCCAATAACCTTTCCATCTGAAAAATACTGGTTGCAAATTGAATTTTTATTGGGCGCGTGGGGGGATGGAAAAGAACTCATAAAAGTTCACAAGCCATTTAAAGGAGGAAAATAGACCCAAAGTGTAGTAAGGAGCAGCTATGTTGTTCGGGGATGGGAATGTGCATCCAGCAATACCAATGGAGTGTAATACTTCTGTAAAGGTTACTTCGAAACGGCATAATGCAAGACACTAAGGGCTCAATCCTGCCTCATTGCATGCCACAAACTTCCAGTAAAATAACAAGAATTTTGAAATGCAGGATCAGGCTTTTCAAAAGAAACAAACCTTAACAAAAACTGGAATCTTGTGGGATGAAAGATTTCCAGTAAAATCGAGGGTGCTAATGGAAGAGAGCTAGAGACTCAATAGGTGGCACTCTTACCTCTGAGTACAAACTGGGTCCCATTATAGCACCAGGGAATGCACTGCTGCTGGAGATTCTCTTTGCAATTAGCAATGACTGATACCCCTGACCTAACCTCCTCTGATATAACACATCTTGGGGGAACCCAGGGCTATGAGGCTCCTCGCTACAACCTGCCCTTAGCGTGAGGAAGCCTTGTCTATGCCTTTTGTAGGTCAGTTCCCCATTTCCATGGGCAACACAAGCACTTTCTCTTCTTTAAGCCTTGCAGGCTCCATTGTCGCTCTGTAGATTAGCGACTGGCACACTCCAATGCTTGAGCCACCAAGCATCTCTCTGGAGTGTCCAGCCTCTGGTTCACTGACCGCATACTTGCAGTATTCACAGATTCACTGCTTCCAAAGAAGCAGCATGCCCCTGCTTACCAGTTCCTCCTCAGATTACCACTCCACTTAACACAGAGCACTTAGATATGTGTATTGTGAAATCAAGGATAAGGTTTATTTAACAAAACACAGAGATTCGAGTAGTACCAAAGAGAAGTATTGGCAGCAAATGGTTACACATTCTAGAGCCTACATGTAATCACGTCTTTAATGTAGAGTATTGCGCACCCAAAATCCTTGCAGCACTTTACAGCCTGGCTTGACTGTGGCCTTCTCCGAGACAAGCACGCTGTCAGCTTGCCCGCTAGGTGACAGACCTAGTGTGTTCCTTTGTATTCCAAGATATACCAGCACAATTCTTTGTCTTTTATTCATAAATAGGGAATTTCTCTGCTGTTTGTTTCATCCTGTAGATTTCCTCTCTAGTCGATTTCTTGCAGTCTTAGGGTATGTTTACACTGCCCACATTACAGCGTGGCTGCGGCAGCGCTGTGACGTGGGCAGTGTAGTCACACAGAGCTCTCCCGGCGATAAAAAAAAATAACCACCCTGAATGAGGGGTGGTAGCTTTATTGCTGGGAACTGTGTTCCCAGCGATGAAGCGCTGTCTATACCGGTGCTTTTCAGTGGTAAAACTTTTGCACTATGGGGTGTTTTTTCACATCTCTGAAAGACTAAAGTTTTAGCCCTGAAACTGGCAGTGTAGACACAGCCTTACTTAGCCCTTAGCTCAGTATCCAAATAGGCATACATTGTGAGGCATACAATACACACTACCCAAATGGCCAGACAGAGATATAAATGTCTGTTACCTGCTTCCTGACAGGAACCTTAAGAACATCATTTTCAGTATAGATACATAACTTCTTAATAATCTATCCATACATGTCACAATGATGATTATGAGCTACTGGTTCTCTGTAGAGACCTTACATACTACCTTTTGGTGAACTATTATGAATCTATCCGAATCAAGGGATCCCTGTAAAACTGTATATACTCCGTGTCCTCTGCCAGCTGGCATCAAGGGGCCCGGGTCACACATAGTAATTAAAGATCCCACACCTGGGAGCTGAGGGGAGAGGCGGGAGCTGAATTAACCCCAGTTTCTGTCCCTTGGCTTAAGCCTTATGAATCAGCACTTTCATGGAGAAATCAGAAGGCTAACGATGCTTATCAATGTATAACAGTTACTTTTTAAAAATTAGGAATGACTCATATCACTGAGCAGATTCATCAAAGGGACAGGGGTTCAGTTTTGCATGTTAATAGGAAAATGCCTTGTCTGGTTACTACCTGTGAATAATTTTAACAAATTAGGCTGGGATTTTCGGAGGCATCAAAGGGAGTTAGATGCCAATTCTGTGGGAAGTTTGCACCTAATTCCTTTAGGTGCCTTTGTAAATCCCAGCATAAGGAGATCAAAACTGAATTTCTCTCTGGAAAACCAGCACTTCCTAACTACTGAAGTGTCTAATCTATGTATGCAGTAGTTTTGTGTAATTATTGTACTGCATTGCTAATTTCATTGAGACCTAGGATGGAATCCACTTCTATGGGGAGAGCCAGCACAGGGATGATATACCACTTAATGGCACTTATGCCCTCACAATAGGGTCCAAATGGGAGCTAAATGGTGTGTAAGCAGTGCTTTCCTCTGCATAGTGGTGAATTTCACCCTTACTGTTAGGATACAGGACTGGGAATTTTTTGATCTGGGTTCTAGTCCTGATTCTGCCACTGACTCAGAGGATGATCTTGGGGAAGTCACAGGTTAGTTTCTCTGTGCCTTAGTTTTCCCATCCGAAAAAACATCATGATCTAATGTTGAGAGCACAGGGCTAGAAATAAGGAAGTTCTTGGGTCTGCCACTGACTTGCTGTTTTGCTTGAGCAAGTCACTGCTGTGTACCTCAGTTTCCCCATCTTTTCTTACTTCACATGGGTGTTGTGAGGATAATCTATTAATGTTTGTAAAGTGCTTTAAGATCTGTGGATGGGAAGTGCTACATAATGGCAGTCCTTATCAAAATTGTATGTTAAAAAGACTGAGGGGATGTCTACACTGCAGTTGGAGGTGTGACTGCAGCATGTGTAGACATCCCTGAGCTAGCTTTAAGCCAACTATCTTCAATACCAACTGCAGTTAATCTGCAACAGCATGGGCCTCAGTGTGGGCTGTACAAGCCCATTCAGGATGCTGGGTATTTATTCAGACAGCTAGCCTATGCTGAAATCCATGCTTTACTGCTAGATTTACTGTTACCTAAAGTAAAGCTAGCTTGGAGGTGTCTGCACATGCTGCCAACACACCTCTGATTGCAGTACAGACATACCTAAGAATGCCTATATTTTTCATTGTCCCGTTTTTCTACTTTTGCTCTTTAAACGTTAACTTTCTACCTTACAGACACTTACGCGATTACCTGAACATCACTGCTGGAGAACATGATTTAAGTCTCATGGAGGAAGGAGAGCAGACACTACCAGTTAAAGCCATCATTAAACATCCAAATTTCAACCCCAAAAGACCAATGAATTATGACATTGCCCTTGTGAAGCTGGATGGTGCTTTCAACTTTAGTAAGGCCACAATGCTATACAATTATTTGTAATTATAAACATTAAGCTCACAGACCTCCCTGTTAAACATTGTTGTTAAAGCATAACTCCTAAGGAGAAATATTTTATTTTAATTTTAAATACATTTCTTCATAGAAAAAATAATTGTACCATAATAAAATCTACAGCATAATGGAGATGGAAAAATAAGAATACATCAGTGTGCATGGCCTTTGTGTTTTTGAGAAAGAGTAATTAAAGATCTGGAGGCAAGTCAGAAAAATAACTGAGGTGAATAGACTTATTCACATGGAGCACAACCTTGAAGAATAGGGTATTACTCATTGGGAGTACAGCTGTTAGAATTTGGCCCTAAGTATTTAACTGAAATGCTTGTGTTGAAAAGAAATTATGTTCGTGCGTCCACAGAGTGGCACTCCCAGTATGTTCCAGCTGGGCCAGATTAAGGCAACTCAGGGCCCTAGTCAGTGGTGCTGGAACAATTGTATAGGGGTGTGTGTGCTGAGAGCCATTGAACTCAAACTGTAAACCCTGTATACAATAGAAACCATGTCAAGCCAGGGGGTGCAGTAGCACCCCTAGTTCCAGCACCTATGGCCCTAGACATAACATAACATGGGCCGTTTCTATGGCCCTGCTACTGTGTCATCACCCCACCATCCACTTTTGGTAGAGGTGACTGGAGTTCCCCTCTCCTTCCCATAGAAGCAGAGGAAGGACATGGAGTTCTCTTTATAGTGACAGCATGGACCCACCTCCATTTGGGAGTAGGAAACAGAGACAGGGACAGCAGCTTGCATTCATTCTTTCAGTACTTACTCCAGCAGTCAGGGTGGGCGAGCTGGGCCCACTGCACTCTCTCCTCTTACACAGGGATGTCTCCTGGAGTAGTGTTAACAGTGCCCTCTGGAGCAGTGTACCTTGCTGTTAATACCACATTGAGATGCATGAGCCAGTTATCTCTCTCAGATCTATTGTTTCAGGTTCTCTGCAGACACAGGCACGCGTCCCTGTGTTGTTTATACTCGGTTCACATTTGAATGGTTTCCTTTGCAAGCATGAGGACCAGATTATTTTTTTAATAGGAAAATTTAGATTCTTTTATAGAAAGATAATTTGAGTATCTAAGGTCTGTAATACCTATGACTTAATCTGGTCGTCCATTCTGTCAAGCTAACAAATGGCAACACAATGAACCAATGAATTCTCAGGTTAAAAGAATACATTCATCCAATAAAGCACCAGGAAAGAAGGTAACCTCCTCAGAGGTGCTTTGAAAACAGGCATTGGTTATCATACTCTGAGGGAATGAATGAGTTTCCAGCAGCTTGTAGCAGGTGTCTTTTTCAGATTAACTCTCTGATTGATGTCACAATAAATTACAGTGCTATTTTATTTAAAGATTTAGTTGAGAAGTAAAACAAAGCTTATGTTCTTAAGGTCTTCTTTCAAATGTTTAACAAGAAATTCCATGTATATTCATGGTAGGTTCATCAGTTTTGCCAGCCTGCCTTCCTGATGTGGGTGAAAAGTTTGATCCGGGAGATGTTTGTACCACTTGTGGTTGGGGCCGTCTAAAAGAGAGTAAGCCACTGAAATAACTTTTTAATTTTCTTAGTATGGCTTATAAGCTCCTTTATTTTATTTTTTTCCTATTTAGGTGCTTAGCAGTTTGTGCAGCAGCATCAAATCTACAGACCAGACAAATGGTGTAAACTCTGCGAGAGCGAGAGTGTTCTTTTAACTGGGATTCTAATGCAAAGCCTTCCACATTTTTCTGACTCTTCAGTTTTGTAACATATTATGTTGGGTCAGCTTGTATCTGAAAGTCAGAACACAGACAATTTAGGCATCTAGCCACAGGTGGGCCAGGAAGAAAACAGCAGCTAAGAATCAGAATTGGAACTTCAAAACAGAGCTTAAGTGGTACAATGGCTCTGTGTGGTCCCTTTGCACTGTGCACAAGAGTAAATTTCACCCTGAATGTATTACAGAACTCTGAAGTAGTTTGCCAAAGGAGGTTGTGGAAGCAGGAGGTATAAACTCAAGTCCTACTACATATCCAAGTATTTTATTTTGAACATTTTAACTTTTTCTTTTAGTTCAACTGTCCGAGGGTGGAATAGTTTTGCTTTTTCTTTAAAGGTGAACTGAAATTCTTTCTATATGTATTAATAAGGGTTTTATAACAAACTTAAAATACATCTGTGGTATATAATCTGAACATCATATGAAAATCTTGAAATCAGGAGTTGTATTTCATAGTTACAAAAATGATCCCATTTCATAGGGTGAAAATGTCTGGGGGGATATTTTGCATGAAAACAGGACTTTGAGGGGCGGGGGAGAACGAGCTGATTTTTGTTTTAAAAGTGGTCTCTTTTTAATGAAAACCTGTTTTCTAAGGCTCCTATCCTGTAATGGCCTCTGCATGGGCAGATCCCAGTGCCTGCACACGTCACTGCAGGATAGGGGCCTACATTTTCAAATCAGGACAGTTGAAATTTTATGCAGCCAAAGATCAATATTTGAATTGAAATATTATACACCCACATAAAACTTCACACAGTCATATACCCAATGGCTGTTTCTCAAAATACAACATTTCGACAATGAAACTTCGCCAAAAAAACCCCTATCATTATCCACTGAACTTTCAGTATGTCGAGCAAACTCGTTTCCTTATTTTTTCTTTCATCTTCTATTTTAGATGGAATCCTCCCTCAGGTCTTGCATGAAGTCGACTTGCCAATCCTAGACAACAAGGAATGTTCTAGAGCTTTGTCAACCTTACGGAATCCAATCCGAGGAGACACTTTAATGTGTGCCGGATTTCCAGATGGAGGAAAGGATGCATGCCAGGTTGGTGGAACAGATAGCCTTGCAGACCTTGCTGTAGCTCACATTTGTGTGTGTCTGTGTTTTGAGTGAATAGACGTATGCTATAATACAATGATCAGCAGTGTAATCCATTTGATATTTTAACTCTTCAAGGATGGCCAGTATAATCCATTCATGACTTCACTCCATTTTATTCTCACATCCCTTGTGTATGGGTTCCTTGAAATTACTTAGGGTTTGGAAAACCTTTCAGGTTAGCCTTTTGGAACATGTCCCAGTGCAATAACACTTGGAACTTCTCATATTCAGAACACTTCATCAACATTAACTAATGAAGTCTCATAATACCCCAGGGAGGTAAGTAACAAAGTGGTGCTCTGATTATCAAGAAGGAAAAACTGAGGCATGGAAGTTAAATGAGACACTCCTGGCCACAGAGGGAATCAGTGTCAGAACCAGAACTAGAATTCGAGTTCCTCGCTTCAGTCCTGTGCTAAGACCATAACTCATCCCACTCTTGCACTAAAAATGTGGACACGCATCTTGGAGGCAGGGAACATGGTTGTCTATTTTTTCCTCCCTCTCACCCTCACAATGATCCTGACTAAATACAGCAAGCCCAGCTGTGGAGGCACAGTCTGATTTCCTTGGTTATCTTAAAGGGACATGCCCTAAAATAGCAGGGGGATTACTCCTGTACAAAATACAGCTGGATTTTTCTGGAATCATCCAGTGGGAGCTCATACTTGCTTAGTCACATACATGCTTTATATTAAGATGGGTTACCTTTATTATAGGGTGATTCTGGAGGCCCTCTTTTGTGTAGGCGTAAGCATGGTGCCTGGACTCTAGCTGGGGTGACCTCCTGGGGTATGGGATGTGCTCGAAGCTGGAATGATAACATGAGGAAAAAGTATGATCAGAGAGGATCGCCAGGGGTTTTCACAGATCTTCGTAAGGTGCTCTCCTGGATTCAAGAAAACGTCAATACTGGTAATAAAACCTCCACAAATACATTAGTAATATGTAGGAGTAAAGATTTCCTGGTGTGTTCTTCATGGCTCCATTTTTTTTTCTTTTTTTAAGCTTTGCTTCATAGCAAATAACGATTATGGATTTCATTATGTGTCTAGCTGGACAGCACTCCGATTGCTGATCCTTCATAGGAATAGAAAGGTCATTGTTTAGAACTGTTGCAAATGGTGACTATTTTATTATCATTTTATTTTATTTTGTCTTCTCCCTGGACAATCATTGAGTTTCAAGGATTGGATTCAGTTGGTGTGTTAAAATGGAACTTTCATTCATTTACATCCTTTTCATTAGTTTATAGCAGAATATTTGTGATCTCTTGGGCCCAAACCTGCACTTCTTGAAGTCACTGGTAGCTTTCCTTGAGTGAGTTGTGGTTGGTCAGGCGTTGTAAATGTATGGAGAAATCCATACTTTCATGAGTTCTCCACCTTTCACACTTTCCCTCACTGTGCACAGAGGGTGAAATTCACTCACTTGCAGAGGGTCAGCATGAGGATTATTCACCACTTCTAAATTAATGGAGCTGATGACTTAAATGGTGCATAGGCTTTGTGTTGTCACTCTACACAAGGGTGAATTTTACTCAGAGCAGTTATAAGTTGAGCTAATATTTTCTTCAAATTTGGGCTATTTTCTTTAAATGAAATCAAGGGTTGTGGGAGTATAAGTGGAGATAAATATGCATTAGCTGAGATTCACATATACTGGAAACGTTTTTTTTCCCCCCACAGAATTTAAACAAAAAAAAGTTTTTAGTGAAAATGTGAAAATGTCACTGAAAGTTTCAACTTTTGATTGAAAAACTGAAATATAAAAAAAACCCTGAAATCAAATAAAAAACCAAACATTTTGTTTTCAGGATTTTGGTTTCCAGTGAAAAACTGAAATGTCTTCAGGAAAGCACCTGCTTTCCATGCAAAATTTCATTTAATTGAAATTCTAATTTTCCATCAAGAAAAGGTTTGAGTGGAAATTTTTTTATCAGCCCTATTCATATATTCTTCTTCTTTATTACTTATTTTGGTTATTCTGCTTAAATTATTTGGAAATAACCTAGCTCAACATAAAAAGGGGTGCTTTAGAAACAACCCATAAAATATCATAAATTCCATTTGCATCCACCTTACAGCCCCTTCACAATGTCAGATCAGTACAAGGGGTCTGATAGTACAACTGAGCATCAGGCCCAGAATGTCATTTGTATGACACTACTAGGCAGATTCTGCCACCCTTAATCTGCTAAATAGTACCTTACTCCACAAGTAATCACATTCAGCTCAATGGGACTACTCAGAGTAGGATGCTACTCTACTTGATTAAGGATTTGTCTGCATATGAGTTATTCTGGAATAGCTATTTTATTAATAATAAATATAAATAAAATAGGTATTCCAGAATAACTCCATGTGGGGGACACACTTTCTTATTCCAGAATGAGTTCCTTTTTCTGAACTAGCTTAATCCACTTCCAAAATAGATTAAACTAAACTGATAAAAGTGCTGTTATTTCAAAATAAGTGTGTCCACATATGGAGTTATTCTGGAATACATATTTTGCTTAAAATTCACACCCTATCTTATTCCAGAAGCCCTAAAGGTGACAGAGTCTGGCCCAGAGTTAGTAATTTCTGATTTAAAAAAGAAGTTTGATTAAAATTCACTATAGTTTTTACAAATTTATTCATTCTGATAAAGGCAAAGTGTATAGAAGATTTGTCATGAGACTGAATGTGCTTCTCTAAAATTCCTTTTTTTCCTCCCCCAAACTAGATTTGAAAATGAAAAGTTCCACAGGTGAGTACTTTAAACTTCTACCTGTGTTAGAGATATTATGGCAAATGATATAAAAACTCTATTGTTACATTAGCTATGATGGGGGGAAAATACATATTTATGGTCTGATCTTGTAAACAATTAAACCCTGATTCAGCAAAATATGTATTTAAAGTTTAAGTTCATGCTTAAGTCTGTCCCTACTCAGGAAGGCACCTAAGAGTGTGCTTAAATATGGTTGACCTCAGAAAGGGAAGTGGGATTTGAAAAAAAATCCTTTAGAGCACCTAATATAAAAATAAATGTTTTCATTCATTTTTATTTGCATTACTTGTAAACATATATTTTTAAAAATAGTTAAATATTCCTCTGCATGGTAGAAATGAAAACTCAAACAGTACATGAGAACCAGAAACTGAGTGGGCATATTTTGAAGTGTTATATATAAAAAATAGAGTTTGTGGTTTGCATTCTTCCTTTCCACTATGTAGTTGTACTCAACTCTTCAGTAAACAAGTAGGTTTATTTATAGGGCTGTCAATCACAGTTAATGCATGCGATTAATGCAAAACAAATTAACTAGATTAAAAAATATAGTCACTATTAATCAGTTTTAATCACACTGTTAATAATAGAATACCAATTTAAATTTATTATAAATAGTTTGTTTTTACTACATTTTCAAATATATTGATTTCAATTACAACAGAGAATACAAAGTGTACAGAGCTCACTGCATATTATTTTTTATTATAAATTTTTGCACTGTAAAAAAGATAAAAGAAATAGTATTTTTTTCAATTCACCTCCTACAAGTCCACTCAGTCCTACTTCTTG
This sequence comes from Chelonia mydas, assembly GCF_015237465.2. Lineage (NCBI taxonomy): Eukaryota > Metazoa > Chordata > Testudines > Cheloniidae > Chelonia > Chelonia mydas. The sequence goes on from NC_051246.2 coordinate 40,260,635, forward strand.
TTCAGCCAATCACTAAGACAAACAAGTTTGTTTACATTTATGGGAGATAATGCTGCCTGCTTCTTATTTTCAGTGTCACCTGAAAGTGAAAAAGGACATTAGCATGGCACTATTGTAGCCGGCATTGCAAGGCATTTACGTGCCAAATACGCTAAACATTCGTATACCCCTTCATGCTTCCACTTGTAGGATCTTAAATTTTACATTGTTTTGTTTTTGAGTGCAGTTATGTAAAAAAGAACGAAAGAGAAAATAATAACTCTACATTTGTAAGTTGCATTTGCACAATAAAGAGATTGCTCTACAGTACATGTATGAGGTGAATTGAAAAATAGTTTTTTGTGTTTTTACACTGCAAATATTTAATCACAATATAAAATGAAGACTGTAAACTTTGTATTCTGTGTTGTAGTTGAAATCAATATATTTGAAAATGTATAAGAACATCCAAAATATTTAAATACATTTTAAAATTCTGTTTAACAGTGCAATTAAAACTGTGATTAATCATGACTATTTTTTAATCTTGTGATTAATTGCAATTATTTTTTAATTGTTTGACAGTCCTTATGATAAAAATGTTGCACTAATGCTCTTATCGTACAAACGTAAAGGGATTTAGATAGCTTTTTTTTTTCCTGGGCCTCACTGTGCATTAAAACTTTGCTGTCTGTTCCCCTACATGTGAATAATGGGAGTAAACAGGAGGGAGACGCAATACAAATCTAATCTTGTGACAAAAATGTATCTGAGAAATTTTAAAACAGTAATCTTGTAATCCTCCTTCCATGCTAGATGAGCTTTTGGGGGTAGCAGATGACTGTATGTCAAACCTAATTTTTTGTTTCATTTCAAACCCCCACAATGCAGCATCATGTAGCATCCAGGATGGTAAACTCCCCAGCAATGAAGGTGAATTACGTTTCCCAGAAAGTCCCAAACATTTCTATCAAAACAACCAGTGAGTAGATGCAAGCATTCCTTTTTCAGAAGCTACATGCAATGACCTTGCAGCTGTAGTTTGTTGTTTGATTGCAAACAAGAACTCATCCAGTTTGTGTCATTGCAGGTTGTGTGTGTGGACTCTGCTGGTCCCAGAAGGAATGCATATACTACTTAATTTCTCCCACTTTGATGTGGAGTCAGACATGTTCTGTGACTATGATTCTTTGTCAGTGTATTCAAAAGATGACAGACTTGTTGGTGAGTTGCTTTTCAGTGATTCTGTGAAATATTTTCATAGAGTCCTTCAGTGTTGTTTAAAGTTATAATAGAAACTGGATCCACTGCTTTCAGGCTGTATATGTGTTGTCACTGATCACACTGAACTCATGCTTGCAAGTTACATGTCATGTGTCCCTTTAGGAGCTTGGCCACTAGATGCTAGCAGTTTACTATTTCCGCTACCTAATGGAGTTACCCTTTAACTTTAAGTGGTAGAGGCTTGTGTTTTGGTAAAAAAGGGCCTTGGTTGAAAGCCTGCTGACAACTCATGCAAGAGTGAGTGGTATTACCCACTTATTACAATTTATTGGGGAAAAGTGTTTGGAGGAGGAACTGAAGGTTCAGTGAAATGATAATGGGCCAGCACAGAGGATGTTAGTTTTTAGCTTTTGGGCTTTTTCAGATGTAAAAGCTTTTGGACTTTTGAAAAGCCCAAACTGAGGGACTGTAAGAATTCTAGTTATTTGTACTTTTGATTTTTTTTAATGACCAAATACTGTAGCTGAGGTTTTATTATTTTTGATATGCATACATTTTCTCAACCAACTTTACTACGTTTTTTTAAAGATGATTGTTCTCTAATAATAAATATGTAATTTGCAGGGAGATTCTGTGGGGTTGACTCTCCACTACCCATTTTGCTCAGTTCCAATGGTATAAAGCTGAAATTTGTCTCTGATAACAAGGCTTCTGGAACTGGATTTTCAATGGTGTACAGAGCTCTTTCACCAGATGCTCTTCCTGGTAAGTGTTAGTGCTGTATTATATCCTCCCTGTCAATTCGTTGTATAAAATCCAATGTATTCTTGAAGTTAGCTGTTCTGAGGCCTATGTAGTTGCATTGTCAGGCACATGACCTGAGAAAGTGGGGATGGATCTTGATTAAGTTCAGTCTGAGGCTTGGTTTGAGGCTGAAAAAGCATTAGCATAAAGGATGAAGGTGTGTGAGTGCTCTTTCTAAGCAGATGATGGGATGGAGAGGACAAGGGAACTAACTGCAAATGGGACTATCGGATCTGTCCTGAAAAACCCTATTGCTATGAGGAATCAGGAGAGAGATTGTCTCAGTGAGAGTCCCTCCCCCCCGGTAATTTCCTCCCCACCAACCAAGTGGGATCACATCCTGTTCCCTACAACACAGGGGTGTTCTAAGGCTTATTTAATTAATTAATGTTTGTACAGTGGCAGAGATCCTCAGGCGAAAGATGCTACAGAGGATCCTGGGTCCAATCACTCCTTCTAGGAGGGAGTCCAAGGGAGACTGCTAAGTAGGAGGAAATGTTTTTGGGTGGGGTTTGTTTTCCCCATGGAACAGGTCCCAGGGCCAGCCTCCAAATCTGGAAGATCCCCTGATCAAGCAGAGAGAGGCCTTGTGTCTCTGTGACTGTTTGCTTCATTCCTTGGCAGAGTGATTCCTTTTTAAAGGCTTCTGCAACTGTGTGGCAACTGCCCCCAGCACTCCTCTTAAAGGAGGTTGCCATCTGGAGGAAGCACTGGCCATGTTACCTTTCCAACCTGATCTCCGAAGGGTATAGGGGGAGGCAAAGTGCAGCTCCCTGGCCTTTTCTTGTCACACTCCTTCTGCTGTGGCTCTGCACAGATCCCAGTACCTGCAGAGTGCTCTCTGCAGGTTTGGGAGAAGTATGTTACTGCAGTGGGCTGGCTCTCTCTCCCATGTGGGAGGGGGATGATCTGAGGGGAGAGGGTCCCCTCTGTGCATGGATCACAGTAATGGGCCAAATCATTCTCCCTTTCTTTTTTTGTATTTCACCTGTGAGAGCACTGCTTGGGAGCTGTTCTGGATTTTAATTTAATGGATGGACAATGAATAGGAAAACACTTGCTTCCCTTTGATTTTTTTTTTTTCCTGTGTGTTTCTAGATTCTGGCTGCGGGTCCTTAGCTGTCCTCTTTGAAGGAGGAGTGATACAAAGTATGAACTATCCTGAGCCGTACAACAATCTGGCAGACTGTCACTGGATTATTCATGCTCCAGAGAACCATGTAATCAAGGTACAGTGCAGGAAGGGCTTACACCTTTCATTCTGTGCAGATAATTTCTTTTGGAAAGAAATAAGTCGTATACTAAGTGTTGGCAACAAACGCTTACTTTAGTTAGCACCTTCAATTCTTGTGTAGTGCTGGTGGGTCCAGTGCATGCCTGTTACATTCAATCCGAAAAACAGCTCTATTCTCATATTTCAGATCTGTTAGAACTGTAACAAAGTTTGGAATCATTTAGACTTGGGCTTTTGGCTTGGCCCGCTGGCACTAGTTGCAAATCGTGGATCTGGATCTAGGTCTAAACTCCAATTTCTCCAAAGTTTTGGGGATGTTTGAACTGGGTGTTTTGGTTCATTACTAGTGTAAATTAAAATTATATTTCTCTCACTAGCTATAAACATAATGATTTTCCTCCTATTAGCCTTTTGTTGAAGATAAAACAAAGAATCAGTTTAATATTGCATACACCTTCTATCAGGGGACTTGTGGCACCTTAGAGACTAACAAATTTATTTGAGCATAAGCTTTCGTGAGCTGCAGCTCACTTCATTGGAATGCATCCGATGAAGTGAGCTGTACCTCACGAAAGCTTATGCTTAAATAAATTTGTTAGTCTCTAAGGTGCCACAAGTACTCCTTTTCTTTTTGCGGATACAGACTAACACGGCTGCTACTCTGAAACCTATCAGGGGACTGTATCCTGTCCTTAGAGGAGCATGACCTAGGGTATTAAAGATCTGTAATAGGTCTTCCCATCTCTTAATACTAGCTCTATAATCTAATTCTTTCCTTTTTCTTTTTAAGCTTACATATGAGTATTTTGAAATAGAGGAAAATGAAGACTGCTCCTATGACTCTGTAACAGTGTATGAGGATGTGACAAGAGAGGAAGAAATAGGTTTGTTTTTTGGTTTTCAAAACAGGTCATTGATTCAGACCTGGCTTCTGTTGTTCTCATTTTGTATCTCCAAACACTATAATTTAGCAAGTAAAAACTTGACAGCCTGTAAAGTAACAAATCAAAAAAGAGCAATTCCCCTTTACTGCCACTAGATGCTGAAATGAATAGTATTCTCAGTACAGTAAACACTGACATTTTTCACCACTGATCCTTTTCAGAGGACTATATCTACTATCCATTTACTTAAATAGAGAAACATATCTACATCATTAAAATCTTGGGTATTTAAATTGTATCCTAAATGCAGTGCTTAGGAAATACTGCCAGATACGTGTTTTGCACCACTGGTGTTTGACAACACTGATTATACAAAACAGCTCAGGTGACCTGAGTTCAGTTTGCTTTTCAGGGGCTTGTTCTTCTTCACTATCCCATTGAACATTGGTGTAACTCTCATTAACTTCACTAGAATTGCCCCAGGTTTATGGCAGTGTACCAATAAGTTAGAGGAGAATTGGGCCTAAGGACTTGTTCTATCATTTGTCAAGGGCTTGGAATACATAATAGGCCCAATTCATCCCTGTGCTGGTGCTAGTGTTGGAGCAAAGACACAGGGGAAGTAGCTTGTGCCTCCCTTTATTCAGAGACTGCTGGGACCAGTTGGGCCCTTGGTGGTCTAAGGAAGCCGTCAGGACTGCCTTAACTTGCACCTCCAGCAATGGTTCCTATAGGCTTGTGCAGGAGTACAGGACTGCCATGGCCAATGCCTTGCCACTCCAGCCCATGCAGGAGATTGGGTGGAGAGGGATTCCTGCACTGGGGATATTTTCCAGAGGAGTCCTATGGTTACTTTCAGCCCCTTTGCGGCAGCATAGCAAGGCTGAATTCACCTGTAGGCTTTGATTACTCTTTACTGACTGAAATTGGCTTTGTTTGGAGGAATCTGAAAGCTGCTGGAGAATGTAGTTTTGCTGTTGGGAGCAGCTTTGTGTCTTTGGAAGGTAACAGTAGCTTTTTTGAGATGAGAAGGTGAGAGAAAAGGGAACATCTAACGGTGTGGTACCATTTGTAAACTACAAACTGTAATCATTTTTTGTAATAACTTGGTCAGTTAATGACAGTGGGATACTTGGATGATGCAAGGAAAGCCAAATCTCCAATGTATTCCTCCCACAGTTGTGAAACATGATGAAAAGGACACAAATACCCACAACAGAGCTGGCAGATATAAATCTATGCATGAATGCTCCACAAATCCTCATCTTGACAGCTGAGGTTAGACATGGACCAGATCTAATTATCCTGAGACATGGGAGGGGATCTGAAAACCTAAACACAAAATTGAATTTTGCAAATGGCTTCTATATTTATGGACCAAAGTCCTGGATCCAAACGCCTTGAATTTTTGGGAAGTTTGGAATTTGGATTGAAATAGTGTTGCTGAGTTCCATGAGAGCTCATTCTAACATATACAAAAGTAGGTTTCTTTCCAATCATGTCTGTGTTTTGGAAAAAGTGTGCTTCTCCTTTCCACCTTCCCCTTTTCTTTTGTTGCCAGTAAAAGATATAATAGTTATATATAATCGTTTGTAAATCTTGGGTCTGTCTTTAGCTAGGTCTTGTGGATTTGCTGTCCCAGCGCCTGTTTTGAGCACCTCTAGCATGATGCTGATCATCTTTCATTCAGATGAAACCGAGACCTTTGGGGGATTCCAAGCCACATTCTCCTTCATTCATGTAGCAGGTAAAAGAATTGAAACATAGTGTATACGTGGCAGCCTGCTTTGCCTTGGGGGCAGCAGGGGGCTCTGCAGCGAATCTTGGTATTTCACCTGGTTTTGCTCTGGGTAAGTCTCCTCGTAAAATGTAACTGAAGATTTCCGTCATCAGATGTTGTTCCCCTGTAGATAGATTACTAAAATCACAAGAAATTACTAGTTTACCTCTGTGACAAAACCAAGAGTAACTTCATTTGAGATACACTAATATGCTATTTTCACTTGCTAGATTTAAATATATCAGATTCTAACAATGAAACAGCACCTCCTGAGGGTCTAGATACCACCACAGAAATTCCAGGTAAGGCAGCCTGTGATACACCTTCTTCAGTGGGAATGTGGTATAATTTGCGTGGGGAGGAGGGCTTATGATTGTACCTTGAGTTGCTCCAAGATGCTCCAGCTGAGAAGAGCTAAAGAAATAAAGGTGTAAAGAATAAAGAGTTGGCTTTAGAGCAGTAGGCCCTGATTGTCTGTCTGGTGCCTGCACCTTGTGCACTCACTTACACCAGTAAAATGTGGGTTTAAAATGCTACTATTTTGATTTGGTAACATTTTGCAAAAACTCACTTTGTACTAGTGTAAGTGATAACACCAGACACTGGAGAATCATGCCTGTACTTTTAGAAATTGTCTTTTCACCCCTAAAGGTTTATAGAGTGGGGTGAGTCCGCAATATACTACAGACCTAAGACTTATTCATTGTACTGTAGATGATCTTACTCTTATGAATAGGCTCTTTTTCTGCAACAAGCATCTTCTCTTGGTAGTGGTGTCCCTACACATTTTGATGCATTGCAGTGGGGGAGGTTTAGGGTTAGGAAAAAGGTTGCTGAGGTAGGCTACCCTCACAGTAAATGCAGTCAAGCAAATGTAAACTTTCCCCCACTGAAAACTGAACTCTCCTTGAGTATATAAACCCTTTATGTTCCATATTAACAGATGACATCTGTGGAGTGCCTTCAAATCAGCCCAGGTTTCTCTTCAGTAGGATAATGGGTGGTGAGGAAGCTGTGCCCTTCTCATGGCCTTGGCAGGTCAGCATACAGATTTCAGCTGAGCACATCTGTGGAGGAGCAGCTCTTACCAAAGAGTGGGTTGTCACAGCTGCTCACTGCTTTACTTATAAGTAGGTACACGTGGAAAGAAGATACTATAAGATTTCTGGAGGGAGTTTTTTATCACAAAATGTCATGTACTGTACAATGTGATGGATGGATGTGTTTTGATTTAGTTCTATTAGATCGGTGTAAAGCATGGGCAGCTAACATCTTCTCATACAATTAATTTGATACATAAGGGGATACTGACAAGATTTATAGTCCCCAAATTTGTCAGCCCTGGGGAATTCCTCCCTGATTGTCCTGTGCCTCTCCATAGCATGAGCTGCCAGGGCCCATCCACAAATCCAGAAGATCCTTCAGAATCTGTTTAGATCCTGGGAGATCAACAGGAGGCCTGGTCTATCTTCCCAGAGGGTTGTGATAGGCTTGTCATTATTAAGAAGCTCATAAACCCACAGATTCTACCCCTTGTTACTGGGATTGGGGAGGACACCTTTATGGAAGGAGTTAATCATGGACCTTGGCAGCGGCAGCTCCCCCTAAAAATATTTTTTCCAAAAAGTACTGTAACTCTCGAGTATTTTCTAGATCATTTGTAATGAGTATTATATGACTGTGTTCATTTTGTACTTTAATGAAAAGCACATATAAAGATCCTCCTGTTCTTACTATTGGGTTTTCTTTCCACAGCGGGGGCTCTCTTTCTGCAAGAGCTTCTTCTCCCAGGGTTGACCCTAGAAATTCTGGTCCATTTTCAGATAATTTTGAGATTATCTTTTAAAATCAGAGGTCAAATTTTCAGAAGTCTTAAGTCTCATTTTGAGAAGTGACTCAGGTATTTAGGGTCCTAAACCCCACTGATTTGTTTTCAAAGGAACTTAAGCTCTGAACTGCCTAAGACACTTCTGAAAATGGGATGTAGGTGGCTTTGGAAATTCTACCCCAGGTGTCCTGCTTTTGCTGTATTTTGCTGTAAAAAAAAAAAAAAAAAAAAAAAAGAAAAGAAAAGAAAAACCTATGAGAACTGTGGTCAGAGGGAAATTCTACATTGCATGATCTCATCACATCAGAATCTTTATATGGCCTCTGGTGGTTCTGCATTAATTGATTTTTGTCTCAACAGAAAGAGAAACAACTGTAAAGGATATGACATTTTTTCTGTTGTGTTTTGATCTGTGATGCTGTTAATCATTTTTTATTTTTTTTAACGAAAAACTGACGTGAAACTAAAAAATGATGTTAAGTGTTGATTTGGTCCCTAGCATGTCTATGTCCTGCTGCTTCTCTAGATGCTTTGTATAAAAATCAGACCCTGCAAGCTCTTTCCTCCTGGCCCAAATAATTCTTTTGCCTAATCACACTGCCAGGTTACAGGACTTGATTGTGTTGCTATTGAAGTTATTCCCGTTGATTTATGGGATAGGATTGGGCCTCTAAACTTAAATCTTAGATTGTTAAGGATTAATCATGCCAGAGATTGTTAGACAAACTTCATGGTGAGAAGAGCCCTGAGTATGTTCCTGCTTTCTTCTTTTTTAGGGAACAGTACAGAGATTTATGGATGGTGGTTGCTGGACTCCATGATATTACAGAGCAAGAGCACAGTCAGGTATGAATTAAACCTGGTTTGTACATTAAATACTTCTCACAACCTGGTAGCATGGAGGATGCAGCAGATTGTTGAGTTGCTGTGCAAATATAAATGGAGGCTACAGATGCGCACAAGGAAGTTTAAGTGCCAGCACAGAATTCGGAGGTGAGCAGTAGTGAGCCCCAAACTCTGCGCACTGCTCCCAACTCACAAGTGTGAAGGATGCAAAGGGGGCAGCGCATGGTGGAGGAATGGCTAAGCCACAACTGCTGCAGTATCTTAATTCTAAATCCTGTGAGACCTGGTGATCGTTGCTAATACAAATGCTTTCTGGTGTGCTTCCCTTCCGCATCCCATTCTGCTGATTTTAGTTCCTGAATGTCCTATGTGTGTATCTCTTACCTATCATGACAAGACAGCTGCTTTCCAGCAGCTAATCATTAATAAGGCTAAATTTTAGTCATGGGTATTTTTAGTAAAAGTCATGGACAGGTCACAGGCAGTAAACAAGTTCACGGCCTGTGACTTGTCCAAGACTTTTACTATATACCTCTAACTAAAACTTGAGCCAGGGAACTGTGGGTGCTTGGGGGGGGGGGGGGGGGGGGGGAGGGGGCCAGGCTGGGGATGCTGGGGGGGGTGGGGTGGTCTGGGACCCCTATTGGTGCTGGGAGGGGCAGCCAGGGGCTCTGTGAGCTGCTCCTGCCACAAGTGCTGGCTCCGCAGCTCCCATTGGCTGGGAATTTCAGCCAATGGGAGCTGCAGGGGTAGTGCCTGTGGGCACAGGCAGCACACACAGCCCCCCTGGCCACACTGCCTAGGAGCTGCAGGGACATACCGATGGGAGCTGGGGACCCCCCCCCCCCCGTAAGTGCTGCCCCACACCCCAACCCCCTGACCCAGCCCTGAGCGCCCTCCCACACCCAAACTGCTACTGCTGGCCTAGGACCCGCCCAGCTCAGGCAGCCCCTGAGCCAGCACCGGCCACTGCAGAGGTCATGGAAAGTCACAGAATCCATGACTTGCATGACCTCTGTGACAGACACGCAGCCTTAATCATTAATAATCTTGGTGGTTCTTCATGCACCATCCCCAGAGCTCCAGGCACATTCATAAAACTGGAATGCTTTAAAGCACCAGGCTGCCAGCTCATTCAATGAATTGCCGTGTCTTCCCTTTTCTAGAGAAGATCAGTGAAGCAGTACATTATTCATCAAGATTTTAACGAGATCACCATGGATTCCGATATTGCATTATTGCAATTGACTGAGCCCTTGGAGTTTAATCACTACGTGCGTCCAGTGTGCCTGCCTGAGAAGGATGAGGTGGTTCAGCCTTCTAGGGTGTGCACCACCACAGGATGGGGTACTCATAATGAAGGTATGCAAGTTTTTTCACTTTATGGGGCTGTGCATACTGCAGATGTATTTTAACAAACACTACAGGGCACATGAGAAAGCAAATTGTATCTTTCTTTGGCTTCTAGAAAATTAATTTGTTAATTGGGATCTGTTCTTGATTACATAGATGGCGAGGTGTGCATGGGGCGTGGTAACAATCAGATCTATTAAAATGTGGTACAGTCTGCAGAGGGGGAGTACTGGAAACTTCATCACTTGAACATTTAAAGATAGGACAAAGCATGAGAAAATGTCTAGTAGAGAGCAATCCTGCATTGTCAGGAGGAAGGGCATGGTGATCTCATGGGTCTTTTTCAGCTCTCATGTCTGACACTGGCAGGAGGTAGGTGTATATCAGTGTTCATCAGCAAAAACACAGACCTGTGATTTTAAGTTATTTTCACTTCAAGACAGAGAAAAGTCCAATAAACTTCAGCAATTGGAAGTCCCAATCCTAGTCTCGGAGGCATGTCAGAACTACTATGTAAGCCATCCCGGCAAGGTGACCCAGCGTATGCTCTGTGCTGGATTCCCTCTGGAGGAGGGAAAGGACTCGTGCACGGTAAGTTAACCCAAAGTGCCACTATTGTGCTTATCAGGGAACTGCAAAGATCTTTGATTCTGAAATAGGGAGTGCTGAGATGTGAGTGGAAGGGTCTGTTTCACTGTGGACAAAAGTTACTTATCTGGTACATTGTGAAACAATTTGTCATTCCAACAGTGCCATCAGCTGTTCATATTACACACCCACCCACGCACCACAAAAATGGCACATCGTGAGCCTATGATAAAAAAGAAGGACGAAAAGAAATGAGTTAAGTATGAATCAAACACATAATGAGTCAAGGTTTGTCATGGCAACACATTGAAAAGGCAATGTTAATTTGTAACATAAACTATTTTCTCTTACAATGCAGGGTGACTCAGGTGGACCATTAGTTTGTCCTTCAGAAGATTCAGGATTTTACACTCTGAGTGGACTAATAAGCTGGGGCTTTGGTTGTGGAAGGAAAAACTACCCAGGAGTATATACAAACGTTGCTGTTTTCATTGACTGGATCAGTCACTATATTAACAATACTGGTATGTATGGGGCGGGGGGAAAGCGACTGTGTTTGCTTTAGGTGCCCAGCCTGAGGCACATTAAAAGGGCCTAATCCTTTTCAGAGGGCAGGTCCTTAACACTTTCTGAATGGCAGGCCCCTTTAACATGTCTCAAGTTGGGCACCTGGGAATGGAGGCACCCAAAATCAGTAGTCACTTTTGAAAGTCTCAGCCTTGACTCTTCATCATATATTGGGGTGGCCAAACCACAGCTTGTGAGCCACATGTGGCTCTTCTACTGATAAAGTGCAGCTCATGTAGCCCTCCACCCCACCCTATTCTCCACCTACCAGACTTGTGGGGGTGGGGGAGAGAGCTCTGAGCATCTGCCTTGCGGGAGGGTGGTGGGGTCTCTGGGCTTCTGCCCAGCAGGACGGGGGGCTCTCAGGGCTTCTGATATGCGGGCCATGCCTGCCGGAGCTCTGGGCTTCAGCCCTGCTCCTGCTGAAGCTCTGATCCCTGAGACCCTCCCCTTTAGCCCAGGCAAGCACTCCCTGCAGGGCTGAAGCCCCGAGCTCTGGCAGGTGCGCCCAGCTCTCGAACTTCTGAAGATTATTGTATGCAGCTCGGAGGGTCAGTAAGTTTCGCCCCCCTGTCATATATTATTATTCCTACCTTTGATTGCATTTCTTCAAGTCAGTAGTGTGTTTCCTTAATCTGCTTTGCTTTTCCAATTTTTCGAAATAAAATGACACTAGATAACAAAACAATTTCAGTGCCATCTCCATTTAATCCAGTGTATGAACGTGTAGTCTTGACCGGTTAGTTGAGAACCCTTGAAAGTTTTCACCAGGGAATCTTTTAAAAGTTTTTCCAGTTGTCATTTTTCTATATCTACTCAATTTCATACTATAAAGATCAAAAGACCAGTTCTAACAGGCCTTATTGTAGTGCACCCCCAAAGCACTAAATACAAACTTAGCATATAAGTCTGGCAAGAAAAGCAGATTTCTCCTCTGTCAGTAGGATTCCAGCGGTGTAACTGTTGGCAGAATTTGACTTATAGTGTGTTAATCTGTCTGAACACGTTCCCATACAGTAAAGGCCAAGTTCCAAACTCATTGATGGTCATCTGAATCTAGTTTCAGTTAAGTTACCCATTCTTTAACGTGTATTTTTGGGGCAGTCACACATTACAGGTTAACATAATTTCAGAAATCGGCAGGTATTAGAAGGAAGATAAGAGAGGGAGGGAATGAAATGAATGTGATGCTTGTCAGTCATGTCACTCAATGAACTATTGGAAGGTGCTCAAATATGACAGTGATGAGGGTCGTGTAAGAGCCTGTACTGACTAGAATAAAAAGGCTAGTTTTCAGGAGCTCCCACAGAGGTCAATGAGAATTTTACCATCAACTTCGGTGGGAGTAGAATCAGGCTCCAGCTTTTTCAATTTGAGATCTGTTTTTCAGGTATGGAAGACATAATTGTTACAGTACTGGTGGCTTCGCTTTTTATTCATGAATTGAGGGTGACGGTATCTCTTTAAAACATACTGTGGCCGCCTTTATGGGCCAAATTGTCAGCTGGTATAAATTGGAGCAGGTTTGTTGACTTCAGCATAGAAGTGATGATTTGTACCAGCTGAAGATCTGGCTGTAGGTGTCTAAACTTGTAGTGATAGCCGCTACAGCAAGGAAGCTGAGTTAGAATGCAGCATAATCCACTTCTCTGCCCCATGGGGTGACTTTTTTTTTAGCAGCAATTTTTAAACTTTGCAATACTTCTGCTAGTTAAGATAATTTAACATTAATTGCCAGTGTTGGTAACACATTTAACTACAGAAATTCTTGCTGAGGGCTTGTTTACATAAAATATAATCAGTATAGAGATGATGCAACAGCTTTGCTCTCTCTGCTGTTCACTAATATGAGTGCATTGCTACCATATGCAGGCAAGGCACAAGGATTTCCAAACTACTCAAACTTTCAAGACAACAGCTAAATTCAGTGAAGATCTGGTACGTCGCGTCATCTGCTCCAGCAGTTCTGCCTTCACAATGAAATTCTTCATGGCCTCTAGCGACCTTACTTCTGTGACTTCTGGGTGGCTTACAGTTTTCCAAGTAAAGATTAAAATTCCTTTGAATGCAGCTTTTGGACATTAAGCTCCTCATTTTGTATTTAGAAAACTCAGTGGATCTGTAAGATAAGGGATGCGTTTCATGGGTACATATTCATTTTAATCCCTTGCACCTTTTTAATAATATCAACATCCTGTACATTTAGCAGAGTTGTTTTGTTTTTTTGGTACATTTTACTGGGTCTGATTTGCCTTTCACTTGTTTACACCAGTTTAACTCCATTGATTGCAATGACTCTCATCAGTTTAAGTGAAAGGAGAATCAGGTCCATTGTGTCTGGCTTTGAAACTACACTTTATGAATTGTTGATAGAGGGCTCTAAATCGGTCATAGTCATCTATTAGTTTCTGTTAGGCTGCCCTCTTTAGTAGTGTCTCAGTCAGCAATGGACGTTGACTGGAAGGACTGAGAAAGAACTGTAGGATTTGGCCCAATATTTTTATATGTAATATCTGACCGTATAATAAAAATAGTTATGCACTGAAAATGGCTGCATGAACTTTTGTAGAGTCTAACTGCTTGAGGGGTTAGGACTCCATTATGGTTCATAGATTCCAAGGCCAGAAGGGACCATTGTGATTATAGAATCATAGAATATCAGGGTTGGAAGGGACCTCAGGAGGTCATCTAGTCCAACCCCCTGCTCAAAGCAGGACCAATCCCCAACTAAATCATCCCAGCCAGGGCTTTGTCAAGCCTGACCTTAAAAACTTCTAAGGAAGGAGATTCCACCACCTCCCTAGGTAACGCATTCCAGTGTTTCACCACTCTCCTAGTGAAAAAGTTTTTCCTAATATCCAACCTAAACCTCCCCCCATCTTGTCTGACTTCCTGTACAACACAGGCCATGGAACTTCCCCAAAATAACTCTTAGATCATATCTTTTAGAAAAAGTATCCAGTCGTGATTTTAAAATTGTCAGTGATGGAGAATCCATTGATGTCATTGGTAAATTGTTCCATTGGCTACTTACTCTCACCATTAAAAAATTATGCCTTATTTCCAGTCTGAATGTGTCAAACATCAACTTCCAGCCATTGGATCACGTTACAGCTTTCTCTTCTAGACTGAAGAGCCTGTTGTTAAACATTTATTCCCGTGTAGATACTTGTAGCCTGTAATCAAGTCACTTCTTAACCTTCTCTTTGAGCTTTTAGTTTATCAATCTATTTAGTTTATCACTATAAAGACTATTTTCTAATCTTTTAATTATTCTTATGGCTCTTCTCTAAACCCTCTCCAATTTATCAACATCCTTCTTGAATTGTGGGCACAGAACTGGACACACTACTTCAGCAGCGGTCACACCAGTGCCAAAGATAAAGGTAAAATAACCTCTCTCCTTGTGCATGAGATTCCTCTATTTATGAATCCCAGGATCGCATTTGCTCTTTTGTCCACAGTGCACACTGGGAACTTATGTTCAGCTGATTATCCACCATGACCCCCAAATCTTTTTCAGAGTCTCTGCTTCCCAGGATAAAGTCCCCCATCCTGTAAGTATGGCCTATGTTCTTTTTTTCCTAGATGCATACTTTTTACAGATAGCGGTATTAAAATGCATATTGTTTACTTGCACCCAATTTACCAGATAGCTCTGAACCCATGAACTCTCCTCTTTGTTATTTACCAGTCCCCCAATCTTCATGTTATCTGCAAATTTTATCAGTGATGATTTTGTTTTCTTCCAGGTCATTGATAAAAATGTTAAATAGCATAGGACCAAGAATCGATCCTGCGGGACCTCACTGAAAACACCCGCTTGATGATGAGTCCCCATTTGCAATTATATTTTGAGACCTATCAGTTGGCCATATTTTAATCCATTTAATGTGTGCCATGATAATTTTTAATCATTCCATCTTTTTAATCAAAATGTCGTGCGGAACCAAGTCAAACGCCTTAGATAAGTCTAAGTATATTATAGACACTATTACCTTTATCAACCAAACTTGTAATCTCATTTTTTTTAAAAAATCAAGTTATTTGACAGGAACTATTTTCCATAAACCCAAGTTGATTTGCATTAATTACATTACCCTCCTTTAATTGTTTACTGATTTGAGTCATAGATCAGCCACTCCATGTTGGAAATGTGGATTACAAGGTACATCAGGGATGTGTAAAATGGAGGATTGTCACTGTTGAAACTTCAACCACTTGCCCTGCTCTATTCCAAAATGTTTGAACACATAAATAGTTGATCATATTAGCTCAACAAGTAATGAGAGAGGTTCTTAGCATTACTTAACTAATTTAAAAGCATTTTAAGGGCCAGATCTGTCAGGTCAAGAGCCTAGAATCATACACAGAACTGATACAGATGCAAATACTGTAACAAGGTGGTCCTTGCAAATCAGATATTTTCACATGCCAACCGCAGTTGTTTACCTATGCCCACATGGCTACTTGCACGCACAGATACCTGATTTGCAGATGGAATTGCAGCGACTGTCAATGCAAGTTAGCCGCACAATTGCACATGCATTTTTATGCATGGCTGAGTGTTTGAAAATCTGCATCCAAAAGTCACTTTAGAAAATATCATAAATATAATGGTACAATATTTAGTTTAAAGAATAACCAAGTCTGAGAAGAGTTATTTTAATAACCAAGGTAAGTAGTCAGAATGCAGGTAAAGAGCCCAATTGTGATGATATCAATTTGAACGGCTAAATCCCTGTTGTCTTCAGAGATCTGTCACCAGGTTTATCAGTCGGACTCAATTGTTTGCAATCTAACCTTTGAGTGGTCTGGGACTTGGTCTTCTGATTTTATTTTTCTTTTATGGTGCAACTGAGAAAGTATTAGGCAACTGTGCAAAACGAAGAGAATATTGCTCTCCAAACCTGTGTGTCAGGCACCTTTAACAAGAGTCTTCCCTCCATTGAAAATATTCTGTCAAGACCTTACCAAAAACTCCTGGAGCACATGAAAATACTTCAAAATCTAAGGCTATAAAGCCTAGGGAAAGTGTGAGGAAAAGAGATTAGCCATTCACTGCCTGAAAAACAGTGGACACAAGCTTATTTTTCATTGTTTGCAGTCTTTATTGCTGGTCACGTATACTGAAAGCAGTTCTGTTGCTTTTGCACAGCTCTGGTTATAACTTTGTTGATGTAATTGGATGTTTGACGTCATCCACCTGTGTCAGAAAGGAATTTGGCCCTTAAGTGCTACCCTTGAAACAGAATTGTAGGTGTGATTGAAAAGGATGTGGTGGAAAACTGCTGAGGTTAAAGAGTCAAATATAGAATGTTATTTTGCCAACCTTTGTTTTTACTGTTTAATACAATTTTTCATAAGAAAGACCAGGGCCTGATTCTCATTTTCACTAAGACCACTTTATCCCGCTCCGGTAAATGACAGTTACACCTACTTCAGGGTCCTTTTTCGCTGCCATGGTGGTGTAAACTGACATTAGTGTAAATGAGAATCACGCTCCGAGTCTAAAATCAAGATGAAATCATTCTTGTTTCTTGAAATGCAAGTGAAAACAGTCCTCTCAGTAACAGTGTGTGGAAGCAAATTAAAGCTTTGCGTTGCATCTGGAATAGGCATTTTTTTTCTCCCTATTGAAATAATTAGAATTAAAAACAACTACTACTATTTCTTAATGTCCAGAACAAGTACACAGAGGTGCAGGGTTTCATTTCACAGCATGATCAGTATGTGAAACGGAAGTCCCAGTCCTGTGTGATCAAGCGTTCTGATACTCTGGTTATACGTGATGCATCTCTGACTAACCCCCTAGCTAATTAGCTCTGCAACTTTAGGCCTAGTGTGTGCATGTACGTTAGAATCCAACCGTGCAAACACTTTATGGACAGATGCTACACCTGGTAGAAAGTATTTGAAAGAAGTATTTGGCCTACTAGCACAGGCCCATGTCTTCTGAAAGAAAATGTGCTCTTGCTTACAAAAATTGGCGGGTTTTGAGAGAGTATGTCCATTGCATTAGAAATGTAGGCCTGACAATGGTATGAAACAGGAAGGTGATGTTGGCCTAAAATCTGCATCCGTGGAAAAAGATATCGGAAATCCCATGGATCTTATATGGGTATCTGTGTTGCCTTCGTGTGGCTCCCAACTCTTTGATTGCACTCCTCCCTTACCCACTGAGGATCACACAGCTGACTCCTGTGTTATGCTGTTCCCAGTTCTCCACCTTTGTTTGTGCTCAAGTGAGCCCCACTGGAGAACACAGAGTAGCAATAACTTGTGTGTCATAGTCGCCTTAGATATACTTTGTCAGGGAGCATGGAAAGCAGATATTCACCCTCAGGCTGCCCACACACCTTTTCCCTTGTGGGGGTCTCCAGTGGAGGAGCTGCTGGCAGCGGCATCATGCAGCATGTGTTACTCGATTTGTTCCACATGGTCTTCCCAGGCCTACTTTTATCTTTCTTTATCCCTGCTGGCTTCCCTTTATGCTATGGAAAGACAAGTAGCATATGGGCCATAATTGTAATTTTTAATGGAAGAAAATTGCCTTCAAATATTGGACCCACACAAAAGGAGGAAACTTTTCCTTTCTCAAACAAGAGAGAATGGGCCTGATTTTTCACACACTTACACCAGTGTAAATTAAGGAGTCATTCCAGTGGAGTCGATAGTTTTACCTGTGTAAAACTGGACAAGTGGAGTAGAATCGGGCTTAATAGTTTAATGGAGGAATCAGAATTTTGCCTGGTCCAGAATCCATCCTGTGGTTGCAAGAAAGGACCATCACTAGAAGAAAGTGAAAAATAATATTGGCTAGAAAGAGGCCTCAGAAATGGGCTGCAATAATCAAAAGATCAGACAAAAATCCGGTCCTGAAATTCTTTCAAGGATTTCAAGACCCCTTTCTTGCATTCATCTTATCATAGGAATTGAAGTCATGTCCTTGAGAGAAGACAAATTCTTTTCCAACCAAAAGCACAGTTCAGAAGGCCACTGATAATCTAGTCATACAGCTCAGCAATCTCAGTAAAATACGCTGAAGGCCACATGTTTGAAACTAACATACAGTGAAGTTTTAGTTTCGGGAGCTGTTTTGTTAAGTCCCCAAACTGTAAGTTGAACAACATGGAAACTTTATATAAATATTATTTTGCTTTCATTAGTCTTTATTTTAAAATGTCATAAGTATAAATTGTTTTTCCAACTGAACAAATTAACTGTTATTCTGCAATGGAAAATAAGTCATGCCACCTTAATCAACATTTGTGGCATCAGAATTCAACAGCTTTTGTCAATGAAATAAATCTTATGCTGCCACAGAATTCCATGGGTCCTGATTATGATAGTTTGTGGGCATTGCCCACTATGTTTCACTGACTTAAGGGATTCATTAATGTAACTACTGAATTGTAAACCAGGGCATCTTCCAGAGCACATCTCGGTTCTCTGGCAGTCTGAATAATGGAGGGGAATTAATGGCATTTGAGGCTAAACATTCTCCTGTTTTTGAAAGTGATGAGTGGAGAAAACAGTGGTAAGAAAGGTAAAAAATAGGAACCAAGAAAATAAGGGGTGTAGAGGTATTGGACTATGCAATTTTTCCCTCTTTTTAAAATCATACTCACTTCATTATATAACAACGGATGACTGCATGCATTTTACTTTCAATTTGGATAACTTCACTAGCATGACAAAATATACAAGTGTTACCAAAGTTAATGCACCAAGAAACTGTCTAGGACAGGTTTAATATGGTACTGAGGTTTAGTACCTTGCAACCTTTTTGTACCACTGTCCATAACCTGACAGTGGAAAATTATTGCTGGCATCTCTTTCTCTTCTCCGAGAAACAGCCGTGTTAGTCTGTATTTGCAAAAAGAAAAGGAGTACTTGTGGCACCTTAGAGACTAACCAATTTATTTGAGCATAAGCTTTCATGAGCTACAGCTCACTTCATCGGATGCATACTGTGGAAAATACAGAAGATGTTTTTATACACACAAACCATGAAAAAATGGGTGATTATCACTACAAAAGGTTTTCTCTCCCCCCACCCCACTCTCCTGCTGGTAATAGCTTATGTAAAGTGATCATTCTCCTTACAATGTGTATGATAATCAAGGTGGGCCATTTCCAGCACAAATCCAGGGTTTAACAAGAACGTTGGGGGGGGGGGGGGGAGGAAAAAACAAGGGGAAGTAGGTTACCTTGCATAATGACTTAGCCACTCCCAGTCTCTATTCAAGCCTAAGTTAATTGTATCCAATTTGCAAATGAATTCCAATTCAGCAGTCTCTTGCTGGAGTCTGGATTTGAAGTTTTTCTGTTGTAATATTGCAACTTTCATGTCTGTAATTGCATGACCAGAGAGATTGAAGTGAAATGGCCCACCTTGATTATCAAAAGTGCTGGTAATGGCCCACCTTGATGATCATACACATTGTAAGGAGAGTGATCACTTTACATAAGCTATTACCAGCAGGAGAGTGGGGTGGGGAGGAGAGAAAACCTTTTGTAGTGATGATCACCCATTTTTTCATGGTTTGTGTGTATGAAAACATCTTCTGTATTTTCCACAGTATACATCCGATGAAGTGAGCTGTAGCTCACGAAAGCTTATGCTGAAATAAATTGGTTAGTCTCTAAGGTGCCACAAGTACTCCTTTTCTTCTCCGAGAGTTATGCATTATTTTCCTTTCTCACTCTTTAGTATAATGGTGTGTGTGTACACACGGTATTTTAGGTCATGTCTAAACTGTGGGGACTATATTGGCATAGCTACGGTACCATGTCTGTGCCAGCATAACCCCATAGTGTCAACCACGTTGATAGAAGGGATTTTCCACTTGGGGTTATATCAGCATAGTTACTTTACTCAGGAGTGTGAAAAATCCACACTTCTGAGCAATGTAGTTATGTCAAAGTGATGGGATGGTCATATTACACAAGGTGGCAGAGCAGGATAAATTAGATTACTTAACCTGATGGGCTGCACCTGGGGGAGAGCAGGGGCTTGAAAGGTTGGTTGATGGATGGAGGCAGAGAAGGAACAGGTGCGGCTAGTATAAAGCTGGGAACTTGGCAGCAGAGCATGTAGCCACTCTCAGGACATTAGAGAGGGAAACCTGGGAGAGAGGATATATGAAAAGGCTCAGGGGAATGGCAGCAAGGTGTAAGATGGTGCAGACCTTGGCTGCTGATTAGAGGGTTCCTGAGCTGGAATCTGAAGTAGAAGGTGGGCCACTGCAGGAGTGTCCAGATCAGGGCAGTGAAGGGAAGACTGCCATTTTTTATGTAGAGACTTTGATACCCCAGAAGGGGAGGATTGTAGTGACTTGGTGAGGGAGCCAAACCATGAAGAGAGCACCCTGAGTCACAGAGAGAGAAGTTTCAGAGTAACAGCCGTGTTAGTCTGTATTCGTAAAAAGAAAAGGAGTACTTGTGGCACCTTAGAGACTAACCAGTTTATTTGAGCATGAGCTTTCGTGAGCTACAGCTCACTTCATCGGATGCATAGCATATCGTGGAAACTGCAGAAGACATTATATACACACAGAGACCATGAAACAAAACTTCCTCCCACCTCACTCCCCCGCTGGCAACAGCTTATCTAAAGTGATCATCAAGTAGAGCCATTTCCAGCACAAATCCAGGTTTTCTCACCCTTCCCCCCCCCCCCACACATACAAACTCACTCTCCTGCTGGCAACAGCCCATCCCCCTTTGAAACCCCTCTTTATAATGCGCATGATAATCAAGGTGGGTCACCTCCAGCACTAATCCAGGTTTTCTCACCCCCCCCCACCCTCCCCTTTTCCAAAAACCACACACACACACTCATTCTCCTGCTGGCAACAGCTCATCTTACAAT
This sequence comes from Chelonia mydas, assembly GCF_015237465.2. NCBI lineage: Eukaryota > Metazoa > Chordata > Testudines > Cheloniidae > Chelonia > Chelonia mydas. Next base: position 40,281,599 of record NC_051246.2, read on the forward strand.
GTGCACAGCAATAATCCAAGTTTAACCAGAACGTCTTGGGGGGGGGTTTGCAGGAAAAAAACAAGAGAGAAGTGACAGAAGGGGCATCAGACCTGGTGAGCTAATCCCCAGGTGGGCTATTAGGAGGTGCTGGCACAGTGAGTGGGGCCTGTCAGTCTATCTAAATGTTAAGTATAGAGCAGGCCTCCTCTAGACTGGTGAAATCCAGTGGTTAGGGAACACAGTAGGTGCAGTAAAAGTGACCGATATCGTCTAGCTGCTAGCACAGTGCTGAAGCAGGGCGAGGGGGAAAGGATTGCAGGGGCCAAGGGTCGGAAGGTGTTGGAAGGGGTGGGCGGGGTTTTTTCCCGTGAGGTGAGAGAGGAGTGGCTTGCGTGGGGCAAAGCATGGGTAAGGGGGGGGAGAGGAGCGTGCAGGGCGCAAGCGGTTTGCACGGGCTGGACAATGTACTGGGGAGAAGGGGTTGCACGGGGGGAGCGCGCAGGCCTGAAGGGGTTGCCCTGGGGCGGAGCGGGGAGCGTGCAGAGTGGGAAGAGCTTGCATGGGCTGGAGCGAGCGTGCAGGGCTGGAGCAGGTTGCATGGGGGCGGTAGCAGTGGGCAGGGGCTGGAGAGAGTGAGCAGGGCTGGAGGGGGTTGCACTGTTTGGGGGGGGAGGGAGGCGGAGCGTGCAGGGCGGGACTCGGGAGGGGCTTGCACGGGCTGGGCAGACCGTGCCGGGGAGAGGACTCGGAGGTTGCACCGGGGCGCAGCGGGAGTCGACGCGGGACCCGTGAGGCGGCGCTGGGGCCGGGAGCGCTGCCTGCCGCAGTCATGGAGCCGAGCGCGGTACGAGGGAGGCTGTGTCCGGCGTGCGGTGCAGGCTGGGCTCCCCGCCCCTCTGCAGCCTGGGGCGGCCGGGGGGGCTGCCCCCGGGGGGGGCTGGTGGGCGTGGGGTGGTTTGGGAAACTGCTGGGAGCGCCGTTAGCGCCAAGAGCATGGGGGGCGGGGCAGTGATGGAGGCTGGGCTGAGAGGGGGATGTGTGTTTGTGGCTTGTCCGGCACCCGCAGGGTCTCAACGTTTCCGAGGCCCCAGATCCTCGCCTCCGGGGGAGCTGCCCAACCCCCCCCCACGTCCGTCCGAAGTATGTGGCCATAATATTAACGTGCTCAGGGCCATTTGCTGCACTTAAAACAGTGACTCTGAGTCAAGGCTGGTTTCAGAGTAGCAGCCGTGTTAGTCTGTATTCGCAAAAAGAAAAGGAGGACTCGTGGCACCTTAGAGAGTAACCAATTTATTTGAGCATAAGCTTTCAGCCGATGAAGTGAGCTGTAGCTCACGAAAGCTTATGCTCAAATAAATTGGTTAGTCTCTAACCTGCCACAAGTCCTCCTTTCCTTTTTGAGTCAAGGCTGTGTCTGATGTCATGTGCCTTTTGTTTTTTTAGGACCTGGCCTTGCTGATTGCTGTGGTTGTCATTGCCCTGTCAGCCTTGCTGTTAGTTTTCAAGGCTAGGAGATCCCAGAGGAAGAGTGATCCCATTACATTACAGGAGCCACACACTAAGTATCCATTGCCATTGATAAAGAAAGAGGTGACCAAACCCATTCAGTTCGTTTAGAATCCTGCCAAACTGCTCTGTGAAGATCACTTAGATTGTGCAGCCTACACTTTCTCAGGGAGGAAGCATGAATGACCAAAACAGGACTGGAGTTAGATCTGTGCTCTTACCCTGGCTCTGAAAGTGGTTCATTGTGTGATCTTGAGCAGTTCAATAAGTCTTTTTTTTTTTTTTTTGTCTGTGCCCATATCTGCAAAATGAAGACCCATAATGCTAAGTTATTTCTCAGGAGTGTTGTGAAGTTCGCATAATCAGAGATGGACCCAAACACAGATCCACTCATCTCTGAAACTAAGAGTGGAGGTTTTAAAATTTGAACTTGGATCCAAAGAGTTTCTCTGGTAATAATGGGCTAGCTCAGAACTCTGATATAAACATCCCTGAACTTTGGGATTTCCAATTATGAGTGCTGTGGTTTGAAGGTATGTCTATAATTAATGTTCGTAAAATGTTTTGAGGTTCTTGGGTAGAAGGTTAAAAAAGATTAATATTATTTTTTAATATTAAACAACCCCTTTAAAGTATCTCCATGTGTGTTCCAGTACAATTTTATCATCACCTTTGGTAATAAACTTTTTATATGGCGTCTGGATCTTGTATCCTCCCTGTTCCTTGCGTGGGTTTACTTAAGACAGTATTCTCTGTCATTAAGTATTTAATGCTTTTGGGGAACATCTCATTTTCATAGCTGCTACTGGAAATGTCTTGGAATATTTTTTCTAGATGTTGCATAAATTTGGTTCCTAAAACATAATGCATAAATTAGTGTTTACTAGTTACCCCTTCAAAAGAATAAATAATTGGATTAGTTTCTTTGAATGCACAGTTCCTAATCCAGAGGCATATCTTCCTTTTAATACACTTAGAATTTGCATTGGTGGGAAGTAGGAGTTACACATTACATTAAGGAAGGCTATGCCTCGACATAAGGCATGCCAGTTTTGTCATAAATCAGGAAACATCAAAGGTACAGTGAGCATGTATATTGATTAGAGAAAACCTAAAGATTTTTGTTGTAAGGCTGCAATTGTCACAATGTCCTTAATCAGGGAAAAATTGCTTTCCTCTTGGCTTCTGAGAAGGGGAGAGGACTTCAAGAGTTAGTCCTTTATAACCAGGCTTAGAAAAAGATGAACTGTTAAGATTTCACTGTCAAACCTGTTTCTGTTTTGCTGTTTGGATTTTGGCTTATACTTTAATGAACAGTAGTTTCACCAAAGCACATTGTGATGTTTTCCAAATTCCGAGTGCTACTGTACTGTCTTGTTAAAACCACACTTATTATTCTCCATCTCTTTGCTTTCTGTCAGGAGATCAGCCACGATACCAGGAAATTCAGGTTTGGGCTTCCATCGCCGGATCATGTATTAGGGCTACCTATAGGTAAATACTGAAACTCTTTCCTGTGATTATTTTTTTGGGTAAATTTAGGATTTTTCCCTGATCACCATCATCATCTTCTTCTTTTTTTTTTTTTTTTTAAGCGTAGTGAATTTGGTGCTCAGGAAGGTGGGGTATTAAAAACTCCATCTAGAGGCAGCCATGGTGCTGGATTGTTGGACAAGCTCCCTCTCTTGTATAATACCATGCTACAAAAACCATAGATTAGCACCGACAAACAGGAGAAGGAACAGAGGCTATGTGGATACCTATTAGGCTGGGAGCAGCAGCAAAAGCCAAATTACTATGCTTTCATTTTTTTTCATAAATCCCAAATATAGGTGTGAATAAGTTGACTCATGTATGAACTGAGCCCTTCCCAAATATACAAGTGTAGTAGAAAGTCCTACAACTGTAGGTTATATGTGAAGACACAGGTAGAGCCTGCAGCATCTTGTTCTAACCATGGGCCCAGCCACTTGACCAGAGAAAAGGAGATGTGGTAGTAGGAATAGTTTGATAAAATTGTATCTCCCCTACTGACTGGCTGTCTAAACTGCAACAAAGCAGAAATCTTCTGTCCAGTAGAAATAGTGACTATTATCTATATTAGTTTTTCAATAACAGGGATCTGGAATTATCGATTTATACATGGTATTGCTTTATTGGCATGAATTGGGAAGAGCCACAATGGGCAAAGTGTTTTTTCAATATCTGAGGTGGTCCTGGAAGAAATGGGTTAGAGTCCGTGTAGTGGTAATGTCCAAGGTACGCGAAACAAATGAACAAAATAGCCATCATGACATAGTTCAGCAATTTATTTCATGGTTGTAAAAAGAATTTATACTATTGCTGTTCTCATCACATATATGGGGTGTGTGTGTATTTTGCATACTCCTGATGGTGTTATGATAACCATGGATTATGTAATATACATATTGAAGGATATAGAATATATTCTCAACAATAGCATTTGATTAGACTTAGACTTAAATGTAGTGAAGAATGATTCTAGGGTTGTATGACTAGATGACGATATAACTTCTGTATCCCAACAGGATGTGTCTATCATGGTTAGCTTCTAATGCTTTTATTGGAGTTATTGTATATGTTTAGATTCTTTATTTCCCACTCCATTCTTTTTGTTTTCTCTTTTCTCAGTCCTGAAAGAGATAATTAGATTGTAACTCTTCTCCCTAGGCCAGCACGTTTACCTCTCTTCCAAAATCAATGGTAATCTTGTCATCCGGGCCTACACTCCAGTTTCCAGTGATGAAGTAAAAGGTTATGTTGACTTAATTATAAAGGTAAATATTAGCTGCCTTCATGGTGACAGATAATTTAATCTAACTGGACATGTTTACTATCCAAGTGTAGAAGGCGATGCTTGCCTTAGGAAGGAGAGGATTGGATTTAAGTGAAATTTAAAGTGATGCTGTCAAACACTGTAGCTTATGCCCCAAATTTGACCTTTCTTAATATACGGTGATGTGATGGCAAAAGTCCTCCAGGTTAGTATTTATTTTCAAGTGTATTTAGTGACCCTGGAAGGTGCTGGATATTAGATGTAGAGAGTGAAGCCTATTTTCCTATTGAATAGGTACAGCGGGGGACACTGCAAATTTCTCCCTACAGCTCCTACCAATGCCTGACATTTGAGAGGGATGTATTTTTGGTGCCTCATTCTTTAGGGATGAGAGGATGATTGATACAAGGCTGCCAATTGTGATACCAGTTTTTATGATGTGATACCTGGCTGTTAGGAATTTGAAACACCAGCTTATTTCACAATGTCCTTTAAATGATATAAATCTCGCTAGTAAATCTGCCATCACGACCCTGAGAGGGAGAAGAAAACAATAGTCACTATTTCGGCACAGTATCCAATAAAATGGAGTCAGGAGCTCTTCCCTGCTACTTCTTCAGCAATGATTAACTAAGGACTCTGATACTTGGTAACTAAGGACTGTTCTTCCTAAAACTATGCTGCTGCCATTGATAGAATTTACATGGAAGTAGAAAATAAGTGACAAGAGGTGCTTGCTAACTTCATCTTCACTAGAGAAATTCCACCACATCTCTCTAAGCTTCGGAAGTTGTTCGAATGAAATTATTATTTGGAGAATGCCATAAGTTCAGAGTGCTCTATAAAATGCATAGAAAGACAAAGGGCCTGGTGGAGCTCTCATACTGGGATAAATTAAAGTCAGTAGTTACACTAGTGTAAAATCCATGTGAAATCAGAATCAGGTGAAGGTTGCCTTCTCCAAGAGCTCAGATGGATAACCAATGTGGGGCTTTAAGGCTGGGGACCTAATTAGTGAAGAGTTCATCGTTGGAGTTGGTCAGGAATTTTTCAATGAAACGTTTTTCATCAGAAATGCTGATTAATTGAAACCAAAACTCATTGCAGGAAAAGATCAGGTTCAACAAAACTTTAGTCGGGGAAGTTTTCTCAGGACCAGGATTGAATTTTTTTTGGGGGGTGGGGGGGTGTGTCTCTAGTTTTTTTTGTCAAAAAAAACTTTGAAAGGTCTCGGGTAATTTTGATGCAGAACAGGAAAACTTCGGAATTTAAAAAATTTTCATGGGACAGGAAGACTGTCTTCAGCCCACCTCTGTTTATCATGGGAAGGCTTCAAAAAGAGGTGGGTTTAAAGGAGACATTTGGAGGAGGAGAGGGAGCATTTGGTTGCTGAAACTGTGGGCTGCTCAGAGTGCAGAGGGTAGAATAAAATAAGGTTTGACACTAGGATGGGGAGAAGGGACAAAGGGAGGTACAGAGGAATGAAGAAGGAAATGAAATGAAATGAGAGCAGAGATGGAAGCCAGGAAAGTGATGTGCAGGGCCATGAGAATGGATGAGGAGCCTGAATTTAATGAAGGCGAGAGGAAGCCCTTGAGAGGATTCTAGGTGCAGCAGGAGTGGAAGAAGAAAGGCTAGTCGGCATCTACTCCTGGCATGAGCCTGAGGCCCTTGTTTTCCACATTGAGACTCTTGTACAGAGTTCAGCTTTAAAAATGTGCTGAAATTGATTGTTATTAGACAGGATGGGTAGAGCAGTACATGGCATTGCTTTACTCTTATCTTGTGGAGAAGTATGTTACAGCCTGCACATCTATAACCTGCTCTTTGAGAATCTGCCTTGCACGTTCCCCAAACCATCTCTGTATGCTAAAACAACCTCTGATTGTTTTCTCCTTTATTTCCTTTCTGATGCTTGCATAATTGAACAATAGATTTGAAGTTCTTTGCATACATGGTGCCGTGTCATGAAAGAATGTTGCATTTTCTGATTCAATGTTAGAATCCTGGAAGATTTTGAGTAGGAGTGTTCATAGTTTCCTTTGCTGGAACCTTTCAAGCTAGTGTGGATTGCAGAGTGCACTGTGGTTAGGTCCCTGGACTCCTGAGTTCTTCCAATCCCCATTCTAATGCTGACTCTCTGTTTGCCTTTGGGCAAGCCGCTTTCTTCTTCAGTTTTCTCCTTTTGTTTCTGGGTTTCACTCTTGTTCTTGATTCCTCATGTTCCACGTGTTGTGAGGATTTGTTAGCGGTTTAACGTTTGTAAAGCGTTTTCAAGGTGAAAGGGAGAATTTAAGGTAATATTCATCACTGGACTTTATGGTGGAGCCCTTTTGAATGCTGTGAAGCGAAAAAAGGACCTCCTGCCATTTTCTGGAGGGAGATTAGCGATGGAGGTGACTTGAGGCTGGCGTTGCAGAGGTACAGGGAGATAAATGCAGTGCATAGAGTCTGCACAGACATTCCCATTAACCACACTGCCGGCTATGGATGGAAAAGCAGCAGCTGCATGAAGCAGCAGTTTTCTCACTGCACTGTGGTGGTTTCCAGTTACAGTGCGCAAATGAATACTGAGAGCAAGGGATTTCCTGGGTCTCATTTCAGGTGTCCAGTGTTCTATGCAAGGCGTTTTTGAGACGACACTATTGCCATCTGATAGCTAAATGGTCAAAACACTAACAGTTGCTGTGTTTCTTCAGGTCTACTACAAAAATGTCCATCCCAAATTCCCTGAAGGTGGGAAGATGTCCCAGTACTTAGACAGCATGACTGTTGGGGATACCATTGACTTCAGAGGGCCAAACGGGCTCCTTGTATACAAGGGGACAGGTACGGTGATGTTAAAATGGAGGGAGGGGGAATCTAGTTATTTTCAAAGGCAATTTAAATCTTGAGGGCTTTCCAGATTGGGACACTGCTTTCTTTTGAAATGAGCCCCAACGTTCTCCTAGGGGAGTTCTCTCCCAATGTTCTTGACTCGTGCCTGTTGTATCGTGACCATGCTGGGGAGTGAGAGCATTGTACTGGTCTGAGAATGTGACTGTTCAAACACTTGCCCTCCTGTCAAGGGTATTTAAATCCACTCTATTGATACATTCATATTGTTTTGTATCACCGCGAAACTTGTATTTGAAGTAGCTGAGAGTTTTTTAATCTTTGTGCGAGATGCTCAGGCTGCAAATCTTAAAGTGCTCCCCTGGGAAGCACATCATTTCTGCTCTGTAACTCCCTGGCTGTAAGCCAGCTTGCCCTGTTTTAAAACACGCTTGTCTTGGATAAGGATCTTTCTGTGTGGGAGGGATTGATGTGTTGAGGGACTCTCACATAAGATGGTTGTACAAGAGTGTAAGGGATTTTGCCCTGATCTTGATTGACTGGGACTGTACACCTAAAACTCCCTTATACTTCAGTGGCAGCTCCAGGTACTTAGCACTTGTCAGGATCAGGCCCTTTATTAGGAATAAAGTACAAATGAGTCTTATTTTTTGGATGGAATCAATAAGCCACATAAGTTACAAATCCATGCACTTCGATTGCTATAGACAACAGGAACTCTGCAGCATTGGTTACAAATCTGTTAATTGATTATCAGAGCATGGATTTGGTCATGAGGCTTTCTGTTTGATTCTTGGAGATATGTAGCCTCTGAATTGAGTTACAAGCTGTGTCTTATTTTTTGATTACCCCAAAGCAGCGGCATCCTCTGGTGTACAAAAGAAGTTATGTAGCTCTTTTGATCCCTGCATGCTAGGGGTCAAGGTTGCATGGCCTTTAGTGTCAATGCCAAGGGTTTAATTGGATTCTTGTTAGCTATATGGGTATCTAGAGATGAATAAATTACTATAATAAAAAGGGTCTGATCTGACTGTGCAGGACACTAATATATTTAATTGCTTTATTCATTGCAGGGTCTCTTGGCTTAACGCTCTTGGCCTGTTAATGTTTTAGTGCAAGTCCCATGATGCAAAGGGATCATAAAGATGACTTAATTAGCCTCTTGGGTGACAGTCATTGCTATTCCCAGCTCTCAGTGTAGGGTGAGTGACCACTGTGCACCAGCAATCCACAGCTGCAGGATGACCTTTTGGTGCAGCTAGATGCAGTTCTTCAGAGGAGCCTCTAGGTTATTCTAAATAATGCTTGTAGCTAAACTAGTCCTTGGCCAGCAGTAAGATTGGAGACTACAAGGGGGCATAAAGCCACTTTTACCATTTCCACCTTGGCCTGTGCTGAGCACAGCTTGGCTGGATCTGAAGATCTGTCCCCATGTATCAGGTTGCCAACTCCAACAATTGGACTTCCACAGCAGTTGTATCCCTTAAGAACATAAGGACAAAAAACAGCCATACTGGGTCAGACCAAAGGTCCATCTAGTCCAGTATCCTTTCTTTCTCCAGTGGCCAATGCCAGGTGCTTCAGAGGGACTGAACAGAGCAAACAATCACAGAGTGATCCATCCCCATGTTGTCCACTCGCAGCTTCTGGCGGTCAGAGGCTAGGAACACCCACATCATGGAGCTGCATCCCTGACAATTCTTGCTAATAGCCATTGATGGACCTATCCTCCATGAACTCACCTTATTCTTTTTTGAGCTCCATTATAGTTTTGGCCTTCACCTTTGCCTATCCCCTGGCAATGAGTTCCACAGATTGACTGTGTGTTCAGTGAAGAAGTACTTCCTGATGTTTGTTTTAAACCTGCTGCCTATTAATTTTATTGGGTTACCCCTGGTTCTTGTGTCTCGTGAAGGAATAAATAACACTTCCTTATTCTCTTTCTCCATACTGTTCATCATATGTGTTGTCTCTTTCCAAGTGTAAAAGTCCCAATCTTTTTAATCTGTCCTCATATGGAAGCTGTCCCATACCCTTAATCATTTTTGTTGCCTTTCTCTATACCTTTTTCCAATTCTATATATTTTTTGAGATGAGGTGACCAGAACTGCAACCAGGATTCAAGGTGTGGGCATACCATGGATTTATATAGTGGTATTATATTTTCTGTCTTATCTATCCCTTTCACAGTGGTTCCTAACGTTTGCTTTTTTGACTGCTGTTGCACATTGAGCAGATGTTTTCAGAGAACTATTCACAATAGCAACAGCTAATTTAGATCCCATTGTTTTGTATGTATAGTTGGAATTATGTTTTCCAATGTGCGTTACTTTTCATTTATCAACACTGAATTTCATCTGCCATTTTGTTGCCCAGTCACCCAGTTTTGTGAGATCCCTTTTTAACTCTTTGCAGTCTGCTTTAAAAACTTAACGTTGAGTAATTTTGTATTGTCAGCAAATTTTGCCCCCTTGCTGTTTATCCCTTTTTCCAAATCAGTTATGAATATGTTGAATAGGACTGGTCGCCGAACGTATCCCTGGGGGACACCACTATTTACCTTTCTCTGTTCTGAAAACTAACCATTTATTCCCCCTTTGTTTTCTGTCTTTTGTCTTTCTTTTACCCCATGACTGCTTACTTTGCTTAAGAGCCTTTGGTGCGGAGCCTTGTCAAAGATTTTCAAAAGTCTCAGTACACTATATACATTGGATCAACCTTGTCCTCATGTTTGTTGATCCTTTCAAAGAATTTTGATAGACTTGTGAGGCGTGATTTCCCTTTACAAAAGCTGTGTTGACTCTTCCCCAACAAATTGTGTTCATCTGTGTGTCTGATAATTCTGTTCTTTGCTACAGTTTCAATCAATTTGCCAGGTACTGAAGTTAGGTTTACTGGCCTGTAATTGTCATGATTGCCTCCAGAGCCTTTTTAAAAAATTGGTGTCACATTAGCTATCCACGAGTCATCTGGTACAGAAATTGATTTAAGTGATAGGTTACATACCACAGTTAGTAGTTCTGGAGTTTCATATTTGAGTTCCTTTGGAACTCTTGGTTGAATACCATCTGGGGTCCTGGTGACTTATTACTTTTTAATTTATAAGTTTCTTCTATTATAGTTTATTAATTTAAGTACCTGTAAGTTCTGAATATTTCTTCCAGGTAACTTTGCTATCAAGCCTGACAAGAAGTCTGAAGCACAGAGAAAGTTTGTAAAGCATCTTGGGATGATAGCTGGAGGAACAGGTGAAACTGTTGCACTGAGGGCAGCAACCTCATGAGAGAGCAAATACAGGTTTAGAGGGTTGTGATGATTATCGAGACATTTTCTGTTTAATTTATTTTGTGACTGAAGGTTCTCTCTTCATTACCAATTGAATCTGTTGCCTAACAGTGCTCGCATCGATACATGGATGTAATATTTCAACATTCCATTTGGTTAAAATTAACATCCATGTATTTATGTACTGAACATTGTGGATTTCCTTTCCTTTATATGAAGATACTCAGGGCAGGGACTGTTTTCTCCTGTTTTTACAGTCCTTGGACAATAGGCTCCTGATTCTGATAGCAGATGTGGGGCATTGCCACAGTATTAATAATCATCATAATACAGAGAAAGAGAGATGTGGTCTGAGCTCAGGCCTATGAGCCAGGAACACATGTTTTGTCCTGGCTCTTAAACTGATTCATTATGTGATCTTGGGCAAGTCACTTAACCTCTCTGAGTCTGTCAGCCTCTGTACAATGAGGTTGTAATATTTACTTTACCTATCCTACCAGAGTGTTTATTATTTAATGTTAATAAAGCACTAGGTAAAGTGTTACTTTGTAGCTTTTTTGAGTAAAAAGAAGAAACTTTACAGCTGACATGGATCTGAAATTGGGATATTATGGGCCTGATCTTGTGGCTTCATGCAGACAAAACTTCCACTGAAGTCAGCTTGCCATACTGCCTGATAATGCAGCCTTCATGTGAGCTAAAAGGAAAAGCTCATCTATAATTGTCTTTTGTTTTGAATAGGAATAACTCCGATGTTGCAGCTGATCCGTCACATCACAAAGGATCCTAATGATGATACTAAGTGTTACCTCCTTTTTGCTAATCAGGTAAATATATTGTGTCATTTGTTTGCCCTCTTTTTTACCCCAGGGACACCATTAAGAGGACTCTGAACTGGTGATACTGTTGTGATATTTAATTTGGAAAAATTACTTCCCTGAATCACAAGATTTTTCTCTTGATCTGTATTATGCATATGTACCACACAGTTATATTAAAGTATGTAGTCCTAGTCCACATACTTCACATGCAGAACTCCCTTTGATTATCAGGGCTGCTATGTGATTTGACATGGTTTATTTAAAAATGATCTATATAAGAAGTTACAAGAGATATTATAGGTTATTGCATCTGTTCTCAGACACTGTCCTGGGTTTGGTTTCTTTTGTTCTTAAACCAACAAAAAGGAAAAAATATCCCCAAGAAATCATATTAATACAACGTACAAAATGTTTGTGCATGTAAAACTGCCAGAAGCCCCGAACTCCTGAACTGAAGGTTGTGGGTGAAATCCTGGCTCCATTGATTTCAGGGAGGCCAGAAGTTCACTCCCTGGTCTTAACTCTCGCTGTTATACCGAGGCACTGCCGTGTTTGTAATATGCAAAAAAAAACCCCACTGGTGGGGAGACCAAGACAAATCAGAGTTTTAACCTTGCTTCTGAATTTCCTGGCATTTGGCTGTTTAACTATTTAACACTAGTATCAGCTAGGTTGCTGTTAAATCTGATTTGTTTTTACTATTAATCTGGATTTACAGTGAAGAAAATTATAAACTACCATATGCTTAAGAAAAATTCACAGTTTGTCTACTGACTGTTGATAAATGAGAAACTCTGATTCCTGCCTGCTGAAAACGAAGTAAGTGCCATGTTAGTCCATGTTACTGTGTGCACTGATATGGTCTGGTGACAAACAATTCCTCCCCCGCCCCCCCCCCCCCTTTTTTTTTTTAACAGACTGAAAAAGACATATTACTGAGAGCTGAGCTGGAAGAGGTAGCGAAGAATCACCCTGATCAATTTAAGGTGCGGTATACATTGGACAGACCTCCTCATGGTAAGTTACTGGTGTTCGAAGGAAGATTTTCTTCTGCCCTCTTTTCTGTATACAAGCCACAGGTTTAATCCTTCCTACTAATGGATATTGCTACAATATCCAAACATCCATTCCTATGGTATCTGAGCACTCCTAGCGAACTTACTAGTATCTGATAACCTTACCAAAGCAGGGAGCTGTTCTGTAAACCTTAGTAAACAGGAACTAATAATTAACTTCCATTGAATGATGCAACCGTTACCTGCGGACCTTTGGATAGTGAAATGTTTGTCATGGTACTGGTAGGGTAAAGTGTCAGTTTCTTGGACTTTTCAGCAAAATACACAACTCTGCTGCTTTGTCTAGTCTCCCTCCTCATTTCATCAGCAGAATGATGTTACCTTGGCATCGGGTCTGCTTAGTACTTGCTATGGGCACAACAGGCAAATGTACAAGTGCCGCTTACAGTAGATCAGGTTCAAATAGGGTGCAGTTGCACAATACAAAGATAAAGAATCAGTTGTGGGTTTCTATGTAGTACTGTATTGGGATGGAAAACAAAAAGCTAGAGCTCTACTGTATCTAGCTCACAAAACACACAGCCAAATTAATTGTTGGTGTAAGTGATCACAACTATGTCTACACGTAAAGCAGCATGGGTAGAATAAGCAGTGTAGATGATTACTCACTTAAACGGTGCTTCAAGACATGCCAGAACCTTAGGGTATATACCCTACACAGCTTTCTACATGCCCAAGCAGTGCCTCTCATGTCAGTATCCCACTGCTGGAGCTTTTCCCCAGGGCAGGGGAGAGGCAGCAAGGAGAGCGGCAGCTTCTCGCTGGTGGAGCCTTTCCCTGCTGTGTGTAGGTAGATGCCGCAGTGTGAAGCAGCCTGCTTATTGCGTGCCCTAGACAAGGTTGTACTTACAACAGTGGAGGATGTAGTCCAGGGTTTTGATCCTACCCTTGTCAAGTGCCTGCTTACAGTAATGTGGTATAAATGCTGATTCTATTGGGATATTTGTCTCTGTGTGTGTGTGTGTGTGTGGCTGATGTCATGTTGAGGGGCAGGATGGGGACCTTTAGTGTGAATATATGTTTGAATTGTAAGGTATTAATGGTATCCCTTGTTGTTTGTTTCAGACTGGAAGTATAGCTCTGGCTTCATTACTGCAGAGATGATTAAAGCATACCTCCCTCCTCCAGGCAGAGATACTCTTATTCTGATGTGTGGGCCTCCACCTATGATTCAGTTTGCGTGTCAGCCCAATCTGGAAAAACTTGGTTATCTCAAAGATAACACATTCGCTTATTAACACTGATGCAATGCAGTAAAAATCCATTGTGCTACAGCACTTTTAGAACAATGTAAGTTGATTGCAATTTTTGTAGTCCTAATTAAAGGTTTTATTGAATAGTTGAGTAATTTTGTTCTGTCTCTACGTTACCTTGAATGCTTTTAATACTGAGAGCTTGAGTAATAGTCTTTAAATGTTTTCTGTTATGCATCTCCATGTCTTATTGCTTATCTGGCTAACTATAATATGGAGAGGGTGTTAATATACAAAGTTAAAGGCCACATGACTCTAGCTACCTGAAATTAAGTTGCCCTGAAATATTCTGACTTTATTGCTATAATGAGATAAAATTTGTATCCAACAATGCGGGGGGAAAGATCAGTTTATTTTATTAATTATATACTTGGGTATAGCACTGACATTCAGCAGCCTACAACGGTCCTAAATTCTGAACCTATTTCCTAATTTATGCAAGGTTTATGTGATAAGACTCTATATGTAATCCATTCATTACAATGTGAATAAATTAATTTCTTTCCTGTATGAAAGAGGGGATAAAGAATATTTCTTAGGAATGTGCTGCCATAAAACAGCAAAGTAGATTAAGGAATCTGGTCATGGGAAGAAATTGCGGTAGCTCAGGGACAGTGAAAGTGCATGAAGAGATTCTCAGACTGTTTTGTTAAAATTCTCATTTCAGAGTGAAATTTTATCTAAAATTTAATTTCGGGGATTAAATATTTAACCTTCATGCTGAGTGAGTCACTGAATGCTATTCAGGTATATATTTGTTTGCCAGCAAAAAAAGAGGATTTGATTGACAGTCACTGAAAACTGCATTGCTGCCTTAAGTTGGACTGAACTTCAATATAAGTATCTACTGTTGTTTATATGTACTTACGAAATACAGTTCTCTCCATGAAGTACATGTGCTCTGAGCAGTTTCAGAAGTTTGCCTCACCCAAAAGAAAGTGGTACTTCCACACAAGGTACATGACTCATTCTATACACCCTTAAACTTCACTGTTTTTACTCTCTCTTCACAAACACTTTTCAGTTTCAGTGACTGTGCACTGCTCTGTGCTCACCATCTCAGGGCTGGTTTGTACTGTCTTGTGCCTTAAACTTGGAAAGTGTGGGGCAGGGATCCTGTTTTTAATCTGTCTGATTGGAAATTTACCCAGTAGCACTTAGTATTTTTAATCAGATGTTTGAGACTAATAAATTTGCTCTTTGTTACCTCACAGATTAAGTCTACTCAGACCACTATCCCAATAACAGTTATAGCAGACAGAGATGAAAATGCTTCAGGCTTGTAGGCCAGCCATCTTGAAAGTTGTGATGATTCCAGTGCCACTGCGGACTGAGCCCTTTAATACCATTTCATTTTGGAGAGTCATAATCAGGGCCCTTTGTAAAATTTTCTTTGCTTAAGTTTTTGCCAAATTATTTTCAAGAATGTGTGGGGTTATGGATTCCAGGCAACCTGGGTCGCACCTCCTTTGCTATTATCTAGGCCAGTTGTTCTCAACCAGGGGTACGCAGAGGTCTTCCAACAGGTACATCAACTAATCTAAATATTTGTCTAGTTTTAGTTCAGGCTACACGAAAAGCACTAGCAAAGTCAGTACAAACTGAAATTTTATAGAGTCAATGACTTGTTTATACTGCTCTATATACTATACCCTGAAATGTAAGTATGTATGATATTTATATTCCAACTGACTTAATTTTATGATTGTGGTATAAATGACAAAATTAAGCAATGTTTCAATAATAGTGGTGAAACTTGGGGGAACATAAGACAAATGAGACTCCTGAAAGGGGTACAGTAGTCTGGAAAGGTTGAGAGACACTGGGCTAGGCAGTGCAGCTCAGAACCATCTTCTTCCCTGGGAAGTGGCAAGCATATAGCTGGCTTTAACTGGTGCACTGTTCACCAGCCTGCACTATGGCTTCCCTCATTCACTGGCTGCAAGCTGGACTGCAGAGGTGAAATCCTGGCCCCACTGATGTCCATGGCAAAACTTCAATAGACTTTTCTGAGGCTAGGATTTTGTCCCAGAGGAGATTTACTTGCAAAGAGAAGCTCTTAGTGTGTCTTCTCTTAAGTCTCTTTTGAACCTGTGAATTTTTCCCTCTTGTCCATTCTCCATCTGTTTCTTTTTAGAAAAAAACGCTTATTTCTTCTTCAACACTGCATATTTACAAAAAGAAAAGGAGGACTTGTGGCACCTTAGAGACTAACCAATTTATTTGAGCGTAAGCTTTCGTGAGCTACAGCTCACTTCATTGGATGCATTCAGTGGAAAATACAGTGAGGAGATTTATATACACACAGAACATGAAAAAATGGGTGTTTATCATACACACTGTAAGGAGAGGTTTCAGAGTAACAGCCGTGTTAGTCTGTATTCGCAAAAAGAAAAGGAGTACTTGTGGCACCTTAGAGACTAACCAATTTATTTGAGCATGAGCTTTCGTGAGCTACAGCTCACTTCATCGGATGCATACTGTGGAAATTGCAGAATATCATTCTCCCCCCCCCCTCGCCCCCCACTCTCCTGCTGGTAATAGCTCATCTTAAGTGATCACTCTCCTTACCGTGTGTATGATAAACACCCATTTTTTCATGTTCTGTGTGTATATAAATCTCCTCACTGTATTTTCCACTGAATGCATCCGATGAAGTGAGCTGTAGCTCACGAAAGCTTACGCTCAAATAAATTGGTTAGTCTCTAAGGTGCCACAAGTCCTCCTTTTCTTTTTGCGAATACAGACTAACACGGCTGCTACTCTGAAAATTGCATATTTACTCGTGATAATAATTTTAAAATGTTACCAAGTATTTGCTATAAGTATTATAAAGCTAAATGATAACACTTAAAGGATTCTTATTCATTTTGAGGGTGAAGTTTATAAGCTTTATGAAATGCCTAAATATATTTTGACACTGAGCTATTACAGAGCTTTTTTCCATCTATAGATTTTTTTCTGAAAGTGAGTATGCTCATTGAATAGACAGAGAAACACAGAGGTTAACTGAAATACCCAAGCATATAGCAAGTCACTGGCAGAAATGGGAACAGAACCCAGGTATTCTGACTCCATTGGTATTCTAGCCACATTGCCTCTCTGGGTATGGTACAGGGTACTCTTCTTAACTATTCATTTACCCCCATTTGCTCTTCAACAAACTTTAAAATTCCCCAGCTGCCCAGGTATATATAAAATGTACTATACAGAGTCAACATGGAATATAGACAAACATACAGCATTTATTTATTACAATATGATTGCCCAAAGGTCAGTGTTTGTATTTCCTGAACTTTTCACTTTTATTTTATATATCAAATAAGATACTCTAGTATTCAAATATAAGTTAACAGAACACTTAAGTTTACAACCCAACACACTGGAACTGGATTTTTAAAAATAATACTACTTACAGTATGGCCTGCTTGAAACATCTTAGGGTGCAAAACTACCCTTCTCTGCTCTGTCAGTGTACATTGAGTCAACATTTGTACAAAACAAACAGTTAATTACACATTCACAGGCAAATTCATCTAAGGTGCACAGAGTACACTAAAATGATAACCATGTGTTCAAACAGACACCAGGGAGAAATATCAAAAGTGTTCATTAAAAACCTAACTGATCCCTGTTAAGTGAATGGGACTTTTGAAAATGCCAGCCTCTATCATAAACAATTCTACTGTCTCCATACATTAAAGTTCATTTTGCACAATAGGCATAGTGGAAATTAGCTGTTCATTTCTAGCATGAGGGAGATTTATACACAAACTTGTTAACTAGTCTTTAGGAGAAGTCAGTTCAATGACTGCAGTTCGTGTCTCGTTTCCCCATTTGCGTCACACTTTGCATAAGGGCTAGATTGGGCCATAACTTTACTCAGTGAGTAATGCCTTGCTCTTTAACTAGTCCTATGAATAAGGGTCACCCCTTACTCATTCTGAATAGCACTTAAGTGAAAACAGCCAGACTTTAAGCTCTTTTGAAAGAGGCATGTCTGGCATTGACATACCCCGAGAAATATTTCCAAACATAGTTTAGCATCAGAACACACAAAATTAAACCTCATTGCAACCAAAAGGGATGCGATCTAACCAGTAACCCACCCTCAGACAGTGTTTAATTCAAGCCCATTATATCTTCCAAAATCAAATATCTTTGTTTCACAACCCTGTCAAGACTGTTTTTGGAATTGCCCAGTACAAAATAGCCTACTAGTACCATGGTAGTGAATGTGTGTGTGGGGAGTCATTACTGCAGCCCTACTCCTGGGGGACGCCTGTTGAGGCCCATACAGCCCTGTCAGTCTACCTGGCTGACAGCTGAAGAGAAACCTTAAGGTAGAAGGGTTGTTAGGCAGCATAACATGGAAGGTGGCTTTGCAGGCATAACTTCTAGCTTTTACGTGCAGCAAGCAGGACTGCCAGTTACCTCCAGCTCCATGGGCAGCCCGCACTGTTTTGGTATATCTGCACTGGAGCTTGTAGGTGTAACTTCCTGTTTGAGGAGAGGATACCAAGATGGGAGGGGTTGCAGTTTGGAGGACAGTATTAGAATTCAAAATGATATTGACAACCTGGAGAAATGGTCTGAAAGGCATTTATGAAATGCCTTATTTATGAAATAAAGACAAGTGCAAAGTACTACTCTTAGGAAGGAATAATCAGTTGCACAAATACAAAATGGAAAAGGACCGCCTAGGAAGGAATACTGCAGAAAAGGATCTGGGGATTTAGAGTGGATCACTATGGGTCAACAATATAATACTGTTTCAAAAAAAGCAATTATTATTCTGGGATGTATTAGCTGGAGTGTCATAAACAAGACAAGAGAAGTAATTCCTTCTTCTCTACTCAGCACTGATAAGCCTCAACTGGAGTATTGTGTCCAGTTCTGGGTACTGTACTCTAGGAAAGATGTGGACAAATTGGAGAAAGTCCAGAGGAGAGCAACAAAAGCGATTAAAGGTCTAGGAAACATGACCTAAGAGGAAAGACTGAAAAAAACGGGAGAAGACTGATGAGAAACATAAGTCTTCAAATACATAAAAAGTTGTTAAAATTGTTCTCCTTACTACTGAGGACACGTCAAAAAGCAATGGGCTTAACTGAAACAAAGGAGATTTAGGTTAGACATGAGAAACTTCCTAACTGTAAAGTTCTGTAAGAATAGGAACAAAGTATCTGGGGAGTTTGTGGAATCTGTCTAACCTGTTCTTAAAAACCTCCCATGACAAACACCTGTCAGGGATGGTCTAGCTAATATTTAGTCCTGCCCCAGTGCAGGGGACAGGACTTGATGACTTACCAAGTTTCCTTCCAGTCTTATATTTCTGTGATTCTATATCTGACTGATAATCAGGTCTCCAGAAAAGAACTGCACCACTATGTTTATGTCCTATTGGAGATCATAAAACATTCATCATTTGCCTTTCCTTAGATGTATACACAAGGGAGAGTCAGTCTCTTGCTATATTTCATCATTTAATATCTTTAATTTCCTTTGGAGCAGAACACTTCTGGATTTATTGCAACATATCTTGAGACGAAGCTCAAGTTTCTCTCTCAGCTGTGCTAGCACGATGCCACGAAAATCTGCAGAGCGGATTTGGCCAATCTATACTAAGCAATATGCTATACTAACACCAGCTCTGCAGCCCTACCTAGCATTTCCTAACTAGTGACCTTTGCATGTTATGTTGGCTGTAGTTTGCTAGAGTTATATTAGGCTAGTGCTTTACATTAAGCACGTATAGGAGACTGGAATGAAGAGAGAACAGTTAAGGGAAAAGTATAACCGCAGGTACTCTCTTAAAAAAACAAGTATCAGTCTGGATCTGTAAAAGCAGCAAAGAGTCCTGTGGCATCTTATAGACTAATAGATGTATTGGAGCGTACGCTTTTGTGGGTAAATACCCACTTCGTCAGATGCATGTAGTGGAAATTTCCAGAGGCAGGTATAAATATGCAAGCAAGAATCAGGCTAGGGATAATGAGGTTAGTTCAGTCAGGGAGGATGAGGCCCTCTTCTAGCAGCTGAGGTGTGAACACCAAGGGAGGAGAAACTGCTTTTGTAGTTGGCTAGCCAGTCACAGTCTTTGTTTAAGCCTGAGCTGATGGTGCCAAATTTGCAAATGAACTGAAGCGCCGCAGTTTCTCTTTGAAATCTGGTCCTGAAGTTTTTTTGTTGCAGGATGGCTACCTTTAAATCTGCTAGTGTGTGTCTAGGGAGATTGAAGTGTTCTCCTACAGGTTTTTGTATATTGCCATTCCTAATATCTAATTTGTGTCCATTTATACTGGACAGTAGGGACTGTCCAGTTTGGCCAATATACATAGCAGAGGGGCATTGCTGGCACATGATGGCATATATCACATTGGTGGACGTGCAAGTGAATGAACCGGTGATGGTGTGGCTGATCTGGTTAGGTCCTGTGATGGTGTCGCTGGTGTAGATATGTGGGCAGAGGTGGCATCGAGGTTTGTTGCATGGATTGGTTCCTGAGTTATGATGGTGCAGTGTGTCGTGCTGGTGAGAATATGCTTCAGGTTAGCGGGTTGTCTGTGGGTGAGGCCTGGCCTGCCTCCCAAGGCCTGTGAAAGTGAGGGATCGTTATCCAGGATGGGTTGTAGAGGTTTTAACTGAGGACTGTATGTGATGGCCAGTGGAGTTCTGTTGGTTTCTTTCTTGGGCTTGTCTCGCAGCAGGAGGCTTCTGCGTACATGTCTGGCTCTGTTTCCTTATTTCCTTATGTGGGTATCGTAGTTTTGAGAATGAGTGGTGAAGATCTTGTCGGTGTTGGTCTCTGGCTGAGGGGTTGGAGCAAATGCGGTTGTACCTCAGCGCTTGGCTGTAGACAATGGATTGTGTGGTGTGTCCGGGATGGAAGCTGGAGGCATGAAGGTAGGCATAGCGGTTGGTGGGTATTCGGTATAGGGTGGTGGTAACGTGACCGTCACTTATTTGCACCGGGGTGTCTAGGAAGTGGACCTCCCGTGTAGATTGGTCCAGGCTGAGGTTGATGGTGGGGTGGAAGCTGTTGAAACTGTGGTGGAATTCTTCCAGGGTTCCCTTCCCATGGGTCCAGATGATGATGTCATCAGTGTAACGTAGGTAGAGAAGGGGCGTGAGTGGACGAGAGCTGAGGAAGCGTCGTTCCAGGTCAGCCATAAAACGCCATGGCATATTGTGGTGCCCATAGCGGTGCCACTGGTCTGGAGGAATGTATTGTCACCAAATTTGAAATAAATGTGCGTGAGGATAAAGTCACAGAGTTCAGCAACCAGTTGTGCTGTGGCATCATCAGGGATACTGTTCCAGACAGCTTGTATTCCATCTTGGGATGTTTGTATAGAGAGCCTCTACATCCATGGGGGCTAGGATGGTGTTTTCTGGAAGATCACCAATGCATTGTAGTTTTCTCAGGAAATCAGTGGTGTCACGGAGATAGCTGGGAGTGCTGGTGGCGTACGGTCTGAGTAGAGAGTCCACATATCCAGACAGTCCTTCAGTGAGAGGGCCAGTGCCCGAGATGATACAGCGTCCAGGATTTCCAGGTTTGTGGATCTTGGGTAGTAGATACCCTTAGAGCCCCGACCGGGGTTATTTTATGTTGATTTGTTCCTGTGTTAGTGTAGGGAGTGTCCTGAGTAGATTGTGCAGTTTCTTAGTGTATTCCTCAATGGGATCTGAGGAAAGTGGCCTGTAGAATTTGGTATTGGAGAGTTATCTGGCAGCCTCCTTTTGGTAGTCAGACCTGTTCATGATGACAACAGCACCTCCTTTATCAGCCTCTTCAAGTATAATGTCAGGGTTGTTTCTGAGGCTGTGGATGGCATTGCATTCTGCATGACTTAGGTTATGAGGCAAGTGATGTTTTTCCACAATTTCTGCCTGTGCACGTCCGCATTCTATGTATAGGTCCAGACTGTCATTTTGACCCTCAGGAGTCTGTGGGAGGGTATCTGTGTATCAGTGCGCTGTTCCGTGTTATCTTGAAAGTATTCTTTGAGTCGGAGATGGCGAAAGTAGGCTTCCAGATCACTGCAGAACTGTAGCTTGTGTGTGTGTGAGGGGGGGGCAAAAAGAGAGTCCCCGAGATAGGACAGACTCTTCTGCCGGGCCGAGTGTGTAGCTGGATAGATTGATGATATTGCTGGGTGAGTTAGGGGTACCACTGTTGTGGCCCCATGTGGCATCTTACAGTCCTTTTTCCTTTGTAGAGAGGTCTACAGGCCTTGGGAGGCAGGCCAGTCCTCGCCCACAGACAACCTGCCAACCTGAAGCATATTCTCACCAGTAATGACACATCACACCACAGTACCTCTAACTCAGGAACCAATCCATGCAACAAACTTCGATGCCAACTCTGTCCACATATCTACACCAGCGACACCATCACCAGTTCATTCACCTGCACGTCCACCAATATAATATGCCATCATGTGCCAGCAGTGCCCCTCTGCTATGTACATCGGCCAAACTGGACAGTCCCTACGTAAAAGGATAAATGGACACAAATCAGATATTAGGAATGGCAATATACAAAAACCTGTAGGAGAACACTTCAACCTCCCTGGACACACGATAGCAGATTTAAAGGTAGCCATCCTGCAGCAAAAAAACTTCAGGACCAGAATTCAAAGAGAAATTGCTGAGCTTCAGTTCATTTGCAAATTTGGCACCATCAGCTCAGGCTTAAACAAAGACTGTGACTGGCTAGCCAACTACAAAAGCAGTTTCTCCTCCCTTGGTGTTTACACCTCAACTGCTAGAAGAGGGCCTCATCCTCCCTGATTGAACTAACCTCATTATCCCTAGCTAGATTCTTGCTTGCATATTTATACCAGCCTCTGGAAATTTCCACTCCATGCATCCGACAAAGTGGGTATTCACTCATGAAAGCGTATGCTCCAATAAGTCTGTTAGTCTATAAGGTGCCACAGGACTCTTTGCATGAGAAACTTGTTTTTTTTAAAAGCGGCAAACATTACAACTTGTTTCTAACCACATCTCAGTCATGCCAGTATGTGGAATCCATATATATTTATATAGCTTATAGTATGCTGAATACAATTCAGGGAGCAAAGGACTTGGAGTCTATCACTTCCTCCTGGTTTTCCAACCATCTGTGCTAAGTTTCACACTACATGTTAAACTGTGCTTTGTAGCTCCTCTAGTCATTTTGACTCAAAATTCAGCGGAGCTTACTGAAATGTTCCAATTGTACAAGGAACTTTCATCTATGGACTGGGCTAAAACTTTTATTGCACTCACCTTGAGGTATCTGTAGCGAGGGTGGTATGCACCATTTTGGTAGTTTAAATGTGCATTTTAAGTTAAATGAATTTTCTGCCTGTTCCTTGACCACAAACACACACAGTACTTGTTTATGTGTTAAGTCATGCGTTAAGAGAGTCATTTTCTAAGAAAAGCCAACTTTTGGGTCCCTCAATTTCCTTTGCAGTCTCAAACTGAAGATGGGATTTCCTGCTGTAAGCAAATTTCTCATTGCAGAGAGAGCAGAGTAAGGATCAGCATGCTCTCTGCTGGCCTGTTTAAGAACACACCCACCTGCTAGGGCTTCATGAGGGGTGAAAGGTGATCTGTCCTTTCTCTTCATCCCAATAGTATAATCAGGATAGAGAAAGCAGAGACAAGGAGAGGTGCAGAGGAAGAGCGAATGAGGGATGAAGTCCCTTCTTCCTCTTTAGGGAGTCTCAAAATCCTAAAGCCAATCCTATCTCTTTACCAGACTGCAGTTTTTTTAGCAATGGTTCAGTAAACAACTGTCTGCACCAGGGTCTGTCAGATCCCAAGATAGCATCTGCTGCACCATGAATCATATAGCATGATAGAAAGTCACTGGAATTGTCAAAGTATCATCCTCGCCCCTATCATTTAATATGAAGAGGACCCTTATTCTGTGACAGAGGCATATTCTGCTTATGTTATCGCTACATTGCAAGTTAATTATAAAAGTACAAAATTATAAAACAGATAATTTAGCAGGTAACTGCATAAATCCACTGTATAAAAGTCGTCATAAATCTGTAAAGAAATCTTCTACTAGTCTTAATCATTTTCCAATTTTACCCTCTCTGGATGATGAGAAATATTTTGCATAGCTTTTCTTAATACCCATGTAAAAATACCCAACACAGAACACAGTGGTTTTTTTTTTTTTTAACCTGTAAGGTGTTGCTGCATCATAATCATATACATTTTACACTTCTTAGTGGCAGAAAAGCCTAAGCTATTTTCTGCATATAGCACCCAGCTTTCATCAGCCAGTTCTCTGGATACAAGTGAGGTATAAGAGTGTTCTTGGTCATGGTCATCATCTCCAGTCTTCAAAGGTAGGTGTTAAAAATCTGCTGTCATTCAGCGTTTCATCTTGGCTTAGCATATCCTGAAAGTAAACAGTATATAGACCAGTAAGAAGTATGTTCAGTTAGATGCGTATAGCAATGGCAAAGCAATCCAACTGTAATTAGATCTGATTCATGACAGCAGGAATTTACTGTCTTGATGTAGCTTATTTGATGATATAAATATTTAAGGCATTACAGGCCACCTGATTATATGTAACATAGTGGGATGATCCGCATCAATGAGTCTCACAGGTAGGTGACATAGTGGATAAAAATACTTTCACGTTACATGACCATCCATTTTGCTTTCCAGTGAATGAGTTAATCTACTTAAATCAGCTGCACCAATGCAGCCATTAATTTTACACGTTATGTGATTCTATATATTAGATACAGAATCAAATCCATACTGCTTCAGTAAAGTGAACTCTATCTAAGGGAGCAGGGGACAGCAATTGCTTATTTATTTACTTTTCAATTTTTCCATTGTTTTTTATCAGGTATAGACACTAATTTACTGTGGGCAAAACTCACCCATTTTCAGAGGGTGAGCAGAATAAGTGGAGACTATGCACCACTTAAGTTCAACTTAGGCCATCCACTATGAATAGAGGACTGACAACTTATTTAAAAATAAAGATTTTTTGAAGTATGGATATGTAAGTAGGCTGTAAATAAGGAGTCTATAACATGAACACTGGAACACTTACTCTATAGGACTGCTGGTCCTTTAACTTTCACTGCATTCTAGCAGGATAAGTTTGTGACTTTACAGCAAGTATAAATTGGTACATACCGTGAGGTTGCTTATGCCTTGAGAGAGCACCCCTATTTGCATTACTGTTCCTTCTGAATGTTCCATCTGTAAAATCAGTCAGTAACTAGATCAAATCAGACAGTAACTACAATTTTATCCAGACTCTACATGCATCTTTTGGAGGAGATTCTGCCTTGAGAAAAACAAAATCTCACCATGATGAATTACTACACTTTGAAATGTGCTAAAAATGAGTTCTTAAAGTTATACGGAAATAAATATACATATTGTACATAACACCTCACACATCAAAAGAAAAAAAATACTCTTATGCCAGCATAATGCAGTGATGATAGAAAGATCAATTTCTGATGAGAACAAGGCATTCTTTAATCCTTCAGTACAAATATTACACACGCTAGCGAATTTAAGAATTTATCAGTTTGCTCTCATGAATTATAGTGCCGTGTGTTGCAGTAATATTTTCCAGAAGTCAAAAGCATTCAAGATGCATTCAATAACGCATGTGGTGCATTCCTACTAGGCAGGCAACACAAGTACTCTTCATGTTCTCTTACTGATTTTAAAAAAGGATATAAATTGTTTGAGCCCATCAGGTGGCCTAAAATGTAAAGGGGGTTCAGTCGTGGTTCATTTAAAGTATTAATTTTTCACTGTACAAATGTGTAAATATATTGTGTTCACTTCCAGGTCATTTTTTAGCTGGAAGATGGAATGTTACAAAATATTTTGAATATTAAAAAAATTTGATAACAGTTGTATTTAGTAATTTAAAATGGGGTCCAGAATGGTGGAATATTAAAGTTAAATCAAATCCATACGGCTTCAGTAAACTCTATCTACTGGAGCACGGGCAGCAGTTGTTTACAAAATATTGGAGTTTCAGTTTTTCAAATTTTTTTTTTTATCAGATATACACACTAATTTACTGTGGGCAAAAGTCACCCCGTTCAGACGGTGAGCAGAATCAGTGGAGACTATGCACCACTTAGATGCTGCGTTTACCTTGTAACTGGACATTTCCTTTCAGTAAACATGTCGAGCATCAAACTACGGTACGTTCACTACAGATACTGACAGCGCTCAACTCTGTTGGGATTTGGTCCTCTCTTATTTCTTTAACATAGTATTGTTAATCTTATTTAACACTAACACAGGAGCCACTATATGTGAAATATATCACCCTTTTATCGCTAAAACACATGCTAAAACATTTTTGTTAACGGGGTCCTCTAAATAACACAGTGCAGACTTATACCAGAAAAGACAGTGGTTAGGTAATGAGCACAAATGATGTGTTAGATGCAGTAAACCATGCAAATGAAAAATGAATTATCAGTCATATCAATTTTGTGATCATTCTCTTATCTGGTTTCTCACTTAGGAGAATTATTTAATCTGGCTTCTCTCTGGGACAGTCTGAGCTAATGGAAGTTGTCATAGCTCTACGGAAGTCACTGGAGCGATGATAATTTACACCAGCAGAGGATCTGCCCCTGTCTGGCTCTTGTGCGCTACAGAAGCTCTCACAAGGTCCAACAGCTCCCTTTTTCAGGGTTTGAAGTACTTTACACAGACTTTGTCAGGAAGGAGGCTGGACAGAGTTTTTATGGAAACCTACTGTTTGTGTGTGATGTGTAAACTAAATTCCATTACAGAGAGAAAGTGATCACTACATATGTAACAAAATGGAAGTATTCTTTTATTGTCTAATTGATAATGTTCATGTGTTTATATGCTTAAGCATAATTATTTCATAGAGTATGTAATACATTTACATGGTGCAAATGATGCACTCTTCAGTTTAACGTCTTAAAATATACAATCCAGTTGTACTTACGAGAATAAAATACAAATTGATACCTCTGTACAAATTGATCTGAATAAGATTTTATTACATTACAAACCACTTATAAAGATAAAATTTCTCTGTGCAGTACTCATGGATTATGTAATTAAAAGTACAAAAAAAATTTGGTGTTTCTACTATAACCCCAAATTTAACAGTCCAATACATTAACCTTCTTAGTGTAAAGGTTTGATGTACCTGAAAAAGGGCTTGAAGATAGATGGGTTTACGCTTACAAAGATAAAAATATAATTCATCTGACATTCTCAGTATAAAACTCTTCAAAAGCATCCACAGCCCATACGTACGTTCTCAATGAGTTCATGCGGATGTAGCAGAGACTTTGTTATATGGTAACAAAAGGTTATTGGCAAGCTTTGGAATGCATGTAGAGGATGAGAGATGAGAATGACATCAATCTATTTGTCCCACCTGATCCAGTTTGTCCAATTCCCTATCAGTGAGTTGATTAAGTCCTTTGTATCCACCATAGCTCTTCTGAGTACCATTAGTTGCACCTGGACTTGTGTCCATAGGACAAATGTAATCTGTAGATTCATCAAATTTCTTTTTTCTTAGGTTTCCAAAATGTGAAAATCCAAGTTTCTTTGGCTAAAATAACGAAATATAAAGTTTTACATAAGAGAAACAATTGGTCTAAAATGTAAAATCTAGTTTGAAGTTACAATTTTGTACATGCTAACAATGCACAAATCTTGACTGAAGTCTACAAACTAGAAAAATGCAGCTTTAATCATTCCTCCTTGTATGTTTGTTACTAAAGGATATAATAGCAGAACACTGTGCTGAGATTAACACCACTTGATTATCTTTGCCAGCTATACTACAGTACATTTACTAGGATAATGATGAATTCTCACAGTTGAACAGGTGTGTTTTGTGATAGTTTTTTAAAATAATGGTTGTCTGTATATTTGCTAATTCACGAAAAATCTCCCCCATCATTGGCGTGATTTAGTAGGGTTTGACCATAGCTCAGATTAACATATGATGTTCTCAGTTGGCAACTGTATGACCAGTGAAGTCAATTACACTATTATTTAAAGTTACACAGCTAGCACAACTACTTCAATTGGACAATTCATGCGTCTATAGTTACGCAGGTGCTTAAGTACTTTGCTGAGTCAAGGCCACAAGTGTAGGCTTCAGTACTTCTCTCCACAAGGATGGTCTTAAACTGGGGTTATAGGTAGCAAGCATAGCACTTACCTGTCTGAGAGACTCCATTGAAATCAATAGTCTGTTTACAAAAATGAAGTCACTCGTGCATAAGTATCCGCAAGATCAGGTCTACAAACAGCCCTCGCTCTATTTTTGGCTTCAGTTAGAGTTGATGTATACGTTCTGCAAATCCTAACACTGTATTAGGCCATTGGGAAAAGCTCTGATTTAACAGATACCATTTGTATACTTGGTATCAAATATACTGTAGGAGTTCAAAAGAAGAGGATTTTAAATTTTCAACACTATTCAGTTCAGAAATTTTTTTATGAAACTTGGTTAAATCTTTGTTAAAACTGGGAACAGTTATTGATAAAAATGAATATTTTGTTTTGGATCGCGTTTCCTTTGAGTAAAAGGTATTGATATTGCATGTTTATTTCTGTAGTAAATTATGATGGGTTTGTGCTGAATCTCTGTGTATTACGAATATCAAAGAATACTAAAATTAAGAATAACTAAAATGTAACCTTAGTGGGAACTGGCCTCCCCCACTTCCCAGAGTTGGCCCCTTAGTCTGTAAGAAAAGCAAACTGAACTACACTGAGAGATGCTAGAATTCAGAGTGGCATACCCGAACTTTAGCAGTGGTAGTCAGAGGTGTGTAAGCTGTAGATTCCATTATTTCTCTTTTTTCTTGTTGTGCTTCTGGCCCAATTAACACATTAAAGTTAGTGGTCAGGTGGCGTCTCAGGAGGGTCTTTTGAGGTGGAATGTTAAGAAGCATTGCCAGTGTGTCACCATTAAAGCGAGGTTCAAGAATCTATTAAGAACAACACAAAAATTATGCTTTATGTAGACAAACCTCTACAACATCAAACATATTTAAAAAAACACACTCATCCTATAATGCTGATCTGTATGTTCTTAATAATTACGTTTCTGTCAGACACTATCAGACAAATAAATAAAAGTCTCACTCATTCTTGAGTAACTAGTGTAAGTGACAGGAGTCACCTGAAAAAACTTTCCAAATGCCTTTAACTAAACAACATTATGTCAGTATTTGCAGTGCTCCTTAGCTATTTCCTGTATTAACATATAGAGAAGTTAGGAAATACTTGTGGTAATTTTATGTTGCAAAGAAAGTGAAACAAAATCCCTAAAACATTTGTAAAGGCAACTCACTGTACTCAAAGTGCCCTTATTTTACTTAAGGGTACATCTACACTGTGTTTTAAAACCCACAGCTATGGTCATTCAGGATCAGGCTGCAGCACTGCTGGTTCTAACACCGCATGATCCCAAGGCTGTAGACCCAGGCTCGGAGATTTGCTGCCGTGGGTTTTAAAACACAGTGTAGATGTACCCTAGCTGCTTGTCATCTTAACTCCCAAGTCTAAACAATTCCTGATTGTTGGCAAAGGTGCCACAGCTCAGCGACCCAAGGAAATTCTTTATCTGTGACCAGCCTGTGTCTCATAAGTTCACTTTATTTCTTTGAACAGCTCTGGTGATGTTTTATCAATAAGTTATTAAAGTAATTTCCACTGTATAATTTTTCTGTAGCCCAGCACCTCCCACAGTTCTGGACATCTGGGCTGCTCCCTCCTCTGCAGCTCAGAGATGCATAAAAGTCTTGGCACAACCCGTTCTGGCTACACCCCCTCTGTGGCAGCATGTGAATGGTGGTGCTGTTGCTGCCACCTATTTTCCTCTTTTCGGGGTTTTTTGGGGGCAAGCGTGAGCAGTTTTCCCTCCCTAATCTCTCTCATCCCGGGGTTGGTTTACAGTCAGGTGACTTAACTCACCTTGAGCTCTGCTACCATGCCTCTCTGCTGGCTTCTCTGTACTGCTCAGATGTGGTGGAGCAGCCTGAAAAGCACAGGGCAAAATCTAAACAACGCCCCATCTGTGAGACTGGATTGGAAGACTGGGAACTGTACCCAGCTTTCTGGCCCGAACTCTGTTAGGTCCTGGGGCCATGAGTCAAAGAGGAATGTGCGGGCGACTTCAACATGGAAAAAGCAGACCGGGAGTCTCTGAACAAAGCAGGGAGAGGCTGTAAAGATGAGGACAACGCCAGCCAGTCAACTCAGGATGTAAGTCCCAAGGGGAGACTTCTCCCCTCCCCAAGTCTTAAAGTGGGTCCTGAGTGACCTGGGAAAAGAAGTCAGGCTCATAAACAGTACCCTCCTTCCCAGTTTCTAGTGTCATATCCCCTCCCCACTCCCTGGAGGAATAGACTCAGCCAGGGAGGGCTCTGGGGGTACATCTATGTAGTGAAACTCCCCCCACAGCAGCAAATCTCAGAGTCTGGTTCAACTGAGTTGGGCTTGCGTAGCTCACACTCTGGGCTAAAAATAGCTGTATACTTGCTCCGGCTTGGGTTGGAGCCCAGGCTCTGAAACCCAGCGTGGGGGGAGGGCCTTAGAGCCTAGAACCCAAGCCCAAGCCCAAACCCCTAGCCTAGACAGCTGTTGTGAGCCCCAGTCAGTTGACATGGGCTTGGAGACTCACTGCCACAGGGCTTTGCACTCAGAGTTCTCTTGAGAGGGCTTTAGGCCCTAAGGATAGCTGCCTGCCAAAGGTCTCACCCAAAGCCACGAGAGAGCACCTGTGCTCTCAATGCATGCAAATACATAAAGGGAAAAAGGGGCGGGGGGAAGTACACAAGATCCATCAGGTCCTCTGACTTTTTCTCCCCCGTCTCCTACAACCCTGTAACTCACAATCTGCTCCAGAACAAGATCTCTCATCTTTTAGATATGGGAGGAAGAGAACACTTCCTCAGAAGAAAGATTCTTTAGGGTTTTACTCCACCGTCTTCAAAAATGCAAGGGGGGAATCCAAGCCATATCGACCTCAAAAGGCTCAAGTGGATGGAGAGCCTGGCCTCTACTGTATCATCCCTGTCCCATGGGGATATTCTGACTTCAGTGGATCTGGCAGATGCATACCTCGAAATTTCCTATCAGACCGTGTCCTCACAGATGTCTAAGGTTCTCTTACAGCAGGAAGCATTATCAGTACTGAATGCTTCCATTTGGCCTGTCCTCTTACACTAGGGTCTTTACCAAGATGTTCGTGGTACTGATAGCCAGGCTTAGGTCGAAGGGTATACACCTGTGTCCCCTTCCTGGACATCTTGATCAGAGCTCCATCCCAGACGCATGGGTTTGTTATCAATGTCAAGAAAAGCTCCTTGACCTAGTCTACCAAAACAGCTCATCTAGGAGAAGACACACACACCTCAATAGCAAAGATCTACCCACCTCTAGAAAGGTTCCAAAGATTCAGGACCTTCTCACGTTGTTCCTGAGCTGCAAGAGGCCTACCCTAGCACTGGACCTTCAATAACTAGGCCTCCTAGGGCTGTGCGCAGGGATCACTCCATGGCCACAATCACACATCAGGCATCTTCAAGGCTTCATCTTAAAGGTGTGGGCCACTCCCCAGAACACATGAAGGACTGCATAAAGGTCCTGCTGCTGGTGTTCAGCTCCTTAAAATGGTCGTTAGCCCAGGGCAATATCTGCAATGCTATGCCCATGTGTCTTCCAGATCCTCTGGTTCTCATAACTGATGCCAAGCTGGAGGGCTGAGGAGCACACTTGGGAGTCCCAAACCACTTAAAGCAGCTGAAGCCCAGTGGAAAGGGGTTACAGCATAAACCTCCTAAGGCTAAGAGCAGTCAAGCTGTAGCTGCCATGGTTCCAGTCCAGTGTAGAGGAGGAACATGTTCTGATTCAGTCAGACAACACAAATATGGTCGTGTACATGAACAACCAAAGCGAAACAAGGAGCCCTGACCAGGGCTTTGGAGCTGTGCTCCGGCTCCGCTCCAGCTCCAGGCAAAAACCTGCAGCTCCACTGCTCCAGAGCTGCTCCACGCTCCAGCTCCGGGCTCTGCTCCAAAGCCCTGGCCCTGACAAGTCATCCCCTCGAACCACTGATGTCAATACCAGCATTCTATTTCTCCATCGAAACTTGCCTTCTGATAGCCATCACACCTGCCAGGTGAGCGCGAGAGCTGGCAGCCGTATCGATGCAGGAGCCTTCCTGCATGTTCCACAAGGACAAGTCAGTGTGACTCCTGACTCTTCTATCCCTAAGCTGGACCCTTCCTTCCACACTTCCCCAGAGCTGATCCATCCTTCACCGTGTCCACGGAGAAGAGGGGTGACACCTCAGATGTCAGAAAAGCTCTGAAAATCTACCTCAAACATAAAGGATCCATGAGAAGATGGACCAGCCTATTTCGTTTTTTTTTTAGTGGGGAAGAAAAGACCCGCAGCTTCCAAGTCCTCCATTGCGCTGTGGAGGCACACAAGGCATTCAAAATTCTGTTCTGAACGGGGTCAGGGCACACTCCAGGAGATCCCCGGCAACCTCAGGAACAGAAAGAAATGCATCCACACTGGAAATTTGCAAGGATGCCACCTGCTCAACAGCTACGACCTTTATCAAGCACTGTGATGTGTCCTTCCTGTCACCTGCAGATGCTTCCTTTGGCAGAAAGTTGCTGCAGGAGGTGGCCCAGAAATAATAATCCCCTTTGAGCAAATCTTATAAATGGGGAGGGATACATTCCCCCCCACCCCTTCTTTCTGACCTTTTCTATAATCCTCCCTGTTCACTGCTCACTACTTTCCAAATGTCCAGAACTGTGGGGGATGCTGGGCTGCAGAACAGGAAAATACGTCTTATTGATGATTTCCTTTTTGCTCATAGCTTCTCCCATAAATCTACCCACCTTGAATGGCTTATGAGCCAAAAGGTCAGATGTTGAGTGGAATCTTTACTATGTGACCGTTTTTTCGTCCACTGTACATCGTCAGTCTGCTTACTCTGGAGTTACCCGTATTGTTATACAAGTTTTTCCAGCTTTGGAATAACTCTTTTGGTGGCAAGCAGGAGCAGAGGAGGGCATGGCCAGAGCATGCAGCAGCAAGATATTAATTCGCCTGTGAGAGCTACAGAGAGGAGGGGAGCAGCCCACACATCCAGAATTGTGGGAGATGCTGCTAGTAGAAAGGAAATTGTCAGTAAGAAATTTTCTATTTCATGCACTCCCTATTAGTCCGGAAGACGATGTGACATCATTTTGCTTTTTTAGATTTCTAATATTTCTTTTTTCTTTACATTTCCTACGTTGTAAAAATTAATTTACATAAAACAGACTCAATAGCTTTTACGAAGGTTGATCAGTGAGCATACATCATCAGATTACTAAAATTAAGGTATATTCCTCTTTCTGTTTCATGCTTGGAAATTAAACAGCTACAGTAGTTTTGGTAAAGTAATCTGGAAATGTATTTTCTAAGTTAATATACAAAAAAAAAAGGAATAAAATTATGAACCAGTTCTCACAATGAGGCCACCATGAACTCCACTTCCTCGAAGGTTTGGTGCATATTCTGCCAGATCTACTGATCTGAGCCATTCCATCACTCTGTGATTAGACCACTGCACTACTTCAGAAGGTGAAATATTATTCTGTAAAAGCAACCACAAAAAGACAATATACTCTTCTTCTTTACACAGAGAATTTTAGTTTATATACATACATGCAGACACAATTAGCTAAGAAAACACGGTTCAATACTTGAAAAAGGCTGAACCTCAGCTAATGACTTTACCTTTCATGCCTGCCTCATTATCAGTTACTATTAAATCATTCCTCCTGCCTAACAATCACTATTTCCCAGATTCTGAGATAACCTGTTTTGCTCTGAGCATCTTGTGCAGCTCTCAGAAGATCTGGAGAATCTGGATTGGCGGGTGAAATGGAAAGTACATTCTATTACAGATGGAAACCTAAGAACTACTGCTTCATATAAAAGACAATATGCAGAGACTATTTATGCTGCAAAAAATATTGAAAATTATTATTATTTTTAAGGTTTCCATTACTGTATTATCTAGGTACTTAATACAGAGACTAAACCCTGGTCTACACTAGGTGGGGGGATTGATCTAAGTTACTCAACTTCAGCTATTTGAATAACGTAGCTGAAGTCAATGTACTTAGACCTACTCCCTGCAGTGTCTTCACTACAGTGAATCAACTGCTGCTGCTCCCCCATCAACTCTGCCTGTGCCTCTCGTGGCGGTGGAGTACAGGAGTCGATGGGAGAGCACTCGGGGGTCGATTTATCGAGTCTAGACTAGTCGCGATAAATCAATCACCACTAGATTGACTGCTGCCCGTTGATCCGGTGGGTAGTGTAGACATACCCTAAGAGAAGAACTGATGCTGGCTGGAGAAAGGCTAAATTAGTTTATGTGCTATTGGGAGTACTGCTTGAGAAATTAGTAGAGTTGAGTAAATAATAAAAAATTTCAATGACTTCACTCAAAAATATTATTAAATTCTTACATAGTTGTGAATGATTTGCCCAACTTTACAGACTGGGAGAACAATGGAAAAAAAGTGGTTGAATAATTAAAAGTAAATGCAAAATTCACTGAATAATTTATTCAACCAGCTCTGGCACTTACAGATGGCATATACTTACTGCCATTGTAGTCCATCTCACTGAGAGTGCAGAGTCGGTCCCAATGTGTGACCAAACAATGGAACTTCTACCTTGCCCCACAGGAAATTGTTCTACAGTGTTGAGAGATCTCGCTCTTCAGAAGCTTTTCTGGATATTCAGCAAAAATTGTCCCTTTCTCAATACATCCCATTTCTTCCAGTTACACCACCTGTACCAATCTACTTAATGCTACCTGGCTCCCTTCCACATGGGAACACAGAGGGGAACCTGCTCTTGGGTTTGGGCTGGTGACATGGAAGAGGATAAGCAGTAACTTACACTATTTTCCTCCTCTGGGATGTGGATCTTCCCTGAGGAGACTCCAAAGGCAGCCCCTGGCTGCAGTGGCCGGTATTTTGTACAGTTACTTTTCTTTTACTAGTGAATAACTCCTTTGGTGGCAAGCAGGAGCAGAGGGGGCAGGGCTAGAGCATGCAGCATCAAAACACTATACTCAAGCCACACAAATTTCTTCTTTACCTCATCAACTGGCCTCCTACGTAGACAATGGGGGTTGAACTGGTTGACATGCAGCACGTGAATGGCACATTTAATACTGAGATGATGCAGCTGGCTGGTGACTTTCAGAAAGAGAAGGTCATTCTGAAAGAGGAAAAGCCTGGGTAAAAGTGGCACTGCACAATCCGATTTCCCCCCCGCGCCTCCTGGAAAATAAATGCTGTGACATTTGTATGTATCAAAGAAATCCAGGTTAGATCAATGGTATGCATTCCTGTTAGAAAAAACAGTTGAATCTTAATAAAATTAATCTATAAGACTATTGGTCTTTTAAGTAGAAACTGGAGATGGAGTATTTCTCAGTTGAGTAAGACCATGTCCACACTGTGGTCATACTTGTTATGGCCACATTTAAATAAAGTGGTAGGTATCAGGGTTCTAGCATGGTCTCCTTGATCAGTAGGGACAGAAATTTTCTTCTGAGAACCGTGCTCTCCAAAGTTATATTATGGACTAATACCCAGTTGAACTATACAATCGTTTTATTGCAGTTACAAGACAAAAAGAAAATTCTTTATTCACACTAGACAGGGAAGTGATGCTAGAGCCTTACCATCAATAAATATTTAAACATAGCTATAGCTTGTATGGTTCTGATATCAATTTGGTCAAGGCCTTACAACATACTGGGTTCAATGCTGGTCTCCACTGCTAAATATCAGTTACCAAGTGACCAGGCTAAATATCCTGAGCTGCATGCACTCTAGGTCATTATACTCAAACATAGCGTGTGGATATGGTCCTGGTAGTCAGATGTCCTGCAGTAGCCAGCTGCAGTTGAATCTCCTGTATGCTATTCTTAATGCAGATATAGCGACTACTGGTTTATCTTTGGGTGGCTCTCCCTCTACCATTCAGTAGATAAGGTGACCCCCATCCCCGCAATTTTTGCCTTGTATAGATCCTTTAGATTCTTTTGAATGTGAGCGAAGTCCCAGACTAAAAGGAATATTGCTGGAAAGTTACCCGTAAAATAGTAGCTAACCCCCTCCTCTTTCCTGAACACAGCACACTCTGCTTGTTAGCAACCCCTGGGTTGACAGCAAAAAGTTGCTATTATGGGGCAGCTGTTAATAAATGGAAAGCAGGTTTCTCAGGCAGCAGCTAAGGAAGAAAGCACTGGGCAGGCCTTCCCTGTCTGAAACCCTGCAAACATGCCAGCAGGGAGGGAAGCTACGGCCCAGATGCAGGGCCCACAGAGCTACTCGGTACCTCTCCCTGCACTCTCCTGGGGTCAGGGTTCAACATGTTGAGTGCTTCCTTCCCTGTATGCAGTCCCCTGGCAAAGTGCAGTCCGGAGAATGCAGGGAGAGGTACTGTGCAGCTCCAACATCTGGGCTGCAGCCCGTCTCCCTACTACTGCTCTGCCCACGGCTTCCCCTCCCAGCCCACAGCCCCTTACTTCCTGTGTGGTCCCTGTCTGCAGGAACGTTTGCTGGGCTGCATCCCCAGAAGGAAGTACTGGGATGTGCTAAGCATGGCCGCAGGCAGGTTTGCGAGGCTGCAACCAGAGAAGGTATGTCCCAGCACTTCCTTCCCTGGCTGCAGCCTCACAAACCTGTGTGCAGGTGGCTCTTTTCTTCCAAAAGAAGTTGCTAATAAGGAGCGTGCTGTTGCTAATATCTGAATCCCATTAACGCTGACATTAATGGGATGGGACTGGTTCCTGGCAATATGTTGTCATTAATCAGAAGTTGCTAATATCAGGATCGCTTTTAAGCAGAATCTACTGTGTTTGCAAGATGGAGGGTTCAGAGTCAATCTGAATGGAGGGAAAGCGGTTTTATGGTAAACCTTCTTACCACAGTTAAGTATTGCAACATTCTCCCATCAACTCTGGATTCATGAAACTGATCTTTGTACTGAGGTAAGCCAATATCATCAAGCCATCCTGAAAATATAAAAATAGTGTAGAAAACAAATCCAGATTTAGGAAGTCTTTTCAGATCAAGAAACAATCCTTGAAGATGAAATTCCACACCCTCTGCACCCTCATACTCAGGGTCCTCTGACCCTCTTCAGAAACTCATGAGTCACCTATTCTCTTTTTCACTGCCCTTTCAAGGCCTTCTGCCCAAAATGGCCCTCCCTTTGTCTGAGAGCGGCAGGCAGCTCCCACCAAAACCCACAAATTAAATTCCTGAAATGCTTTAGAGAATGGAATATATGACTGAGCATGTGACTCTACAGGACCTTTAGCGCCTTTCATACTAGGAATAAAAAATCTAGTTACTCGCACTCAGTCCCCCTCAAGGCGGTTACATTGGAGGGGTTGCTTGATCCCTGGCCTGAGGTATTTTAAGCTGAATTCCAGTTGCCTTTTTCGGAGACCTAAATTCAGTTATGATTTCCACAGAAATCAAAAAGCAAGTAAGCTTTGAAAAAATAAGGCATATTCATTATAACTGGCATTCAAGAAAACCAAACTTTTAAAATGTAAATCTCTAAAATATTCTTCCAATGAAATATTCCAAATGCCACTATGGTACAGTACGTTTAGACGATCAATCAATTCGATAATCAGCTGGCTTTAACATACATTTCTACGACAAACTCTCATTCACTGTGTACAAGAAATACATGAAACATCATTACTTCTCAGCTGAGGTAAAAAACCCAACCTCTAGTCCCAGAATTCCACAAGCACTTACGTGTCACCCAGATATGATCTAGTTGTGCAGACTTATCATCCTGTTTTGTATTTATTGATTTAACGGCCAAAACTAATTTCTTCCTGTGCAGAGGATGTTTTATTCCTAGTTCCTATAATAAAAAAAGTAATTATAATAAATAGCTTGACCTTATGTGGTGCCTTTTATCTCAGAACTCATGCATGTGAGAGAGACTGATTTTAGTTTTTGCTACATAAAGAAGACTACGCACCTTTTTGAATTAGCTGCTATATTTTGATGCTTGCATCTAAAAG
Organism: Chelonia mydas; assembly: GCF_015237465.2. Classification (NCBI taxonomy): domain Eukaryota; kingdom Metazoa; phylum Chordata; order Testudines; family Cheloniidae; genus Chelonia; species Chelonia mydas. The sequence goes on from NC_051246.2 coordinate 40,319,326, forward strand.
TGGCCAATAGACTGATACAATAAAGGACCAGCCATCTACACCTGCCTAATAGACAGCAATAATTCCAGATTTCTTACCTTTTCCATGTCCTGAGGTGTTGCTGTTAATAACGTGTGGCCAGAAGTCACCCACTGCCGTGCAAAAATGACATACTGACCAAGACCGAAGTCCTCAAGCCAGTTACAAACTCTTTCAGTGCTCCACTGAGCAAATGGGGCATTGTAGTCACTGAAAAGCACAAGTGCTGTATGAGGATCACACTAAAGACAATTAACTGACACTTTAGAAAAGCCTTCTAACCTGGCACGGGGAGGTTAGCGATGCTTTAACAATAGTTTTACTTTAACACTTTTAAATATATTTTTTCCAACTTCTGTTAAAAAAAAACCCCACCATACCAATTAGTAAGTTAGGACCTGATCCTGCAACGTTCATTAATGTCAGTTGACAACACAGAGAAATGTTTAAAAGATTATAAACAAATTAACTTCAATTCATGGACCAATTGCTTGTACATTGTTTTGATCTTGTTTGAAGAACAGCCAAAAGGTGCATTGGTACCAGGGTCTCTGCCATGTGGGTAATTACTAATACCTACTGATGTCTTCTCTGTGCTCTGGATTCCAGTAAAAAGAATTAATATCTAGTCCTGCAGTACATAATATGGTAAATAGACATTGCAATATATAGTATGTTAATTTGAACGTTCTTACATAGATTCAGCTCAACCTACTCTTGAAAAACTCAGAGGAGAGAGGAGAAAGGAGAGAAATTTCCATCATCCATGTGGGGAGAGTTATGATGAAATCCTTCACTCCCAGTTATCCTGCAGCTATTCCCAAAGCAGGGAACGAAGAGGAGGACGTCATGCTACACTTGCTCTTTGTTACAAGAGCAATTATGGCTTCTCAGACTCAGCCAGAAGCTGTCATTACCCCCTGCAACTGCAACAGTGCAGATAAGCTCAGCCAGAAAAATTCTTTCTAGTTATAGTGAGACTCATTTCTAGTGAAGTATGCTGGACAGTACTTCACCACAGGAGATACACTCTGTTCACAATACTACCTCTCATGCACTGAAAGTAATATAATATTATAAGAGAGAGTGATTACCTCTTCTGCCCCTTTGTTTCCTTTGATCTAGATAATCGAGGTCCAGCTGTTGCACGGAGACCACCTCTTCGAAATTCAGCCAAACCTAAATCATCTGCATGGAAGTTACCTGACTGAGTTCTTCTTATTCTTTACAGAGAGCAGAACACCAAGTATTAGAGCATGACATACAGCATTTCCATTTCATACATAAAATGTAAATACACTAGAAAGATACATTAGCCCACCACTAATCCCAAAACATTTATACTAAAGCTAGAGAGAAGATATGGAACTCACTGATAATTTCAGCTTTTTGTAAGTTCCAAGGAAACTTTAAGATCTGGCTATTATGTTTTTTTTCTGGGACCATTTAATAATCTTTTCTTGAGCAAACTCAAGAAAGGTTACATATATGTATGGTTATAAAATAGATGGTTACATAGATGGTTAGATTAGGCAGCTAGACCAAACCTTGTGGAAAGCACTGTGCTCTGCAAGTAACGCTGTTCAGTCCTGACACTGTACCCCAGTCTAAACACTGAGACTCAGACTGTCAAACGACTGGTGACCTGAAATAGGCAAGTGTCTGAGAGGAGGGTAAGACTAAACCTGTATTTGCAATTTATGCCTTCAGAAATGGAAGGCTAATGAAAAAAAAATATGGTTATTATAGTTTTTGGCTTCCAACTAATGTATTACATTAAGAAATTAGAGGACTTCTCCTTTGTATTGAATTTCTTCCTATAGCATGTCTGCTCCTTTATTAGTACTGGAATCCATTTTCTCTTAATCTTATGTGTACACATATACCCGCCCACATGGACACTGCAGAGCTGCTGGGTTTGATTACTGCATTTGACATTTTGTTTTATTACAGGTACAGATCCTCTAGGTCTTCTAGAACATGCTGTAAACTGAAAATGTTCTCATCTGAAACATTTTGACAGGGCCTGGATAAAGAATTAGAAGGTCTTACTTTCCCCAGATTTTCCTGATGCCTTTTGGGCTCTTTTTATTTTCTGGAGACAATGGAGACTGTGGACCCGATTCTGTTCCAGAAGAAAGGGGTGAAAGTTCATCTGAAGTTATTGTACCATCCATATTCTCTGTCTCTCCTGAGATTAAAAACAATAGATAGGTTATTTAAGCTACTCGTCCACAATGTACAAGTTATTAATTCAGAAACGATCTGGAAGGCAATGCTTCACAGAAATGAAGCCATAACGGCTTTAAAAACAAATAATTTCACTAACAAATGCCACTATGCAGAAAGTCAGAATACACACCAGTCAGACAATTTAGACCAACTGTGAAGTCTGTGAATCACTGAGCAAAAACTTGAGTGTGTACCCCCACTCAACTTCACCTCTGAAAATCATTTGGATTGATACCATTTATTCCAACTCGTTCAAGGAATCCTACTTTGAAAAAGGGCAAATTCTGCTCTCAAGTACACTAGCGCATTCCCATTAACTTCAGTGAAGCAGAATTTAGCTGTTGTCTGTGGGAAGAACTGAACTTGTGTCACAGTGTTACCACTGATTTAGAAAGTTCCTTAAATAGTAATGACATCAGTCATATAGTAAATAGCATTTAGAGTAATGCATGGCTGCCACCATGTGGGGGATGGCTGGGTCAGCTGTTTAGAGATTTGGGAAGGGAGTGAGGGGCCCAACAGACCTGTCACAGTGGCTCTGTGTTGCTTTAGCAAACTCAGTCTCATTAATGAACAGCAGCAGCTGGTCTGGTCAATGCCCTTTATATCCTGTCTGTAGCTAACAAAATAGTTCGTCCACACTGGTAGCACTGCCCTCTGGTGGATTATCAGAGCTGGCCAAGTGTGTGTTATAACAACTTCTAATTCCCTCGTCTTATAATCATGAAGTCTGAGGTGATCCTAGTGTATGGATACAGGGCCAAATAATGCAGTTATGCCAGCCAAAAATTTGGGCCAGTATGACAATTGTGAAATCCTGATTGGTCAAGAAGTGCCATAAGAAACTAAACAAAATTACTATGCAGCTTTTCGCTAGGGGGGTAGAATCCTCACAAATTTGTGAAATCATGAGGAACAGTATTATACGGAAACTCACCTAGTACGCTTGTCTAATTCTAGAGTTATTTTAATTTTCCTGGCCCTCCCATCTTAGAAATGCCATAAGAAAGAAATGGAAACAGGGCTAAGGTTTGCTGCAGTTGTTCCTTTTATTCTTCTCTACATCCTTCCTGGATATTGGGGTGACTGAGCAACCTGGTTAAATATTGGTTCCAATCCTTACTGAAGGGGGTGCTTCCATGGAGAAAGGTCCCATATAAACCCAGAGACGTCTCAAATCACTTGGGTGAGACATTCAACTTGCACTATGCAGTCCTTCTGAACAAAGGTCACAATTCTCTCAGATTTACACAGTACATCTTGAGTACTAGATTCCAATCTCCCTATAGCAGGCAAGGAGAAACCACATTGGCACAGGATAACAATCAGACTGTATGTCCCTTGGAGCAGGGACTGTCCTTTTTTACTGTGTTGTACAGCACCTAGCACAATGGGGTCCTGCTCAAAGAGTAGCTATCAGTGGTTTGCTGTCAAATGGCAGAGTGTATCTAGTGGTGTCCTGCAGAGGTCAGTCCTGGGTCCTGTACTATTCAATATTTTCATTAACGACTAGAATGGATAATGGTGCATATGCTTATAAAATTTGCAGATGACACCACATTGGGAGGGGTTACAAATACTTTGAAAGACAGGATCTGAATTCAAAATAACATTGACAAATTGGACAACTGGTCTGAGTTCAACAAGACAAAAGTCAATAAAGACAAGTGCAAAGTACTTCACTTAAGAAGGAAAAAATCAAATGCACAACTACAAAAAGGAGAATAATTAGGTTGGTGATAATATTGGAGGGATTTATAGTTGATCACAAATTGAATATGAGCCAATAATGTGATGAAGCTGCAGAAAAATTATATCATTATTCTGGGGAATAGTAACAGGAGTGTCATATGTAAGACACGGGAGGCAATTGTCTCTCTCTACTTGGTACTGGTAAGGCCTTAGCTGGAGTACTGGGTCCAATTCTGGGCGTCACACTTTAAGAAAGATGTGGACAAATTGGAGAGTCCAGAAGAAACAACAAATATGATAAAAAAGTTTAGAAAACTTAAGGAAAGGTTAAAAACTGGGCATGTTTAGTCTTGAGAAAAAAGGACTGAGGAGGTACCTGATAACAGTCTTCAAATATGTTAAGGGCAGTTATAAAGAGGATGGTGATCAATTGTTCTCCATGTCCACCGAAGATAGGACAAGAAATAAGGGCTTAATCTGCAGCAAGGGAGGTTTAAATGAGATATTAGGAAAAACTTTCTGATAATAAGGGTGGCTAAGCTCTGGAATAGGCTTCCAAGGGAGATTGTGGAATCCCCATCACTGGAGGTTTTTAAAAACAGGTTGGAGAAACACTTATCACGGATGGTTTAGGGATACTTGGCCCTGCCACAGCACAGGGGGCTGCACTCGATGACCTTTCAGAGGCCCTTCCAGTCCTACATTTCTATGATTCCATAAGATTGGAGCTTGTAGGCAAAACCTCAACACAAATAATAATAAAAGTTGATTAAGTTTTTTGCATAAAGGGCAAGTTTACATAAAAGCATTTGTACTGGTGATGTTTTTCAGTTTATAATTAATATTTAATATCTTAACACTAATTTCTTACAAGATTTTCATTTAATAAGAATAGGATTTTTCTAAAGCTCTTAACATTGGCCTCTCCCCTCCCCTCCCAGTTAACGGTAGCTTTACCAGATATCAGTGACAGCAGAGTGGGTCCATTGTTGAGTGCTTCTGAAAATCCCACACTAAGGGTATGTCTATACTTAAAACGCTACGGGGCACAACTGGGGCACTATAACACTTCACTGCTAACACCGCCTACATCGATGAGAGGGGTTCTCCTGTCACTGTAGTTAATCCACCTCCCCAAGAGACAGTCAATGGAAGAATTCTGCCAATGATCTAGTGCTGTCTATACCAGGGATCAGGTTGGCACAGCTACATCTCAGGGGTGAATTGGTCACACCCCTGAGTGACACTGCCCTGCGTAAGTAAGTTCCCCGTGCAGACAAGACCTAATGCTTTAAAAAGAAAAGCTATTCTTTTGTTTCAGGATTATACTCGCCTAATGTAATTAGGACTCCCAACACACACCTGCAAGTAGCATTTTTAAAGGGGAAAAACAGAAAAGAAAGCAAGTAGGAAAATTCACAGTAGGTTACAATTGCATCTTGATTGATACAGTACCTAATATTGGTGCACTAATACTCCTGATGCGATCTTCAGCCATTCCAAGAAGCAGAAAGCCAGATGAAGAAGCAAAGATGATGGAAAATCCAGCAATATGAAGTTACAGAAAAGCAAAGAAATAAATAACCAAGCATCAAAGGCAGGGGGAAAAAATGACAGAAAGCAAAGTTACACTGTAAATGAAAGTGGATTTGCAATGGCATGTATGAAACCTAAAAAGTTTTGCACAAATTGTCAGTTAAAACAGATGGGGATGACTTTTTGTTTATTACTAGTCTTACTTTTTTTTTGCCTCTTTCCAATCAATTGTAATGTGTTGCAAACCTACTGTACAGCTCAAAAATCAAAAAACATCTCAAAAGGAGCATTCCCCAAAGCTACATGGAATTCATTAGAAATGGGGAAACTGAGTTCAATGGGAATAGTGGGGTACTCAGCATGTTTGCTAATCAGACTCCGTAATTAGGACCCCTTCTAATAAAGCACTTCAGTATGTATGTAGTTTAAGCACATTCAAGTGATTTGATGAACTGAAGTCTTAGTTGCTTAAATATGGGTTTAACAGTGAGATTTTCGTAGGCACAAAGGGCATTTAGGCACCTAGTCCCCCTTAGGAAATCCCATGTTATGTATGGTTTCAGAGTAGCAGCCGTGTTAGTCTGTATTCGCAAAAAGAAAAGGAGTACTTGTGGCACCTTAGAGACTAACAAATTTATTTGAGCATAAGCTTTCGTGAGCTACAGCTCACTTCATCGGATGCATTCAGTGGAAAATACAGTGCGGAGATTTATATACATAGAGAACATGAAACAATGGGTGTTACTATACACACTGAGTGATCACTTAAGGTGAGCTATTACCAGCAGGAGAGCGGGGGTGGGGGGAAATCTTTTGTAGTGATAATCAAGGTGGGCCATTTCCAGCAGTTGACAAGAACCTCTGAGGAACAGTGGGGGGTGGGGAATAAACAAGGGGAAATAGTTTTACTTTGTGTAATGACCCATCCACTCCCAGTCTCTATTCAAGCCTAAGTTAACTGTATCCAGTTTGCAAATTAATTCCAATTCAGCAGTCTCTCATTGGAGTCTGGTTTTGAAGTTTTTTTTTTGTTGAAGAATTGCAACTCTTAGGTCTGTAATCTGTGGCCACTATGGATGTAGAAGCCCCCTACACCAACATTCCACACAAAGATGGACTACAAGCCATCAGGAACAGTATCCCCGATAATGTCACGGAAAACCTGGTGGCTGAACTTTGACTTTGTCCTCACCCATAACTATTTCACATTTGGGGACAATGTATACCTTCAAATCAGCGGCACTGCTATGGGTACCCGCATGGCCCCACAGTATGCCAACATTTTTATGGCCGACTTAGAACAACGCTTCCTCAGCTCTCGTCCCCTTGATGACATTGATGACATCTTCATCATCTGGACCCACGGAAAAGAAGCCCTTGAGGAATTCCACCATGATTTCAACAATTTCCATCCCACCATCAACCTCAGCCTGAACCAGTCCACACAAGAGATCCATTTCCTGGACACTAGGGTGCTAATAAGCGATGGTCACATAAACACCACCCTATACCGGAAACCTACTGACCGCTATTCCTACCTACATGCCTCCAGCTTTCATCCAGACCACACCACACGATCCATTGTCTACAGCCAAGCTCTACGATACAACCTCATTTGCTCCAACCCCTCAGACAGAGACAAACACCTATAAGATCTCTATCAAGCATTCTTACAACTACGATACCCACCTGCTGAAGTGAAGAAACAGACTGACAGAGCCAGAAGAGTACCCAGAAGTCACCTACTACAGGACAGGCCCAACAAAGAAAATAACAGAACGCCACTAGCCGTCACCTTCAGCCCCCAACTAAAACCTTTCCAACGAATCATCAACGATCTACAACCTATCCTGAAAGACGACCCATCACTCTCACAGATCTTGGGACACAGGCCAGTCCTTCCTTACAGACAGCCCCCCAACCTGAAGCAAATACTCACCAGCAACCACACACCACATGACAGAACCACTAACCCAGGAACCTATCCTTGCAACAAAGCCCGTTGCCAACTGTGTCCACATATCTATTCAGGGGACACCATCATAGGGCCTAATCACATCAGCCACACTATCAGAGGCTTGTTCACCTGCACATCTACCAATGTGATATATGCCATCATGTGCCAGCAATGCCCCTCTGCCATGTACATTGGTCAAACTGGACAGTGTCTGTGTAAAAGAATAAATGGACACAAATCAGAGGTCAAGAATTATAACATTCAAAAACCAGTTGGAGAACACTTCAATCTCTTTGGTCACTCGATTACAGACCTAAAAGTTTCAGAGTAACAGCTGTGTTAGTCTGTATTCGCAAAAAGAAAAGGAGTACTTGTGGCACCTTAGAGACTAACCAATTTATTTGAGCATAAGCTTTCGTGAGCTACAGCTCACTTCATCGGATGTAGCTCACGAAAGCTTATGCTCAAATAAATTAGACCTAAAAGTTGCAATTCAACAAAAAAACTTCAAAAACAGACTCCAACGAGAGACTGTGGATTTGGAATTAATTTGCAAACTGGATACAATTAATTTAGGATTGAATAGAGACTGGGAGAGGATGGGTCATTACACAAAGTAAAACTATTTCCCCTTGTTTATTCCCCCCCCCCCCCCCCCCCCGTTCCTCAGACATTCTTGTCAACTGCTGGAAATGGCCCATCTTGATTATCACTACAAAGGTTTTCCCCCCACCCCGCTCTCCTGCTGGTAATAGCTCACCTTAAGTGATCACTCTCGTTACAGTGTGTATGGTAACACCCATTGTTTCACGTTCTCTATGTATATAAATCTCCCCACTGTATTTTCCACTGAATGCATCCGATGAAGTGAGCTGTAGCTCAGAAAAGCTTATGCTCAAATACATTTGTTAGTCTCTAAGGTGCCACAAGTACTCCTTTTCTTTTTTCATGTTATGTATGTAATTTTAGGCCTTAATAAACAAAATACATGCTTAAGACAGGCAGCAGTTTGAAAAGAAGCTAAACGTCTTCCTCCAAGTTCTAAAGCTGATGGATCTCTTCTCCCCCAAGTAAATGCATCTTTCTCTCATTAGTATCAATGAGTTATATGCAATATATACTGATAACAAAATAGACCACCAGGACTTTCTCCTGAAGCAAGTGTTTACAATCATGCTAGTTAGACTGTAAACAAAGAATAAAATACAGATTTTTTTTTTAAGTCAGATGGCTAATATTTTGGGGCAAAGTAATTCTTTAAAATAACTTTCTTAACCAACTGCTTTATAAGTTGTCTTTACTTTGGCCTGGCTAGCTGTTTTGCTTAGCAGAAGAGGTGAGAGAGCTCTGGAGTTCCCAGGAAGGTTTTGCACTGAACAATTATTACTTCTTATTCACAGAGTCACATGTGTGCAAGGGGTTTGATTAAAGTCCTGATTTTAAACAGCACAGGTTTGTTACCCACTATAATACCTCCCCCCGCCAATTTCTAATCTTTTTCGTTGCTTAACAAAATGATTTAGCTAACATCCAAGAAGTACGTGACATGTGATGCCAGCACAGTTTTATCATTCAACAAAACAGAAATCAGTACACTGACCTTAGAGATATCCTTTACATTGCAATCAGGTAAGTTAATGCATCATTTTGATTTTAAGTACCCTCTTAAAAAGGAACAGAAATTTCTTTCCTGACTCCTCTGACTGAAACAGCCCACTATTCTAGCTTAAAGGAATATAAAACATTTGCTATATCAGCTGGATCACACAAAGGAGTTTGTTATATTTATACACAATTATTCAAACACTTGCAGGGAAGTATGAATACATACTCAGGCTCAGTACACTGTTGTCCTCATTGTCATTCATTCCAAATACATTTAGGGAAGTGGGAGTATTGTATGTTCCATGATCTCCATTATGTGTGGGTCGAAGAAGCTTCCCTGGCAAGGTCTGATATTTGTTACTCTTCACATACGGTTTATTCTGTATTTTTTCAAAAAATACAAATTATTTGTATAATATTTGTAAAAACGGCACTGTATTCATTCAAGGGACAGGCAACGCTATGTGGAGGTTGCAAATATTTTTTAAAACCATGGTTTTCTCCTAAGGGTGATTTAATTTAAACACAACAACAACATGTTTTTCTAGCTAAAGGGAAGTTTGTGATTGTGTATAAAGGATATAACACCCCCCACCCACCCTCCAAAGCTACGGTAACACAGTGGGGACCTATGTACTATGTTAAAGTGTAAAGTATTGTTAAATACATTGTATTTATTTTGCCATTAGAATTTCTTTCTTTGCCCTTCTTTTCCTCCTTTCCCACTCCATAGTTTCACTGCATACTCTCTGGTCCATATTTCACCTTGTTTTTCCAGTGTTATTTCACCCCCTCTTCTTCTCTGTATGCTCCCTCCCACCTGCACCCTTACTCCCACACAGAGTTGCACCTTAGTGAAATGTGAACTCAGAAGCATTTGAGTTTCAATCAAACTTAGGCCAAATGTAATCACCGATCTCTAGTAGCAAGGTATGAATACAGATGCAAAACAAAGAGAATATTAAATAGAAGACACATTTTTATGAAAACCAAAGTTAGGCTAAAAAAATTTACTAAATAACTACATATAGTTAAGATAATTTTCATAGATTTAAGGTACTTTACACTAACTTATTTTTTTTAATTAATAATAGTTTTAACATAACTTTTAGAGGGAAAAGCATGGACTAACTTGTATTTTAGAGTCATTTCTGTTTAGAGTGGTTACATGAACTCCACTAACTATTCCATACAGTTTTTGCCTGTCTCATACTAGAGCAGGTCCCAATCTACACTCACACCCAGCCACAGTGCTTAGCACTGTGCATAATGTCATTGAAGTCAATGGTACTACTCATAGTGGTAGGGCCTATGCCTGGTAGTAAGTGTTCACAGCATGAGGCCCTCAAAACATCAACATTCAATATATTGTACTGAAAGTGAGCAGTACAAAGCGACCATTTACCTTTCTGTTGCATAGACTAAGCTAAGTATAGGAAAACACTGAATTTTGTTACAGTAAACCTTTGTAAGGTCACCTAATCTGGTGGGCCAAGTTCTCTAAATAGGCATGATGGATGCATTAAAAAAACTGCATATGTGCCTGCAAAAGCCTGTATTTGTGCATACAAATCTCATTGTTAAGAGTTTAGTGAGACTATTCTTAAGCTGAAGTTGTGGGTTTCACAGGTGGACTTGCTGTTCCCAGCTTTGAAAAGTTGTCCAGGTAAAAGTGTTATTTCTCAGTAGAATGTTGATATCACTATTTGTACAGGGTTTCTTCTGAATGAAAGGATGAGAGGCCATCACTGAGGACTCGGTGCACATTCCAGAAGTGGGAGAAATTTAGAAATACCAAGTCCTCACTGGAGAAGTGCTGAGCACCCTTTGACTTTTACTGAAGACAATGGGAGCTGTGGGTGTTCTTTGGATCAGGGCCTTATTGCTAAATGTTTATTTTTGCATTATCTGAGAGTACATGAAAGGAAAGGAATGCATGAGGATAAAGAATACAAAACAGATTTAGCTCACAGAAATATATCATGTACCCTCATATACTAGCCCTACCTTTACTAAGCACGCTGCAGGAGAAATACAATAGAAATTATGGCTACTAAAATATACATGGGAAATATACAATTGTACCCCAAAAGTAATGTGTAATTACTTTACACAGTTATTATGTTTCATATGTAATAACTTTATGTAACTTTGTACATAAGTATTATTTTCATGTTTTGCTGCTAAGTTTTTTTTTTTTTAAATCCATCCCTATCCCTCAAACTAGTGAGAATATAAACTCCTGCTGTGTCGTATTTTCTACACAGAGGGTCTTATTCAGCTCACATTGAAATCAATGCAATTTTTACCATAGATTTGTCTATTTTCATAGATTAAGACCAGAATAGAACATTAGATGATGACAATCTGACCTCCACTATAATAGAGGGCAAATAACCTCATCAACAATTTCTGGATCAAAATGAAAACTCCTGTTCAAGCTGGCTATACCAGTTCTTTTAGACAGAAATCCAGTTTTGACTTAAAGACAGCAGGTGATGGAGAATCCATCACATGTCTAGGTAAATTGTTCCAATCATAAATTACCCTCGGTATTCTAAAACTGCACTGTAATTCTTTTCTGAATTTGTCTAGCTTCAGCTTTCAACCACTAGATCTCGTTATGCCTTTTCTGATTGATTGAAGAGTGATTAAAGAACTGATTTTATTTTCTTTATTAGACTATAGAGTTTTTCCTCCCGAGTCCTACCTCCACCTTTTAAAAAATGTCGGTACTTTAACAATACAAAAACAATTTAAGAGACACTGAATGAGAAGTGAAAAAGTAGCCACTCCATCAATGCATAGTCACAGAAGGCAAATGTTAAATGAGTTAAGATACAGTCAATATACCTCTTGTTCTAAAACAGGTTCTACTGGTTTCCCGTCTACATGCTACGGAGTTGCAGGGAGGGTAATTTCAAAGTTTGATGGAAAAAAGTAACAGACAAATGTTAGTATAAACATACATACAACACAAAACAACAGTTTTAGTCTGATTTCTAGATAGTGATTCTATTTGAAGATATTAAGAGGTGTATTCTCTCCTCATTCAATAATATATAGCTCATCTGTCTTTCCCCAGCCACTTTTACCAAAATGACTTCCATTTAGATTCTGTTGAGATCAATGGGATTTTTTGCTTTCAACTTCCACAGGGGCAGGATTCAACCTAAAGATTAAGAATTACTTTATCCAACACTTATTTATTGCTTCCTGTGGTGTTAGATATGTCAGCTGTTTAACAGACCACTACAATATAGTATTACATAATGATCTAGGATAGGAAATGAAGAATATCTTATCTAATTGAAGCTGAATGAATAATTAGGTAGGAATGTAATTACGCAAACAGTACTTTGGCCGGGTCAACAAGGCTAACTTCTACTTTAAAAAAGAAATGTTTTGGGATCTTTAATTGTTGCAAGTAAAAAGGACCTAAGTCTTAGATCCCATGTAAAATATTATACCTTCAGCAATACAGTACCCCTAGTTTTGGTCTATTACAGCCTCAATGACAGAGTACCGACTATTAAGGCCTTGACTCAGCGAAGCAACTAAGCATGTACTTAATTATAAACACACAAATAATCCCATCCATATTCAGCATAGCACTTAAACATATAGGTCCCACTGATTTCCTCTGAACTAGTCATGTGCTTAAATTTAAGCATATGCTTCCGTGCTTTGTTGATCTGAGACCTAAACTCACTAATGCTATTTTCTGTGTCATCTTGTTGGTTTCTCCTCCAAATACCGACCAAGCCTACAGTGCTTAGCTTGTCAGATCTGAGTAGCTCAGGGCCCAAATTAGAATACCTGCACACCTACCTTTGCATATGCATCCTGTATAGCCTTTTAAAATTAACAACATATACAGGAGCACATCAAGGAGAAAATAGACCTTTAAATTCTACAAGGAACTAAAAATGTTAGTCCTTGATTCATTTACCATATGTATTACTACAATCAAATGAATACAAAGTAAGTTTTAAACGTATTTTGTTAGGTTACAGTTATATTAACAAATCAAAAGATCACAGGAAAGGTTTTAGGAAAATCTAGAAGAAATTTTGGAATTAGCCATACTTTTACTGGACATGGTTACATTAATTCCATTTAAAAATGATGTATCAATGTGCACGGATAAGTAATATTACACAAACCTAGTAACTGTGTCATACAAAAAAAGCAACAAAACTCTGACAAAATTAAAGTGGCAGCGGGAGAAAACCTAAATTTAGCGAGTAAAAATATGATCCATTTGATCGTGTTGAAATAAGACTTAATCAAAGTGAAAAATAAGCCAACCTGAAATGTATTTAGCCTTGACATTAACAACACTGCTCCGACCGTTTAAATAATATAACACCACCACCAGCTTCAATAATGCCATTTATACCAGAAGTCTGGCTTGGTAAGTAACAAATACATTTTACAAGCGAACAATCAAACCACAATCCTGGGCAGAAATAATATCATAGTCTCAATATTTAGCAATTTAATTTATTTTTAAATTGTGATCTAATTAATAAGTTAAAAGGTCTGTTACCATTAAAGTCCTTGCAACTCATAGGACTTAAAGTTATTTTAAAATACATAAAACAAAGTGTATGTTAATTGTGTTCATGGTTAAATCCATTTTAGCCTGAGCAAAAGCATTACAATTTGCTGATAAGGTGAAATTACACAGTGAATAAATACTGTATAATGTCATAAAACAGAATAGGCTAATGGTTGTCAATCAGGACCTGCTAAAAGCTTCCTACTGTACATTTAACAGGAAATAAGAGTCAATATGCTCACGGTTTCAGATGCTGAATCTGAAGAATATGCTACAAAAATAGAGTGTTTTTATGAATTCAGTGTAATGGTGAGGCCCGAAAAGATCTGACTCTGAATAAAAACATCTACTTTAAAAAAAAAAAAGTAAAAAAGTATATTGTTTATTTGTATGGTAGCCCAGTGCACAATTCTTGTGATCATGTGTCCTGAAACTTAAAGGCATATTGAGATGTGCAATTCAAAAGGATATTAATTCCCATTACCATTTATACACTGGAGATACTTCATGTCAATGCATTTTCCCTTTATTCCTTGTTTAGCTGAAAAGCTGAATATTAGGATGTGTTTGTGTGGACAAAGCAAATACTTGGTTCATTCTAAGCTCAGACATGGGGGTGGGAGAGAGAGGGTTTGAACTACAGTATCATAAGCCTTTTTTACATACAGTATTGGTGTTGGTTATATTTAGCATATGCAAACAGACAGAAAATTGACATTAATTTCTTAAGATTTCATATTAAATGCTAAAAGTTGTAAATACTTATGAACCAACCTTTTCCAGGGATTCACTCTGCAAGTCCTCTAGACTACTTGACATTTTTTTCTGTGGAACCCTTAGAAAGTATAAAATGATGATATTGGAAAATTAAAACAACAACAATTAATACAAAATCATGTCTGAGGAATCATATACATTATCAAGATGGTACAGAAATGGTGGGATAACACTCTGGGAATAATCTGCAATTGATAGAAATCTTTAAAACCACCAAAACTGCAAAAACTGGCAAAGTCACCTGTAGATTACTGATGAACTAAGTGTTCTGTAGATTTCAGTTAATCTTGGTGATAAGTATCTCAAGTAATATTGTTCTTACCTACTTCTGTTTTCCAAGGATTCCTCATGTGGAGAAATAAGGTTATTTGAAGGAACTGGAATGCTTCCACTGTTAATCAGAATAATATAGCTTGTTGTAAGTGTTATGTGCTATGTACACCTCTTAATCAATGACGTTGCTAAGTCAGCACTATACGCGTACACAACAACAAGCAGTGTGTCCTCATCTGACCGCGTATTGTTAGCTTTATACGAACAGGCAAGAATAAATGTAAATATCTGAATATGTTATTTAGACCTAGGACAATTTACAAAACTAGTGTGTTACCTGATTTCTAGAGTTTTTTGTGGCAGTAAAGACTCCATAGTTAGTGACAATTCTCCTGGAGGTACCTGTGTAAAATATGAGTCCAAGTTTGTGATTCTAGTCCATGTGTGTTTGAATCTCCAAACTAACCCACCAAACAACACATATGTACAAATACATTAATCTAGAGCCAAATTCTGGCCTGAGTAATTCTCTTGGAACCATAGTGAGATCTATCATGTAGACCATCTCTGATATGGCGGAGTTAAAAGAAGAATTTACTCCTTAACAATATATTTGTTAAATACCTCGGGTTTAAGTAATTCTGCTTGGTGCTTATTCATGAGATTCCACTTCTTCAAACTTGCCTCAAGTTCCTCTTCACTGCTACCAGACAGAATTTTCTCTGAAGAGCCTGGAAGAGTGAAAGGATAGAAATGCTTAAATAGACTAACTGGCTAAATGAACATTTGTTGGGTTCCTATATATTCCTTCTGCTTAAAAAGCAACTATCTTATACAGTATTTTTAAGTGAGACTTTAAAGTGGAGCACTATATCTATATGTACATAAAATAAACTGAATATTATTTTGTTTTTGTCACTGTACATGCTACATTTCTCTTACTAAAAGGCATATGTGTTAGAATAAGCATTCTCTATCACAATCCAGTTTCTCATACTTCATTCAAAAGTGAAGTTATAAGATGGCACTTATTTAAATACAGAAATGTACCCTGAAATTCTGGTACTCACAATCCAGTGTCATTTTATCCTGACACAGAAGATCAGTAATGATGATCAGTAATTATTCACATGTCAACAGAACACATCTCATTAAATTCTCTATTTTCCAGCTCATCAATCTACAGAGTACTTTTTTTTTTTTTTTTAACCACAGCAGTTGCCGGATCTCCGAGTCCCCTGGGGAGAGTCCCTCCACCCTAATCTGAAGATGCTGCACAGAACTAACAAATATTTCCAGCATTCATTTGACATTAGTGAACGAGCACTTAAGCTAATTCAGAATGAAATAAATCCATGTCACATGTCAAAGCAGGCTTTAACTCTGACACATAAGTCTGCAGGGTAGATGTATGCAACTGGAAGGTAAATCTGAAACAGAGGCTGAAGTGGAAGAAGAGACACTTTTCTTTCTGAGTTATGTTCTCTTCGAGGCCTTTGAGTAGAGTAAGGTTTCCTTTGAGATTTATCCTGTTATAACAGCTAATTTCAATAACTGCTGCAGAAATATAGAAAGTATCAAATTACAGCCAAGTCTTGACTTGGAACTTGTTCAAAGAGTGTCTGAACAGATCTTGTGCATGTGTGCGCCTTTACAAAGACCGACAAATGGAATAATATTGACACAGAACATGCAGTACTTTAAAATTTCCCACCATGAAAGCTGTTCTCTCAGGGTAATTCTAGGAAAGAAGTGAAGTACTCAAAAGGCATTGTTATTGTTGATAACAATATAATCTCAGACATACAATCAATAATTTACAGCAAGACGTAGTACTTTTTTAGGTTTCTCTGCCATAAGCATGCGAGTCTGAGGATAATATTAAGTGATGTGAATTGAACACAGCTGATATGAACTGTAAAACAGTTGCTTTTTCATTTCACTATCTTTTACTAGCTGATCTATACAGCCTGTGATCACTAACAGATACAAAAGAAACCTGTCTTCAAAAGTGCTGTTCAAAGAAAAGGATTTATATTTATTAGTGGACATGAGGCAGACTTGGAGGATAAAATAGAAGTTACACAGCTATGTGTAACTTTGTAATGTTTTTTCTTTTGCCTTAACATGAGCTACTTTGTATTTTGCAAGAAGATCTGTCTCTGAATATGCTTTGAAGCTCTTCCCCATATAAACAGCCCAGATTTTTCTAGGAAAAAACCCAACCCAACCCTAAAAACCAACACAAACCCCTAGGACAGCTCCAGTCTTAGGATCTTCCTCTGAAATATCTTTTCAGTTCTTTGGTGGTACTTCTTCAGATAATAAAGTTTTCTCTGGAGCAAACAACCAAATGCAGTACATTATAATGTACCAGACTTCTCTGAAAATAAACAGGAGCTATGAAAACTTGTGTTCACTTGAGACACAATTCTGAATTCTGGAAAAAACAAGGATATCTGGTCAATTTATTTTTCACATTATTCTATACTTAATTATTTTAAAAACTTTCTCCAAATGTTTTGTATTTAATTATAGAAAATTGAATCACTGCAAAAGGACTCATAAGAGTTTCATTATGTCTCTGGAAAGCGTTATAATTATGTCAAACAAAATACTGCCTAACAACAGCAGACCCTATTCAGCTAATGAAAATGCGTGATGGGTCAGAAAACATGAAAATTGCTTTCAGCTTTTCTTTTGTCTTTCAAGTCTGCTGAAAAAGAAGACTACTCTGGCTGCTATGTTGACCTGCTCTTCAGATCTCACAATGTTGTGTTAATAAGTAGTAAAGGAATAATACTGTAGGCAAACTCATTTGCGACCATATTACGGATCATATGAGACCTTCCAAATGCAACCTAACACCATAGATGCTGGAACTAGGGGTGCTGCCACATCCCCTTGCTTGAAATGGTTTCCATTATATAGAGGGTTTACAGTTTGGTACAATGGCTGTCAGCACCCCCACTATAAAAACTGTTCCAGGACCCCTGCCTAATGCAGGGAAAACGTAAAGCTTGGTGTTCAGTAAAATTTCTAATGGTGGTAACGGTACCAACTTAGGGTCTGACCCACAGCTCACGGAAGTCAACTGAAGATTCCCATTAATTTCAATGGGCTTTGGATTAGGTCCTTAAAATGTGCATTTTTTTTAAAAGAAAAATTGCTTTGCTTACGCTTGGTGTTACCTTCATGGCTCTGCTATTCTAAATGCAGACAGGATGGATGATATTTCCTATCAGATGGGCTAATATTTTATGGTGGATAAATCTGTTTACTAAAATGTCAATTATCCCTCATTTACCTGACTGAGGTGGTTGGATCATAATCCCCTATGGAAAACTATTGCCAGCTACATTAAGCCTTGCTGCTGCCACAAGAATAGACTATTTCCCAGTTTATTTGGACTAGTGTGCATTATTACCTTGTTAGGTTCAGAAGACAGCCAGCAAACCTGCTGTTGTTGACTGAGCCCTTGTGATGTGAAGTTGAAGGTTATTTGGTGTTGCCACAAAGTGTGGCTTCCTATGGGCACGTCCTCAACTGTTGTAAATTATGATAGCTTCATTGATGTCAGTGGAGCTATGATAATAGAGGTAATCTAAAAGTGAGACTACCCTAAAACACCTATTCCATTCCCAACATAAGTGATGCAATGGACAAGGATGATCCCCAACCACCTCCTAATTAATTAAGTAGTGTTTTGCAATAGATTGATAAGGCTGTAGTTTTTTCTCATATCAGCATTTGCCCAAGTAGTCAGCTGTGAATATTTGGTTTGGAAAAATTTACTATACTCATTTAACAAATCATCATATGCAAAGAAAAAAAAAAGGTTCTCTTAACACCGTTCAGTTGCATCTGAGAATGAAGTTCTTTGTAATGAACCTACTATAAAAACACTTCTTACATCAAGGAAAACAATGGCCCGTTCAGAAACATTGCTCCCATAATTCTAGCTTGCTCTTTGACAGCTGATCATTTTTGCTGCACTTGGAATTAAGCTGATATGAAAGAAATCTGAATAGTATTAACTATAGTCTGACTTATCATCATCATCCCATTAAGGTCTCCTGGAGCCATTTTGCACTGCTGAAATTTGTGTCTTCTTATTATTATTAATGAAAGAAGAATATAATTAAAAGAATTAAAGCATCTAGTCATGCACACTCCAAACCTACGTTAACACAAGCACTTATTGCTTTTGCACCCTCTTCTTCTCACTTCTGTTATAACCACTGGTGGTCTTGCCTTTAGACCACGGGTCGGCAACCTTTCAGAAGTGGTGTGCCGAGTCTTCATTTAGTCATTCTAATTTAAGGTTTCGCGTGCCAGTAATACATTTTAACGTTTTTAGGTCTCTTTCTATAAGTCTATAATATATAACTAAACTATTGTATGTATGTAAAGTAAATAAGGTTTTTAAATGTTTTAGAAGCTTCATTTAAAATTAAATTAAAATGCAGAACCCCCCGGACCGGTGGCCAGGACCCAGGCAGTGTGACTGCCACTGAAAACCAGCCTGCGTGCTGCCTTTGGCACGCATGCCACAGATTGCCTACCTCTGCTTTGGATGCTGAGCTTTACCCGGGCAGAGTTTTTGTACCCTGTAAGAAACGGGGTCCTAATTCTTACTGGGATTCCTGAGCGCTAGTCTAAAAACAAACAATGAATCTGATTGACTGAGAAGCGCTCTCGTGTTAAGGAATCCTAATGACACCATTTAGAGCAACACAGAATTTCAGAATTACATTCCAACCTGCTATTAAATGACGTAAAACAAACTTTTAGGTTACAACTTTCAAAACTAACTAAGGGAATCAGCCACACATGTCTGTATGAATGGGAGTGGTGTGGCTAAATCTCCTAATCAGTTTTGACCCTAGTTTTATGATGTGTAGTATAGCATGTTAACCAAAATTAAATGCCTAGAATGTTACAGATGAAAATTATAATTTGCCTTAAACAGATTCTTTTTTTATGCCTTATCATGTGGCCTTCTTTTTATGCCTTATTAAGGATTATTCATTACAGAATGTACAGTATTCAGGAAGACCACACATCAAACATTATCCACAACACTTATTTTACCATGAGCTGCTATCATTATCTCCTTCACCCTTCTGTACTGGCTTAGCAACACTGTTAACTCCTCTATTCGACGGTCCTGCAAAAAAACATTAAAGGGAATTCATATTCAAAGTGCCAAATTTAATACCATTACATTTGTACCTACAGTAAATTATACATATTATTAATAGCTATACATTCACTGTGGTGCCTGGGGATTTGTGCCTATTCTTAATAGGAATCATGTCCAGAATCTCATGTGCCTTGTATAGAACATTTATGCCTCAACTTTTAGCTGGCATTGTACATACAATTTGCTGAAATGTATAAATTAGTATATTTTAAAAACCCAGATTAATTTGATACCAATGACAAATCAGTTATTTACAGAGGCATAGCGATAAAGACATTTGGTTTGATTTTCGTGAGCCATGGAACTGAATCCTCCGCTGTTCTGGAGCAGCACTTGACTTACCTTTTTCACCAGCTCATCTCCCCACAGCCCTAAGGTCATAACTTAGAGCAGCCCTACAGCTGTGTTAAGTTACATTGGCTTGATTGATGGGGATCACTGAAGTGCAGTGTGACCTGGCCACATCCCCTTCCTACATTCAACATGCTCCCACACGGTGGGCCAGGAGGAAATGGTATAGAGTCAGATATGACAGCTATATTCTGCCTGAGGATTTCCCCTTACTGAGAATCCCCAGTTTGCCCACTTAAGGCCGGATTTTCAAAAATGGCTCAGCCCGCAACAGGTCTCCCTTAAAATCTTTTGAAAATCTGGCCAGTTCACTAAGACGTCTGAATGGGAGCACTAAGCTTAACTGGACAATCTGGCTTCAACTGTGGGTGCCAAGTTCTTTTGAAAAATCTATCCTTCGTTATTAGTCCCACTTGCGCTGCTATAATAGCACAAAGCCAATTTAGTGGGGCTGAATATCTGGCCCAACATCCCCTTTTCTTCCTCCTGAAGTTGCAGCCATTAGAGTTGAAGAGCAGAGGAGAGGAAAAAACAGCACAGCGGAATGAAGAGCTGACCAGTTTGCCTATCCCTTTGAGTATCAGATGTATTTGGGGCTTGGACAGTGAATGATGAAAGACACCACTGACTGATTTGCTCTAATAATGTTCCCTCCCTCCCCAAAGAATTTAATCTGACAAACAGTGTAAAGATTCTCAGCTGTTTAGGTATGTAGACTATGCAGTTTCTATCTAAGCTGCCCCTCCCTTGCTCCCCCCACAGAGAACTTAGGATAAAAGTAATGACTTTCCACCATGAAATGCATAGGCCTCTATCATAAGAGTTAAAGGAAAATCTCCACAAACACTAGTAGTAGGGCTTAATTTCCCTTCGTAGACCAGTTACAAGAGAGCGAGGCAACCAAGGGGGTCTGATTCAATGCAGCAGAGAACAAAAATGTACATGCCACCAACTAGTACATTGCTCAACGTGAGACCAAGGTTTATTGACAAGAAAAACAGTCTCTATGTAAGGATGGACTTCATTGCTCTCTGCTGGAATTTGCACAGGGTCTCATAACAGTCCAGAATGGCAACAACATTAATTTCTCTCCCCCACCCACAACACAACAGTAAATTGGAGACATGGAAGGTAGGAGTTTGCCAGGTAGGAGAAGAGAAGGTGCTGCTGCTGCATGCCCTAGGAAGTCTACAAAAACCAGAACTGGGCTTATAATAGAAATCCAGCTTTTACCATAACTATGGAGACAGTAGGGTTTCTCTGTAATGAAAAGCAGAGACTGGAATATCCTCTCCAAAACAGTGTGCATACATCTCAAACCCAAACAGAGGTATCCAGCAACTTTCAAAAAAAATTAAGCATCTGATTACTTTACTTGCTGTCCTAAATGGCACATGCAGCCACATTATTCAAGATGGTTGCTTTACACACGACAGCCCTATACTGGCCACTACTCAGCTTTTTAAACACTCCATATGTGCTAATGGAATGGGCTTCCTGTCCCTGTGAATACAGCCCCTGAGACTAGAAAGTGAGCGAAGGTATTTGATGTTCCTCTTAGAATGCAAAATGTTACACAGACTGGTAACAGCTCTGCTAAAAGATAATGCCACATCTTTTATTGTCTGGATGTAAATTTTGGCTTTTTGACCATTTAAACATCACAGCCTGTTATGAGTCATGTTCATTTATGGGGTGCTTAATTCTCTAGAATTATCATTTGCCCTTTCAGTGTTCCCTGCTTCCATATGAGGGTGTGTATTAAGAGGCTACTTACCCACACCTCACATCTATTGACATGTACTAATAACTTACTAATGCACACCCTGGCCTGCCTTTTTCTATTATGGTGTCCTAATTGTAAATTTTCTTAAAAACCTCAATTAAAACCCACCAAACTTTAAGTTTTATTTATTTATTTTCTTGCAAGAGTCAGAAACAACTTAATAAGTAAAGGGGATTTGAAGCTGCTCAGCATCTTGCAGGATTGTGCCTTAAAACCTCCCACTCAAAGATAGTTCAGAAGAACTAGCACATAGCAGCGGAATCCAAGGGTAGGAACATTGTTCTATTTAAAGGTGTTGTCAAATTATTTTTTCTAACGTTTCTCTTGGCTTTTCCTGGACTCTTCTGGCTCTCTCCCCCCGTGAGTTCAGTTTCACACTCAAGGGTCACTCTCAGCTCATTCTCTGTTGCAGAATCTAAACTGACAGTGTCAAAGCACTCCTGATTCAGATTCTGTAATGGAAAGCCATGTAAGGGTGGCTGGAGGGCTACAAAGTGTTGCTGAAAGGTCAGTGAACCTTATAAGGCAGAGAAGGAGGGATGCCTGTAACCCTGGATCTCTGTTCTCCAGGCAAAAGAGCTTCCAGATGACAATCCCAGGCATTTTAAAGATGCTGCAGCTGGGGGTGGTGGGGAAAGGCAGCATCACACTTTCAAGGTTAGCCACATAGGTCCCATAACCCCATGCGACACCAGGCAACTCACGGTGATGCTGGCCTTATGAAAAGCAGCATTTTAGATCATTGCAGAGATGCAATAAATTATACCTTCTAGATAGACCTCCATTATTACTGCAAAGGGGCAAGTTAATCCTAACCATTTCCTCACCTTTTCTTCATTTGCAGCTAGTAACGATTCCATTCCTATCTTCAGTCGTTGAACTTCTTGATCTAAAATAGTTTTTAAAATGTTAAGAGAAATATATTTATTATATTTAACCTAGATTTAGTCATTTCTGTTCTATTCTACTTAGTTTCTTATACAGGGCCTATCACTGGGCCATCTGAGTGCCCAGTACGTAGTATAAGTAAAGTTAAACTGTGACAATCACACTTTTTGGAAGTCTCTTCAACTACGAATAGTTTGGGCTTGCCAATTGCTGTGATATTAAAGGTGCTACGTATAATGAGTACTATATAATGGTTTTAGTTTTAAACATTTTATTTTCCTAAAAATTTGTGCGGTAAAGATTTGACATCTGTTTCCCTAGAGATTTGAGAGGCTCCTCTGTGTCATATCTATGGAAATAATTTTAAAAGAAATTACCTTCTAGGTGGGGAGAATGATCTATAGTTTACATGTGGTTAAAGAATACGTGTGAAGCCTGAAGATCAACAACAACAACAAATAATAAAAAAGAAAGCCTGACATTCTGCAGTAATTCTGAATGTCTTCTTGTAGTCTTCACTGCACAAGGAAAAGATTTCCGTGGACTCCAGGATCTATTAAAAACTTTCTAAATTTGAATAATTGAATAAAATCTGTGACAAAAATGCGAACAGCGAATCCAGAGCTATACCATACATATCACAATCTTTACAGTGCAAGATTTGTAGGTTCTTTATGAAAGTGCATAGGCAAAAATTGTGTGTCTTCACAAACCTGTATTTCTGGAAATTTACAGAAGTTGACAATAGGATTTCTTAACTAATCATAGGCACAAATCTGCCATCAGTTCTCCATGTACTACTTCCACAAACTATCCCACATCCCCATTTGTACTAACCAAATGTAGATGAACAAGCAGAGCCTAAAAGTATTTTATCTATTGTAGCTTCCATGCGAGGAACACACTCCTGGGCATTTTTAAATTGATGTATTTGGTTCACAAAGAACTGTGCTACCAGTACTCAAAGACAGTGATACAATGGATAAGGAAATGGGAAAAAATTAGTGTTGCAAAAGGCATTATTAGTAAACCTTTTTACAACGAATAGTTCAAGGTTGAATATTCAAGCTTCACATTCAAATTGTTTGTAAATACTTTAATTATTAATTTCAGTTAGTTATTGCCAGTTCCATACATTTTGCAATGGTTGACTATGAGTAATATATTAACAAACATTCAAATGAAGGTATTGCAAACATGTTTCTCATGCAGAAAATAGCATTTAGTCCACATGTGAGATGCACTAACACAATCAAATCAAAACAAATATAAAAACCACCAAGCAGTGAGCAAGCAATCAGACAGGTTTAAAAAGAAAGCCACTTTTTTAGAAAAAGCTTTAAAAAAATCAACCCGGAACTAATTTTCATTCATCGCTATTAGACTTTCAAAAGAACCGTGTCAAGGTATTTTGATCACTTTTAAAATAAACTTCATTCTCACTCTTTGTAATAACCCCAAACAAGTCTGAATGAAAATCTATTTCCTTACCAAAATATTTTCCCCCTTATTTACCTCAATGGTAAAAAGAAGAAGCCGGCTTTCAAACAAAACTATCTCCCCAAAACCACAAAGAGAAAAATGAAAAGGAACACATGCACAAAACTACTATCACATTGGCTTTACATGCAAATAAAAAAAATGAAGGTCAAAACTAAGGCCTTTTAACCTTGACAGTGTCCTTTTCAAGTCCAGCTATTTGATTTAGCAACCTATGAGATTTCATATTTGTTTGAAGTGATAAATCAGACTCAAGCTTTAAGCAGGGCTAATAGCTGTCTGCTTGCTGCAAAAAATGAAATATTCGTCTCATGTACATTATGATAAAGCAACTGAATGTAAACAGACATTAAATTATTGCTGCAGAAGTGCATTTTAGCTATAATTTGTGTGAAAACGAACATTAAGAAAATGCCAAAAGTGAATCTCGAGGCTTACGTTTTTCTTTTAGCTTTCTCCTATATAGTTCCGCTACAATGGTAAATGGTGAAAGTCAAATAAAGTTTGTAGAAAAAGCACAGATTAGATACCGTATGGCAACTTAGTCAGAATATGCATTCAAGCGTAATAGGTACATCTTGACATTATTGTCCTTCAGAAGAAAACCAAAAAATTTGACCAGAAAATTTGGCAATATTTTTAGAGGAGATGTTGCTATTACCACATATCATTCCATTCAAATATATACCAATTCAGTAGCTTCATTAGGGCACTCACAAATTTAGATCCTGCTCCTCTTGGAATCACAGAGAGTTTAACCACTGACATCAGTGGGAACAGGAATGGACCGATAGTTGGAAAACTGAAAGGTGTGGCACTCTTGACTTACTGGTAGTTAATACTCATTTTTAAAATTTTTTTTGAACATCTTGTAGAAAATCTCAAATTACGCTCCTAACGGAAAAATTCCTTTTCAATTAATTGTTAAAGTTTCAAAACACTGTTAGGGAAACTGTATTTTCTAGTGTCATATACAAACCTTGTAACATTCAACATGCACAAGCTCTACAGATGACTAGCACGAGACACTGCTAATACAGTGTTAGAGCACTGCCTGAATAGGTATTCACCCCTTATGGAAGATACAACAGTAAAGGGCTAGATTGTCTCCTTCGCTTCTGGAAAAGAAGATACAGCAGTTCTCTTTGGGAAGGGGAGCAGTGGTGAGGGAGGGAGTCATGGGCCTATAGCATCATCTCCTTCTATACCCTGGTATCCGATGGAAGCTGGGTGAGGTCAACACTCTAGGGAACATTGGTGAAGTTGGCTGAAAATGGAAGGGGAGTGAGGGAAGGGGACCAGTTCTTCTGTGTAGCATTGTTCCCTATTGACAGTGCAGAGGTACACAAAGGAATCTGATGGAGATTCAGACCTAACAAGTTATGATTTTGAATGTTTGAATACACAGGGGTTGCACATGACTATTATTGGGAAGTCATTATGACGCTGTATGATTGGAATATGACCATTTATATAATTAATATTACCACTGTTAGACAATTGCTACAAATCTTGTACAAAGTATGTCATGTAAGGTATCAATGGAAAAGTCACAATCTATCAAATATGATTACCCTGGAAGCATCTCTATTTTGCCTCTTTCCTGCTCTGATCTCTGGACCACGGTCTTACATGAAAAGGAGCATTCTAACCATTGGACTGAGGACCTTCCAATTTTATGGAAGTTACCAGAATCTTTACAAGCCAGCATTCTGTAACATCACTGCTTCAAACCTGATACAAGAACTCTGTAATGATGTATTGTATTTGATTTCCTTAACCATTTTAACTCTCTCCTTTTTCTTTAATCTTCTAAATAAACCTTTAAATTATAGGTACTAAAGGATTGGCAACATCGTGATTATTGGGTAAGATGTGAGTTATATATTGACCTGAGTATGTGGCTGATCTCTTGGGATTAGAAGAACCCTTTGTTTGATTAAATTAGTTTTAAATAACCACTCATTATACAGTCTAGTGTATGGGTGGAGAAACAAGGGGTGGGATGCCTAAGTAGACTGCATGTTAACCAGTGTGGTGAGACAGAAGTTTACTTTTGTTTGTGTCTTGGTATATCTAATAATAGAATAACCACCAGTTTGGCGGTGAGTCTGCTATATTTCTCAGGAGGTTGTCCTGAATCTGGTATTCTCAGCTGTGATACACAGAGGCACGGTGACAATGATAAACAACAGTTTGGTAACTTTTTAAAAAGGTAACTAGAAATATCCTTTCATAGAACTTTGAGATTAATATTTTACAAATATATGGCTATAAGGAACATTAAATGATCTTTCAATTTAGAACAAAGTTCTCTGCATTAGAAGTTTTAGTGCTCTGTGGATACCAAATTCTCTTACTTGGCCAGTCAGTAGAGCGTTCTTTCCCCCATCCCCCCCAAAATTGTAGAAGGCAGTACTGTTGTGTCTCCTTACATTGCTTTAAATGCTGAGCAGTTTCTGCTTCACAGAACAGAAGACAAATGTTTTCATTTCAGCTTTGATTTCTCCCCTATCCATTCTTACCTCTTTCTGCAATTTCATTATGTACCAAGGTCCTGGAGAGCTGACTCTGTAAACGTTCAATTTCTGCATCTTTGAGAGCTAACTGCTCCTGAAGCTGGGCTATTTCAGCCTGAAAGAACAGAACAGAAATTCAGAATGTCACCATCACTGGATACCCACTCATTCTCAATTCCCAAACAAAAAGTCACTTCACTTGACTCCAGGCCCTGATTGATACCTTCTTTTAATATTATGAAACTCTTAGATCCTTAACAATGCCACCTATCCTGCAGGAAGGATATTTCTTTTACAGGTACTCACTGTTTTTCAATGGTATTAGCCCTGCAGAGCACGAAATATGATGGTGGGATTTTAAGGATTCAGAACTGTACAGCCTGATCAAATACAATCAGGCTGTTTCCTTGGTAAGTAATCTAGGAATAGACAGAAAGCATTAAGGGTAGTTGTTTTCCTAATAGTTTGTACAAGGCTTTACTTGGGCCAGCAATATAGTGCTAAAAGGGAACTCTCAGTCATTTGCAACAGCTACTCCAAGAGAGCAGAATATTTTCCCAAACTTTACCCACATTTTGGAAGAGAACCCTGCATTTTTCAGCATAGTCATGCGTCACTTTTATTATGTTACTTGTATGTTTGGATTAGGTGTAGCTTCTACTATTGTGATACAATATTTCTGCATCCATCATATTAAAAAAAGATAAATAATCGAATACAAGAAAAGTGTCCTGGGTTGACTTCTACTAAGTTTGACCACCACTGTCAGACATTTGGGAAAACTTGCTCTTACCTGCATCAGATATTTTAGATGGCAATTATGGCAGAAGTAATGCATGGGCTGAAAACCAACCATTCATATGGATCAAACACAATAGTTAATTTACACACATCATATGTGTGTAAGGCTGCCCTTATGACTGGGTAAAATCTCACACACTAAAACTTCACAAAAATCCAGCAGGGACAGAAATACAGACTTGCCCAACTGGCAACATAAGGATACTATTATCTCATGTTAGTCCGTCTGAGAGCAGCTGGCTATTTGAGAAAGAGGCATCATTTTTCAGATTTTTGTGCATCTTTAGAAGCACTTAAAGTCTTTGTCTCAGTAAAAATTTACTGTGATCTATCTATGACATTTCTAATAGACAAATCACTTTAGTATCTAGCATCTTGAATGTAAGGTGTTACTAGGTCCTCAAGACATTATAGTTAAGAAAAACCCATGATGTGACATGGAAGAAGAGGAGATATTTAGTTTAGTAAGTGAAAACACATTTTGACATGAAGGAGCAGGCAGCTGGGTGGCAGCAAAGGCTCACCATTTCTGCCATCAAATCCCCATGGAATATAGGAATTCAGCTTACTAAACCTCTGAATGATTACCATGCGTTCTTAGTGACTAATGTGCTTTATATATCCCAGCCAGGGAGCTATTTCAAATTTTTATTTCAGTAGCTGGAGCAATAGGAAGACAGAAGTGCAGACTTCCTAATAGCAGATTTGGACTTGTCTCCTCAACCCCATTCTTCAATCTTGGTTTCTCCTAAAAACTCTCATCTTTCCTCTTTTACTCAATTGCATATAATCACCATAGTTAATCTTCCTCTTCCTTTCCCTGCACTTATATTCCTTTCCAGTCCCATATCTTCTCCCATTCATTTCCCTCCAGAAGTCTATTTCTCCCTCTGCCCCCTTTCCTCTGCCTCCACACTCCTCCACTTTTCCCTTTCACAGTCATCATCTCTGAAGATAATAGACCACACATTGTTTTGACAAAACATTTACAAAAGACCTAGAAAGTTCATTGTCACTGTTTCAGAAGATGGATTTATTATTGTGATGGAATACACCCCTGTATACACACTACTGTAATAATTTTTGTAGAAAGTATGCCTTGTAAGATATCATTTAAAAACTCATAATTTTCTGATCAGTATTGTCCTGCTAAAATATGTGTGGCAACATTGTTAAGATTCCCCTGTATGATGTTACTAACACATGTTCCAAACCACACTAACCTGCCCAGGCAGAAGTCAGGTCTGTCCTAAACAAAGAAAGGAATGTGTGCTTGTCTTAATTTGCATTTATGCAGGAAACAGAGTCAGAAACCAGGGAGGGAAAACGAAGGTAAAAAAAAAAACCCCCAAAACCAGCAGGGATTATTCTTCCACATACTCTTGTCTCCTGACTTTCACATCAGGGCTCCTTCCCCAGAGTCCAACGGCTGTTTACTTTTGTCTTCTCACATGCAGAAAATGAAGTGGGCAGGGAGAGAGAAAAAGGGGAGCTTTGGGATGTTTGTCCCTCTGTTTTTTAGTTTTAGTCCCCCTCTTGAGTTCACACCCCTCTTTCTGCCAAAGAATGGCTGCTTACCCAGGTGACTGTCCAACTGATTTTGTTAATACCTGGCTGAGGCATTCATTTGCCTTTTGTCTCTGAGGAACTGGTTTGACTAGCTTCCCCAGATAAATATGCATTAGTAACATCATACAGTAGACTCTTATAATGTTCAATTTTGCCACGCATTTTCTCAGGACAATCGTGATCAGCGAATTATGATTTTTCAAATGATACCTTGCAAGATATACTTTGTACAAGATATATCATAGTTTTGTAAAAGTGGTGAACATAAGGGTATAGTCTGTCACAGAATTATATTAGCCTTTTTTGTAACTGCATCACGTTGTTCGTTCACATTCAATCTGCGATCCACTATAACCCCCAGATCCTTTTAGCAGTATTACTGCCTAGACAGTTATTCCCCATTTTGTAGTTGTGTATTTGATTTTTCCTTCCTAAGCATACTACTTTGCACTTATCTTTACTGAATTTCATCTTGTTGATTTCAGACAAATTCTCCAATTTGTCAAGGTCATTTTGAATTCTAATCCTGTCCTCCAAACTGTTTGCAACCCCTCCTAGATTTTATAATCAAACTCTTCACTCCATTATTCAAATCAATAATGAAAATGTTGAATAATATTGGATTCAGAACGGACCCCTGGAGGACCCCCATAAATACCTCCTTCCAGTTTGACAGCAAACCAGTGATAACTACACATTGAGCACTGTCTTTCAACCAGTTTTGCACCCACCTTATAGTAATTTCATTTAGACCACAACTTCCTAGTTTGCTTATGAGAATGTCATGTGGGACTGTGTCAGAAGCTTTACTAACAATCAAAATATATCATCTATTGTTCCCCCACACCATCCATTGGGCCAGTAACCCTGGCAAAGAAGGAAATTAGGTTGGTCTGGCATGGTTTGATCTTGACAAATTCAAGTTGGCTACTACTTAGTAACCTATTATCCTCTAGATGTTTACAAACTGATCGTTTAATGTTCCAGTATCTTTCCAGGTATCAAAGTTAGGCTGACTAGTCTAACTGCCTGGATCCTCTTATTTCCCATTCTTAAAGACAGGTACTATGTTTGCTGTTCTCCAGATCTCTGGGACCTTACCCATTCTCCATGAGTTCTTGAAGATAATCACTAATAATTTCAAGATTGCTTCAGCTACTTCATTAAGTACCCTTAGGGGAATTTCATCAGGTCCTGCCAACAGAATACATCTAACTTATCTAAATAGTCTTTTACTTGTTCTTTCCCTATTTTGACTTGCATTCCTTCCCCCTTGTTATTATTATTAATTGTATTAAAAAGTTTTTTAATCTAGTGGGGAAAGTCATAACAAGAACCAATGGCTGGAAGCTGAAGCCTGACAAATTCACACTAGAAATAAGGCAAAAATGTTTAACAAGGAGGGTAATTAACCATTGGAACAAACTTCAAAGGGAAGCCATGAATTCTCCACCTCTTGATGTCTTCAAATCAAGACTGGATGCCTTTCAGGAGTCCATGCTTTAGTTGAACACAAGTTATTGGGCTCAATACTTGAATAACTGGGTAAAATCCAAGTTGATCTAATGATCTGTTCCGTCCTTACACTCTATGAAATTTACTCATGTGGTACACCAAAACAGCTCTACATTTTTCCTTCCACTGCTGTCTCTGTCTGCATCTGTGAAACGGTGACTTTCAAGCTAGAGAACTTACTCCAGAAGCTAGTAACTGATATAGAAAGAGTAAAATAGAAAGCCTGAAAGGAAGGCTTGCTCATGGAACAATTCCTTTGTTAGACAATATATTAGTTTTTGGGAAAAGAAAAAGAGAGGAGAATGGGGTGGCAGGACGAGTAAAAATCCTAAGTAAAAGGATAGCAAAACTTTAAAGGCAAAATCTGCATTCAACAGATTGTTCAAACAAAATCTTATTTTATAGTCATCAGTGAAATATATTAAATGTTAAAAAAAAAAGTAAATATTGAGGGAAAAATAGGGAGTATCCACTTCCAGGTTGGAATAAGTCTGTCCTTCATAAGTGCTAAATTTACTGCTTACTTTGGTTGCTTTTAATTTCCATTCATATTGGGTTCGTTCATTTTCCAGCTCTTCCACTTTAATTTTGAGATGTTTGAGTTCCTGAAGCAAACCCTGCAAAAGAAAAAGATAAAGAACAGCTAAAGAAAGAGCTCAACCAAGTATTTGTTTTCTAAGGACACAAATTAAGGCTCATCCATGACACACTCCAGGGAATGTGGAACCATCCATGTAAAACAAACTTTTCCTTGTTATTTGTGCACCCTAAGTTAAATAAGTGAAAACTACTTTGATTTGCTATATTATTAAGTGGAATCCTTTCTGAAACCCTCTAGCCAAAGTTATGACCAACTTTGCTTGATGGCGGACTCTGATGTGTTCAGGTGCATAGCAACGAAAGTGGTCAGGTCCACTTATATCCATGTTATATTGTACCAAGGGTTGCGTTCAGAGGCTCTTTAAAAAAATCTAGAAGGCTGAAATGCTGCCCAAGAGTCTCCTAAAGTTCACAGAAGGGAGAAAGCCCCCTGCTGGTAGGTATTTAAGATAACTAAAATACCAACAGATGAGGCAATATTCAGCAGACAGGCACCATACACAAACACTTTACAGACAAATAAGACTACATCCCTACCTGAAGAGCTGATGATAGAGAGACCCGTCAGTAAATAGAAGGTTCCATGTTAATTGATACAGCCAAGAGATGCATTTACAACAACAAAAAGATTCTCGGCAGCTTTATTAGGATATATCTACATGGGGAGTCTTAATGCACAGCTTTTTGCTGCATGGGTGATAACACGCCGTACACAACCTGCACCAATAGTGTTCACACAGTTTGAAACTCCTCCAGGAACTGGTCCTCTAGAACTAGCTGCTCAGTGTCCTCCTCTTCTTCCTCACCCGTGTCTTGCTTCCACTGTTGCTGAATTTCCTCCTGCCCCTGGAGAAGCTGTTGCTGCTGCCACATCCTACACTCAGCGGTGCGACCTGTGATCTCCAGAACCGAATCTGTTTGGCTTTGAGCGCTGAAATACACACCAAGCAGTCTGTGCGTACTCACAGCTGCCACCATGTTGAGCAGAGCATTTCTGGCCTTGGAAAACCAGCGTGGGCTTGGAAGGAACGAATCGTAGTATCACCAGCAGTAGTGAGAAAATTTCAGGGTGGGAAGGGCTACATTTTTTTTTAGACGATTGCTGAACTGACCTTCGAGCTTCATCGACAGCATACCAACATGCTGTACCCAGTGCCCCTAGAAAAGCAGGTCACCATTATGCATCAGGAAGCTGGCCACTCCAGAATGCTGCTAGTTCGTGGCAAACCAATTCAACTTGGGGAGATCAACTGCTTGGGATATTCTCATGCAGGAGTGTCACGCCATGGAAAAGGTACTATTGCATCCAGTTATAAAGCTGGGTAATGCTCAGGAGACTATTGGGAACCTCATACATGCAAAGCCATCAAACTATCTAGGACAACTTATAAACCCATCTCCTATCATTTGCCCCCTCCCAACCCCTCATTCCCCCACTACGGCACAGAACTTATGAATAAGAAGGGATAGCTCTCCATGGTGTTCTAAGGGCTGGTTGACCACCATGGTAGGATTACAGACATAAATATAGGGTAGACTGGAAGTGTACATGATCAGAACTCAGGCCTTTTCAAAGTAATGGAAGGAGGACAGTGTGGCCCCAGGAATACTATGGACATTAACAGTGTATATGTTTCTCTGGTTATTCTGGGAGACCTGTCTTAAGTCCTGCTTCCTTGGTTAATGAAGCCATTCACAGACCAGATCACAGATCAGGACAGAATGAAAGAGCTTTTTAATTACACACTCAGCAGTTGCAGAATGGTAATCAAGTGTGCATGTGGCCGTCTGAAAGGGAGATGGTGCTGTTTGTGGAATACATTGGAAGCAGCAGAAAAAAGTGTGCTGAGCATTATATCAATATGTTGTATTCTATCCAATATTTGTGAGGATAAAGGGGAAAGCCTTAACTGTGGGTGGGGAGATGAGTTCCAGATCTTGCTCAGCGGTTTCAGCAGCCAGCCAGGTATCCCACAGAAAATGGAAAGACCCAGAGACATATTGTTCGGGATGCCCACTGTTCTTATTTTGAGTCTCATCCCTGAAAACGTGTGGCTATACAACCAGCCATTAGCCCCTGGAAGTGGGATTCAGGTTCACTGGGTGGTGGAAGTGGGGCCTTGTTCAAGTACTTTTGTGAAACTCCATAAATTATTTTACCATTGTTTAAAGGGATTTCTAACTTTCATGCAGTGATGAGTCATAATATATGAATTTTAAATGGTTTTGATTATGGAACAAGAAAGAGTCATGTAACAAATCAAAAGTTAAGTTTTTACCCATGCAATACTACAACAGCTTTTAAAATCGAAAATATATTAAACGAAACAACAGAGCAGCCAACATTGAAAGTGCAGTGCAGTGCAGAACAGCTGGCGGGGTGGAGGGGCTTAAAGTTACGGGCGAGTATATGCCTTGCTTCTGTCTCTTCTTGTTCGTGGGATTTCTGGGATTGAGTGCCGTGGCTCAAAGTTATCAGGGGCACTGGAGGACTCAAAAGAGCTGGGCTCTCAGGTGCATTTTTCTTCTGTGCCCAGAGGTTGACCCCTGCAAGGGGAACACTGCTCCAGGGTGGTGGAGCGAGGTGGAGTTGCAGGTGGCCCCAGTAACTTGTATTGTCCAGGGGCTGAAGAACGTGGCTGGGTCCCACCTCTCTGGGCTGCAGCGCCTGCTGTCCTAGCACCACCACACAGTGAAGCAGCTTATTTTGGCTCAATAGAGTCTCTCTGACCTGCCTCTACATCTCCCTGTCCTTTTCCATGCTCTCCTTGGTTATGGTAACTGTGATGTTGTCCTTGGCCGCTGCCAATGTCTTGTTTGACAGCTCCATTTTTTCCTCCTTTTGGTTCCTCGGATACTGCCTCCACCTCTCACCCATCTTGAATTTTTCTGTGGGACTCTCCTATGAGCTGCACAAAGTCTTCCCAAGTCTTGTCCCAAGTCTTCCTTTTATGCCCCCTCAGGTTGGCCAGGCACTCTGCCATTGACAGAGGCCCTCTCCTTGGTGGTCTAGCTGCAGGAGAATGGAAAAAAACAAAGAATGGGCTATTGTTTTTTTCCCAGACAGGCCATGATAACATTTTTAAAATATGAATTACTGACTTTTCCTCCGTGAGATTCTTCCCAATCTCGGGGGAACCTCAGAGATGATAAGCGGTCTGCGTTTGGGAAAGGTACTGGTTGCGCTAGAATTTTAGTGCGTACAATGTATGCTGTCTTGCCTTGCACTGTGTCTCGGATTGCTGGGAGCAGGTGGCTCTGTGCTGTCATAGGGGTGAGGTGGGCATCAGGGCATGAGCTGCATAATAATCCCTTCTACATTCCCTTTGTGCTGTTCTGAGTCTCGATGACGTTACACTGAAGAGACTAGGAGGCAGAGAATAGCCTTATTCAAAAGGCAAAGGGCAGACCAAAGAGATACACTGTGAAGATATTCACCAAGATGGTCCCCCAGAAGTGCTGTTGGAATAGAAAGGAGTTGCAAGCTATACTGGGAGGAATGAGCATGTGGCAATCCCTATAATGTGAGAACCAAAATCAACCCATTTCTCAGTCTTAAATTCTGCTTTATCTCACTGGCAGACATGGAGAAAATCCAGAGAAAAATAGACAGGGTCCTGCACTAACTGTCAACTATAATGTACAGGATACTTCTACCTCAGTGAGGAGCACTACCTTTTGTATCTGCACTGGGCATTCAATGAGCATTTATACCTCATGTAAACTATGCACACTAACCAAATTCCTTTTCCTGTAACCAGTGTTTCAGTAACTGTTGTATTTTTAGCACAATGAATATATTAATTATTTGAATCTGTCACGGGAGGGGATAGGGTAGAGGCTGCGGCTGTGCCATGCTGCTAGCTGCTATTCTGAGAGGACAAATGGGTGATGGTGGAAGGGGGTTCGCCAGGCAGGAGAGATGAGGGAAGGTGAAAGGAAAATGGGCAGACAGGTATATACCCTTCGTGGAGTGGGTCTGAAGACTGTTGATGGTATGGGCTTTAGGATGGAAAAGGGGCCGAGTGCTCAAGTGGAACAGCTGCAATCTTGGGAATGTGGTGGTGGGGGGGTCAGGGGTCTGAGTGAGAAAGGGAAGGAGGTGGGGGGGAGAGGGGGGAAGGGGGCTTGGGAAACTCAGAATGGCTCCTAGTTTATATCTGCCTAAAATGAGCCATGGGCCACCCAGACAGAAATCAGCACAGCAGCATAACACAATTAATAAAATAATAATAATAATTAATAAACAGTAAAGATAGGTACTTACATGCCAAAGTTCCCTCCAGAGGATGTGCCTCTTTGGTCCCGGCCTGGGTTACTGGCTGGGATTTGGGCTCAGCTGATAGAGGGCAGGAATCGGGCTCTACAGCTACAGTGCAGGAACTGGGTTGGTTTTCACCTGGCTCTCAGGGCACAGCTCTTCTCTGCCCTCATCCCACTCATCTTCCAATGAGTTTTGCTGGTTGCCTTTTGACAGGGGGAAAAGTGCTGGCAGTAAGATCCAAAAGTTTTTGCTGGTCTGTCCAGTTCTTTGTAAAATGGACAGCTCACATGTCTCCTGGTGGATGTCTTCCTTGCATCCCTCATTTTAAGGTGGGCCCTCCTGAGCTGTGTACTCTTTCTCCAGCACTGCTTGGTGTCCTGATCACGACACTTCGTGGACATCTGCTTCAGAATTCCCACAGACAGTTCTTTATCCTGATGTCTGACCAAAAGAGCTTCCAGCACTGACTCTTCTCCCAGATGGCAATGAGATGCAGAGTCTCAACATGGCTCCAAGCAGTAGCACAAGGCAAGTGGGGACTGTGGAGTGGAATTGCTATAGTACTGCAAGAATACTGATATACTCGAGCCCAGGAGCAAATGGGCAAAAGCTGGTCTCACGGCTGGTTTTAAATGGGGGAGGGTCTGTCCTGGGATCTTGATACCAGGGCAGAAGGTGCACATAGGTACATAGACAGGCCAGTAGTGGTCGACTTCAAAGCCCTGAGGGATAGCTGTTGGAGCAGTGCATGCATATGAACAAAAGATCTAACTAAATCAATTCGTAGCAAACTTAGTCCACTTTGCTAGAGGACTCCAGAGTTTTGCTGTACGTGTGCAGTTAATGCACTGTGATGCATTGCATCATGTGTACACTAGCGTTATAGAACCAGATTAACTCAACTTCAACTGGTTTTAAACCCCCAGGTAGACGAGTCGTGTCTGTTTAATTCATCAGTAGATGGACACTTCAATCTTCTCTGCTGCTGCTCAGAGTTTTCCTTTTCTTCCCTGCCTCAAAGGGGCATTGTGAAGATAAATACATTACATTTGTTAAAGATTGTAAGGGGCTCAGATACTACATTATGGGGCCCTTATAAAGTCCCTCAAATATCTAGATAAGACATATAGAGGGAACACAGAGAATACTCTGTCTCCCTTCTAACAGCCAGGGTGATTTGGTTGGTGAGGGGAGGCTCTGCTTCAAATTTATTGGACAAGTACTAGCTGAAGGCTGATATAAAAGATGACACCTTGAGGAGGATACCAGAAGAGCATCAAGATAGGAATCTCAGCACCTTCCCATTTCCCAGCAGTTTAAGAGGGATGGAGGGTTG
This sequence comes from Chelonia mydas, assembly GCF_015237465.2. Lineage (NCBI taxonomy): Eukaryota > Metazoa > Chordata > Testudines > Cheloniidae > Chelonia > Chelonia mydas. The sequence goes on from NC_051246.2 coordinate 40,356,315, forward strand.
GGAAGGAGGGACATTTCACCTGGGCACTGCCCCTGTTTGGTATGTTTAGTCACTTGGCTGTTAGGAGTCTGGTAAAATTCCCAAGTCCTTTGTGTGAGTAGCGAGATTCTGAAAGATTAAGGGGGAAGAGGAGCATGGTATTTTGGGATAAGAGATCTGGGAGGCAGAAGTGCATGAGGAGACAGAAATTACAGAAGAGGAGGTAGAGAACACAACATAGGGGAAGAGTTATAAGGGAGTGGAAGCAGAAAGAAGAAACAGATACAGAAGACAATGAAGGAAATATACACTATGATCTACAAAAGAAAAGAAAAGAAAAGAAAAGAAAAGAAAAGAAAAGAAAAGAAAAGAAAAGAAAAGAAAAGAAAAGATGAGGAAGGTTAAAACCAAGAGAGAAAATAAATCTCATTTAAAAATATAAATAAAAGAAAATTGACCATATTGTCCAACAGCACACAACAAACAACACATAATCATCTTATTACTTTAAATTACAGAAGGTTTGGTTCTGGAATATGTATGAACAAAATCACCAGTATATTTTACTAGTGGGCTTAGTCCACAGTAGGTACATTTTTCAAGCTCTGATTTTAATGAATTGTAATGTTTTGTAATTTATCATATTGAAATGAAACTTTTGTTGCCTGTTACGTTGGTGCCCAATTTACCTTCACCAGGCATCCAAGCACAGGGGTTATCCTTGTCACTGGTCCTACCCAAAGCTGTCCAGACAGGATCCTAATGACCTCCATCTATCTGGCCATATCTTGCCTCTTGAATCCCTCTCCTCCTTTAAGATGATTATAACCTCAGTGTTCATTCTCTGAGACCAACATTACTGATGAACCTTGGCACTGGCAGCGAGGGGCACTATTTCCCTGAACTGACATTTGTAATGTGACAAACCCTAAACCTAATCCAAACACATGGATCTCACATATTCATGTACATTAAGGAACCCTACCTATATCTCAGGGAAAATAAGAACAACAGTTCTTCAAATGTGCATTTTAAACATGGAGCCCCATTCATGATGCTGTTCAGACCTTAATATAAATTTCAACCTTTTTCTCCAACGTGCATTTCATATGTACTCTAATGACTCACTAGTCAGTGCCAGACAGAAGTGAATTATTAATCAAGAAACAGCAGCCGTATGTTTAATAGGTACCAAATCAACAGAGGATATTTATAAAAAAAAAAAAATCCTATAAAAAAAGTGACAGAAATTTTTTTGAAAACCAACCAACCAACCAACAAAAAAATCAAAATACCAAAACCCTCTGTCAACATGAGCAGATTATAGTTCGGCTTTCCAGAAATGATCCCACAAATAATTAAGGAGACACTGCAAATGCAGCAACCTGGAACTAAAAAGTAATCTTAATAGGCTTTCAGGCATGCCATTGTCCCTCACCTCCATTCATATTTAAGCAGCTTAAGCAAAGTACCTTTTACCCTGAGACGTGAAGTGGTTTTGATCAAATAAAGTGAAGGTTTATACTGTAAACATAAAAAATATTTTATTGTAAGCGCTTGTTTCAGAGAATTAAAAAAAGTGGCTTCAAGATTTTTGATTTTTTAAAAGGACAAACTGAAGTCGTTCACTGAGTCTTTTAATTAATTTCATTCCATCAGAACACATACGATGAACAGAATGAAAGGAAAAGCAAATTATTTCTGCGAGTGTGCTAAGCACTTCTCAAGTGGCTCGCTGTGTTCAGTGTGTCACGGCACGGTTCTGCTGACATACACGGCGGCAGATCGCCTCAGAAAATATGCTGCAATACAAACAAACACAGTTCTATTCTTGGCATTCTAAAATAGAACGGCTATGACGAAATGCTTTTGAGAGTTAGAAGCAAAATACAAACTTTATAAAAAAATATGAGGGCCATATTTTGCTCTCATTGAGATCTGTGCATTGGTAAAGCAGACATCAATAAGAGCAGAATTTGGCACTAGGTTTATTATTAACACAGCACACTGTCTTAAAAAAAAGTCACACAGATTAATGCCTATTGTTCACAACGTAATTCTGGTTAGTGGAATTCAGTTTTTGTGAGAAAGGGGCAATGCACAAAATTATGCTAAAGTGTACTTCTCATACATCACACAGGGAGCAATTCTTCTGGGTGAGGCTCTCTACCACTGATCTCGTGCTGGCCTGAGGACCGTTAGCTGTCAGTTCAGGTTTCCTATCTTGAGACTTTCTTTCCTGGATTTTACTATTAATTTCCAGCTGTAGTCTACACATCTGTTCCTGTAGCTCACTGATCAGGTTCACTACTGACTGCAAGAAGGAAAGAGAGACAGGTGAGAAAGAAAATGAGGGGGATTAAGGAAGAAGTAAGGGCAGGAAGCATAGAAGATTATTTCACAGTCACAGGACTACGGAATACATGAAGCTGGGAAGAGACCAACTATAAAGAAACAAGCCTGATTTTCCCCTGTGTGAGATAGGTACAAATGGGTGTAAATCTAGAGTAGCTCCATTTAAGTTAGTGCTCATATATCAAGGGGATGGATGTTTTAGAAATACCCAAGACAGAGAAGTTAGTGGAGTTACTTGTGATTTACACCAGCATGAAGGAGATCAGAATTTGGCACCAGGTCTTTACCAATCTGGCCCGCAGGATACAGAGATATAATGACAACTGGAAACCATACTGTAATGTTGGCCAGTCCTGATAGCCGTTGTGGGGCAATTTCGGACCACAGCCGGACTTTTTTGTTGTGGCTGAAATGGGATCAGTTCTATATATATATATTAATATGTGCACCCAACATCATTTACTAGTAGAAAGTTGCCATGTGATCATTCTGGACTATAATCTACTGTCATATAATTTATGATTACAGACATCCATGCCAAAAGAAATCCTACTCCAGAAAATAAATTAGTTGACCTCCATTCTACTAGCACAGGGGTGGGCAAACTACGACCCATTGACTGGATCTGGCCCACCAGCCATTTTAATCTGTCCCTAGAGCTCCCGCTGGGGAGCGGCGTCTGGGGCTTGCTCTGCTCTGGCGCTCCAGACAGGGAGCAAGGTCAGGGACCGCTCCATGAGGCTCCCAGAAGCAGCAGTATATCCCTGCCTCTGGTGCTCCAGCCAGGGAGCAGGGTTGGGGGGCTACTCCACGTGGCTCCCAGAAACAGCGGCATGGCCCCCCTCTGGCTCCTATGTGAAAGGGCAGCCAGGGGGCTCTGCTCTGCCCGCTGCCCCTGCCCCAAGTGCCGCCCCTGCAGCTCCCATTGGCCGGGAACCGAGGCCAATGGGAGCTGCAGGGGTGGCACTTGGGGTGGGGACAGCATGCAGAGAGGAGCCCCCAGCTGAGCCTCCGTGTAGGAGCAGGAGAAGGGAAATGCCGCTGCTTCCGGGAGCTGCCTGAGGTAAGCGCCACCTGGAGCTTGCACCCTTGAGTCTCCCGCCACACCCCAACATCCTGTCCCAGCCCTGATCTCCCTCCCGCCCTCCGAACCCCTCAGTCCCAGCCAGGAGCAAACTCCTCATCTCCAGCCCCACCCCAGAGCCCGCACCCCCAGCCAGAGCTCTCACCCTGCTCCCCCCACACACACCCCGGTCTCAGCCTGGAGCCTCCTCTTGCACCCTGAACTCCTTATTTCTGGCCCCACCCTGGAGCCCGCACCCCCAACCAGAGCCCTCACCCCCTCCTGCACCCCAACCCCAATTTTGTGAGCATTCATGGTCTGCCATACAATTTCTATTCCCAGATGTGGCCCTCAGGCCAAAAAGTTTGCCCACCCCTGTACTAGCAGGTCACTTTATACTAGCAAGGATAAGAACAATAGGTCCCTAAACCATCCATTCTGCCATTTAGCCCCACCAACCTGGGAAGGTTCCTGACACACATGGTTAAGCAACACATATTGGAGAAGTCAAAATGATGCTCTAAAAAGGAAGGCACCAGAATGATAACACAATTTTAAAATAATCCTATGTAAATACATTCAGATGGGGAACAGCTTCCCTGGAACAGTCAATAAAACAGGACACTTCTAGTTATGGGAAGGAAACCAAGTGCAAGTCTGTAGTAAAAGCTATGTGATGTCCTATTCCCCCTCCTTAATTAAATGGCTCATAATCTTCAATGCTTCCACAGAGATTACAAAAATTTGGAATTGCTCTCCTAATATTCATGTATATTGATATCACATATTTTACAGCTTTTCATTTTTCCTAGGTAAAGTAAATCTTATGACATTAATCAATCGCCTAAGTGAGTGGGAAAGTTAATGGGCAGCAGAACACCTAGAGAGATTGGGGACCTGCAAAGGGGGTGGATGGGAGATTTCCAATTTTTCTATTATAAAACATGAAAATCCTCTTAAAAGTTTACACTTCCCTGAAACTCTCCTGCAGTGCAGTAAATGCAAAGCTAGCTAAAATTGTAGTAGGGATCACTGAGAACTTCTTTGTGCAGGGGAGCAGCTTACTGGGTCTAGGCATATACTATTCCAAACAAGCAAATATTCTACAGAATCAACCGAAGCGTACTAAAGGCACAGAACTCTGGAAGCAGGATCAAAGGCTTCAAATATACCTTCCCTTTTAATTTCCAAAGGTATGAACATCAGCAAGTCTGGAGGAGTTATATGGCAGACAGGTATTTCATGCTAAGGCAATGATTCAAGCACAGGATAACTTTTAAGCACATACTGAAGTACTTTGCTGAACCAGGGCCTAAATATGTGCTGTTTTCAGATCCCTTCCTCCACTTAGCAGTGGTTTTATAGTGCAGATAAAATTATGAACAGACACTTTAATATTTAGGAAAGGTTGCATGGCCTGTAAAGTCTGGCTTTACAGATTTTGCTACACTGTGCCAGGACTGAAGGTAACAAAGCCAGTCTGCTGGAGCACCAGCTAATGCGAGCGGAACTGTATCCCTCATACGCTGAGAAGACTGAGTGACCACATCCATTAGTAACTTTGCAACAACACAGCAGGGCAGTGGGGAGGGAAGTGTTTCTGTAGCCAAGCCCACCATCCTATCACAGTACTGCCAGGGGAACTCCTGGAAAGCACAGGCTTTGTGTAAAATCAGGATACTACCCAGAGATTTTCTATGTCTGGATTTTGTTCCATTCTCACAGTCATTGCCACAACAAGGCAGCAGCTTTTTTTAAAAAAATAACACTGCACTGGTAAATTCCTATTGAGTACTACTACTGCTACAGGCTGAGATTTTCAAAGGAGACTAAGGGAGCTAGGTACTCATCTTCCACTGAATTTCAATGGGAGTTGGGCACTTGCCTACCTCCCTTAGCCTCCTTTGAAAATCCCAGCTTTATTTTGCATTTGCCATTGGCAGGGAACAGGGAACACTATTAACCTTTATGAGGCAGAGCCAAGCTAGGATTTGCAGAATCCTTGGTGAAATCAGATGCGTGGGGCCCAAGCAGACTTCTGTAGGTATGGATTGGCACAGGTAAGGGGCTGGCAGCTACTCTAGTTGTAGATTCCAGTCATGGCAATGCAGGAGTTTGGCAGCTGGGGGAAGGTCTCTTCTGCTTTCCAACTCTTTTCCACTTGCTCCAGTGACTGGTTCCTGGAACGTGGGGCCCTGTGTGTCTACCCACTCTGGACTTGCCTTGGGCCATCCCTGATAAGTTGGAGATGGTAAAACTCCTGTCCCCCTCAGAAAATAAGATGGGTCCATACAGGGAAAATGAGAAGCTCTAGCTGAAGTCTCTGAAGCCTTTGTGGCTGCTCGTTCTCCTTTTTCAGGGAAACGGCTGAGAGTACATTATTTTTATCTTTCCCTTTTTGCTTCTTATCTTCTGGAATCTCTTTCTGTATGTTTTCCTATGCCAGGCCTTTTCTCTCTCAGCATTAAAGGCTGTTATAGCTAGAGTTTGATTTGGGCCAAAGAGCGGATCTAAACTCCCCTGGACTTTGGGGAAGTTGAGAGCAGATCCAGGATCAAACTTTGTGGCTCTGGGCTTTCTCTGAATATAAGCACAAGCACAAGCATGTTCAGAAACAGTGAATGCGCCCTCTCTCTTTTGCCAATCTTTCTCCCACAGCTCTCAGACTGGGCTCAGAAGATCATGCAAATGAAATCTGGATTGAGGCCAAGTGATGCAAAAAACTGTATGTCAACTTCGCCTGTTAGCAGCTCCAGGACTGCAAGGCCCTAAACACCATAGTGATAGGCTCCTTAGGCCTGGTCTACATGGGGGGGAGGGGGGTGGATCGATCTAAGATACGCAACTTCAGCTACGAGAATAGCATAGCTGAAGTCAATGTATCTTAGATCGACTTAGAATCACTTACTTCGCGTCATTGCGGCGCGGGATCGACGGCCGCCGCTCCCCCGTCGACTCCGCTTCCACCTCTCGCCCTGGTGGAGTTCCGGAGTCGACAGCAGAGCGATCGGGGATCGATTTATCGCTTCTACACTAGACGCAATAAATCGATCCACGATAGATCGATCACTACCCGCCAATTCGGCGGGTAGTGTAGACATGGCCTTAGAGATACAGACGTACCTGAGATAAATGTGTTTCTTTTGGTTTTAATTTCTAGATACAAACAAAAAGTGCCTCTCTAAATAACCTTAGCCACAACAGATGAGAAATCATCATACATGGGACGTAACTCTTCTTACTCAGCACTAAAATGGTGGCAAAGCAGAGATTAGTTGCTACTGTTTGTCTGAATCTTCTTATCCCAGTAAACTCTGAGCAGAAAACAATTACTGAAAAAACATGAAACATTCCAAGATTCATTTTCCCAGGGCTAAAAACTGTGGGTCCAATTCTGCTACCTGTCCTCATGTGAGTAAGAGCACCAGGATATGGCACAAAGCTCTGTCTTTGCATGCACATATTCCCATTGAAGTAGTTTTGCCTGTATGATAACTTCAGGAAATTACACTGTTGCTTTATTACACCAGCAAATGAAACTATAAAACATACAAATCTGAAGAAAATGTACAGGGCAAGTTTATGTAGATGTGTTGAGGGCAGATATGGGGAAGCCACCGCCTAATATGCCTATGTACACATAGCGCAGGTGTGTCCAATGCAGCAGGTCACTTAATACTGCAGCTCCTTACATAACCTCATTGTATTTTTAAAATAATTTCCAAGAGATCCAGAGCTTAAGAACATAAAAATGGCCATACTGGGTCAGACCAAAGGTCCATCCAGTCCCTGTCCTGTCTGCCGACAGTGACCAATCCCAGGTGCCCCAGAGGGAGTGAACCTAACAGATAACGATCTAGTGATCTCTCTCCTGCCATCCATCTCCACCCTCTGACAAACAGAGGCTAGGGACACCATTCCTTACCCATTCTGGCTAATAGCCATTAATGGACTTAACCTCCATGAATTTATCCAGTTCTCTTTTAAACTCTGTTATAGTCCTAGCCTTCACAACCTCCTCAGGCAACGAGTTCCACAGGTTGACTGTGAGCTGAGTGAAGAAGAACGTCCTTTTATTTGTTTTAAACCTGCTACCCATTCATTTCATTTGGTGGCCCCTAGTTCTTATATTATGGGAACAAGTAAATAACTTTTCCTTATTCACTTTCTCCACACCACTCATGATTTTACATACCTCTATCATATCCCTCCTTAGTCTCCTCTTTTCCAAGCTGAAAAGTCCTAGCCTCTTTAATCTCTCCTCATATGGGACCCGTTCCAAACCCCTAATCATTTTAGTTGCCCTTTTCTGAACCTTTTCTAATACCAGTATATCTTTTTTGAGATGAGGGGACCACATCTGTACGCAGTATTCAAGATGTGGGCGTACCACAGATTTACATAAGGGCAATAAGATATTCTCCGTCTTTTTCTCTATCCTTTTTTAAATGATTCTTAACATCCCGTTTGCTTTTTAGAGAATTATCCACGATGACTCCAAGATCTTTCTCCTGATTAGTTGTAGCTAAATTAGCCCCCATCATATTGTATGTATAGTTGGGGTTATTTTTTCCAATATGCATTACTTTACATTTATCCACATTAAATTTCATTTGCCATTTTGTTGCCCAATCACTTAGTTTTGTGAGATCTTTTCTCCATTCTGAAAATTTACCATTTATTCCTACCCTTTGCTCCCTGTCTTTTAACCAGTTCTCAATCCATGACAGGATCTTCCCTCTTATCCCATGAAAACTTAATTTACGTAAGAGCCTTTGGTGAGGGACCTTGTCAAAGGCTTTCTGGAAATCTAAGTACACTATGTCCACTGGATCCCCCTTGTCCACGTTTGTTGACTCCCTCAAAGAACTCTAATAGATTAGTAAGACATGATCTCCCTTTACAGAAACCATGTTGACTTTTGCACAACAATTTATGTTCTTCTATGTGTCTGACAATTTTATTCTTTACTATTGTTTCAACTAATTTGCCCCGTACTGACATTAGACTTACCGGTCTGTAATTGCCAGGATCACCTCTAGAGCCCTTCTTAAATATTACCCTTCTTAAGGAATTAAATATTTCTTCTAAAGAAAGGAAAAAGCTACAGAGAACTCTTCAGCTGGGACTCGAGAAACCAGCTCATAAACCTTTACAGTGATGCACTGTGACAGAAGAGAGTTATTCTGTGAAGTGGACATCAACGTTGCAAAGCTCAGGAGTGGAGCCTGTCCATTTACAAACATGTATCCTCTTGGCCCTCCTGTTATATGGATAAAAATAGCACTTTCAATTTAGCACGTGCTTTTGAAGAGCCAGTGACAAGTGGCATTCAGTGTGAAATTAATACCTTTGAGGGGAGCTTAGAGATACTCAATGGACTCTTTGTTACTAAGTAAAATCAAAACCAAACCACAGCTGCATGTTGTGCAGGACAAAGTGAATTGGATTTGAGAGATAAAACTCAGAGTCACTCCCAGAAGTATATCTTAATTTGCATTATCTTCCCCTAATACTAGAGATATAATTTAACAAATTCTATCTAGCTGATGGGAAACAGCTAGTTTCAAATATAAAAGCACAGAATTAAAAATTACAAATATGTTTTAATTGAATTATCCTGTGTTTTGGATCCTCATTTAAAAAATCCAATTGCAAGAGGCAAGTTTGAATATGCAATATAATTTGCAGGCAATTTAAAACGGCTTAGCTAGAGAATGCCTCTGGAGTAAAATAGCATTGGTGCTGGGGTAGGGCTCAGCACCATCCCCTCTGGGTAGTGTCAACACAGTGTCCCATCAATCAATGTCACACCCACCTCGGTCAATCCCAGCCCCAGCCTAGAGCACAGTGATTGGTTGGCGGATGGTATGGTGCTGCCCAGAAAAGGTAGTGGCTGGTGAACACAGCCTCTTTCCGTTGGCCTCCTGCATCTTCACCCACACTCCCATGCACCTAGCCTGTTCCAAATGTTTATTGCAGCTTCAATTTCATTTAACAGATGCAGTTACTACTGGGTGCTATGTACATTATGGTTATTTTGCTCAGTCAGTGTTGGTTTACACAGGTTTGGCTCTCTGAAGCAACCAGGTGGGCCACAGTGTGACTCCTCAAACATCAGCACAGGTCACAGTCTCAGTTTTTCTTACTTTGGCTATACAGGATCACAACTTTGGGTGGTGGTCTCTTAGCAGCCGAGATAAAACTGACCCTCACACTGGGGTTATGGTGGGGGTCAGGTCTACCAACCCTAGAGCAGTTGATAGTTTGGCACATACTTTAACCCAACGTTTCTCAACCATTCCCACCAAACTAGAACCTTCCCTATCACTTAGAATGGGGCAAGGTAGTCATGACCCCCATGTTGAAAACCCCTGACACAATCCAAAGGATATGGGATCACCCCATTCTGATGGAGGGTTTGGATTCTTGGGAGCAACTACCTCTTAGTGAGACATTTGGCGATTTCCTTGTGAAGTAGATTACACAGGCCTGCTTAGACCTTAGGGTTACATGGGATGCTACACTTAAAACACTGATAGTTCTGAGTGAAAAATCATGGGGAGGCCAAAGATGATAAAGGGGCTGCTGTTACTTACTTGGCCGTCAACCACTGCCAGAATTTATCCTCCTTAACGCTATCAAACTTTCAGAAGCCTTGGGAAGCTCAAAAAACCCAAATTCCAAACCTAGAAGTGAGCAGTAAATTACAGCTCCCATAGCTAACCTATGTAGGGTCAGTACGTGTCCAACAGTTTGTTGGAAGCATTACGGAGGACAGATATTTTACACAACCTGAATTTCAAATCTCTCCTAAGTAAACTCAGTAAACACCCCATGTAAGAAAGAGATCTTGGAGTCATTGTGGATAGTTCTCTGAAAACATCCACTCAATGTGCAGCGGCAGTCAAAAAAATGAACAGAATGCTGGGAATAATTAAGAAAGAGATAGATAACAGGACAGAAAACAATGCCCCTATATAAATCTGTGGTGTGCACACACTTGGATACTGCATACCGTTCTGGTCACCCGATCTCAAAAAAGATAATTCCTCCACATAAGGGAAAATCCTGCCCTCCCACCCCACAGGTCTGGTGTTCATGTCTGCTTCAGAACCAGTACAGATCTGCTGTATGGGACCAGGCGACGATTGCGGAGAGCCACCAGCCATTTCCTCCACACAAATAGGGAGCATATCAGCTGGGGTAGACCTGAAACTGCAGTAGCAGCTGCAGAACTGCATTGTTGCCTTTGGAAGGATTCCTATACCCCTCTCCCACAGGTCTGTGGAGGAGGAAGGGTTAAGTGATGAACAACTTTAATGCATGATTTTGTAATGGACTCAGGGTCTGACTAAAGTGGCACAGTAACCTTTGAGATTAGTAAGTATAAAAAGGAAAACACAGACATAAATACAGTAGCAACTAGGGCAGATTACCAAAGGTATAGACAGTGCTCTGTAAGCGGGAGGCAGCTGTTGCACACGTATTTCAGCTCAAGTGCTTCTCAGAACTACAGTATAATGTACACGCATGAGACTGAGCATCAGAAAGTAAACAAGGAACTAAGTGAGACTCACCTCAGCTTTGTTCTGCTTCTCTTCATATTCACTCTGTTCCTTTTCCATGCCAACCAACTTAATCTTCAGGTCTGAAACTTCTGCCATTAGATCTAGTTTCTGAGTCTCTAGTGACGTTCGACTTAGCAGCTCCTGAAAGAACAGCAGAGTTTCCCCCCTAATTATTATTATTTGTATAAAACACTAGCAGTGAACTAATATATTACTAACATTTATGTGGACAAAAGTCCCTGCCCAAGGAGTTTACACTTTCAGTGCAGATTCAAGATGACTCTATATCTTATTTAAGAGCCACATTCACTAAAAAGTATAAAGTTTTTTTAATTACTGTAAACAGTAATAGATTTTACTTTTAAGGATTTTTTAAAAAATAAACAGGAATTAAACAGTAATAAGCACCCAAGAGTTCTGAAGAAATTCAAATATGAAATTGCAGAACTAACATCTGAGGTATGTAACCTATCACTTAAATCAGCCTCTGTACCAGATGATTAGAGAGTAGCTAAAAAAAGGCTTCAAAGGCGATCCTGGCAATTGCAGGCCGGTAGGCCTAACTTCAGTACCAGACAAATAGGTTGAAACTACAGTAAACCACAGAACTATCAGACATAAATAAATACTTTATGTTAGGGAAGAGTCAACACAGCTTTTGTAAAGGGAAATCATGTATCAAACTATTAAAAATGTTTGAGACAGTCAAAAAGCATGAGGACAACAGTGATCTAGTTGATATAATGTACTTGGACTTTAAGTAAGCCTTTGATGAGGTCCCTCACCAAAGGTTCTTAAATAAAGTAAGCTGTCATGGGATAAGAGGGAAAAGCCTCTCATAGATCAGTAACTGGTTAAAAGATAGAATACAAAGGGTAGGAATAAATGGTCAGTTTTCACAGTTGGAGAGAGGTAAATAGCAGGATACCCAGAGGAGCTGTACTAGGTCCAGTCCCGTAGAACATATGAATTAATGATTTGGAAAACAGGGTGAACACTGAGGTGGCAAAGTTTGCAGATGATACTAAATTACTCAAGATAGTTAAGTCCAAAGCAGACCACAAAGAGTCACACAGGGATCTCGTAAAACTGGGCAACAAAATGGAAAATGAAATTCAATGTTGATAAGTGCAAGTAATGTACATTGAAAAACATAATCCGAACTATGCATACAAAATGACGGGTTCTAAATTAGCTGTTACTACTCGAGATCTGGGAGTTATCATGGCAAGTTCTCTGAAAATATCCACTCAATGTGCAGCGCCAGTCAAAAAAGCTAACAGAATATTAGCAATCATTAGGAAAGGGATAGATAATAAGACAGAATATAATGCCCCTATATAAATCTGTGGTGTGCACACACTTGGATACTGCATACCGTTCTGGTCACCTGATCTCAAAAAAGATATATTACAATTGGAAAAGTTGCAGAGATGGGTAACAGAAATGATTACAGGTATAGATCATCATCTATACGAGGTTAAAAAGACTGGGACTGCTCAGTTTAGAAAAGAGATGACCAAGAGGGCGGGAGGGGTCTACCAAAAAAGAGAAAGGTCTACAAATTCATGAATGATGTGGAGAAAGTGAATAGGGAAACATTATTAACTCCTTCACATAACACAAGAACTAAGCGTCACCTGATGAGATTAATAGGCAGCAAGCTTAAAGCAAACATAAGGATGCATTTCTTCCCACAATGCACAGTCAAGCTGAGGAACTTGCTGCCATGGCACATGACGAAGGCCAAAAGAATTAGCTAAATCCACAGAGAATAGGTCCATCAATGGCAATTAGCCAAGATGGTCAGGAATGCAACCCCATGGTGTCCCTAAACCTCCAACTGCCAGGAGATGGGACTGGACGACAGGGGATAGATCTCTTGATAATTTCCCTGGACTGTTCATTTAATCGTCTGAAGCACCTGGCATTGGCCACTGTAAGAAGATAGGATACTGGGCTAGATGGACCACTGGTCTGACTCAGCAATGCTGTTCTTATGCACTCGCTGTCTATAATTTAAAAAACATGTGGCATTGCAGACAAGTTTGAAATAAGCATTTATTACTGTTGGAAAAAATAACTATTATATATGTTATTACTGGAATTGTGACAGATTTATAAAATATTAGAGTGAAAACATTTTCAAGTTCAACAGAATGCTCTATGAAGAAGAAAATAGCTGAAAAGAGATTGTTTTGCTATTGCAGAAAAATCAAACAACTTGACTGCAAACGTAAGAGGAAAGCAACCTTTTCTACCCCCTCCACTGTGTGTATCCTTCCAAGGATGTCAATGAATTTTGCAGCTATTTTTCCTAAATGTTCTTCCATATAAATTACTAGAGAATATTTTTTTCAGGAGAATGTTTGTGGCTGAGCTATTTCATGGCCAAGACACCAAGCTGGAATATGTGGAGGCTGAATTAAGCACAAGCACATAATCCTACACAAATCTTCAGATGACACAATAGAAAACAGGATATCAGATAAAATCTTTTCATAGAGTTTTCTGAAGTCCTGTGGCTGAGTGCCTGAATTCCAGAACACTTATCCAGACAGAGATTGATTTTAATATTACAATGCAGTGATTTAGATTAACAAAGCTTTTTATAATGCATTATTCAGCAAAATATACTTTCCCAACATGGAATCCTATAAAAGGCCTGAGAAATCCACTTCTGTTGCTGCGTTAACAGAGACAGGCAACTTCTTTCCTATCATGTGAAATGCACCTTGAAAGTTTTCTTTGCACATTGTAGCAACTGTTAATTTTGGAAGAGTATGCATGCTGCAAAGTGAACAACGTTGAATGGAAAGTGATGTGATCTAGTTGGAATCCAGCACAGAAGACAATATCTAAACTGAGCCACATACTAAACTAGAAACATTTGGCGAAGGCTTTTGCTTAAGCAAGTGAGCTGAGTTTATTTTTTGAAGTATTAGAAATCTATGGTAGAGCATGGCATGCTTTGGATAGAAATAGCAAAAGTGATTCTCATACCAGTCTCGCGTCGTGTTTGGAAAACATACATCTCTTAAGATTTATCTCCTCACACTTTTCAATTTCCATGGCAGTCAAAGCCAAGAAAATAAGATGACAAAGAATATAATTTTCAAAAGCACCTAAGGTACTTAAAAAACAGGAGGTACTTGTGGCACCTTAGAGACTAACAAATTTATTAGAGCATAAGCTTTCGTGGGCTACAGCCCACTTCATTGGATGCATTGAATGGAACATATAGGAAGAAGATATATATATTACACACACACAGAGAGAGAAGGTGGAATTTGCCATACAAACTGTAAGAGGCTAATTAATTAAGATGAGCTATTATCAGCAGGAGAAAAAAAAAAAACTTTTGCAGTGATAATCAAGATGGCCTATTTAGACAGTTGACAAGGAGGTGTGAGGATACTTAACATGTGGAAATAGATTCAATATGTGTAATGACCCAGCCACTCCCAGTCTCTATTCAAACCCAAGTTAATGGTATCTAGTTTGCATATTAATTCAAGACTCTCGTTGGAGTCTGCTTTTGAAGCTTTTCTGTTGCAAAATTGCCACCTTTAAATCTGTTACTGAGTGGCCAGAGAGGTTGAAGCGTTCTCCTACTGGTTTTTGAATGTTATGATTCCTGATGTCAGATTTGTGTCCATTTATTCTTTTGCATAGAGACTGTCTGGTTTGGCCAATGTACATGGCAGAGGGGCATTGCTGGCATATGATGGCATATATCACATTGATAGATGTGCAGGTGAATGAGCCCCTGATGGCGTGGCTAATGTGATTAGGTCCTATGATGGTGTCACTTGAATAAATATGTGGACAGAGTTGGCATCAGGCTTTGTTGCAAGGATAGGTTCCTGGGTTAGTGTTTTTGTTGTGTGGTGTGTGGTTGCTGAAGAGTATTTGCTTTAGGTTGGGGGGCTGTCTGTAAGCGAGGACTGGTCTGTCTCCCAAGATCTGTGAGAGTGAGGGATCATTTTTCAGGATAGGTTGTAGATCTTTGATGATGCGCTGGAGAGATTTTAGTTGGGGGCTGGAGGTGACAGCTAGAGGCATTCTGTTATTTTCTTTGTTGGGCCTGTCCCGTAGTAGGTGACTTCTGGGTACTCTTCTGGCTCTGTCAATCTGCTTTTTCACTTCAGCAGGTAGGTACTGTAGTTTTAAGAATGCTTGATAGAGATCTTGTAGGTGTTTGTCTCTGTTAGAGGGATTGTAGCAAATGCGGTTGTATCTTAGAGCTTGGCTGTATACAATGGATCGTGTGGTGTGTCCTGGATGGAAGCTGGAGGCATGTAGGTAAGTATAGCGGTCAGTAGGTTTCCAGTATAGGGTGGTGTTTATGTGACCATTGCTTATTAGCACAGTAGTGTCCAGGAAATGGACTGCTTGTGTGGATTGGTCTAGGCTGAGGTTGATGGTGGGATGGAAATATTTGAAATCATGGTGGAATTGCTTAAGGGCTTCTTTTCCATGGGTCCAGATGATGAAGATGTCATCAATGTAGCGCAAGTAGAGTAGGGGCATTAGGGGACGAGAGTTGAGGAAGCGTTGTTCTAAGTCAGCCATAAAAATGTTGGCATACTGTGGGGCCATGCGGGTACCCATTGCAGTGCTGCTGATTTGAAGGTATATATTGTCCCCAAATGTGAAATAGTTACGGGTGAGGACAAAGTCACAAAGTTCAGCCACCGGGTTTGCCGTGACATTATCGGGGATACTGTTCCTGACGGCTTGTAGTCCACCTTTGTGTGGAATGTTGGTGCAGAGGGCTTCTACACCCATCGGGGCCAGGATGGTGTTTTGTAGAAGATCACTGATGGATTGTAGTTTCCTCAGGAAGTCAGTGGTGTCTCGAAGATAGCTGGGAGTCCTCGTAGTGTAGCGATGAAGTGAGCTGTAGCTCACGAAAGCTTATGCTCAAATAAATTTGTGAGTCTCTAAGGTGCCACAAGTACTCCTGTTCTTTTTGCGGATACAGACTAACATGGCTGCTACTCTGAAACCTAAGGTACTTAGCTCCACCTCTGACCCATTTTCCAGAGTGATGTATACTTTTAGGAGCCTAAACCTGGTTGAAAGTCAATGGGTCTTAAGTGCCTAAGTAACCTTTAAAAATAGAATGTCAGCTCCTAAAGCACATAGGCATATTTTGAAAATTTTACCCAAACTCTCAAATGGGGTACTAAAGAAAGGGGGCTAGACTCTGATCTCATTTACATGAGGTAAATCCAGAGGAATTTCACTGAAGTCAGCATAACTGCTCTGGATCTAAACTGATGTTACTGAGATCAGAATCTGGTTCAAAATTATTGTATGTGTTTAATATGGTTTACAGCCAAGGAAGGATTTTGAAAAACCAAAGCAAACAAAAATTTTGAAGTTATACAGTCATTATTTATTTAGAACCCAAATTTAATACACCTCAACATTGTTTTAATCTGGTGAAGAATACGGTCTGGATTAAAAACAGTAATCGGCTGTCATTTGTGCTGCAGCATCAATTATCTAAACCACCTACTTTTCCCATAGTTGTGCCCATTCCTGCTGACATTGCTAAGGGTATTTGGGCACAGACAGGAAAATAAACAGAAGAGGAACGGCGTGTTTTATGCCTCTGCCTATGCAGCCCTGAAAGTGTTGCATCTGTCTGCTGCTGAATTACTTAATTGAATTACATCTGATTATTTCCTCTTTTGTTTGTCTCAGTATTTATAGTTTCATATTTTATTGATGTAATGTTGTTCAGAAACTTGGTTCCAAGAATCACTCAATATATCATTTCAGTAGTGACTGCTTTTTACACCACAAATTCTATTTTCAAAACTGAGAGTCAAAAACTTTATAATGTATAAAACATAAAAGTCATCCTTACACGTTTTTCATGTTTCAGTCCTTCTGGAAAGCAAGGATAAAGGACCACAACTACAGCATCTTGTAAAGGATCACTATCCAGAGGTATATATCACCCCAAACTGGAGCAGGCTTTACTATTGTAACTTTAAATTAGAATTTTAACTTCAAAAGGGGAACTACACAACAATGAGGAAGCTTGTTAAATGGAAATTAAAAGGAGCAGTCACAAAAGTGAAATGCCTGCAAGCTGCATGGAAACCATTTTAAAACACCGTAATAGAGGCTCAAACTAAATGTATAACACAAATCAAAACAAGTAAGAGGACCAAAAACATGCCACCATGGCTAATCAGCAGAGTAAAAGAGGTGGTTAGGAGCAAAAAGTCATCCTTTAAAAACTAGAAGTCAAATCCTATTGTGAAAAATAGAAAGGAGTATAAACTCTATGAAGTCAAGTGTAAAAGCATAATTAGGAAGGCCAAAAAAAAAAAAAAAAAGAACTGAAGAGCAACCAGCAAAAGACATACAAAAAAATTTGCTGTTAACTTTTAAGTACACCAGAAGCAGGAAGCCTGCCAAACGTTCAGTGGGGACACTGGACAATCGAGGAAGGAAGACAAACCCACTGAAGAGAAGCTAAATGAACTCTTTACATCACTCTTCACTGCACAGGATATGAGGGAGATTTCCACCCCCGAGCTATTCTTTTTAGGTGACAAATCTGAGGACTGTCTCAGACTGAGGTGTCAATAAAGGAGTTTTTGGACAAACTGATAAATTAAACTATAATAAGTCACCAAGACCAGCTGGTATTCCCCAAGAGTTTTGAAGGAACTCATATATGAAACTGCAAAACTATTAACTGCAGTATGTAATCTATCACTTAAATCAGGCTCTGTACCAGAAGACTTGAGGACATCTGATACAATGGAGATTTTCTTTAAAGGCTCTAGAGGCGATCCTGGAAATTAGATGCAGTAATAAATAACTTCAATACTGGGTAAACTGGTTGAAACCACAGTAAAGAACAGAATTATCAGACACATAAATGAACATGATATGTTGGGGAAGAGTCAACACATCTTTTGTAAAGAGAAACTCTGCCTCCCCAATCTATTATAATTCTTTGAAGGTGTCAGCAAGCATGTGGACAAGGGAGGTCTAATTCATATAGTATAGTTGTTCGACTTTCAGAAAGCCTTTGATAAGGACACACACCAAAGGCCCTTAAGCAAACTAAGCAGTCATGGGATAAGAGGGAGGGTCGCCTCATGGATTAGTAAATCATGGATTAAAAGGATAGAAACAAAGGGTAGAAATCAATCAGTTTAAACAATAGAATGAAGGAAATAGCAGGGTCCACAAGGATCTGTACTGGGACCTGTGCTGTTCAACATTTTTATAAATGGTCAGGAAAAGTGGGTAAACAGTGAGGTGGCAAAGTCTGCAGATAACACAAAATTACTCAAGATAGTTAAGACCCAAAGCTGACTGGAAAGGGATCTTACAAAGGGATCTCTCGAGGCTGGGTAACGAAATGGCAGTTAAACATGAATGTTGATACGTGCAAAGTAATGCATACTGGAAAACATAATCCTATCTATTCATACAAAATGATGGGCTCCAAATTAGCTGTGACCACTCAAGAACGAGATCTTCGAATCATCATAGCTAATTCTCTAAAAAAATCCACTCAATGTGCAGCAGCAGTCCAAAAAAGCTAACAGAATGTCAGGAATCATTGAAAGGGATACATAGTAAGACAGAAAATATCACAGTGCCACAATATAAATCCATGATACGCCCACGCCTTGAACACTTCATGCAGTACTGGTTGCCCCATCTCAAAAAAACAAAAAACAAAGAGAGAGATTAGAATTAGAAAAAGTACAGAGGGGTGCAATAAAAATGATTAGGGATATGGAACAGCTTCTATACAAGGAGAGATTAAAAAATCTGGGGCTTGGTCTCCACTACAGATTTATGTCAGTATAACTATATGGTTCAGGAGTGTGAAAAACCCACACCCCTGAGCAATGCAGTTATACCGACTTATCCCCTGACAGTTTCCTCCATCAACATAGCTGCCACCTCTCGGGGAGGTGGAATACCTACGCCAATGGGAGAAGCTTAGTTTCTTCACTAAGTGCTACAGTGGTGCAGCTGCGCTGCTATGCAGTATTTGTAGACAAGCCCTGGGACTGTTCAGTTTAGAAAAGAGACAACTAATGGGGGGATACAGAAAGAGGTATACAAAATCATGGATGGTGTGGAGAAACTGAAGAGGGAAGTGTTTTTACCCCTTTGCATAACCCAAGACCTGGGGTTACCCAATGAAATTAATAGGCAGCAGTTTAAAAACAAACATAAGGAGGTACTTTTTGTGCACAGTCAACCTGTGGAACTTGTTGCCACAGCACGTGGTGAAGGCCAAACATATAACTGGGTTTAAAAAAGAATTAGGCTCATGGAGGATAGATCCATCAATGGCTAGTAGCCAAGATGGTCAGGGATGCAACCCCATGCTCTGGGTATCCTTAAACCTCTGACTACCAGAAGCTGAGACTAGACAACAGGATGGATCACTTGATAATTGCCTTGTTTCATTCATTCCCTCTGAAGCATCTGGCACCAATCACTGTCGGACGACAGGATATTGGGCTAGATCAGGGGTGGGCAAACTTTTTGGCTCTAGGGCCACATCGGGGTTGCAAAACTATATGGAGGGCCAGGTAGGGAAGGCTGTGCTTCCCCAAACAGCCTGGCCCCTGCCCCCATCTGCCCTCTCCCACTTCCTGCCTCCTGACTGCCCCCCTCAGAATCCCTGACCCATCCAACCCCCCTGTTCCTTGTCCCCTGACCGCCCCGTCCTGGGACCCCTGCCCCTAACTGCCCCTTGGGACCCCACCCTCTATCGAACCTCCCCTTCTCCCTGTCCCCTGACTGCCCCAACCCCTATCCACACCCCCGTCCCCTGACTGCCCCCCCCGAACCTCTGACCCATCCAACCCCCCCACACTCCCTGACTGCAGCCCCGAGACCCCCTGCTCCCCACCCCCTTACCATGCCAGAGCCAGCCACGCCACCGTGCTGCCCGGCAAAAGCGGCGGGCCAGAGTGCTGGCAGCGCAGTGTGCTCAGGCTGTGGGGGAGGGAGGATAGTGGGGGAGGGGCCAGGCAGGACGGTCCGGCAGGCCAGATGTGGCCCGTAGTTTGCCCACCTCTGGGCTAGATGGACAATTGGTCTGACCCGTATGGCCGTTCTTATGTAGCTTTGTATGTTATTGTGAACTTGGTATGAAGTAATCAACATTTTAAAAAGGCTAGAGCACCAGGTCCGATGCAACTGTTGCACTTTGGCTCCCATATATAAACCTTAGTTTGACAGACTACACTTACTGTTGAAATGAAATGTTTAGAGTACTTTTTGAGTTTGACATCAGTTTGAAGTTTCTTTATTATTGTTAAGGACCATTATACAGTGGGAACACCACTTTAAAAAAAAAATTCTGTATCAAAAACTTGTGCATCAATGCAATACAAGATCTTTCCTTAGATTACACTGCATAGTACTCCCTTATGAAAGATTTGCCACAGTTGCTCATGTAGAACAGTACATCTTATCCATTCAGTCGTCCCATGTTGGTTTTAATGGTTCTGTTTGAGCAATAAGGTGCTATTCAACATGATAAGTGACTGTTTTACACCAGCTGAGGCTCTGTCCTGCATCTAGAAAGTCTATAACTTTTGGTTTGATAGAAAGTGCAGTTTAAAGTTCTCGAAATGAATAACATCTGTAAGCAATTACTTTAATCTTCTAGCAGATGCTTCTAGTAAATAGTTCAGCAGCAGAATATAACCCATTTTGTTACAGAGAAATTATAGAGTACTTCAGTGGTATAAATGCAATTTGAAACCAGCTTGAATAAATATGCAGTTGTAAGAAAAGAAAATACAAATTTGTGTTGTTGGTTTCCAAGTAAAAAAGGATAATACATGAAATGCAGAAGGGTAATTTGGGCTACAGAGGTTTTAGGAGGATCTTTAAAAAGCCAAAGTCCAATGCAAAAATAGAACATATTCTACAAAGATGTCTTGTTTCTAAAATGTAATTAGTATTTCTTTTAACTGGTTAACAAAGTAACTTGTTTAAAAAGTGACTTTTACCTCTTAAAAACTAAGACAAATGTTATTTCAGAGCAGAATTGTTAAAAGAAAAACCATGCACAAGCTGTTACATTATGTACACCACACAGATCAGTGCACAGCAACCCTAAAACATGCATCCTATTTCTAAATGCAGATTTATTTCTGAAATGCTCAGAGTACATTGTATAAATTAGCATTTTTGATTTTTACATTAAAACATGCCTTTTAATAATTCCAATTAAATTTGGGCATGTGCTATTGCTCACTTTCAAATTCGCACAACAGATTTAGCTGGCTTGGAAAAGCACTGTTGTTACAAGTTGTTATAAGACGATCTTATAAAGTTGTTATAAGAAGGTTTTAAATGAAATAGGATAATTTAGAAAAAAGGCCTCTGCAGAGTGTCTCTTTAGCCCAAAATAAAGTAAGTACAGTAAGGTCCAGGCTATTCAGTAGCCCGTAGGAACAGGAGGAAAGTCATGCGACACATTAATATAGAAATCATAGAGAAGATTCTCAGTTAGGTAAGAAAAACTATTCTGCACAAATACACGATGTGAAATACTCTGCTGAAGAATCACTTTGTACTTTCCATCTTTACTTAAAGCAGTTTTGAAACAAAATGGTTAGAGACCTACCTGGTTAGCAAAATTCAGCAAGAACCACCACTAATGAGGACTGCACTTTTCAAGTGCTGTGTGTCAGCTGTGGTAGAAATAAGATATTCGCTTAACTCAAAACACAGCTGAGAGCAACGTACATGTGTAATCTCCATGAAATGGTGCAAAACAGCAGCAGACAGCGAATTACAGCTCTCTGATTCACCATTTGCACATTATATAGCCAAGCAAGTGGAAAGCACTGAACTTACCAATACTCTGACTATTTGAACAGTCTTTGCATATATGTGTGAAGAACAGAGCAGTACCTACATTAAATGTAAACTAGCAAAAGGTGTGCAATGCTCACCTATGCAAATAGCGACATGATTAGCCAGTTTGCTACTATAAACTTACTAATAACCAAAAAAGCACAGAATATATCACCACTTAAAACTCTCGCACCAAGCCAGCTACTGCAAGTACTTGCTGCAAATTGTAAAGAAGTGTTGAAACTTGTCTGCATTCTGGTATCTTGGGTAATTGAAAGTTGACAGTATGACCCTTTCTGGGTAGCAAAACCCCCATGAGGTGAAGAGTTATTTCAGATTTACACTATTGTAACTCAGATCGAAATCTGGCCCACTCATATACAGGAAAGATGATAGCGAAAATGAAATAATCACAGGCTACAGTGCATCTCACACACACACAAGTTGTGGCCCTTGCACCATTTCTCTCTTCATTTTTTAAGCCCCTAGTGCCTGTGGAGGGAACCATGCTCTCCAATGGTATCCTGGCCAGCCCTTTCAGAGACAGAAGCGAGGACGGAGTTCCAAAAACCCTCCTCCCTGCTTCTTAAACCTATGAAGTGGTTTGGCCAGAATCTCACCCCAAGAGGAGAAAAGACATAAATACAGACTTATTTGTGTTCAGATCTTTATTTTCTATTTATATTCTTAAGCGACAGTGTCCTGAAGACAGTCTGACTGATCCAAGACTCTCTGGCAATAGACCTCATGGGAAACACCTCTTGTCATAATGTTATGGGGACTATCTGAACAAACTACCCGGAGCCCTCTGGATTGACTATTGCTGATCATATGCCAAATGCAGGACAGCTATGGAGGACAGGTGGAATCAAATGGTCAAAGCATGGCTAGGAGTTGGGACTGATATGAGGGAGGAGTACAACATGCTGAAAACCAAGACTAGCCCTGAGGAATCAAGCCCTTCTTGCTCTTGGAAGATTAAGTTTACCACAGCCTTGTTTGTGCTCATTCACTTGGTCAATCTTGAATAGTCCTTCCAAGGCTAATTAGACAATAGACAATCTTCAATAGTGAGTCAGAGCAGAGACTCAGCACCTTGCCTCACCCTTTATAATTTACCTACACATGGACAATACAAATACCAAATGTTTATCTATCTAGTTATGGACTAAAGCTTTGTCTAAAACAAAGACCTGCACTGGAACTGCCAAAACTCTCTTCTCTTCTATTTATTTATTTTTGACAAAGCGGATAGACTCAGGAACCTCTAGTACTGAACTCACACATCAAAACAAATGTTAAGCAACTCTTAGCACTTCAGGATGAATTTCTTCTCAGTCAGAATGGGATGTATATTTAGGGCCTATCCAAAGTGCTAAAGTCAACAGAAATTTTTCCACTGATTTCAATGGATTTTTGAAAGGTCCTATAGGTTAAGTGGTTTGAAAAGAAAAGAAAAGAAAAGAAAAGAAAAATACCCCAATCACACCCATGACCCTCTTCTTCATTCCTCACAAGACAGAATACATGTTTTCTAAACTTAAGGGTTGATCCAAAACCCACTGAAATCAATTCAAAGACTCCTGTTGTCTTCAATGGACTTTGAAACTGATCCCTGGTACAGCTCTTCAGATATGAATCAAGCCCTAGTAAAAGCAGAACCACCATTGCAAGTTTCTTCAAGGAAACATGAGAAGTTGATCTTGACCCAGTCGCATGCCAGACTATTCTTCTGCACCTGAGCCGTTCCACTACACTCTGCTTTGTTATCCTCTACAAGAAACGGAAGAAAATTTTGCATAATACTAATACATGAAGAGTAGCTTATTTTTAAACCACTGTTTGTAAAGTGTTTGCACTGTAGCTTTAAAGCAGAGTTCAAAATAACCACCCATAAATCATAAGCCAAAAGGATCCTAGCCAATAGCCCCGCCCTTATATCATGGGCAAGTCTCTGCTAGTCTGGGTTCAGCTGGTATGTATTTTGCAGGGTAGCATTACATACTGTTGCTGCAGTGATATAATCAGATATCTTACTAAAGCAACTTCATTAAACCATACTTAAGCAAGCTCAATAAAAAAATAGACAACATCTAAGTGTAGCACTTTTGGAGCACAAGTAACTTTGGGAGAAACTCAAATTGTATTATCAGTTAGAAAATAAAATTAAAAAGCCAGAGCACATTCTGGAACAACATACATTATTGTTATTTTCAGAACCGTGAACATGCTGATACACATTGCATTTTGGCTTAGATTGGTTTTATTAATACATGCTAAGTTTTTCCAAGCATGGGGAATGCTCTTTTCCTTTTCATTTACTATTTAACACAACAAAGAAAGAGAAAGTGAACTGAGATTCACTAAGCCCTGGTCTACACTGGGGGATCTATCTAAATTACGCAACTTCAGCTGCGTGAATAACGTGGCTGAAGTCGACGTACTTAGACTTACTCACCGCGGTGTCTTCACTACGGTGAGTCGACTGCTGCTGCTTCCCAGTCGACTCCACCTGCGCCTCTCACGGCGGTGGAGTACAGGAGTCGACGGGAGAGCGCTCGGGGGTCGATTTATCACGTCTAGACTAGACGCGATAAGTTGGCTCCCGCTGGATTGATTGCTGCCTGCCGATCCAGCGGTTAGTGTAGACATACCCTAAGACAGAGTCAATGCAGTTCAACATACAGCAGCTGAGCAATCCAACTATGAATTAAGGCTGGTATTTTCAAATACACCTAAGGAAGATAACAGCAAAGTATCGCTGAATGGCAAGGGGAGTTGTACTGTTAACTGCCTTAGATGCTTTTGAAAATCTAAAACTTGAATAGTTAAAATTTAGCACTTATATAAATCTTTGCACAATTGGGGCCTAAATTAACAAATCAGTGTCTGGAAAATTAAACTGAAAATAAAATTTCGTAATGCCTAATTCATAAAGAGACTCCTGTCCTACATGCTGTTTGAAAAAATAATAAATAAATCACCAGTTTATGCCTATCCTTACTGTTCACTCCCACTCAGAAACAATGGAAGTGGTAACAGAATCGCAGACCACGTGTAGAATGTGTAGGTTTAATTTAAACGAAGCAAATACTGCATGCAATAGTTCAATAATAGACTTGGAGTCAGGTCTCCTGCGATCTATTCCTGTCTCTCTCACTGCTTTGTGGTATGATCCTGGGTAAATCCCTTGGGGCCTGATCCTGCAGAGAGCTCTGTGAAGATGTTAGGGTCCACTGACATGTAACATTGCAGAATCAGGGTCTAACAGTCTCTGTGCTTCAATTTACCCAAGAGCTAAATAGCTATAATGTTTACTCTTGGGGGAATTCTGCACCACTGAGCAAGGGCAGAACTAACGTCCCCGGCAGATTTTACTCTTTCCCTGTGGAATAATTGATTCGCATGCCCCTCCCAGGCAGGGTCCTGAGCAGGCGCATCTGGTTTGGGAATCAGGAGCAGCCACGGAGCATAGGTGCTGGAACTAGGGGTGCTGCCACATCCTCTAGCTTCAAGTAGATTCCATTATTTACGGGGTTTACTGTTTGGTTCAATGGCTCTCAGCACCCCCACTATAAAAATCGTTCCAGCACCCCTGCCGGGGAGTCATAAATTATCACCTCCAGGGGTGCGACTGGGTGTGCGTGCAAGCTTCTGTCTCTCTCGCTCACTATTGAAGCGTTCCTGGAGCCAGGGAAAAGCAGGGTTGGGAACGCCCCAGCCAGGGCTGCCTACTGTGCGCTGGGCACCAGCTGCAGAGAGACTTCCTCTTTCCCTGCACAGGCCCCTCCTGGGACAGGGACTGGGTCAGACTCACTCCCAGGAACCTCCCCTGGCTGCCCCCATTGCTCCCCAGCCACAGGTGGAAGGATCATTGTATGGGGAGCTGCCCCCATCTGCCAAACCCCCATGCATCTGGACCCCCACCCCTGAGCACCCTGCACTTGAACCTCCACCCCGCTGAGCCCCACCCCTGCTGCACCTGGACCACCTCGCCAAGCCCCCACACCTGGACCCTCACCCACTGAGCCTCTACCAGCTGCACTCAGACCCCCGACCCCCACCAAGCCCCACTCCCTCAGCACCTGGACTCCACCCCCACTGATCTAGAAAAAAAATCCTCTCAGATCTGATTAGGAATGCTTTTATTCTATTTCTGATGTTTCACGTTCTAAATAGCTGCCATTCTTTTCTAGAGATTCACTTTCTGAATAGAAAATCATAGGTGTTAAAATTGGCATTTTTCAAAATCTAGCACAGTTTATATAGGGGAATCCAACCTCCCCCAGCTTGAAAAGTTTGGGACCATTAATACTACCAAGAAATCCTGTTGGCTAAGAGGTGCATATGAAAATTGTCATTGTGACACATGATCTAACTTTACTATATGTAGACTGCCACTGTTTACATAATATTTGTATACCAGAAACACTATTACCATAAACATGGAGAATGTCTATATAAATGAAGACAATGCAGTAATAATTTAAAGTAATGCATATTTTATATTATCTAAAACTAAGTGTATATAACACTTGGATAAGATCAAAACAAATAAGCTCACCAATAATTAATTTTTCCCTACAAATCTACAGCCTTGATTTTAAGATCTATTTAAATTCTCTACTCTTTTCCTAAATATCTATAATCTAAATTACCTGTAGACACTCAGCATTTCCAGTACCTCTTGTTGATAGGCATGGAAAATTGCAGAGAGCAACTTCTTCAGAATCTTTGTCACTCTGAAACTGTCATTGCTATCTGAAATGCTTAACTATATGGTGTATTCTACTCCCTCATTCCCTGCTGTGAAATGGCATGGATGGGTTAAGTTGAACAGCAAACAAAGTGAACTGTGGTTTTGTAAGCACATGGCTAGAAGTAAGGAAAAAACAGCTTTATATAGTAGCTCTTTCTTTGAGAAGAAAGAAAGAAAGAAAGAAAGAAAGAAAGAAAGAAAGAAAGAAAGAAAGAAAGCTCATAAAAATGAATGAAAAAAATGTTAGCCTAATTAATTTCAACCTCAAATGAGTTTAAAATTCAACTTCAGCCCAAATCACATGAAAGCAGGAGACAGTTTAAAGCAGTACACATTATACAATTAACCCCAACAGAAACTGGTATTTTGTTATTATATTTAACCGGTCTAACAAGTTATTCAACCATCTCTCCAGCCCTCTTCTAGCTTAATTTGTTTGAGTAGTCTGAATAATATACAGTGGTTTCATTTTACATGCCTACTGCTTACAGTGTTATACAACAGACGGGTAAAATCCATGTACACCAGGAAAGCAAACAAACATGTATTATGAAAATATCGTTCAAGGCAACAGACACAATAAAAGGAGACAAAATTGTTCTATGTCCATTTACTCAGGGCATTACAGATTAAGAAGCATGTATACATGTTCCTCCATCTTGAAAGAGATTGCATAAGAATCCTCCCATGACAGACTTTACCTGTTGAAGCATTTCTTCAGTAGCATTAAGTTTCAGCTGATGCCCCTCAAGACAGACCTCTAGGTCCCGGATTTTCTCTCCTTGGGCCTCCACCTGATCTGTGAGGACACTCACCTGTAATTTGAGAACAAGGCAAGGAGAACACTTTTGAACTTACTGTAAATAAATGTCAGCTAACCTTATTAACCAAACAGTCCAGCACACAACGTATTTTTATATCCAGTCTGTCACTGAAAGTCCTTAAAAGTTTCACGTTCCTGAGTAATGTATCATCTTCCTCTGGCAAAACAAACAGGAATTTTGAATCTTACCTCAAAGCCTGTCTCACAATATCTTTGCTTTGAAAACATCAGTCACCTTTCTTGTACTTGTTTTAAAATAAAAAACACTAAAGACACATCATCTCTGGAAGACTATGTACAAGCAGCCTGAGTAAATCATATACCAATGTGTACAGTAAACAGTCTCTTTTTTAAAAAATAGCATAGAATACTCTTAATATTTTAAGTGGTATCAGAACATGCATTGTTATTTCAGCTTCTGTTAGCACTTCACTCCTTAAAGTGGATAAAAAATAAAACTGTTCTTCAGGAAACTAACCAATTAAAGTACTTCTTACAAGAACCTGAGAACAATTTACCTATCAATAAAGCTTTCTGAAGCTATAAAAGAATGTAATATGTAAAAGGCATGTTTTAGCCTTGACAAAGCTCTACTCCACAAAAATTTCCAAGCTTCACAAGCCAAAACATGAATGCAAAAGAACTGAAATACAAGGGATGAATTGTTGTGAAGGAAACAATTCGTAATACTCTTAAGGAACTGTAAGAATGGTGGTACAAACTGGTTTACAAAAGAGTAAACTGTAATAAGAAAAGCCCAATAGCTTAACTCAGACACTTATTAAAACTCAAAAAATTTATTCAGCATAACATTACAGAGATTTGAAAATCCACCCTGTAGGCCTAGGTCAGAGGTCTCAAACTCAAATGACCATGAGGGCCACATGAGGACTAGTACATTGGCCCGAGGGCCGCACCATTGACCCCACCCCCCGCTGCTGGGGCCCCGCCCCCACTTCACCTCTTCCGTGAGGCCCTGCCCCTGCCCCGCCTCTTCCAACCCCTTCCCTGCCCCCATTCCAACCCCTTCTCTGAACACGTGCCGTATGTTTGAGACTCCTGGCCTAGGTGATGCAGCCCATGCTGCATAATCTTATATATTTGTTCATTATTGTTATTAATTGTATTTGGGTAGCCGTAAGAGACCCAGTCGTGGACTAGGACCCCATTGTGCTAGGTGCTGTACAAACATAGAACAAAAATGACAGTCTTTAAAGAGCTCATAATTTATGCACAACAATCCCTGCAAAAACAAATAGCAAGGATTAAACTGCAGATTTAACTTCTAATTTCTTGGCACCAATATAATTAAAATCAGACTGAAATTTGTGTGACGAGTTCATTTTTGTTTAAGTTTTCTCTCTCTTTCCAAAAGTGGCTATAAAGGAATGAATGAGATTCCACAGAACAAGGCATTGTGAAAGATGCACACTGCATCTTTGGAAGTTAAATTTCAGGGCTTCTCACATCCTTAACAATGCTGATATTTAAACACTTTAGAAATGAAGTGCAGAGTGGCCAAGTTTTGTGCTGTTTGAAGCACGGTGTTTAAAACAAATAATTTAATAAGTAAATTTCCACATTTTCAATTAATTTGCATGTAACCACTTATGGTAAACAGACCCTGTCCCAAGCCACAGCAGGCATAGGACAGGGAGCTTCACAAAACTCAGTGTAGTTGGGGGCATGGGGGGGGGCAGTACTGGGCCCCCCCGATCTTCTCTCTCCACACTGCCACCACTGCCAGAGCCTCCTTTCCCGTTCAGATCCAGCATGGGGAGAGGCTGCCTGGCTGATGTAGAGCAGGCACAACATGGTGGCCCCTGGCAGACAAGAGGAGCATCTGCAGCCAAGCTTGCTGAATGACGTCTTTGCTGAATTGCGGGAATGTGTTGCAGAGCTAGCAAATGCTTGAGTGTCATGCCAGAAACACGGTTAAAAATCTTCTGTAATAATTTTATGCTAAAACATAGTCCCACATCAGGATTTCTGAATTTGTATCCCTAATTTCGTAGCCTCGCCTCATCTAGGGTGACCAGACAGCAAATGTGAAAAACTGGGACGGGGTTTGGGGGGTAATAGGAGCCTATGTAAGAAAAAAACCCAAAAATCAGGACATCCGGTCACCTTACCCTCACCATATAGAGTCAAGTGGTTCAATATGTATCAGCTACCATAAGCAAGAATTTGACTCTCTTTCCCTATCCTGGGCGAATAAATCCTTCAGCCCTGGATCATTAGTTTGCTACAAACACTTCATTCTTAGAATTTATTAAGCCCTGGTTATTACTTTAGACAGGATGTAACTTCAGGCTTCTAAACTCCTGTTAAACACAACCTTACCTTTGCTGTCATGCCCAGCTCCAGCATAACAACAATTAGATAAGCTGATGTCCTTGAGGAGGATCTCCAAAACCTTCAGTCGAGCATGAACCCAGCAAGAGATATGGGTTCTATAGGGAAAGCTGCTGCTGCTTAAATACTTAATTAGGTTTCCATTTTTTCCGTGAAATGAAGATGATAGGTAAAGGGACAGATGGGAAGGGAGGTGGTGAGTGGAGATAATGGGACAGGAAGAAAAAGGGCCAATGTATAGAATCCTCCTTTTTAGTTTGCTCCCTGCAGCTGTCACTATAAGAGAGAATGCAAGTTCTATTTAAAGGATTACGGTGTAACTGGGTAAACACTGTAATCCCCAAGGAAAAGGTGACCTGCATAGGCATTTAATAAAATCCCAGCAGCTTCAGAAGTATGTGCTGAATGTTCCAATAGCTAAGCTAAGAGGCACATTAGAAGCTTAAAACGACATTGTTTCTCCTCTGTTAGGTCTCACATCTGCCAGTCGCGCTAGGAATCACTGGGTTGTACATAGAGCAATGTTCCCGCATACACTACACTCCTCAGTCATCAAAACCCACTAAAGCCTATAGAGTATAGAGAAAGTCCTTGTCTTTTAACTCACTTGCTTGGTTTTGCACATGTTTATTGTTTGAGATCCCAAAGGGTATAACTTTGAAAAACTAGGCAATACAGGAGAAAAGAAGCACTTGTATGAACTCCCATAAACTGTCTTGGGGCTACAACGAGACGTCATGGCTGATGTGGCATCTCTAACCTATATTGCACATTTGGCAACACTGAGAAGCACTGGTCAGTGGTGAGGCTTGATGGGAGAGAATTTAACTCTGAAAGGTTTAATGCAGAGATGTTTGAGTCAGCCCACTCAATATAGGGTAGAGGTAGGGGGCACTGCCTTTCCCACTGCTTCATCTCCAGCCGCTTTGTGTGGACTAGGAATGCTCTAAGCAGCCTAGGTTGCTTAACCTTGTGCCAATGGACTACGGTCCCTAAGAGATCATACACCATCTAGGGATAGCAGGAGAGCAGTGTGCACCAGTCACTCCCTCATCTGACCTTGTCCTCTGCACCACGGAGGCTTTAGGCGCCAACTTCGTGGGTGCTCTGGGGCTGGAGCACCCACAGGGAAAAAATGGTAGGTGCTCAGCAGTCCTACTGATCAGCTCCTCCTCCTCCACCCAGTGCTTCCCACCCACTGGCAGCCCTGCCGATCAGCACCTTCCCCTCACTCCCAGGGCCTCTCACCCATCCTGATCAGCTGTTCCAAGGTGTGCAGGAGGCACTGGGTGGGAGAGGGAGGAGCGAGGGCAGGGCACACTCAGGGGAGGGGGCGGAATGGGGCTGGAAGAGGTGGGGCAGGGGTGGAGTGGGGGTAGGCGCCTTTGTGGCTCAGGCTAAGAAGACACCACTGATTTAGACTGAGCGTTTTAGGGCAGCAATGGTCTTTTACAATGGGGCACTAGTCTTGGTTGGAGCCTTGTGAGTGCTACTGTAACTCAAACAGGTAATACTGTGAGGTGGTGTGGGAAAGTGAATGAGATTAATATGTTGAATAACCAACTCTGACTTGGCTTTCGGGAGCATTCAGAACAAATTTCTGAAGCAATTTCATTAAATTCCTTTGTAGACAGACCAAAGTAACTGTCTCAGCCATGCTTAGAACTAAACATTTATGGTTTTAAACAAAGTTTCTAACAGAAGTTTTACTGCTAAGGCTTTTGCCAATGGCAGTTCTAATTAGACAGGAATGAAAATTCAAACCAAGCCAAAAGAGTATGTCTCACAATAGGTTTACTGCTTATTTTATATTGGTAATGAGAACGTCACTCAGTTAATTAAAGCAAGTGTGAATAGAAGCACATGCAAAAGAAAACACGTTCATAGAAGCTAATTACTGAGATAACAGAGAATATAAACCCACATCTATTATGGATACGTGGACTAGGAGTCACTTGCAGAGGGAAAAGGATAGATAAAGATTGCGTATCTAGAAAGACTTCTGCTTTGGGCTTTAAGAACAGCTACTGTGCAGCCTAGTAAAGGAAGGGGGGGGGAATATTCAGAAAGACTCCAGGAGCTTGATTTTATCTTGTGCATAGTTTTATTTTCCCAAGAATAAAACTTATTCATGTGGGATAGAGGCCGGGCTTTTGAAAGAGGCTTGTAAACTGGGAAGCAGGAAACCTGAAAAAAACGGACCCTGTTTCAGACTTATTTTCTCCTGGATTTATTGCCAAATTCTCCCATCCCCTCAGATTTTTAAGGAAGTAAAACACCTCAGATACAATCCAAAGGCAAGGAATGATCACAGAACCTACTGCTCTCTCTGCTTCTTGACAGAGAAACAAGAATTGGGAAAGCCAGATGTTAAACATATTTCTGAAGAGGGATTGGGCAATGGGAATACAGTGATATTGAGGTCTGGCTGTGCTTCGACTCATGGAGTAGAGAAGAATTTGACAGCTGTAGAGTCTCATGTCACCTGGAGAGTGGAAGGAGTGTGTGTTGAGAAACCATGCCACTACGGAGGGTGCATCTTCCTGCCCTCTGGAACTTTCCCTTGATCCCAACTTTCCAGTTCCCTCATTTCTCCTGTTCCAAGTTCCCCACATTCTCCCTACGGCCACAGGACCACTGGATCTATCACCTCACCTTTGAATTCAGAGTATGCTGCTGAGCAACAAAACTATAGGACTTCTCAGATCACATTATATATTCTCATGCATGGAAGAACAACTATAATAGAAAAAGAGAGTGGGGCAACTGGATCCTCATATTCAGTCATAAATCCTGAGGGTCATATGCTATATGTCAAAATAACTCCACTTACTTCCATGGATTTACACCAGCGGAGGGGTCTGGCACTGAAGAAGAGAGAAAGTGAGTGTTTGTGGCAGGTGGGATCACAATGGTGGAAGCCCAGGAACACGGGAGAGAATTGGACACAAGAGCCAGACATCCAGTTCCTAGACAGTTATAGAAATTGGCACAAAAGCATGTTCTCCATAGAACCAACTGGGACAATCTCACAAACTCAGAGTAATCTCTTTGACCTGCCACATCTGGTCACACTACAGTGTCCGTTTTGTGGATTTTACATAATGCTGTGAATAAAGGCAACTGACTTGTCCACTATTTATGATTTGATTTTTCTTCTTGCTTAGTCATTCTCGTCTCTCCTATCTTTGTGTTACATACAAATATCAATCCAGCTGGTGGCCAGCCTGGTTAGCTGCAAGCCTTCCTCATATCCAATGGCAATTTTATATTCAATGGCCAGTAAATGTTTCTTACACTGAACATATTCTTATTGATCTAACAGAACCAAGGTGTTTGGCTTCTTGTCTCTTTTGGGACTCCCTTTAACTTTTATCCATTGAATAGCAAATATGTTGATAGTACGCTACTATACATACCTGCAATATGAGGGACTCTTTATCACCCTCTAATCGTGCCAGTCGTTCTTGATAGGTTTCATTGTTAGCAGAAGAATGATGATTCACCTGAGACTGAAGATAATGATATACTAAGAATTTAAACAAATAACTGAAATGAAAATGTCAAGCAACAGCAAACATAATGAAAAGTAATACAGAACCAGGGGAGTTGCAATAATGCAAAATAAATACACATATTATACTGAATATGATCCTGCAAAGAGCAACCTGGTATGCCATAAGCAGTTTGGAGACTCCTTTTATGTGCAGCTGAATTTTAGATCCCTAGAAATAAGAAGTTATCAATACTTCTGCACACCCAAAGATCAAGAATGACATCCAGTAGAACTTCATGTCACTCCTGGCCTTTGCGCATACTAACACTTTTCCAAATTCAATGGAATACCGATTGTGGCCTGAACTGGAATCAGTGTACCATCCACCATTAGAAAGCCTGTAAGGTATTACATGGCAGGCATTTCTTTCTGCTGTCCATTTGTTTTCATTTGTCATGCAAACTTTCACTGAAAATATCACAAATAGGTTGGAAATTCATAAATGCAAATATCTGTGCTGACATGCAAATTTTGACAGAACATCCTGGTAGCACAACCCCTGAAAATACATGTTTATTATTAGACCAAAAATATGAAAGAATCCAGCCTCCACAGTGATCAGCAGCAACTTTCTGAAGAAAAGCAGCAAATCCTATAGAAAATGAACAGAGGTGAGCCTAACTGAACCTCTAGCTTTGGACACCTGCAAACTTTGGAATGTTAAAAATTCACTTCAAGCACCAGTCTTTGACTCTTGGACCCAACAGTGGAAATGATACAAACTAAGAGCCATGAAGACTATGCACAGAAGCATACTGAATTGTGGTACTTCGACATCCTTAGTCAATAAGACTTTGTATTAATTATAGATCATGCAGGAAAGCCATTTAAGAATCCACTTTACATTTTTAAAGTAATTCCAGGGTATAGCTTACTTTGCAATTAAGTCCCTATAAAAAGGCTACAGGAAAATATGGCATTTTCTCTATTATTATTATGAATTTATTACAAATATATCTTATAATGCTTATAATAGAGAAAATGAAAGTTTAACAATATACAATATAAGTTCAGGCTTTAAAAACCCTGCCTAGAAATAAATCCTTACATAATATTCTTCCAACATGTAAGACTCTACAGAATCTACTTCAAGTCCTTTGCTTTGTTTTTTCTGTTGAAGTAGACCACAAAAAGCTACCTTGTATTTTATAGGCTACAGCTTAGAGGATGCATTTTTAAGCAACATAATTACGATAAAACCAATGCAAGGAGAAAAATGAATTCCTTGTTAATGGGTTATTATCACCTTGTTCAGCGAGCAACTTATCAGAAACTACTGCAGCTGTTTAATTAGATTTCTAAAGTAAACTCACTGTGCAGAGGCGATAGGAAAAAAGCAAATGTCACATTAGAACAGTATTAAATGCCATTGTCGGTGACCATGCAATTATGGGCCTTAATAACAATCAACAGTGCAACAGTGTCTGCAGTGGTACTGAAAGCAAGACAGTGAAAAGCTGTGAAATTTATGCAAATGAACAATCTGTATACAACAGCACAATCTACTGAAATACTGCCTGATTCTGCTTCCACTGAAAGTCAACTGCAAAACTCCCTTTGCCTTCGATGATGCAGGAGCAACTCCACAAATCAGTAATTTTTGAAGAATGTATGGCAAATTGCTATGATAGCAGATACTGCACTACGCAACGGCAGGAAAAGACAGTCCTATGGACAAGTCACTAGGGCCAGATCTTCAGTGTGTGTAAATAAGTGTAGCTCCATTGATTTCAACATAGCTCTGCCAATTTGCACAGTCAGAGGATCTGTCCCTTCTGCCGCCCCTCCGATATGTAAAGGGTTTTCGACCCTTTGTTTTTTTTATTTCAGTTGTATGCTCTTGTTGGCCTCTTACTATGATTTGGTAAAAGGGTAAACAGTGAGGTGGCAAAATTTGCAAACGATATAAAACTACTCAAGATAGTTAAGTCCAAAGCAGACTGCGAAGAGTTACAAAGGGATCTCACAAAACTGGGTGACTGGGCAACAAAATGGCAGATGAAATTCAATGTTGATAATGTAAAGTAATGCACATTGGAAAACATAATCCTAACTGTACATTAAAATAGAAATTTGATGGGATCTAAATTAACTCTTACCACTCAAGAAAGAGATCTTGGAGTCACTGTGGATAGTTCTCTGAGCCCTGGTCTACACTAGGACTTTAGGTCGAATTTAGCAGCGTTAAATCGATGTAAACCTGCACCCATCCACACGATGAAGCCCTTTATTTCGACTTAAAGGGCTCTTAAAATCGATTTCCTTACTCCACCCCTGACAAGTGGATTAGCGCTTAAAATCGGCCTTGCCGGCTCGAATTTGGGGTACTGTGGACACAATTTGACGGTACTGGCCTCCGGGAGCTATCCCAGAGTGCTCCATTGTGACCGCTCTGGACAGCACTCTCAACTCAGATGCACTGGCCAGGTAGACAGGGAAAGAACCGCAAACTTTTGAATCTCATTTCCTGTTTGGCCAGCGTGGCAAGCTGCAGGTGACCATGCAGAGCTCATCAGCAGATGGGGCCATGATGGAGTCCCAGAATCGCAAAAGAGCTCCAGCATAGACCGAACGGGAGGTATGGGATCTGATCGCTGTATGGGGAGAGGAATCCGTGCTATCAGAACTCCGTTCCAGTTTTCGAAATGCCAAAACCTTTGTCAAAATCTCCCAGGGCATGAAGGACAGAGGCCATAACAGGGACCTGAAGCAGTGCAGCGTGAAACTTAAGGAGCTGAGGCAAGCCTACCAGAAAACCAGAGAGGCGAACGGCTGCTCCGGGTCAGAGCCCCAAACATGCCGCTTCTATGATGACCTGCATGCCATTTTAGGGGGTTCAGCCACCACTACCCCAGCCGTGTTGTTTGACTCCTTCAATGGAGATGGAGGCAACACGGAAGCAGGTTTTGGGGATGAAGATGATGAGGAGGAGGAGGAGGTTGTAGATAGCTCACAGCAAGCAAGCGGAGAAACCGGTTTTCCCGACAGCCAGGAACTGTTTCTCACCCTGGACCCGGTACCCCCTGAACCCACCCAAGGCTGCCTCCTGGACCCGGCAGGCGGAGAAGGGACCTCCGGTGAGTGTACCTTTTAAAATACTATACATGGTTTAAAAGCAAGCATGTGAAAGGATTACTTTGCCCTGGCATTCACGGCTGTCCTGGATGTACTCCCAAAGCCTTTGCAAAAGGTTTCTGGGGAGGGCAGCCTTATTGCGTCCTTCATGGTAGGACACTTTACCACTCCAGGCCAGTAACACGTACTCGGGAATCATTGTACAACAAAGCATTGCAGTGTATGTTTGCTGGCGTTCAAACAACATCCGTTCTTTATCTCTCTGTGTTATCTTCAGGAGAGTGAGATATAATTCATGGTCACCTGGTTGAAATAGAGTGCTTTTCTTCAGGGGACACTCAGAGGAGCCCGTTCCTGCTGGGCTGTTTGCCTGTGGCTAAACAGAAATGTTCCCCGCTGTTAGCCACGGGGAGGGGGGAGGGTTGAGGGGGTAGCCACGCGGTGGGGGGGAGGCAAAAGGCGACCTTGTAA
Organism: Chelonia mydas; assembly: GCF_015237465.2. NCBI lineage: Eukaryota > Metazoa > Chordata > Testudines > Cheloniidae > Chelonia > Chelonia mydas. The sequence continues at coordinate 40,393,203 of NC_051246.2, forward strand.
CGAAAGCACATGTGCTATGTATGTAATGTTAACGGCAAGGTTTACCCTGAAAGAGTGTAGCCACTGTTTTATAAAATGTGTCTTTTTAAATACTGCTGTCCCTTTTTTTTTCTCCACCAGCTGCATGTGTTTCAACGATCACAGGATCTTCTCCTTCCCAGAGGCTAGTGAAGATTAGAAAGAAAAAAAAACGCACTCAAGATGAAATGTTCTCCGAGCTCATGCTGTCCTCCCACACTGACAGAGCACAGATGAATGCTTGGAGGCAAATAATGTCAGAGTGCAGGAAAGCACAAAATGACCGGGAGGAGAGGTGGCGGGCTGAAGAGAGGGCTGAAGCTCAAATGTGGTGGCAGCGTGATCAGAGGAGGCAGGATTCAATGCTGAGGCTGCTGGAGGACCAAACCAGTATGCTCCAGTGTATGGCTGAGCTGCAGCAAAGGCAGCTGGAGCACAGACTGCTACTACAGCCCCTGTGTAACCAACCGCCCTCCTCCCCAAGTTCCATAGCCTCCACACCCAGACGCCCAAGAACGCGGTGGGGGGGCCACCGGCCAACCAGCCACTCCACCACAGAGGATTGCCCCAAAAAAAGAAGGCTGGCATTCAATAAATTTTAATGTTGTAAACTTTTAAAGTGCTGCGTGGCATTTTCCTTCCCTCCTCCACCACCCCTCCTGGGCTACCTTGGTAGTCATCCCCCTATTTGTGTAATGAATGAATAAAGAATGCATGAATGTGAAGCAACAATGACTTTATTGCCTCTGCAAGCGGTGATCGAAGGGAGGAGGGGAAGGTGGTTAGCTTACAGGGAAGTAGAGTGAACCAAGGGGTGGGGGGTTTCATCAAGGAGAAACAAACAGAACTTTCACACCGTAGCCTGGCCAGTCATGAAACTGGTTTTCAAAGCTTCTCTGATGCGTACCGCGCCCTCCTGTGCTCTTCTAACCGCCCTGGTGTCTGGCTGCGCGTAACCAGCAGCCAGGCGATTTGCCTCAACCTCCCACCCCGCCATAAACGTCTCCCCCTTACTCTCACAGATATTGTGGAGCACACAGCAAGCAGTAATAACAGTGGGAATACTGATTTCGCTGAGGTCTAAGCGAGTCAGTAAACTGTGCCAGCACGCCTTTAAACGTCCAAATGCACATTCTACCACCATTCTGCACTTGCTCAGCCTGTACTTGAACAGCTCCTGACTACTGTCCAGGCTGCCTGTGTACGGCTTCATGAGCCATGGCATTAAGGGGTAGGCTGGGTCACCAAGGATACATATAGGCATTTCAACATCCTCAATGGTTATTTTCTGGTCTGGGAATAAAGTCCCTTCCTGCAGCTTTTGAAACAGACCAGAGTTCCTGAAGATGCGAGCGTCATGTACCTTTCCCAGCCACCCCACGTTGATGTTGGTGAAACATCCCTTGTGATCCACCAGAGCTTGCAGCACTATTGAAAAGTACCCCTTGCGGTTTATGTACTCGGCGGCTTGGTGCTCCGGTGCCAAGATAGGGATATGGGTTCTGTCTATGGCCCCACCACAGTTAGGGAATCCCATTGCAGCAAAGCCATCCACTATGACCTGCACATTTCCCAGGGTCACTACCTTGATATCAGCAGATCTTTGATTGCGTGGGCTACTTGCATCACAGCAGCCCCAACAGTAGATTTGTCCACTCCAAATTGATTCCCAACTGACCGGTAGCTGTCTGGCGTTGCAAGCTTCCACAGGGCTATTGCCACTCACTTCTCAACTGTGAGGGCTCCTCTCATCTTGGTATTCATGCGCTTCAGGGCAGGGAAAAGCAAGTCACAAAGTTCCATGAAAGTGCCCTTACGCATGCGAAAGTTTCGCAGCCACTGGGAATCGTCCCAGACCTGCAACACTATGCGGTCCCATCAGTCTGTGCTTGTTTCCCGAGCCCAGAATCGGCGTTCCACAGCATGAACCTGCCCCATTAGCACCATGATGCATGCATTGGCAGGGCCCATGCTTTCAGAGAAATCTGTCTCCATGTCCTGATCACTCACGTGACCGCGCTGATGTCGCCTCCTCGCCCGGTATCGCTTTGCCAGGTTCTGGTGCTGCATATACTGCTGGATAATGCGTGTGGTGTTTAATGTGCTCCTAATTGCCAAAGTGAGCTGAGCGGCCTCCATGCTTGCCTTGGTATGGCGTCCACACAGAAAAAAGGCGCGGAACGATTGTCTGCCGTTGCTCTGACAGAGGGAGGGGCGACTGACAACATGGCTTACAGGGTTGGCTTCAGGGAGCTAAAATCAACAAAGGGGGTGGCTTTACATCAAGGAGTATTTCAGGCAGGACTTCACGGAGGGTTCCAATAAGAAATGGTGCACCTAAGTTATTGTTCTTATTGGAACAAGGAGGTTAGCCTGGCCTCTGATTGATACATGGCTAGATTTACCTCGCTGCACCTTCTCTGTGAGTGACTACAGTGTGACCTAGAGGAATGAGTCCCCTAGATAGGGGAGGGGGGGAAGCAAATGAGTACAAAACAAATCTGGTCTACTTCTTGTTTTGATCCACTCCATCTATCTTTTACATCTTTGGCTGGCAGCAGACGGTGCAGAAGGACTGCATGCCATCCACATCTCATGGCTGCTCGGCAGAAGATGGTACAGTACAACTGCTAGCCATCCTCATCTCTTGCCTGCCCAGCAGAAGATGGTACAATACGACTGCTAGCCATCCTCATCTCTTGCCTGCCCAGCAGAAGATGGTACAGTACGACTGCTAGCAATCCGTATCGCCTGCCTACTCACCATAAGACGGTTCAATAGGACTGACTGCAGGACTAAAGAGAATGACCTGGTCAAGTCACTCCAAATTTAGTCCCTGCGCCCATGTCTGCCCAGGCGCTCCCAGCCGACGTGGCCAGGAGCACCTCGGACACGACGATGATGGCTACCAGTCGTATTGCACCGTCTGCTGCCAGAAGGCAATGGGTTGCTGCTACTGTGTAGCAATGCCGTACCGCGTCTGCCAGCACCCAGGAGACATACGGTGACGGTTACCTGAGCGGGCTCCATGCTTGCGGTGGTATGGTGTCTGCACAGGTAACTCAGGAAAAAAGGCGCGAAACGATTGTCTGCCCTTGCTTTCACGGAGGGAGGGAGGGAAGGGGGGCCTGACAATATGTACCCAGAACCACCCGCGACAATGTTTTAGCCCCATCAGGCATTGGGATCTCAACCCAGAATTCCAATGGGCAGCGGAGACTGCGGGAACTGTGGGATAGCTACCCACAGTGCAACGCTCCGGAAGTCGACTCTAGCCTCGGGACTGTGGAAGCACTCCGCCGAGTTAATGCACTTAGAGCATTTTCTGTGGGGAGACACACACTCGAATATATAAAACCGATTTCTAAAAAACCGACTTCTATAAATTCGACCTTATTCCGTAGTGTAGACATACCCTGAAAACACCCACTCAATGTGCAGCGGCAGTCAAAAAAGCTAACAATGTTGGGAACCATTAGGAGAGGGATAGATAATAAGACAGAATATATCATATTGCCTCTATATAAATCTGTTGCATGCCTACATCTTGAATACTGCATGCCTATCTGGTCGCCCTATCTCAAAAAAGATATATTGGAATTGGAAAAGATACAGAAAAGGGCAACAAAAATGACTAAGGTATGGAACAGCTTCCATATGAGGAGATTAATAAGACTGGGACATTTCAGCTTGGAAAAGAGATGATGAAGGGGGGATATGATAGAGGTCCCTAATGACCATCATGATTGGTGTGGAGAAAGTAAATAAGTATTATTTATTTTTTCGCATAATGCAAGAACTAGGGGTCACCAAATGAAATTCACACAGCAGGTTTAAAAGAAACAAAAGGAAGTATTTCTTCACACAATGCACAGACAACCTGTGGAACTCTTTGACAGAGGATGCTGAGAAGGCCAAGACTATAACAGGGTTCAAAAAAGAACTAGATAAGTTCATGGAGGATAGGTCTGTCAATGGCTATTAGTCAGGATGGGCAGGGATGCAAAACCATGCTCTGAAGTGTCCCTAGCCTCTGTTTGCTAGAAGTTGGGAATGGCGACAGGGGATGGATCACTTGATGATTACCTGTTCTGTTCATTCCCTCTGAAGCACCTGGCATTGGCCACTGTTGGGACAGGATACTGGGCAGGGGCTAGATGGATAATTGGTCTGACTCAGTATGGCCATTCTTATGTTTTTATATGTATGTATGTCCCCTTGTTCAATAAGGCCCTGATCTCAGTTGGGATCTCTAGGCAGTACTGTACTACAGATAATGTAGGTAAACCTGGCAGTGATTATTGTGATGGGTTGGATCACAGTTACCCCCTTCGGACTGCCAACTGATGTGCTGAGACTACTTCTGCCCCTGCTTTCTTGCCCTGGCAGCTTGGGACTTCAGTGCCCTGCCTGGTTTGATTTAGACCTGCTAGCCTGTTGAAAACCCAGACCCAGGTCTGAACCACTTCCCCTAACAGCTGCAGGCTTAATTGAAAGCATATTAAGAAGTGTTCCTGTCTTTAACACTCAGATGCGCAACTCCCAATGGGGTCCAAACCCCAAATAAATCCAAAACTCAAATTGTTCGCCCTCTATAACACTGATAGAGAAATATGCACAGCTGTTTGCGCCCCCAGGTATTAATACATACTCTGGGTTAATAAATAAAAAGTGATTTTATTAAATACAAAAAGTATGATTTAAGTGGTTCCAAGTAGTAACAGACAGAACAAAGTGAATTACCAAGCAAAATAAAAAAACACACACACAAGTCTATGCCTAATACAGTAAGAAAACTGAATACAGATAAAACACCCTCAGAGGTGTTCCAGTAAGCTTCCTTTTACAGACTAGTCTCCTTCTAGTCTGGGTCCGGCAATCACTCACATCCCCTGTGGTTACTGTCCTTTGTTCCAGTTTCTTTCAGGTATCCTTCGGGGGTGGAGAGGCTATCTCTTGAGCCAACTGAAGACAAAATGGAGGGGTCTCCCAGGGGTTTAAATAGACTTTCTCTTGTGGGCGAATACCCCTCCCTCCCCCTGTGTAGAATTCCAGCTACAAGATGGAGTTTTGGAGTCACATGGGCAAGTCACATGTCCATGCATGACTCAGAACTTACAGGTAGCAGCCATGGTTCACATGCTACCTTGAATGTCCTCATGTAGACTTTTTATGTGGATCGGAGCCTTCCAAGATCCATTGTCCGTTAAGATCTTCTTGACTGGGCACTTACCTTGCAAATTCCTTTCTAAAGAAGCTGACCAAATGCCTTACTAAGGCTATTTAAAATCAAACAAGTATACAGCCAATATTCATAACTTTGAATACAACAACACATACATACAAATAGAATGAATATATTCAGTATATCATAACCTTGACATAGATATGTTAGATGGCATATGGAGCATAAAACATATTCCAGTTATGTCATATATACATTCATAAGCATACTTCCATAAAGTCTTATGGGGTGCAACGACACAATTATCTTAACTAGATCCAAGTCATAGTGGGCTACATTTTCAAACATGGCTACTTAAGGGCAGAGCTGCATGGTGCTGTGCATCCTTGACTTCCATGGTTTCAAAGGGAACTGAGGGTGCTCCAGATCTCACAGAACTGTTGATGTATAAGGTTTTCTAGAGGGTCTCAGGGGGAAGGGGCTTTAACATCTGCTCCTTCCTTTTCTTATTTTTTCAACTTACCTTTGAAAACATCTCTGTGAACATCACCTTCCTTGCACATCCCCATCTATGGTCTTTTTCAGGGGTCGGCAACCTTTCAGAAGTAGTGTGCCGAGTCTTCATTTAGTCACTCTAATTTAAGGTTTCGCGTGCCAGTAATACATTTTAACATTTTTAGAAGGTCTCTTTCAATAAATCTATAATATATAACTAAACTATTGTTGTATGTAAAGTAAATATGGTTTTTAAAATGTTTAAGAAGCTTCATTTAAAATTAAATTAAAATGCAGAACCCCCCCCCCCCCCCGGACCAGTGGCCAGGACCCGGGCAGTGTGAGTGCCACTGAAAATCAGCTCACGTGCCACCTTTGGCACATGTGCCATAGGTTGTCTACCCCTGGTCTATTTTCAAACTTTCTTTAAAAACAAAAAAAAACCCAAAAACCCCACAACAGTTGTTAAAAGTGCACAGGTCCAGGTTAAATTAATCCTTTTGATGAGGTTCATGGGTCTGTCCAGGTGTTTGTAAGAGAAAATATTTTATTTATGATTTTTTACAGAGCTATAATGGAAATAAAGAATTCCAATAAGTACCCAAGAGATGTCATTGTATGTCCAGCAGAGAGATCCCCTTGGCCAGTGAGGTTGCAGGACTTCAGACATACTGCTAGCTATTCTGCTTTTGATATTACAGAATCACTCAGAACCTGGGACCTTTGACCTAACTTCCCCTAACATTCGAAATACTTCCTTCTCCCCATCATTATGGGATACAGGGTTCTGATGGACAACCTTCCCCAACAAGTCCCCATGACCCATATCAACATGATGGGGGAAACCCCCTGCTATCAGTGTACAGCACATGCAGTACCCTGGGAGCATCACCTGGCCCTCTGCTCTACATGGAGCCAGATAAGCCACAGCCCGTGAGGAGGGAAGGAGGAGGAACTTAGCATTCTTCCAGCTTATTGTACATACTGTACAGTTCATATCCTGAAACAATTCATTTTTTGTTCAGGTCCAACTGACTCAATCAGTTAACACTTAATTTTTATAAATTCATTGTGTGTTCAATATGTGCCTCATTACAAGCCTGACATTGTAATCCTCACTGCAAATTCACTTAGGGCCACAGGGAGCCAGCACAAGGCATATACACCACTAGTCCTGCCTAAACCCTGTTGTGCAGGGCCAAAAGCATTGCACGGTCTTTTTGCTGGCCACTTCTGCGTGGGGGTGAATTTCTCCCTTGGAATTCACAGTTTAATTTTAGATTAGCTTTTAAAGTGGTGAATAATATTCCGTTTAGTTTTCAGAAGATTTGACATTTGATCATGCTGTGCATTTTTGCTAGAAGTACTGTGGCTCACTCAGCTTCCTTGAATATATAATTCCTCTCTAGAATGTCTGATTCTTAGTTTTGCAAGAAGACGAGCCACATCAATGCTTTCAATATTACAAGCATCCCCTGGAACTAATCTTCTTTGGCTGTGTAGTTGGGATCAAGTCTGGGAAAATAAAATATGATGCAATTTTGTTGTTGTTAGAAAATGTTCTTAGCTTGCTTAGTTGCTGATAACGTTCTGTCTTTGACCATCAGCTCTATGATGATAAAGATAATGGTTCTTTCAAGAGTTTGTACAGGAATCTTGAGAAGTAGGTAGGTTCTCTTGCAATTTTTCAAATCTCCATTTAGCTTAACCTCACCAGAACAGGCAAGATTTAAGGGAGAAAAGAGGGCTACTGAGGGAGAGAGAAACAGAAAGGTGGTTCTAGATTTCAAGACCGGTGCAGGAGAAGCTTCTACCAAAAAAAGTGAGATTGTGTTTGTGATGAAAAAGAAGATGAATTTTGTATGATACACTCTTTTTACTGCTGGCTTTCCCCTTTTGCTACTTGTTTTTAGGAAACAGGACTGTGGCCTCTTATGTTTAGGGGAAAGATTTTACAGGCATTTTTTGCCATAACTAACTTCTCATGAAACGTAAACAGGGTTCAAAGTTGCAACAGAAGAGTCAGCTGTCTAAAAGAATTAGATTAGCATCAAATCACAGACATCTGTGGTACTTTGCTGCGCCCACGTTTATCAAAGGTACAGATGCCCAATGTTGTCTGCCTTGTTGTATGCTCCTGAAACATCCCCAATTGCAAGTGCATTATTCAATATCCATATAAAAGCTAGTGAATCATTCTCATATGAGCAGGAAAATATCAGCTTTGCTAACAGGTCAGCTAGCGAGTCAGCTATTATCTGTACTTGTCAGATAAGCGCAGACAAGATGACCTATTAAATAAAAGTAGTAGACTGATGTTGCAGTTGTTTAAGACTTGGGCAACATTTGTGGTGAACAAAGACAAGATAAAACAATGTAATATAACTCAAGGCCATCTGTGGATGGTTGGAGTACTTTCTGCAGCTATAAAAGTAGAGTACTTAGTTTCCTCTAAGGCAATGCAGACAGACGCCAGCAGGGACTGAATGTGGGACCTTTGACACTAAAATCACAAGACTTTAAAATACATGATTAAAAGACATAGCTCCATTAGCGATCAGTACCTCTTATAATTACATGCTTAACAGCCAGGACCAGCAAGACTTATTACAGAGACAACAAAAATATTAAGTCTGAGGACCAAGCCTGAAAGACCAAAAATAAGCATGTGTAATGAGTAAACCTTTGATAAATTAAGTTTGCAGTTTATAAACTAAACATGTTAATTATAGAGCTGGTCAGGAATTTTCTGTAAAAATTATTTTCTGATGGTAAATGCCTTTTCCGCAAAATCAAAATTTTCTTTGGGAAAATTTCAATTTTCCACTGTGAAAATAGAAATGATGCCTTTCCTGCTGCCTTCTCCCTGCCAGAGCCTTTCCCTGCTGCTGGTGCCTTTCCCTGTGGTAGGGACAAGCTCCAGCAGTTCCTTGTGGTGAGGAAAGTCTACAAAAATGGGGAGAGGATCTTTCCCCACTGCCTCCTCCATCAGAGTCTTTTCTTCTGGGAACTGCTACAGCCTCTCTCTGGTGTCTCCCTGCTGCCACAGTCCGTCCCTGAGGCGGGAAAGGCTCTGGCACCGGGTCACTACACTGTTAAAAATAGCAGTATAGACAGAGAAGGCACTGCTTAGGTGTGTAAAGACCTAAGCAGTGCCTCACCATCTATACTGCTGTTTATGCCGGTGCTAGGGGGTTGCGTAGCATATGTACTCTACACACAGCTGTAAGGGTAGACATAGTGTGAAACCAATTTTCAGAATTGTGGCAGCACTTCAGTGCCTGTCTGTTTTAGGAACGCATTATTTATAAATGTAAACATTTCCCTTAACCCAGCATGCACTGTGGGATATCTACAATTGTTTTCCCAGTTAAAGTTTTCACATAGAGGTTTATCCTAGCATCTGCTTCAATGTCTTAAAAATCTTCAGTGTCTTAGATTCTCTCTGTCATATTATGCTCTCTTCTAACTTGGATAAAACACTGTTTTGTATTGGAAGCACTTGCTGTGTCTCCCAGTATCATTTATGTAATCTAGTCATTAGCCATTCCTCTTCCAAGAAGCTTAAGTGTCACACCAGAATATATAGCAAGAGTGTCACAAAAATTTCAGGACATGCTCTAGAAGTATTTATTTTATAAGAATATCAGAATTAATCACTAAGCCCTGGTCTACACTACGGGGTAAGGTCGAATTTAGCCGCGTTAGCTCGATTTTAAAATGAATGCGTCCACACAACCAACCCCGTTCCGTTGACTTAAAGGGCTCTTAAAATTGACTTCTGTACTTCTCCCCAGCGAGGGGAATAGTGCTAAAATCGACCTTGCTGGGTTGAATTTGGGGTAGTGCGGATGCAAATTGACGGTATTGCCTCTGGGAGCTATCCCCGAGTGCTCCATTGTGACCGCTCAGGACCGCACTTTGAACTCGGATGCACTAGCCAGATACACAGGAAAAGCCCTGGGAACTTCTGAATTTCATTGCCTGTTTGGTCAGCGTGGTGAGCTCAGCAGCACAGGTGACCATGCAGTCCCCCCAGAATCGCAAACGAGCTCCAGCATGGACCGAAATGGAGATACTGGATCTGACTGCTGGATGGGGAGAAGCATCTGTGCAGGCAGAACTACGATTAAAAAAAAAAGAAATGCAAATATATTTGCCAAAAATCTCACAGGACATGTTGGAGAGAGGCTACAACAGGGACACACAGCAGTGCCGTGTGAAAGTTAAGGAGCTGAGGCAAGCTACCAAAAGACAAAGAAGGCAAATGGTCGCTCTGGGTCAGAGCCCCATACATGCCGCTTCTGTGATCAGCTGCATGCCATTCTAGGAGGGGACCCTATCACTACCCCACCACTGTCCATGGACACCTGCAAGGAGGGAGGATTTTGTGGATGATGAGGAGGAGGAGAATGCACAGCAGGCAAGAAGTGAATCCATTCTCCCCGGCAGCCAGGACCTTTTCATCACCCTGGAGCCAATACCCTCCGAAGGCAGGACCCCCGACCCTGAAGCTGGAGAAGGCACCTCTGGTGAGTGCACATTTCTAACTACACTACAGGGTTTAAAAGCAATAGTGTTTAATTTGCCCTGAAGAATTGGGATGCATTCGCGGCCAGTACAGCTACTGGAAAAGACTGTTCACATGTCTGGGGATGGAGCGGGAATCCTCCAGGGACATCTCCATGAAGCTCTCCTGGAGGTACTCTGAAAGTATTCTGGAATCATTGCAGCACAAAGCATCGCAGCAAATGGTCCTGGGTTTTGGTCGCATTCAAGCAACATTCGGTCTATATCTTTCTGTGATAGCCTCGGTAGAGTGATATCATTCATGGTCACCTGGTTGAAATAGGGGAATTTTTGTAAGGGAACAGTAAAAGGACCCCATTCATGCTGGGCTGTTTGCACTTGGCTAAAAGGGATCATCGTGCAGAATAGCCATGTGGTAGGGTGGTGTGTGCTACATATCCACCCGAAAACTGCAGCTCCTCCTTTTAAATGTGAAAACCAACCCATTGCTTGCTATGGGGAAGGATGGCGCTGCAGTTTGAAACTATTCCCACATGTTATGTGTAAGAAGTCAACCCCATGTACCCTTTGCCTTACCATGGCTGCATGGAAACCGAATTCTTTTGCCCAGCCGTGTGTGACGTGTCCCCATACGGCAGGCGCTCAATATAAAAGGCAAAATGTGACCTTGTACCTAAGTACCCATGTGCTTTCTGCTGTGAATTGCTTGATTCACTGTGAAAGAGTCTCCCTTTTGTTCTCAGAAATGTATCATCTTAAATTTTACTCTCCCTTTTTATTTCCCCCCAGGTGCAAATGTTTCTATGCTCCTCCTATCATCTCCGTCCGTGAGGTTATCACAGATTAGAAGGCGAAAAAACCACACTCGCGATGACATGTATTCTGAACTCATGCAGTCCTCCCGCACTGACAGGGCACAGCTGAATGCATGGAGGCACTCAGTAACAGAGGCCAGGAAAGCATTAAGTGAGTGCAAAGAGCAGAGGCAGGAGCGCGAAGAGCAGAGGCAGGAGGTGATGCTAAGGCTACTGCAGGAGCAAACAGACATGATGAAGCATCTGGTACAGTTGCAGGAAAGCCAACAAGAGCACAGACCCCCGCTGCATCCATCCATTGTACAACCACCTGACCTCCTCCCCAAGTTCCATATCCTCCTCACCCAGACGCCCAAGAACGTGGTGGGGGGAGGGGGAGGCTCCGGGCACCCAGCCACTCCACTCCAGAGGATGGCCCAAGCAACAGAAGGCTGTCATTCAAAACAGTTTGATTTGTAGTGTGGCTACAATAAGCAATGTGGCCTTAACCTTCCCTTCGACCCCACCCCACCCCACCCCACCTACCTTGTCAGTTATCTCCCTTTTTTTTTTAATTAATAAAGAAAGAATGCATGGTTTCAAAATAATAGTGACTTTATTGCGAAGGGGGGAGGGTGGTTGGCTTACAGGGAATTAAAATCAACAAAAGGAGCGGGGTTGCATCAAGGAGAAATACACACAACAGTCACACCAAAGCTTGGCCAGACATGAAACTGGTTTTCAAAGCTTCTCTGATGCGCAGCACGCCTTGCTGTGCTCTTCTAATCGCCCTGGTGTCTGGCTGCTCAAAATCGGCTGCCAGGCAATTTGCCTCAACCTCCCACCCCACCATAAACGTCTTCCCCTTACTCTCACAGATATTATGGAGCACACAGCAAGCAGCAATAACAATGAGAAAGCTGGTGGCGCTGAGATCTGACCTAGTCAGCAAACAGCGCCAGCGAGCTTTTAAACGTCCAAAGGCACATTCTACCACCATTCTGCACTTGCTCAGCCCATAGTTGAACTGCTCCTTTCTACTGTCCAGGCTGCCTGTGTATGGCTTTATGAGCCATGGAAGCAAGGGGTAGGCTGGGTCCCCAAGGATAACCATTGGCATTTCAACATCCCCAATGGTAATTTTCTGGTCTGGGAAGTAAGTCCCTTCTTGCAGCTGCTCGAACAGCCCAGATTTCCTAAAGATGCGAGTGTCACGCACCTTTCCTGGCCATCCCACATTGATGTCGGTGAAACGTCCCTTGTGATCCACCAGTGCATGCAGCACCATTGAGAAGTACCCCTTGCGGTTTACGTACTGGTTGGCAAGGTGGTCTGGTGCCAAGATAGGGATATGCATTCCGTCTATCACCCCACCACAGTTAGGGAACCCCATTGCAGCAAAGCCATCCACTATGACCTACACATTTCCCAGAGTCACTACCCTTGATAATAGAACATTATTGCATTAATAGAACAATAGAATGATTGCATTGGCTACTTGGATCACAGCAGCCCCCACAGCAGATTTGCCCACTCCAAATTGATTCCCGACTGACCGGTAGCAGTCAGGCGTAGCAAGCTTCCACAGGGCTATCGCCACTTGCTTCTCAACTGTCAGGGCAGCTCTCATTTTGGTATTCCTGCGCTTCAGGGCGGTGGAAAGCAACTCACAGAGTTCCAGCAAAGTGGTCTTACGCATGTGAAAGTTTCGCAGCCACTGTGAATGATCCCATACCTGCAGCACTATGCAGTCCCACCAGTCTGTGCTTGTTTGCTGGGCCCAGAATCGGTGTTCCACTGTATCAACCAGCCCCACTGCCACCGTGATGTCCCAATTGCCACAGCCCGTGCTTTCAGGAATGTCTGTGTCCATGTCCTCATCAAAATCGTTCTCGTGCTGGCGTCTCTTAGCCCAGTTCTGCATATACTCCAGGATAATGCACGAGGTGTTTACAATGCTCACAACAGCAGCGGTGAGCTGAATGGGCTCCATGCTTGCTGTGGTATGGCGTCTGCAGGAGAGCAGAGTTGCAGCGGAAGCGGTGGATGACGGTTAGCAGTCATATTGCACCGTCTGCTGACAGCAGCACCCAGGACAACAACAGCAGCGGTGGCAGTGGAGCTGAGCTGAGCGGACTCTATGCTTGCCGTGGCATGGCGTCTGCACGGAAAAAAGGAACGAAACTATTGTCTGCCGTTGCTTTCATGGAGGGAGGGGCGACTGATGACATGTACCCAAAACCATCCGTGACAATGTTTTTGCCCCATCAGGGATTGGGAGCTTAAACCAGAATTCCAAAGGGCGGCAGAGACTGTGGGAACTGTGGGATAGCTACCCACAGTGCACTGCTCCATAAGTCGATATTAGCCACAGTAGCGAGGACACACTCTGAAGACTTAATGTGCTTAGTGTGGACATTCGCAATCAACTGTATAAAATCAATTTCTAAAAATCGACTTCTATAAAATTGACCTAATTTTGTAGTGTAGACATACCCTAAGAAGTACAGAGATTGAGCTGGAAGGGGAAAAAGGAGAAATAAATCAGACCACCACCATTAGCTACTTTAATTTTATGAATTGATCAGATTGGAGGTGGGAAAAGCTCTTGGTCTGGGTACACATGGATTTTTCAAGCTTTGTGCCAAGTGTCCTTTTATTTTCATAGGAGATTGGATTCAGAACACAGCTTATTGTCCCACACAGAAGGAAAACCTAAATTCAGGTTTTCTATATTAACTCTCATAGCTGAATGCTCCACAGCCTGCAAAAGTAAGGCCCTTTAAGTAAGGACATATGGAAAATAATAAAATTCAATATGGGCCAATCTATGGTTTCCTTGTGCGTGCTAAATTTCAGCTTCAGGAATCTTTGTCAAGCTTATTCTAAGAAGCTTGATAAGTCGGTCAGTACACTGAAGCACAGTAATTCAGCACTAATTCTAAGGAAGCCATACTGAAAGAATAATAAAGCTCACAGGCATATAGATCAGCGATTCTCAAACTTTTTTGGCATGGTGCCCATACCTTAATAGGGAGTTGTGTCACAGTTCTCCTCCCCTCCCATTCACAATCACATGAACCATCTCCAGTTCCACAGGGAATTGAATATGTTCCCTGTGGCAACTACGGCAATTGCATGCATGGAAAAAGTAATATTAAGGACATGCTTAATGTATTCTGTCTTCATTGCAATTTGGCCCCTGAAAACAAAGAAGCGGAGCCAGCAGTGTGTGACCAACCAGTTTTCCACTGACTACTAGCAGTCCATGGACCACAGTCTGAGAACCTGTGATTTGTCATTTGCATCCAGATTGAAGAAAGAGAACACCTCATTTCCCTACCAGCTTTTTTCAGGATCAGTCTAGTGTGGGGTCAATGCTACTGAGAAAAATATGTAATTCCCACCTCTATCACTGTTCTGGGACTCATCAGGGTCACTACTTCCATTCCACAAGAATTGTGTAGCAATGGGCACACAGCATATTATTTGTGAAATATTTGTATTTGGGGATATTATTTGAATCTCCAAATATTATTGTAATCCGAATCCAATCTATTGATATTTTAGAGCTACCTGACTGTATAGGGATTTTTGAGGAGTTGCTGGATACATGGCTCTTCTCTCTGTTCACCTGGATGCAATGACACAAGCAGCAACAGGTTTCTCCCCTAGCCCATGTCTCACGTTTGGTTAGGGTGAGGGAGGACGGTAGCCAGACAGACAGAGCTAAAAGCACATGATCGGAAACTAAGCAAGGCAGAGCTAGAGGAACTTACACGCTCCTAGATAGCATGAACATTTGCTGAAATTCTTTGCTCTGAACTGGATGGCTGGATATGGCAGATGTGCTGGTATTTGGAAAATCTATTTCTTATTTTCCCCCTCCCTAGCCTTTCCAGCCAACAAATGGGAGAAGGTTGTCCATTTTGCTCCCTCTCACATCCTTCACTAAATTAATTAGACCAGTGAAGGTCTAACAGTTTCAGACAACTCTCACCCCACAGTTAGTGGAAAACATCAACATTTATTTTTGACATCATTAGCTGACCACTTATCAGTGCGCACACACTCCCATGTGCAACAACAGAGATCACACTTTTATTTCAGAAATATGGGTTCTACTTAGGTCAGAGGAAGGGATATTAGAAAGCAAAAGGGAAATGGGGAAGAGTGATTATTTTGGAAGCAAGCATAAAATTCTGTGGGAGAACTTCCTCCCCCACCTCATGGGAACTGAACAGAGTTCATACTAGAGATAAGTATCCTTTGACCTTATCCTAGATGGGAGCCTCTTTTTCTCTTCACTCCCAGCTTCCTCAGTTTGTCATGGAAGGTTTAATTAGGGAGACCTGGATGTCTTTCCTAACTGATGTTGGGTTGAGTCACAGGGCTAGCCTTCTGTAAAAAGGCTTGAAAGTGGCGGCAGTATTCAACAAACTAGAGCTGTGTGAGAAACATACAGAGGGGCCTTGATCCCAACTTGCTGCTTCTTGAGCTGTGATGCTAGAAAAGTACTGCTATTTATAAAGACTATTCTACATCCTCTGAGGATGGAGAGGCACTTTTGCATCAGTATAAGCTTACATGGCCTCCACATTGAATATCTTGATGGGCTCTCTTTTGTCTGTAGGTAGCAAGGACTCTTAGAATGTCTCCGTAATTATAAATGGCAGACTGAAACACCACGTACCGCATCCCTCCCCACCACCGTAGTGTTACATACATCTGCCAGATCTTATTCAACTTCTTAGCCATTATAGGCTGAATGTCTGCTGGTTGTGAAATTGTTTCCTACCATATCAACAATTTGCTGAGTGTGCAATGGGCACAGTTAAATTACTTTTTTGTGTTTCCACCAGTAGGTAAGATTCTACTGGTCTGGGGAGTTATTCCCTGTGCTTATTATAGAGAATATTGCTACAACTGATATCTTTTCTATCAGTAAAAGGCAAAAAGAAAACATTTTAACTGTGCCTACTGTATGACCGAGAACAGGCTGCTGTGTTTTTTGGCTCCACTGACTTGCTCCTTCATTTTGCTGCTACCCAGCCAATGCCCAGGGCACGTCTTAGCACTGCTCTCTTAACAAGTCTTTTCACAGCTAGGAAAGTACAGATGGCAGAGCTGGATTGTGGCAACATTTGTTTCAATTTGATCTAAGTGGTTTTTCTCCTTCCAGCTATCACCTGGCACTCGCGGCTGCACAAGTTAAATGTTACAGGAGATCGCTGTTCAGGGACTGATTCTGATTTTCTGAGAATCTGAAAATATCAGCTGCATCATCTGCCTGGGGTTTGCAATTTTACATTTGTCCCTGCGCTCCCATAATCCAGTTCAAGACCACAGACTTTATACTGCAATGAAAATCTAGCTATGCTACCTAACCTCTCGTAAAATCAAAACTGATCCTTCTCCCTTAAGTGTTTTATACTCATGGTGAAACGGTTCTCTATTGTAGGAGAAGTGCTTTTATTATCAGCCAAAAAGCATCAGTTTGCGATTACAGGATCTGAAATCTTTATATGCCATCACAGTTGGTGCCAGAACATGTGACACAACACTGGGATTCTGGGGCATGAGGATTCAATAAATCACTTTGATTGTTGCAACGTTTTATCGCTTATAGGAATTTGGGAGCACAACAGCTCAGGTTCTTCTGGGAGGACTGCAAGACTGTTTGCAGTTCTCCACTTCCGTTCACTCCCACACTTTTTTCTTTAAGAACCATTTCTAGAAAAGGGAGCAGTATTCACACTGCTTTAAAGTCATCAGCATAAAAGGAATTACACACAACTACTGTATGTCATTATACTTTCATTTCTGTAAAGTAAGATTATAGAGTGTGCACTATATTAACAGTGCATACATTTCTGGCATATTGTTTTTGGAAATAATCCCAATATATCCACTGTTTCAAGAATGAATTCTTCCATGAAAACATTAGACAGTGTTAAGCACTCCTTACCATAGGGAACAAAAGATTAATGGTGTTTCCGAGCTGACCCTTAAGGAATTTAAAATTCATCACTGTGGAGTCCAACTTTCAGAAAGCTACTTCTTGAGCATTCCCATTTTATTAGAGAGAACTGATATGTGTTATTGGCCTCAGTTTAAAGTGTGTACTGCACATCTTATTTACTGCACATAAACCTTTACTTTGCATACGTAGGATTTGAGAGATGAAATTTTATCAGGAAGGGGAAAATGTACTGCTTGAGAACTTATTTTAGTAGAAAGATTTAACTTCTGACCTAGGAAAACAGTAATAAAAAGTTATTTATCTTTGCTTTAATTGTGCAAAACATAGGCTAATCTCTGATAGTATAATATTACCCACGGTCATTTCCTGCTGCATACCCCAACTGAAAAGATACAAGGGCCTCCGGGACTGAAGCAAATATTTTCCACATAATTTTTTTAAACTGACTGAACTTCAAGCTTCTCAAGCTTCAGCCTTTATCAGAGATTGAGATAATATTGTGAAGCTTTCCATGAATTCAAAAAGTCAATTAAAATTGAGGATCCTGTTCACATTTCACATACAGAATAGACTTCTATTTATTTATATAAAATACAGTTAAAATCAGTAAAATTGAGACACTAAAAGACAATCTGAAAACTGTATGGCATGAATACTTATTTGAGTCTTTAAGTGAATGCACAGTAATTGCAAGAAGATATTTACACAAAATACATAAAACTAGACTTTAAAGGCTATACTATTTCTGGAAAGTTAGAAAAGAAATTTTTTTTATACAAAAAATATTTATTGCTATCTTTAAAAACTGAAGAATAGTGTCAGGAAAGGATATAAGAAAATTATAAAAATCCACTAAAAACACACTTAATTCTTATGTGAAAAGGAAAATTCTGTTTTCTGCACTTTTACTTTTAGACAAGACAACTTTAAAAAAAATCACATTTAGAAGTAACTTTGTTAAGTTCAGACTGCTCACCATAAAATTAAGATTTCAATTGTATTACATCTGTTTTTAAAATATATAAGCTACACTGGACGGCAAGTATGTTAACCCAACCCCCACCCCCAGTTCCGTGCAATTACACCTATGCAGAAAGAGTTAATTAAATGAACTACTGACGCAAATACCCTCATTATCACAAAGTTATCCACAACATATTGTCTTTGCTTACCATAAACTCTTATAAAGGAAGCATGCTGTATGTTTACAATCTCAGTAACAGCCAACTTAAAATATTATTTTCTGTTTGTTCAAACTTTGATTTCAGAATTTCATTTTAAGCATAAAGAGAGCTGATTTTTTCCCCTCATGGAGGTATGCCTATAATTAGATTCTCATGAAGAACTTGGCAATTGTTTAAGTTTGAGGCACTAAATATGTTTTTCCTTACGAAGCTGAAAAGTCAAAGTCTGTTACTAACAAGTCTTTACAAAGAGACGACAGAGCACAACAAATCACTTACCCTCTTTAGCCACGTGAAGTGCTTGTAAATATCAATCTCACCATCCATGCTTTGGGCCCATCTCAGCAATAATATTTCCTGGGTTAAGAGGAACTTTTTGGATAGACGATAGAGCTTTGTCTTGCAGAATGCAATCGCTACGTCTCCCCTTTCTGCCCCCACCTCTAAGGGCATGAATCTGTGTTCATATTTTTTCTTAAATCTCCTGCCTCTGTCCCTCAGGCTTATCCCAAACTCTGCTGACGGATGTATATACAACACACAACTGCATAAACTTCAGACTCTCCCCTCCGAGCATCTGTTTTTTTTAGTGCAGATCACAATTAGTGACAAGCAGCAACATCATTCTAAACGCTTCAAAAGATGTATCATGCCAGATGGTCTCTTGGAAAAAAGAAGCCTTCCATAGTAGTCTAAATCTGCAGTAACTGTTCCCTATTAATGACAAAATAACAAGCTAAAAATTACTAAGCTCTCATAGAGAAACTATTTTCAAGTAATGCCTTCCCTGGCTTTCTGTTTCAAGAGTGGCTGGAACTCATTTCCCAAAGACCCCCTATTTCCTGTCTCTGTTTTACTCTGTGTTTATCATAACACTCCTCAGCTTCTCAGTTTATTTCAAGCTGGGGTTAAGCCTAAAAATAAGCCATGCTCTTTGAATTACTTGCCTGTTTTCACAGAACACACTGTAAAAATAGAAGAGGTTCAAGAAGGACCTTTATGGAGAAGTCAAATATTCTACGAACAAGACTTTTGCTAGAAGGGCCAAAGTTTCATCTTTACAAAGAACAACGATATGCCCCCAGCTTTTTACAGTCTTTTTCTACTGCAGCTGAAGCCACATAGCATGGCAATGTTTCAAATTTGCAATGCCAAGATGAATGTACAGTCAAAGCAACGGTTCTGCTGAGAGGGGACATCTCAGGCGATTTTGCCTGTTATCGTGGTGTCCCCTAGTGCCTACACACAGTACTATGGCTGCGACTTAATTTTTCTTTATGAATTCCAGTTTCAGCTTTTTAAGATTTCACTGGTGAAAATGCCCTAACTTGAAACTGGACAATAAAGAACTCCACATGAAGAGAGAATTATTTTGGACAAAAATATTTTAAAAATTGTAAGAAGTTAAATGACAGGATCCAGGTCATATCAACCTCTGAAAAAAACAGGATGCCTTACGAGTACCGAAGTTATGTTGCGTCAAGTGGCTTGGGGAGTGGGGTTTTCCCCCTTGCTGAGTCAACAATGACATCCTCACACCCATGCAGGTCTCAGGGCACTCACACAGATGCCCACTGCCTCCAGATTCCCCAGCCAAACTCTTTCTGACTTTAGAGGGAATTCAACAGCAGAAAGAGGGAACCCATGCCCAATAACATTGCTGGCAATGGCACCACCATGTGCAAGGAACAACCAGGAGTTTGAAGCAGTATGTTTCCTTGAAAGACAACTCTTGTCTGGCTCTGCCTCATTTAGCTACACCTCAAAAGTACAGAGGCCTCAAGTAAAAATCTTCATCACTGGAGATTTTTAAGAGCAGGTTAGACAAAACACCTGTCAGGGATGGTCTAGATAATACTTAGCCCTGCCATGAACGCAGGGGAGTGGACTAGATGACGTCTCAAGACACCTTCCAGTCCTCTGATTCTATATGGAGGAGTTTCTGCAGTTGGAGGGGTGAGAGGAGTGGTGCCATGTTATCTCAACTCAGACAGACTTTGGCCAAAGGAGCTCTGTCCTATACCCTCCAAGGCAAAAAGCAGAGGGGGGATAACCCAGGTTGCCAGCTCTGCTTAAAAGTTCCTTTTTCTTATTTAAAGCCACATGCTGGGGGAAATATGTAAGACTTCTAAAGAATGAGTGATGTTAAGAAGTGCTAGTATGATTAAATGCACAAGCAAACCTCTTTTCAGAGTAGCAGCCGTGTTAGTCTGTATCTGCAAAAAGAAAAGGAAGATTTGTGGCACCTTAGAGACTAACAAATTTATTTGAGCATAAGCTTTCGTGAGACTAAATTTGTTAGTCTCTAAGGTGCTACAAGTACTCCTTTTCTTTTTGCAAATACAAACTAACATGGCTGCTACTCTGAAACCTCTTAGTAGTTCTGCAGTTCTTGACATCTAGAACAGCTACGGTTGCTAAGCCTCCAGGATTGGCCTGGAGTCTCCCGGAATCGGCATTGATCTCTCGGTGACTACTGAAAGCAATCCAGGAGATTTTAATAAGAGATTTTAAGAAAATGACATTATGTCATGCTGGGGCGGGGGAAAAAACTTCCTGGAATAGCTTCAGTCAGAGTTGGCAACTCTAAGCACAGCCTTCCTATATTTGCCCATCTTATCAACTCTCCGTATCACTTAAAATCTCATAAAAACTCTCATTTCTCATGTGTCTATATTATGTATCTTACATAAATTAAATATGACCATATGTGACAACCACCATCTTCGCTGACATACTGGGGATCTCTGGAACAGAAACCATGAACTGTTACAGCTTGAGATAAAGAGATCTGAAAGTTCTGAAACATATTTTCATGCAGGACAACAACAGTTAGTTATAATTTTACCTTGGGCTTCAGGTGTACATTACATGGTACTACTTGTGTGGAACCAGACTTTCCAAACTTTATCCATTTCAGATCATTTTCCAAACCTCCCTCATTTCAGATCATTTTTAAAAATAACTTGCCACTGTTAAAAAGCTTTCAACACCCCCGCCCATTATGCTTTTAATTAGTCAATTAAACCCAACCATAACTTCTTTAAAACTTCTCACATTCAAAATGTCACTGCTTGACAGCAGTGGAATCAATTAATTATGCTCAAGGAAAGTTGCATTACTCTGCTTATTACTGTCTAAATACAATATTCACAGACAGGTGAACAATAGTTCTCTTGATATAAAAAATATTTTAAATTACTAACATACCTTATTCCTGTCCAATGATTTGTTTCAGATTTCACGTAACTGCGCCTGATTTTGTCACAGTCATTCTTCCTGACTAAAAGGTAACAGGGTGACTGAATTTCTAGTGATCTTACACTCAGTCAGCCCCTTATCAGCTAGGAATGTTGACAAAGTACATTCCAAACAGTCACATGCTTGCTTTTAGCCTGTCACCTGCATGCTGGATTTTCTCTCCTGTTTGAGCTTTGGCCCTAAAGAGTTTCAAGTAGCAAATGAATAAAGCAGGATACAAACCAAATGTGTTAAGATTAATCAGCGTATTTTTTCATTTAACTAGGAAAGTGGGCTGGTTTCTATGGGGTAAATAAAGATGAGATGGTGGGAAATGTTACAGTTTGAAAGTATTTTCACGAGGTTACTATTATATTGCTCCATTATATCTGCTGTTAAGAAACCAATGTCAACTTCTAATTATTCCTTTTTTAAAAAATTGAACAGGCAGTCCTACGTTCAATTCAGACCATTCTTTTCTTTCTTGGTATTTGATTTAGTATTTCACTTGAGCAGTTTCAGTTTTCAAGAAACTATCACCTATATCCCCCCCAAAACAAAGGACACATCAGATATGGGAATATAATCTGAAACATTAATCTTAAAAAACAACAACAAGGAGTCCTTGTGGCACCTTAGAGACTAACAAATTTATTTGGGCATAAACTTTCGTGGGCTAGAACCCACTTCATCAATTGTATGGAGTGGAAAATACAGGAGCAGGTACAAATACATGAAAAGATGTGAATAGCAAAGTTCCTGTAGTCCATTGTCTGTAGCCAGAGACCACCGAACAAAATGCCTTCCCTTCCCAGTGAATTCTCAGAAGAGACCCACTGATCACAGCTGCTGCTGTTACAATGTCAACTCCTCCACTTTCAAAACAGATCAAGGGAGAGATCCACATGAATGTCTTGCCTAATATATAATGAATGGAAACCACACTGCTAATACCCTGTGCATTTCTGGCTATTTACTAATCTATATTCAGAAGCATTAAATTTGCTTTTACAAGCAAATACTCTTTTAATCCCATATCAAACATTAAACAGACTTGCCACAAATACATTTCTAAATCTACTAGGATCAGTGTGCTCCAGGCTCTTATTTATACCTCCTACAGTTAAGAGGCCAATATTGTCATCTAATTCCAGAAGTGGAAGGGAAACAAAAAGCCATAGATCCTGCTGGGGTTGGGGAGAGAAGGGAGTGCTTGCTTTATTTCATGTTTGTCTTCTCTAGGATTGAGAAGCTGGCCATTCTTGGCAGGATTGTTCTCTTACCAACCTCATTGAGGCCCTGTAGAAAGCATTACATGTTTTGAAGCAAACCCGTTATAATGTTTTGTGATGGCACCCAGCAAAAATGTTTGTGGACTGTGCGCCTATTGGAGCCAGGCTGCCATATGTGGTTGGAGAAAGGGGGAAAAAACAATACAGTGATTCAGGAACTCTATGTGCATGACTCTAGCCCTCAGCAGATCTGCAGGGGAGGAGGGGCGGGTATCAGGTCTGAGGACAAATCACACTGAAATGGAGCATATCAAAATTAAATTTGAAGTGGGAAGTTTTAATGAAAACTAGGAATTGTTCAAGGATATCCTACTGGATGTCCAAAAAGCCATAAGTCCACAGACAATGAAAAAATTACGCTGAACGAGAAAGAGGCTTGGTAAAGAGGATTATATATATAAATAAATAAAAAGATAGAAAAAAGGGGAAGTAAATGGCAATGAATACAAGTTAAAAAAAAGTATGCTATTGATAAGGGAAACCAATCAATGAAATATAAATGGCCAATAGGGGTAAAGATAATGAGGTGGCATTTTTTAAACATATTAGCAACAAGAAAAACCCTTCATCGGGTATAGGTCCATTGTTAGATGCAGATGGTAAAACTATAAATAGTGATGTAAAAAAGGAGAAATATTCATAGATACTAAGGTCAGAAGGGACCATTATGATCATCTAGTCTGACCTCCTGCACAATGCAGGCCACAGAATTTCACCCGCCCACTGCTGCAAAAAACCTCTCACCTATGTCTGAGCTATTGAAGTCCTCAAATCATGGTTTAAAGACTTGAAGGAGCACAGAATCCTCCAGCAAGTGACCCATGCCCCATGCTACAGAGGAAGGTGAAAAACCTCCAGGGCCTCTTCCAATCTGCCCTGGAGGAAAATTCCTTCCCGACCCCAAATATAGTGATCAGCTAAACCCTGAGCATATGGGCAAGATTCACCAGCCAGATACTACAGAAAATTCTTTCCTGGGTAACTCAGATCCCACCCCATCTAGCATCCCATCACAGGCCATTAGGCCTATTTACCATGAATATTTAATTACCAAAACCATGTTATCCCATCATACCATCTCCTCCATAAACTTATCGAGTTTAATCTTAAAGCCAGATAGATCTTTTGCCCCCACTGCTTCCCTTGGAAGGCTATTCCAAAACTTCACTCCTCTGACGGTTAGAAACCTTCGTCTAATTTCAAGTCTAAACTTCCCAATGACCAGTTTATATCCATTTGTTCTTGTGTCCATATTGGTACTGATTTTAAATAATTCCTCTCCCTCTCCGGTATTTATCCCTCTGATATATTTATAGAGAGCAATCATATCTCCCCTCAACCTTCTTTTAGTTAGGCTAAACAAGCCAAGCTCCTTGAATCTCCTTTCATAAGACAAGTTTTCCATTCCTTGGATCATCCTTGTAGCCCTTCTCTGTACCTGTTCCAGTTTGAATTCATCCTTCTTAAACATGGGAGACCAGAACTGCACACAGTATTCCAGGTGAGGTCTCAACAGATATATCTATTCTGCATTTAGAACAAAGCAGGAGGATGTATCCAGCCTGTATGATGATGTGGATGGAACTGAAAGTTTACTATGTAGTGACAAAGAAAGATGTGAGGCAGAATCTGCTAAAATTAAACATTTTGAAGATCAATAGGCCCAGATAATTTATACCCAAGAGTCTTCTGAACTACTAATGATAAAAAATAACAAATCTTGGAAAACTAGGGAAATTCCCAAAGGATAGGAGGACTGCTACTGTAGTTCCAATATTAAAAAAAAAAAAAAAAAAAAGTAAAAGGCATAGGATGACCAGATGTCCCATTTTTATAGGGACAGTCCCAATATTTGGAGTTTTGTCTTATGTAGGCCCCTATTACCCCCTACCCCATCCCGATTTTTCATACTTGCTATCTGGTCACTCTAAAAAAGGGATGACTCAGGAAACTACAGACCAGTTAGCATGATTTTAATCCCAGGTAAAATAATGGAATGGTTAATTTGGGATTCCATCAGCAAAGAATTAGAAGCTAAAAAACAAAAACAAAAACAAAAAACCAAATGCCAGTCAGCTTCATTTCATGGAAGGAAGGGCTTGTCGAACAAGGACAGGATTACAGATCTGGTTGATAAAGGCAACGTGTTGCTATAGTATAGTTGAATTCTTCCAATGCATTTGACTTAATACCACATGGCATTTTGATTTTAAAACTTACATTATATGGAGTTAACAGGGCACACATTAAATGGATTAAATTTGCTCTATTGACAGATCTCAAAATGTAGTTGTTAATATCAATAAGTGGGACTGTTATAAATATAAAGGGAAGGGTAAACCCCTTTAAAATCCCTCCTGGCCAGAGGAAAAATCCTCTCACCTGTAAAGGGTTAAGAAGCTAAAGGTAACCTCGCTGGCACCTGACCAAAATGACCAATGAGGAGACGAGATACTTTCAAAAGCTGGGAGGAGGGAGAGAAACAAAGGGTCTCTCTCTGTCGGTATGCTGCTTTGCTGGGGATAGAACAGGAATGGAGTCTTAGAACTTTTGCTCATGCTCAAATAAATTGGTTAGTCTCTAAGGTGCCACAAGTACTCCTTTTCTTTTTGAGAATACAGACTAACACGGCTGTTACTCTGAAACCTGTCATTATGCAAGGCACTGCATTTAGCCGTATGGAGTGGAAATCTATCAACTGCATGAAAAAACTTGTACAGATACAGACAGAGATCATCTTCCTTTCCAAATGCAAACAGATGGACGTCGTACCAAAAGGACTGAAGGTAAAAAATCCATTACAATCTACATACCACACAGACTATGCTGACAGCTTGTGCCACACGCTCTCAAAGAAACTGCGGAATCACCTGATCAACATCCTCTACAGCAAACAGGGAAAGATAAGAATGAGCTCTCAAAAATGGATACTCTCATAAAAAACCAACCTTCCACACAAACTTCCTTGTGGCTGGACTTTACTAAAACTAGACAAGCCATTTACAACACACACTTTGCTTCTCTACAAAAGAAGAAGGACACTAAACTTTCTAAACGACTACATGCCACAAGGGGCCACAGCAATGGTTCCCTCAACCCACCCAGCAATATTGTTAACCTATCCAACTATACTCTCAGCCCAGCAGAAGCAGCTGTCCTATCTCGGGGCCTCTCCTTCTTCCCCTCCACCCCCACGAACATGATACAGTTCTGTGATGACCTGGAATCCTATTTTCGACGTCTCCGACTCAAGGAATATTTCCAACATATCTCTGAACAACATACTAATCCACAGAGACCTCCCTACCAACACTACAAAAAGAAGGATTCTAGGTGGACTCCTCCTGAAGGTCGAAACAGCAGACTGGACTTCTACATAGAGTGCTTCCGCCGACGTGCACGGGCTGAAATTGAGGAAAAGCAGCATCACTTGCCCCATAACCTCAACCGTGCGGAACACAATGCCATCCACAGCCTCAGAAACAACTCTGACATCATAATCAAAAAGGCTGACAAAGGAGGTGCTGTTGTCATCATGAATAGGTCAGAATATGAACAAGAGGCTGCTCGGCAGCTCTCCAACACCACTTTCTACAAGCCATTACCCTCTGATCCCACTGAGAGTTACCAAAAGCAACTACAGCATTTGCTCAAGAAACTCCCTGAAAAAGCACAAGATCAAATCCGCACAGACACACCCCTGGAACCCCGACCTGGGATATTCTATCTACTACCCAAGATCCATAAACCTGGAAATCCTGGGCGCCCCATCATCTCAGGCATTGGCACCCTGACGGCAGGATTGTCTGGCTACGTAGACTCCCTCCTCAGGCCCTATGCTACCAGCACTCCCAGCTACCTTCGAGACACCACTGACTTCCTGAGGAAACTACAATCCATCGGTGATCTTCCTGATAACACCATCCTGGCCACTATGGATGTAGAAGCCCTCTACACCAACATTCCACACAAAGATGGACTACAAGCCGTCAAGAACACTATCCCCGATAATGTCACAGCTAACCTGGTGGCTGAACTTTGTGACTTTGTCCTTACCCATAACTATTTTACATTTGGGGACAATGTATACCTTCAGATCAGTGGCACTGCTATGGGTACCTGCATGGCCCCACAGTATGCCAACATTTTTATGGCTGATTTAGAACAACGCTTCCTCAGCTCTCGTCCCCTAACGCCCCTACTCTACTTGCGCTATATTGATGACATCTTCATCATCTGGACCCATGGAAAAGAAGCCCTTGAGGAATTCCACCATGATTTCAACAATTTCCATCCCACCATCAACCTCAGCCTGGTCCAGTCCACACAAGAGATCCACTTCCTGGACACTACAGTGCTAATAAACAATGGTCACATAAACACCACCCTATACCGGAAACCTACTGACCGCTATTCCTACCTACATGCCTCCAGCTTTCACCCTGACCACACCACACGATCCATCGTCTACAGCCAAGCTCTGCGATACAACCGCATTTGCTCCAACCCCTCAGACAGAGACAGACACCTACAAGATCTCTATCAAGCATTCTTACAACTACAGTACCCACCTGCGGAAGTGAAGAAACAGACTGATAGAGCCAGAAGAGTTCCCAGAAGTCACCTACTACAGGACAGGCCTAACAAAGAAAATAACAGAACGCCACTAGCCGTCACCTTCAGCCCCCAACTAAAACACCTCCAACGCATTATTAAGGATCTACAACCTATCCTGAAGGATGACCCAACACTCTCACAAATCTTGGGAGACAGGCCAGTCCTTGCCTACAGACAGCCCCCCAACCTGAAGCAAATACTCACCAGCAACCACATACCACACAACAGAACCACTAACCCAGGAACCTATCCTTGCAACAAAGCCCGTTGCCAACTGTGCCCACATATCTATTCAGGGGACACCATCACAGGGCCTAATAACATCAGCCACACTATCAGAGGCTCGTTCACCCGCACATCTACCAATGTGATATATGCCATCATGTGCCAGCAATGCCCCTCTGCCATGTACATTGGTCAAACTGGACAGTCTCTACGTAAAAGAGTAAATGGACACAAATCAGATGTCAAGAATTATAACATTCATAAACCAGTCGGAAAACACTTCAATCTCTCTGGTCACGCAATTACAGACATGAAAGTCGCTATTTTACAACAAAAAAACTTCAAATCCAGACTCCAGCGAGAAACTGCTGAATTGGAATTCATTTGCAAATTGGATACAATTAACTTAGGCTTGAATAGAGACTGGGAGTGGCTTAGTCATTATGCAAGGTAACCTATTTCCCCTTGTTTTTTCCTACCCCCCGCCCCCAGACGTTCTTGTTAAACCCTGGATTTGTGCTGGAAATGGCCCACCTTGATTATCATACACAATGTAAGGAGAGTGGTCACTTTAGATAAGCTATTACCAGCAGGAGAGTGAGTTTGTGTGTGCGGGGGGGGGGGGGGGGGGGGGTGAGAAAACCTGGATTTGTGCTGGAAATGGCCCAACTTGATTATCATACACATTGTAAGGAGAGTGATCACTTTAGATAAGCTATTACCAGCCGGAGAGTGGGGTGGGAGGAGGTATTTTTTCATGCTTTGTGTGTATATAATAAGATCTTCTACAGTTTCCACAGTATGCATCCGATGAAGTGAGCTGTAGCTCACGAAAGCTTATGCTCAAATAAATTGGTTAGTCTCTAAGGTGCCACAAGTACTCCTTTTCTTTTTGCGAATACAGACTAACACGGCTGTTACTCTGAAACCTTAGAACTTTTAGTAAGTAATCTAGCTAGGTATGCGTTAGATTATGATTTCTTTAAATGGCTGAGAAAAGAACTGTGCTGAATAGAATGACTATTTCTGTCTGTGTGTCTTTTTTGTAACTTAAGGTTTTGCCTAGAGGGATTCTCTATGTTTTGAATCTAATTACCCTGTAAGGTACCGACCATCCTGATTTTACAGGGGTGATTCCTTTACTCCTATTTACTTCTATTTCTATAAAAGTCTTCTTGTAAGAAAACTGAATGCTTTTTCATTGTTCTCAGATCCAAGGGTTTGGGTCTGTGGTCACCTATGCAAATTGGTGAGGATTTTTACCAAACTTTTCCCAGGAAGTGGGGTGCAAGGGTTGGGAGGATTTTGGGGGGAAAGACGTGTCCAAACTACGTTTCCCAGTAAACCCAGTTAGAGTTTGGTGGTGGCAGTGGTTATTCCAAGGACAAAAGATAAAATTAATTTGTACCTTGGGGAAGTTTTAACCTAAGCTGGTAAAAGTAAGCTTAGGAGGTTTTCATGCAGGTCCCCACATCTGTACCCTAGAATTCAGAGTGGAGGAGGAACCTTGACAGGGACTGTGTCTAATAGAGTCCCAAGGGGATCTGTTCTTGGTCCAACACTATTTAATATTTTCATCGGCACTCTAGACAATGATGTAAAATCTTTGCTAGTGATGTTTGCAGAAGATAAAAAAACGGTGGGATAATAAATAGCGAGGACAGGCTACTGTTACACAATGATCTGAATCACCTGGTTAAATTATCACAATCCAGCAAAATGCCTTTTAATTCAGCCAGAGGCAAAAGAAAATAAATTCAGAAACTAAGAGCACAGATTATGTGAGGTTTAATGAGCTCAATTTATTCAGCTTATCAAAGAGGAGGTTGAGAGGTGACTTGATCACTGTGTATAGGTACTTGCACGTGCAATAGATCGCTGTAAGAGGAGACACTTCAACTTTGTTGACTAGGGCATAACAAGATCCAATGGCTGGAAATTGAAGTTAAACAACTTCAACCTTGAAATAAGACATTTCCTACCAGTGAACATTAGAACAGCTTACCAGGGAAGATGGACGACTCACCATTGCTTGGAGGTTTTAAGAGCAGATTAAATATCTTTCTAAAGGATTTGCTTTAATCCAGCTTCTGAGAGAAATTCTACAATCTGTGTGTGCAGGAGATCAAACTAGATGGTCATGGTGATCTCTTCTGGCCTTTGACTCTGAGAATCTGTGAGTCCCCATGTTCACCCTTTTCCTTCATGGGCTATGGGTAGGATGGGATTGCCTGTATAGTCCCTTAATACGCTCATAACACATGAAGCTCTGCATTAGGATAATGGCTATAATCAAATCCCATGCTTCAGGGCTCCAGTCAGCTGCCTACAGAAGTCGGGAAGGAATTCTGCCCCCAATCCACACTTGGTAGGCGAATGCTGGATATTTTGTTCCCACCTTCTTCTGAAGCAGAGATTGCACACAGCTGGACCAGTGCTCTGAGGCCCCTATCTAGATGCCTAGCTGGTGGGTCTTGCTCACATTCTCAGGCCACACTGACTACCAGATTTGGGTTTGGGAAGGAATTTCCCTCTCAAAGTGGCTTGACCCTGAGGCAGTAAGAACCCATGGACCTAGAACTGAGGTCTGCAGGAAGATGCTGCTTTCTCGGTTACCACCGAGAGGTACTGAGAAGCTAAACCCTGCAGCATGTCCCATTCTAAGGGGCCTGAGCAACAGTGCTCTGTGATTCCTTGATTGGTTGGCACTCCCCATATAAACCAGGATGCCATTTCTGGGTATTGTCTGAGCAATGCAGCCTCTGGTGTGCTTCTGCATTAGACCCCGCCCCACCACTCCTTGCTGAGACTTGCCTCCCAGCTCTCGACCTAGGCTTGGCTCCAGACCCTGATCTCTGGTTTGCTGTCTTTGGATTATGACCATTGGTGGCCCTGGTGAAACACCCTGACCCAGCCCGACCCCACTTCTCTACTCATGCTTTCAACTTGAAACAGACTTGGGCCTGCGATTTTGAACTGGCCAGGCCCCAGATTGGTCTTTGACCTTCAGCCCTGATACTGAGCAGCTCACTCTGTGCCATAGGCCACCTACCGCGAGCCCTGACAAGGTTTTTTCACCTTCTTTTCTGTAGCATAGTTTGCCTGCTGAGGTCATCCGGGCATCTCACCTAATCAATTCCCTGCCATTACGGGGGCCTGGAGATTGGTGCCACCTTGGTCTCTTCCTATGGCACACATTTTAGTGTTTGAGCTAACTAAAGTCTTTCATCTTAATAGAGGGGTATTTGGGTGAAATTTAAAGCCCTGTGATATAAATGGGTCAGACTAGATATTCTAATGGTCTCTCCTTGTCTTAAACTCTATTGGCTTCTGCAGGTCTGGAAGAAAAGAAAGGGGCATACTGTCCAGTAACTGACCCTTTCCCTGATCAGTTTTTAACATTAGTTAAAGACAGCACTTGCTGATTTGGCTTTGATAGTGCCTGTTTATAATGCACTTTATAAAACAAAGGCAATTTAGCCCTTAAGATGAAAAACAACCCAAGTCCATCAGCCTCTGCAGATATTATTAAAACAGGCCTATTCAGCACAGACACTCGGCCTTCCAGATATTTCAAGAATTCAGATGATGGGCTCCGCTAGACACTTGCCCAGCCTATTCAAAGAAAATTAGTCAAAAAGGCCAGCTCCAGGGAAGGGAGTTGTAGGTCAGGGAGCCCATGTAACCAATCTCTCTTCACCACCTTAAGCATCACCATTAGCCCGATGTCCTCCCCCTACTTCCAATGCTTACCCCTCCTACTGCTCGGGCTGGGCAGGTCTTAGAAGTTACATATATCTTTGGAGACTGGGGGAAAGCAGGTCAGGACCAGGTTTCACTGGTAGGTTTTGAACGTGAAAATGCCATAGGCATCCAAAACCCCATGTCTGCAGCTAGGGAGTGGTAAAGGGGTGTGGTGCGTCTCATCAGTAGAGTGGAAGTGTGAATGTGCTGAAAAGGAAAATCAGGCCATTTGAGCAAAAGGCAGCAGCCTTTTTACATGTGGTGGGAAATGACTGTAGAAACATGAAAAGGCATCTCCAACAGTTGGTTCTCAGCCATTTGGTGAAGACCAAGTGACACTTCCTAGATGACAAGCCCAACACAAATTATGTACATTATAGCATATTTGGACCAAGCAGCAGCAGAAAAGAGAAGCAGCTTGTCTCTTTGGCAAAAGGAGAAACTATTTTGATTTTGGAACTAGAACTCTGAAGTGCTTATTTGGAGTTCTGCATGTGGAAGCATCAGTGCATAGCCAGGACAAATAAGACTTTTAACTTGCAAAGGACATCAAACAGTTTTTTTAATCCTTTCCTCTTTTCTAAGCCAGAATGATTAAGACAGGCTCCTATTACATATGCTGGATGAAAACATAACTCCTCGAGCAGGTGCAGGAGACTTTGAAGCCTTTCCCAATTGCAGGTCATACTATAGCATAGCTCTCTAGCACCATTAGGCCTTTGTGGTAGTTCTAGCAATAAATGGCTCTCTTCCTTTAGTTTACATAAAGAAAATATCACCAGTGCTTGCAGAGAAGTTACTATTTACTTGTTCATTAACAGACATTTTTACATTCTTGGCCATTTCAAACATTCTTTGCCACATACTGAAATACACTTTCAGACCCAGTCACAAAAGGAGCTACAATTTACATTTGAGGTTTCATTAAATTTACTTAGAATAAAAAGGTAGAATATAGGAAATTTTAATACTTAGCCTCGGTGTAAAATTACCTTTTAATCAAATGCAAAACTCCTGTTATGGACATCCAAACTAGCAGGTCTGCTCCAGCTAGGGAAAGGTATGTCAATATGGAAAATGTGAACTTGGAAAATGTTTGATGAGACTAATGTACACATTTCTGCTACTAGTCTGACTTACCGGGTCAGGCTTGCAGTATTCAGCCTGACAGGTTTCCATGTACTACTGAAATTATGAAATACATAATAACTGACATGATAAAATGGACTGTGTTAAGACTATAATAATTGCATTTTGAGGCTTCACACACCCTCATGTTTTACAGTTTATTTTTTTATTTTAAAAAACTGGGCAAAGGCTTACCTACAGTATTTTATTATAACTTGGCAGGGAATGACACCTAGTTTCTAGATATGTTTTAATTCTAGATTCACTTTGCGCTAACTGAGAAATAATAAGTCAGTCTTTTAGAGGACTTGGAATTACCAATACTTAGTGCAATAACATTTATATAAATCCTGTACCTAGTGCAATGATTATTAATTATACTGTATCTTTATTATGCTATATCAGGCAGTCATGTGATCCTTCCTCCAACAAAGTGAGACAGAGTGCAGGTTGGGTTATCATCATCTTAAAACATTCACTCCAGTGTTGTATAGGAAATAAAACAACTTCAGCATTTACCCAGATTGTAAACAAAACCTATCAGCATATGAGTCCTGTTTTATTTATGTGTTTCTGAGCTACAATATTTAGGTTTTTTAGCTATTTAGTACTGGAAAGATGACAAAACCTGAAAATATATTTAGCTGGAACCAAACTTGAAGTGCACCTCCACAGGCAATGTTATGCTTTTGGCCTGAATTATAAGATACTGTTAACACAATATCTCCCCCAATAAAGATATCTTACAGATATGACAGGCCAAATTACCCAAATACATTTTGTACAGATTGAATGTCTGAACGACAGCTGTAAGCAAGAATACTTTAGGTCTATACTGTTTCTATACAATTCCAGTAAGATCTCCAAATCCAGTACTGGATATCCAGACACAGAGATTTTTTATCATGGCTATCTCTATTTCACACTTGTGGCACCCCTACTTTTTATCTAGTTTTCATGATCTAATAAAATAAATCCCTCCTTATTCAGCCCTTGATAGATAACAATTCCTTCCACAAAAGCCTCCTCTCACACACAGCAAATCACTTTTAAACCTCAATATCTGTACAATTAGAGCAGTGCATCATACTGTGTTAATAGGAAGAGCTGGAAATTGCAGTGGCAAGATCAGATGATATATAAAATGAAGAATTGTCAGCAAGTGGAGCTTTAGGCACAAGGGGAAAAGAACTTTTACACATTTGTCAGCTGCTTATTGCAATGGGAAAAAGACACTTAAGACAACAGCTGAGACTTTGATACCTAGGATTTGTCCAGATCCATTATTCAAAATCCTTCTAAAGGCAAATATGCAATTGCTATCCCCCAGTGCGTTCTTGAAAACACACAGAATAGGCCCCGCTACAAGTCCTATGAACTAATGAAGAGGTGGTTTTCCAAATGGGGGAGGGGAGAACTCTACATTTTTATCATAGACACCCTAAATCTAGCTCTGACCACTGTGAATCCCCCTGCTCAATTCTTGGCAGGAATTCTGAAAGGTGGTCATGTTGGGACTGAGGGACAGCACTGCTGGCTAGAACATGGGTGCAAATAACTGTGGAAAAGCAGAATCAATGTTTCCTTTTTGGGGAAACATCTGAAGAGAGCCAGTTTGGCCCCATTGGTTGTAAGATGACTTCTAACTTGTGGCTTTTGTTTGCATAGTGTTGATTTTTTCCTCTCTCTGCTGAATAGCTAGTACAGTAAATTATTGCAATGTTAGTTTCTGAAGATTTATCATTTCCATGCAGAGCAAACCTAGAATAAATTATATCTGTACTGAGTACTAAAGTGTCCACATCAAGCCCTTACTATTTATATGAGGGAGTCAATGCTGTCTGGCATGCAGCGATAGCTGAAGTGTAAAAACACTCCTACCACTCCTTCTCTCCCCTGACCACACTTCTTAAGGGCTGTTAGAAGAGTTGATATAGCAGCTCTATACCTACAGAGGGGGGAAATTCCCCACTGGCCAAATCTGCTGACTTTTGAGCCAATTTGTGCTGGGAGATCAATGAAAAGGAGACATAATGCATCACAGAACTGGGTTCAATTTTTGTTTGTTTGTTTTTTTAAAGTACAAAAAAGTGCTATTCAGAAACGGTACTCCAGCATTGTGTTTTAAGTCAGAAAAAATAGATGAATGAAAATGAATGCAAAACGAAGGCTCTCTTTTACTCTCCAAAGTCTCTCTGCAGGTCAGTTTTCAATGTCATGTGTGCTAATTCCACTTGGTACTAGGGAGATCTAACTATATTTAGATTCATGATGCTTCTCAACAGTTAAGTTCTACAGTCAAGTTGTTTCCGGATATATCAGTCTCGATTGGCACTACACAGAAGAGCGTCTATCCTTATCCCAATGTGGGAGAATCAGCTGCAGATGAAAATTTATAGAAATGTATAGAAGTTTATTTTTTTCCTTAAATCAGCCAAAACCTTCAAATCAAATATTGATATTGTATGCAACTCACTTAAAAGGGCACTGATGAAGCTAAAATAAATTATTTTTGAAAAAACAGAATTCCTTTACCTGTGTTATTGCTAACATCTTAGATCACTAAAATAAAACAAGAATTTTGAACCTTTAATTTACTTTACACTATTTATGCACTTCACTTATTTGCATTTCTCTCAGCTTGACCAATGAAAACTGACAGGTCATTTTATAACTTCCAATTATAGTTTACAGATTAGTAGGCCAAAAGAGACCACTGTGATCATCGAGTCTGACCTCCTGTAAAACACAGGCTTTAGAACTTCCCTGCATTAATTCCTGTTGAACAAGAGCATATCTTTCAGAAAAAACATAGTTAATTTCAGGCCCTCATGTACTAATACAACTCTGCAGTGTCTGAGTTCTGATCAGGGTAGTGTTTTCTTGATAAAAAATATTTCTGTAAAAATTTTATAAATAAGTTTGAGGAAAACATTATTGGCATCAAGTTTGGTAAAAGCTATGTTTTACAAAATCCATATTTTGGGCCAATTTGACCACACAGTGTCCCTTAAATTTCTGTACAAATAAGAATGATCTATTTCCAGTGGACAATATTATAATTATATTAATCCTTTCCACCTATACAATGACACTCACCCAAATATCTCTCTGACATTGCACCCCATATTCGTCACAATGATCTTATTATAATAGGATAATGGCATAATTATGATGCATTTTGTACAAGATAAGTCATGTGAGGTGACATGGAAAAGTTTTGATTTGCTGAATATGAATTATCCTATTTGTATGCATGTATCATTTTTGTACCTGAAGTAATGAATATTGACTACGTATCTGTATTTCAAATGTAGTTACACCTGGGTAACAACCACTAGACAAGATGCTTTCAGTCTAGATAGCTGGCTGGGAAGGGCCTATTCAGGGCAATGAGCCATTAGGGAAAACAATAGGCCTTAGGAGAGAAGCTGTGCCTTGTTCTCTTCACAATGCGGGAGAGGCGGACCAGGTATTAAACCCGTACACTGGCCAGATTTGACCAGGGCAGGACAGTACTGCTCTGGGGTCCCAGGCTGGGAAGCTGGTGGTTAGAGAGCCTGCATGTAACTGCAGCTGGGTGTGTCCCTTACCTGTATGAATGCTGGTGAAAGTGCAGGCTGGAAGGCTTTGCAGCTTGTCACAGCAGTACAGTGCGAGAGGGAGCCAGGCTGGTGGGTCAGAGGGCTCAGTGGTACCCCAGTTCCAGGTGGCACCCCAGGGGGAACCCATCACAATCTCCAGGTGCTTTGCAAAGCAGTAATATCCCAGTGTTATGGGCTGAGAATTCTGAAAAGTCCATCTCAGTTGCATTTAGAGAAGTGGGGAGCAGAGGGATTTGGCAGCAAAAACCAGTTCAGCAAAGTATTTAAGCACATGCAAATTTTAAATTTTGAAGTCAATGGGTCATAAACTCATTTGTAAACTTAAGCTTGTTTTTTATTCTTTTGCTGAACTGTGGCCTAGTGGTTTGATCCAAAACCCAATTAAGTCAATGGGAAGACTCCCTTTGACTTTAATAGGCATTGAATGGATCCTCATTAAAGAGCTCTTACTGGTAGATAAGTACTAGTTAAGAATGTATGGGCAGGCTATTCTATTTAATCTGTTGAATGGGATATTTTTAATTAGTGTGGAAGCACCCAGAGTAATAAAAAGGCACTTGTTATAAATTAAGAGTAGATAAAATAAAATAAATAAAATTATTTAAAAAATATGTATAGTATTTCGGATTTTTCTACTCTTTTTTTTTCCTTAGCATCTGGCAAATAGATTTACCAAGTTTGCCAGAGTTACATTTCTCAAAGTGAATAAGGTCAGGAAAATATTTCCATGTTTTCAAGAGTCAGCAGCTTTCTAATGGCCAACGTACAACGCTCTATGGTGAAGTGGTTTAAACTAACTACAGACATTTTACAATCTATGAAATTAGATTGTCACTCATGTTAAAAATCATGTGAGAATTATACTTAGGTGAAGTGGATCCAAACCTTCTTAGGGGAGAAATGCATCTTTGCAGAGCCTAACACACAAAAAAGCATTAGCAGTGCAGAATTTCATTTGGAATTAGCAAAATGAAATGGTAACTAAATATGTATCATTTAGCTGACCAAGTCAAGCACTGTCAGTGGTTAATTTTTAATGTTGAAATTACTATCCGCTTTGTGATACGTCATTTGGTCCTTGCACTACTGAAATATTTAGTAATAACTGTGGTACTATATCCAAAATCATCTTACAGCCAGTCACCCATAATAATCTTAGCTTTCATTTTGCAGTGTGTCAGATACAAATACAAAGCATTTCTAAATGACACAGACCTGCTCACCCACAGGCACAGAATCTCAATACAGTTCTTACTCGTATTAAGTAACTACAGCTGTTCAATTAACACAGCTTTATTCCATCTTAACCTTGTCAAAACAATAGTCCTGTTCTAAATTTCAGAGAAAGTTAAGCCCTACTTAATGAGCTGCCTACATCTAATACACCCAATAAATTTCCCGTGAAACTCAGTTCTGACTTACCCTTCTCTGACATGAGGGTAGACTTGTCCCACAGTGTTTGGAATCAGAGTCCTAGCAGGACTAGAATTTGAAGTCTAATAAAAAAAGCCAGGCAGGACTAGCTACACCTCTCTTCCTCGCTGTTTAAAAACTGCACTGACACAGCTTTTGAGGCTGTTACTTCAAGAACATTGTGTGCACCTGGCTTCTCAGTAGCATTCCTGTCTGTTATGCATTCAGCTAGTTCATACTAAGGAATCACAACTAGTTACACCACATCCACCTTTGGGATATGTTTTAAAGTTACAGAAATGTCAGCAGCTTCAGAAGCATCACTCCACACAGTCTCCACACTCCTAGTCTCAGGAACCTTGGGGTTCCCTGATCACAGGTTGAGAGAGAACAGGAGCCTTACGGTCTGAGTGTGTGGTCTCACTACCTTTACTACTGCAAATGGTCTGTTTTTAGAGCCTTTCCATTCACTCTGATGGGTTCTGGGTCAAGCCCTTATTTTCATAAGTACAAAATTCATCTCTACAGGAACCATGAAATCACAACCAATTCTTTCCATAGTAAAGGATTAAAATAGACACTTACAAAAATGCAGGTAAGCAATGATGGGCATAAAACTTTCTGGTTATGTTATTTTGAATTTACACTCCATGAACATAACTAAATTCCACGGCACCCTAAATACCTACATCTTTAGCAGATACTCCCGAAAAGGCTACAGCTATAATTGGTTTAGATTTAAAAATAAATTAGTGGATTTAGTGCTTTGTGACTGGTAGTCTCTATTTATTGATAGAACAGATATAGAGCATGGGCAATAGTCAGAAAGCTTCCCCGTCATTACCCTGCCAATGTGCTTCAATCCTATCCTGGAGGGACCAAATTGCATGGCCCTGTCTACTTTAGCACTTTGTAGCTGTAGTTTACCACTGGGAGTATCAATGACAAAAGTGGCATTGTTCCATAAGTTGTAAGCTTTTCAAGGCAGGGATTGTTGTTGTTTTGTTACATGTTTATGCAGTCCCTAGCACAATGGGGCTGGGACCTGTAGCTGCTGCTGCAATAGAAATGAATAACAATGCTGTAAAGAGGACTTTTTTGGTCACTTTCCATTGTCTATCCCCACTCTACATTACTCAGGAAGATCTGAACCAGTCGCAGTAGGGTTAGGAGACCCAGAAGTGAGAACACCCATAGCATCTAGGGGGAATTCTGGTTATGAATTTTGCCAGTGAGAAAACAGTTGAGTCTCAGTTCCTATTCAGTTACTGACCTTTGCTGAACAAAAATGCCAATTGTGAGGTTTTGTTGCTTTAGTTTTAAATGATGATACACTCATGAGCTCTCCCATCGGCTTCACTACTCCAGCCCCTGTGAGTGGCAGTAGCTATGTCAGTGGGAGATGCTCTCCCACCAACATAGCGCTATCCAGACCGGCGCTACTGGGAGTGTAACTTGTGATTTATTCACCCCACTGAAAGACACAATTTATACCGACATAAGCTGTAGCGCAGACATAGCCTTAGTGCAGAATGGCAGGCACTCTCTTGCGTACATGAAGCTTACTGTACCTGTGCTTCATAAACTGTACCGGCTATTGCTTTACTTTGGTATCAAATCCAGCCCTTTATGGTTTGGTTCCTGGCTATCTTGAGAGACCACTCTTCCTCAAATATCATGACAGGTTTCAGAGTAGCAGCTGTGTTAGTCTCTATTCGTAAAAAGAAAAGGAGTACTTGCGGCACCCTAGAGACTAACAAATTTATTAGAGCATAAGCTTTCGTGAGCTACGGCTCATTTCATCGGATGCATACTGTGGAAAATGTAGTGGGGAGATTTTATATACACAGAGAACATGAAACAGTGGGTGTTTCTAATAATGCTCTAATAAATTTGTTAGTCTCTAAGGTGCCACAAGTACTTCTTTTCTTTTCACATATCATGAGAGATGGAAAGATCACTTCGGCCCCTTTCAATCCAATCTTTTGATTTCAATGCTCAGGGCTGGAAGTGTTCTCAGAGTATGACTCTTAATTCTGGAATTCATGTCCAAGTTCACTGAGCAGACCATGAGTTTGATGACTTCCAGTGGATGATGTACACTCATTTATTTGCTCATGCTTTTTCTTGATGCTTCACCAGAGCTGCCACCATAGAGTGAGAGAATGCAAAAGTAATTTCCAAAACAATTTGTCATTTTGAATAGGCTTCTGTGAGTCATGTATATGCCTAGACACAGGGTTAGGTGTGTTCTTAGAAATAAATAAAAACAAAACATGGTGTGGAATTTGAGGATTAATATAATAAAGTGAAAAACATTAAAAAAGGAGAAATACTGTTCTGCAAGCAGAAATATTGTTCTACAAGAGACCCAAAGATAGATAGTACAAGTTACCACTAACCTGTTGGTTTTGAACATGGATAGCCCAGGTACTTCAACCAGATCAACACAGTTCATGGTGTACTAGACAGGGCTGCAAGATTTGCAACTACAGATAATGATGTTTTGGGAAGGGAACTGTGGTTTCTGTTTTGGATGATTTCCCAT
The DNA here is from genome assembly GCF_015237465.2 of Chelonia mydas. Taxonomy (NCBI): domain Eukaryota; kingdom Metazoa; phylum Chordata; order Testudines; family Cheloniidae; genus Chelonia; species Chelonia mydas. The sequence continues at coordinate 40,433,204 of NC_051246.2, forward strand.
ATGGAGGAAACTACTATATGAGAAAACGTGCATTTGTTACAAGATTAGTATAAAACAGAGGAGTCTAAATTCAAAGGGGATAATACTCACAGTATTATCTGCCTCACAGTGATGTGAAGTTTAATTCATATTTGTACAAGAGAGGAGCCAAATGCAAAATCCCAGATCCAAACTCCCCTGAGCTCTGTGGTTCAAGGCCAATGCATTTAGATGGTGTTATAAGAATGTAAAACCACTATATGGAGGACTAAATATTTATATTTTAATAAGTACTTTCCTTTACTGACCATTGGGCCAGGTCCTGAGAGCCTGAGTTCTTACCTAGGAAACTCAGCAGAAGTATACTTGAGGGAGGACTGAATAAGAACTGACCTAAGGATTTGGCCGACAGACTCCAAAACTGAGAAATTAAATTTAACATTTTTAAAAACCACTAAATCTGCACCAACTTCCCTTTCCTTCCTTTCATAAGGTCCCACATAAAGATTTTCCAACCACAACACTGCACCTCTAGAGTATGCAATTCAAAGACAGGCCAGGCTAACAAAGACAAGCAAATGGCAGAAAGTATTCCAGAAGCCTTAGCACATATTAACAGCAGGACAGCTATAGTAGGTGATGCACATTGGATCAGCATCTACGGCCACAATTAGGAAAGAGCAAAATGGTTTGGTGGAGCCAATCAAAACCGTCACCATCCACCCATACAACCAAACCTTTCTGAAGCTTTGAAAACACTTGGTTAACTCTCACCCCACTCACCTAACCACCACATATCTGCAGCAGCAGGTCTTCTTGGGGAGGTGCATTTTGGCAGTTTACACCTATTTCTCCTCCCCCACCTACACTGGGTCTCTTCTTCAAGAGGTTGCCTGATGGCCTTCTCACCACTCCAGTGAGCCTCAGGCGCCTTAACTAGATGGCCAGGTGGCTCATTTCCCTACCTGCCTCCTAACCCAGCCTTGCATGCTCTGGTGCAGCAGGAGCAAACAGTGAATCTCTCTGCTATGCTCGCTGCTCTCCTCTTAGTAAACACAAGGGGTGCTTTGGAGAGTCAGGATAACTCTGAGTGAGGACACCACAATGCGGAAGGCTAGGAACATATGAGATCCCTTTAACCCTTTCCATATTAGCTGCCTCAGAAGCACATGCCACTGCATACAGTCACATTCTGAACTAGGGGCTAGAGGTGAAAGGTTCTGTATCCAGTTACAAATCCCAATTCAATTGTTTTTCTCCAGGTGAGGGCAACAGAAAGGGCACGGATGGAGGGGCAGCACTTTTAAACTTTCCTTTCCACCTCCTTCTCTCCATCCTCCTCCTCCCACCATAAAATGAGATCTCTACCACCTTCCTAGATCTTCAACCCCCAGGTATGCTAGCCTAGTACAGACAGCTGAAGTACACTAAGCGTTCTAAGGGCTAAAACTTGAGTAGACTGCGGCAGCTTGAATTCCATTACTAAAAGAATTGAACCACAAGATACAGGAGTCAATATTATTCCCCAACCAGATGGAAAAGTTGTTTGTGACGACTCACCAGGTTTTCCTCCAGCCACTCCCGTATACATCTTGCTGTATCCTCCGGTACCTGATTCCGTAATGCTTCTCTCTCTTGAGGATCCTCTAGCATTTCTAGTGCCATCTTCAGGTCTTCTAGCAGACGCAAAATTTGGAATGTGCCCAAATATACTGATGGAGCAGGTGACACAATATCATATATGCCATTTGCATACTCTGTGGCTGCCTTAGTACCTAATACAAGTAGAAAAGAGAGGGAGAAAAGAGATTTTTATAAAAATTGTAAAGGTCTCCAATAAATATATGGATATAATTCGATGATACAATAATAGCTACACTCCAGATGCTACTCTATGGGTATTATTAACAATTAATGAAAAGGGAAATATGACATCTTTCTGATAGCACTTACACATTTTTGAGTTAGTTGTTATTTAAACAGACAAATAAATGTCCTCTTTCAGAATGAGACAGAGGTGTAACGTTCAGATCACTACATTTAAAAAGAGGATATTGGGTCCAGGATAGATTTGCTAATGCCCCTTAAACACAAACCAAACCACCTCCAAACCACCTGCAATTAACCTTTGCAACCATTAGATGTCACAATGTAGTTGAAAGACCCCACAATAGCCCCATTTCTCCTGTATTACAAAAAGGACTTTTGTTCTATTTTAGCAAGAAATCCAGGTGAGAACAGGTTTCATTACAATCATGACAAAAAAACCTAAGCTTTGGCAGAAAAAAAAATCATAGTTAGCTATATAGATTGCTAGCAAATCCCTTCTCATCCTCTTAAAACAGAATCCAGCAATACTGAGAGAGAAATTCTTTCCTCAAGGCACAGTACATGTGCAACTCCACTAAAGTCTTAGCAGATGGCAGAAGTTAGCTCTTAGATGCAGTCTTAAGTTCCAAAGTATCAGCTTGGTATTGATTAAAATTACCAAAAGATGGACAGGAAATTGGAACTGGAAAGAACCCATTGCTGATGTAATGCTTTCCTATCACTTAAAAAAACCCCAACAAGGTGGGGGTAGAAGACATTTCCCCATGACATGATGTAAATTTAGCTCATTCACAAGGCCCCCTCCCTTCATATGGTAATCAGGCATTGATTGGGTTGAAAGAGTACCAACTAAATGCAAGCCTCAGAAATTTGGATTGTGGCTTCAATGTGGAGGAGTTTGTTTTCCTTACACAGGAAAACTGGATAGCATCCTTGGCTTAGTAAAACACTTGACAGCACAGAAGATAGTCAGTAGTAGTTTAAGCTCCCCCCCCCCCCCCACCCCGCAACAATGTGGGAAGGGAATGTCAGAAACAAAAGTGGCAGCAAATAAGGGCCAACACAGGGCGGGGAAGAACGTCTGTTTGTAACTGTTAAACTCCAGTTAGAACACAGGAATTGCCATACTGGCTCTTGTTCCATCTAGTCCAGTATCCAGCATGCAAAACTGAAAGAAACTCCGTGGTGAGCCATATGTGAGATAATCTGTTCCCCCATGAAACCTTCTCTTAACCCCCAACAGTTAAGAGACTGGCATAAACCCACAAAGTTTTTTTCTTCCTTCAAAAACATCTGCATTAGTATTTTGTTGTAATTCTGAATATTATATATATAAATGTTCAAGCCCTTGCTGAATCCTGATAAATTATTGGCCTCATCAACTTCATGCATCAATGAGTTCCACCTTTTAATTATGGCTTGTGTGAATAAAAGGAAACTCTCATGAGAAGGGTCCCTGAAGAGGAACAGGAAATGGGGATGGGGTAGAAATAAACGGTAGGGTAAAACCCTCTGCCACAGTATCAAGGACCCAGCGGTCTGAAGTTATAGTGGTCCATGCGGGGAGGAAAACAGAAAAGTGGTTGGAGAACAGCAGGACAGACGGATACAGAATACCCTGTGCTCAGGTATGATCAGTAAAAAAAAATAAAAATAAATCAAAGCCTTTAATTTTGCTAAATAAAGTGTCTTCAATGCAATCAAATTTCTTCATCAATGACTCAGGGCCTATTCATCATTCACCACCAGGGGGCTATCAGGCTGGATCTTGCAAAGTACTGAGCATTCTAGCTTCCATGCAACAAAGCCCCACTGACTTGAAGTCTATGGGACTACTTACATTTTTAAAATTAAGCACAATGCTTAAGTGCTTTGCTGGATTGGGGCCGTAGTGCTCAGCACCCTGGAGGATCAAGCCCCTATATGGGTAACTTTCATTTTCTGGAATGGGAGCTAGACATACAGATCCCAGTGCATCATTGAGAGAACATAATCCTTCCTCTCCCCTTTCCAAACACATGCACACATTGTCCTCTTTTGTGCTGCTATTTTTAATCCAATTTGCTGTGGGTTGCCATTGCAGCCCTTTTTCTCTTTGATTGAGGGGGGGAGGGGTAAACAAATTCCCCTGAAGGCAATGCCAAGGCACAGTTCACCAGGGAGAGAAGTGATGTAGAAATGTAGATGCTCATTCAACATTTTAATTCATACAGCTTCCTATTTTTCTGGCTGAACATTGGCAGGACTCAAACAGATCACTGACTTACTTCCTCTTGTTCAGTTCCTAAATATCTTTGTATTAAATAGAACATGCATTGTTCATCTGAAAAGGAGAATAGAAGAAAGAAACTGAAAAAACAGAACTAAAAACCCACAGGAACTAGTTTAATTAAATACGGTATATGTTCAATTTAACCATGTCCACATTAAAACTGTGAAGAGCACAAGCAAGTTACAATACCAGACAGAAAAGGAGGACTTGTGGCACCTTAGAGACTAACACATTTATCTGAGCAAAAGCTTTTCATGTAGCTCACGAAAGCTTATGCTCAAACAAATTTGTTAGTCTTTAAGGTGCCACAAGTCCTCCTTTTCTTTTTGCGAATACAGACTAACACGGCTGCTACTCTAATACCAGACAGGTATGTGAATGCAAGAATGAGGATCGCCTTGCAGCCTGAAACCTGATGAGGTGCTAGGATCAAAAAAAAGACTGCACGTGTTTTCCTACCATCCCCTTCTTGCTTAAAAACTCAAGAGGGGAAAGATATGGTTAAAGCAAAGGCACCTAACTGGAACTGGGGAAAAATGGGCTCAATTCCCAGCTCTGCCACACACACTCACTGGGTGATCTTAGGCAAATCATTTAATCTCTCTGTGCCTCTGTAAAGAAGGGAGAAGTAATATTTCCTTTCTCCCACCTTATGTCCATCTTTAGATCGTAAGCTCTGTGGGGTAGGAATCTTCTGATACTATGCATCTATATAGTGTCTAGCACAATGGGTTCCTGATCTTGGCTGGGTGCTCTGGGCACTAATGTAATACAAATATGTTTTCCATGTGGCTGTTTGTAAAGTGCTTTTGGGACCAATTCAAGTAATCTTTTTAGGGTTAACCAACTCCTTTTTTGGCCTGCATATCCCGATAGTGGATGACTGAGGTTACAAAGCTTCTGCACATGGTATTCAAAAGTGTGGGGACAACTGTACAGCATTTTCAGTTACACATTTCCTATTCTGTGAACTTAAAGCGTTTTGCAGTTCAAAGTTCTTTGGAGCCATTCAGCTAATTCCAGGGAAAGGTTGCTTTGGGGCAAATACATAACCCAGTTTGGAAAGGTTTCAGAGTAACAGCCGTGTTAGTCTGTATTTGCAAAAAGAAAAGGAGTACTTGTGGCACCTTAGAGACTAACCAATTTATTTGAGCATAAGCTTTCGTGAGCTACAGCTCACTTCATTGGATGCATACTGTGGAAAGTATAGAAGACGTTTTTATACACACAAACCATGAAAAAATGGGTGATTATCACTACAAAAGGTTTTCTCTCCCCCCACCCCACTCTCCTGCTGGTAACAGCTTATGTAAAGTGATCACTCTCCTTACAATAAAAAGGAGTACTTGTGGCACCTTAGAGACTAACCAATTTATTTGAGCATGAGCTTTCGTGAGCTACAGCTCACTTGCTCAAATAAACTGGTTAGTCCCTAAGGTGCCACAAGAACTCCTGTTCTTTTTCCAGTTTGGAAAGCAATGCATTTGCAGCCTTGTGATATAAGTTACCAAAGAGAGCTATAAAATTACAGTGGACGGGAATTGGGGTAGCGGAGGGCATGGTAAATTGTTTCACAAGCCAAGAAATGCTAACATCAGCTTTGTACATATCCTACATAGTGTTATGTTTTGTGTAGCCCCCAAAATTTGAAAATATTTTGTTTGCAGTTACACAGGGACTTCAAACACTAAAGGCAAACTGCAGCAATTGGTTATAATGCTATAACCCTAGGCAGCTACATAACTGCATAGCTACATTCCCTCATATGTGCTGGGAAATTGAGTTCAGGGTTGCAGTTTCCTTTCAATTCTATTGGGAAGACAGGATCCACTTCCCCATAGAAAGGGCAGAAAATTCATCTAAAATCCATGGCTACTGGGCAGTCCATTGAAGGCAAGGGCCACCAGCATGAGAACCCTGTGTTCATCCCTGCTCTTTGCCCCCAATCCCTTTACCTCAGGTTGTATTGCATTCAGAGGGATTCCAACAGTAGCTTTTACTATTTTTTGTATTATTGGAGGTCCTACAGGCGCCAAGCCAAGATTCAGGTCCTACTGTGCTAGGCACTGTACATGCACATAGAGTGACAGATATCCCTACGCACCAAAAAACTTACAATCCCAAGTAAACGTGGCAAGAGGAGAAAGGGGGATAGGCCAGCGGCCTCAAAGCTAGTGCGAAGAAATGCCTGCACCACAGGTGGATTATCATTGATCCCAGCAGAGGGTTTAGGAGCAGAACCACAGACCATTTTACATGGCAGAGGAAAGCAAAATCCACCCTTCTCCCCACCCAAGTAACTTAGGGAAATTCTGTGACGAGAGCCTCAGACAGATTTCCTCTACCAGACCATCTCCCGCAGATTTTTCTAGCCTAATGAGATTTGTGATAAAACAATTTGGTGGGGGCAGGAGAGAGAAGACAACTTTTCAGCGCAAAATCCAAAATGAACTTGTCTACCCCAGAAAGCTTTGTGGTAACTTTAAGTAGGCTGTAGAGAACAAGAATGCTGTATCAAAAAAGCTGAATCTCTGAAAGTATACAAATAATACATTCTTTGGTTTGTGGAGGAAGGGAAGATATTTAGCCTCAAATAGTCACAAGGCTACTTACATTTCTGTCTGATTTTCCTTTTGCTAATCTTGCTTCTGTTCATAATGGAACAAAACAGCATTAAAGACAAATATAAATTCAGACATATTTACAGAAACTCTGTGGATAATAAAACTTGTTAAAAACTGACAGTCTTCAAAAGCTATTTACTAGCTTAATTGACAACTGAATGACTCACATGAACAGACTTCTGAACCACAAAAGACTTTTGTGCTTCAGATTCTCCATCCTATGGAATGACAGCTAGCATGTTTTCAGTGCCTCTTTTTGCCTACACTACTGTATCTTCTGCTCTTTGCACTTCTATTTCTTTTGAAACATATTGCTTCCACAATGTGGAGCCTGGAATTATATATGGCTTGTAGTTTTCTTGGGCATTCCATAGCTAAGTTTGAAGTTAGTTTCTATACGGTGGAATATGAAGCTCCCTCACCCAACTTCTGTACTCTACAGAGAGAAACCAAACCCCTTGAAACTTCACATGTCACACTGCAGCTCACAGTAGCATTTTCCTGGGAAATCTGGGAAACTAGGGATGTAAATATCGGTTTAAAATGTTAACGGGTTAACAGATTAAAATTATAGTGTTTAACCGGTTAACTGTTAACCGAGGTCCCTCCAGCCGGGTGGCATGGCGTGACTGGGGTCGCTCCGTTCGTCCAGCACGGCATGACGAGGGCTGGGGCCGCTTCGGCATGGCTGGGGCTGAGGTCCTGCTGGGCTGTCTGTGGCCCCTCCGGCCAGCTCAGCGCAGGCAGGGCAGGGCTATCTTGGGGTGAGGTCTCACCAGGTCAGCCGGGGGTGGGGTCCCGCCCTGGCCGGCTCAGTGTTGGGGCCGCTCTGACCCTGCACGGCTAGGGGTGGGGTCCCGCTGGGCCGGTACGGACGGAGCTGGGGCTGCCTGGCCCGGCGCAACCGGGGCTGGGACCACTCTGGCCGGTGCAGGGCCGCCAGGGTTAATGGGTTAAGGTCAGTTAATAGTACGCCTAATGCTTACCGGTTATCCGTTTAACCTTTTACATCCCTATGAAAAGCAAGTGTTTTAAAGTTAGTGATCCAGATCCTTCAACATGTGTAGGCAGCTTTGTGTCACTCTAACAGTGGTGTAAGCGCTCCAACATTCTTCCTGCAAGAACTACCTCTGAAAGGCAACTTGTAAAAATGTTGGTTGAGCTAGTCAGAATCCTCTGCAAGGAGCCAATTGCTGGAAAGGTCATTTCTGGCCCCAGTACTGGATGCACCTTCTAGTTTGGAGACACACAAGGCTAAGGTATGCCCATTTTCTCACCTCAGGACCCTAATATAGCCCTTCAGGTTCAGATGAACTGAAAATTTGTCTAATCAGCTCAAATCTTCTCTACTGAATACCTTAAATAATAAAAGACATGGTATATATAAAGTGGTACATATACTTAATTTAAATGTTGTAGTCTTACAAGAGCTACAGGAACAAAATGGTGTGATATGTTTTACTGTGTATTAATTTAGACATGCAGTGCATGGTTATGTTTTCATTATATAACACTCGTAAGCTTGGAGCATCTGGAGTTATAGTTGTAGAATTTAAAGGGCATTTACTTGCCATCCAAGGTTCTTGATTTAGAACTTGTTTTGACTGTAACATGGTTTTGAGATCTTTGCCTTTATTGTTTTGTAAAAATGGAGAGACCTGACGGCGGTGTTCTAATTTCGTGCTGATCTGTGGAATCTGCCTCATGCATGTCTCAACCATTTCCTTTACTGACAATTAAATATCAGACATTCCCAGCTGTAATCCTTGCGGTCTCTGCAATTACTCTCCACCAACAAGTAAGACACATTTTCTTAGCTGAAACATGGCTCTTAGTTTTTGCAGATGTAAGGGGACTGTTGTCCCCTTACTAAAACTCAGTGGGGGTGTTTTGGTTGGCTAGCTCCGAGTACCAAAAGAAACGGGAAGGGTCGATGGGAAATCAGGACCCTGAGACTGACAGTCCCCAGGAACAATGGGGAGAGGCCAATGCTCCAGGGCTGCCTGATTGACAGGGTGGACAGACTAATGAGGGAGTCAGGAGGCCGGGGGGGGTCCCATCCTCCATGTGAGCTGAAATTGCCTGGGTCAGACAGAGTGGGGCCGAGCTAAGGAGAAAGCAGGGGCCCGAGCTGAGCTGAGCCATGCCAGCCAGAGGGGCCAGAAAGGCAGCCCAGGAAGCAGGTCAGTGCTGGTACCAGACTCACAGAAGCAGCCTGCAGAGCAGACCTGTGCTGGGAGCAGAGCTGTATCAACCAGATCCAGAGGAGCCAGAGAAGCAGTCCAGGGAGCTGGAAACAGAGCAGCAGCCATGTTGAGGCAGAGTGGAGCTGGAGCTGGAGCAGTTTGGAGCTGGGTGCAGTGAGCAGCTGTGGAGAGCGAGGAGGACCCTGGGCAGTGGGCCCAGCGCAGGGAGACGCCCCCAGCTAAGACGCCTTGCAGGCCCGACTTGGAGGGGGATCATAATCCCGATGGGGCAACGCTGGGAAGAAGGGTCCTGCCAACTAAAGCCTGAGGGCATGTGGCCACCACCAGAACAAGTGTCCGACCTGCAGCATCCCTGCAGCACAGTCAGGGCCTGATCAGGAGGCCTGGGACTTGTGAGGAACAGACTGGACTGCCCTTACATTCCAGAGATGCTGGTTGTGATATCCCCATGCCACAGAGCAGGGCTATGTGTTTTCTTTCAACCTTTCCCATTTTTCCTTTTTTTTAAAAAAAAATGGATTGCTGTTTAATAAATTGTATTTGCTTTGAACTGCATGTAATGATCAGTAGGTCAGGGAAGCATCCAGTGCAGAGAGAGCACCCCCAAAGTGGGGACACCCTAGCCCCTGCCCTAAGTGACCATGACAAGTTTGGGGGTCAAGCCCCCCAGGAATCCTGGGCCCAGCCTTGTTGGAGTTAGGAGGACTCTGCCACACAGGAGAGTGGAAGGGGAGCCCTTGAGGTCAGGCAGGCCTTTGGGTAAAGGAAGTGGGAGCAAGGACTCAGATCCTTTCACTAGCCCCCTTCACCAGGGTAGTGGATAAGCCAGGAAAGTTCCCCACAATAGCAGGACCATTACCCCGCTTACACAGATACTAACTATGCCAGATCTACTATTACTATAGTGTCAGTATCTGGTATAGTACAGTTCCCAATATATCCCTGTATCTTTCAGGGATACACAATAAGCTGCAAGAAATAAGTTTTTTCTGAAATGTGGCATAAGGCTGATTCCTAGGAGCTTTTTTAAAATACTACAAAACAAAACCTGAACTTTTAAGGACAATGCTCTGGTACATTTATCTGCAATGAGCGGTACCTTACTTCATAAACTAATCAAGGAATCCCACTGATTTCTAAAGAAACTACTTGTGGAGAAAAGCATTAGTCAATATGAGGGTATCAGAATTGGGCCCTCAGTTTACAAACAGTTGAGGTTATCCCAAAGTGGTTAATGAATTTAGATAATTATTTGTGCTTCATTGACTCAAAAAAGATAAACTGATTTTAAAAAGATAAATGTGGCAAGTTACATGTTCATTAAATGAACCAATTCCTTTCTGTATTTAACATACTGCACAATTTATGTGAGCATAACATTTCCATCTTAATGCCATATTAAGAAGATATTATGAGTACTTGAAATGTACAGAGAAAAATGACTAATGGTCTCAGCACTAACTGCCATGGTCTGAAAATCCTTGTCCATAAAGTAATATTACATGGACTGGGCATCAGAGGCCCTGATTCTGACTTGATGAATGACTCACTGGATCAGGTGCTGCGGGTCTCGGACCAATGCCTGCAGGGTTGACGAGTGAGATGGTGCAGGAGGGGGCTCCAGGCTGGGAGGTGGAACCGAGATGTTGAGAGTATGAGAGGGGCTCTGGGCTGAGGCACGGGGTTGGGGTGTTGGTGCGGGCTCTGGGGTAAGGCCAGAAATGAGGGGTTCAGGGTGGGGGGGGGAGATCATGGCCAGGGCACGGGGTTGGGGTGCGGGGGTATGTGAGGGCTCCAACTAGGGGTGCAGACTCGGGTGGGGGTGGGGCTGGGGATAAGGGGTTAGGGGTGTAGGAGGCTGCTCTGAGTTGGGACTGAGGGGTTCAGAGTGCGGGAGGGTGCTCTGGGCTGGGACTGAGGGGTTCGGAAGGCAGAATCAAGGCTGGGGTGGGGGTTGGGGTACGGGAGGGAGTCGGGTGCAGGCTCTTGGCAGTGCTTACCTCAAGCAGCTCCTGGAAGCAGTGGCTTTTCCACCATCTGGCTTCTATGCAGAGGCGTGGCCAAGTGGCTCTGTGCACTGCCCTGTCTGCAGGCAACATCCCCACAGTTCCTATTGGCCATGGTTCCTAGCCAATAGGAGATGAAGAGCTGGTGCTTGGGGCAGGGGCAGTGTGCGGAGCCCCCAGCTGCCCCTATGGGCATAGGCGCCGACTCCGTGGGGGCTCCAGGGCTGGAGCACTCACGGGGAAAAATTGGTGGGTTCTCTGTACTCACAGGCAGCTCCCCTCCGCCCCAGCTCACCTCCGCCTCCTCCCCGGAGCATGCTCCGCGTCCTGCTTCTCCCCCCTCCCTCCCAGCGCTTGCCGTGCGAAACAGGAGGAGGAATGCTGCGTGCTGGGGGAAGAGGCGGGGCTGGAGCGCAGATTTGGGGAGGGGTCCAAGAGGGGCAGGGAGGGAGTGGAGTCGGGGCAGGGGCAGGAGCCTGTGCCTATGGGTAGGAACCGGAAGGGGGACATGCTGCTGCTTCCGGGAGTGGCGCAGGGCCTGGGCAGGCAGGGAGCCTGCCTTGTCCCGCTGCGCTGCCAACCGGACTTTTAATGACCTGGTCAGCAGTGCTGACTGGAGCCGCCAGGATCCCTTTTCAACTGGGCATTCTGGTTGAGAACCGGACACCGGGCAACCCTACTCACTGACTCATCAGGATCTGCTGACTAGCAGAAGACTCCTGACTGGTCACTTCTCCATAAAGCTTCCTGTTCCTGCCACACCCCTTGTCTGAGCAACTAGTGTCTAGGCCTGCTGTTGACCAGACCTCTGAGACCAAGTTCCTGCCTCCTTGTTGCCTTTTCCCTCCTTGATCCCATTACCTCACGTCATTCCTACTCCCTCGCCCTAACTCCAGTTATTGCCCCTTGGGGCAACTCTGACACTGGCTTTGACCCCTGGAGTGACTTCTGGCTCTGACTCTGATTTAACCCTTGACGTGGCTTCTAACTTTGACTTCAGTCTGACCTCTAGAGTGATTCTTGACTATGACCCCACCTCTATTGTGGGCTTTGACCATTAGGAGGCCCTGACACATTGTTTGATTTCAGCCAAGTCAATTAGCTTCTCAGAACAACAGTTGTGTCAGCTACAGAATGGGATTAATAATACATACCCTTGTAAAATGCCATGAGATCTCTGGATGAAGATATTAAAGAGCCTATGCACTAATTAATGCTCACGTGCTTCACAAGGTTTTTTTTTTTCAGGGCTGTCAAGCAATTAAAAAATTAATTGTGATTAATTGCACTGTTAAACAATAGAATATAATTTTTAAACATTTTTGGATGTTTTCTATATTATCAATTTATTGATTTAAATTACAACATGGAATACAAAGTGTACAGTGCTCACTTTATATTTACTTTTGATTACAAGTGTTTGCACTCTAAAAAAACCAATAGAAATAGTATTTTTCAATTTACCTAACTCATAGACTGTAATGCAATCTCTTTATCATGAAAGTTGAACTTACAAATGTAGAATTCTGTACAAAAATAACTGCATTCAAAAATAAAAATGTAAAATTTTATAGCCTGCAAGGCCACTCAGTCCTATTTCTTGTTCAGCCAATCCTCAGACAAACAAGTTGGTTTATATTTGCAGGAGATAATACTGCCTGCCTCTTGTTTACAATGTTAGTGAGAAGTGAGAACAGGTGTTCTGATGGCACTGATGTAGCCGGTGTCACAAGATATTTACCTGCCAGATACACTAAAGATTCATATATCTCTTCATGCTTCAACCACCATTTCAGTGGATATGTGTCCATGCTGATGACAGGTTCTGCTCAATAACCGTCCAAAGCAGTGCATACTGACGCATGCTGATTTTCATCATCTGAGTCAAATGCCACCAGCAGAAGGTTGATTTTCTTTTTTGGTGGTTTGAGTTCTGTAGTTTCTGCATTGGAGTGTTGCTCTTTTAAGACTTCTGAAAGCATGCTCCACATCTCGTCCCTCTCAGATTTTGGACGGCACTTCAGATTGTTAAACCTTGGATCGAGTGCTTGTAGCCATCTTTAGAAATCTCACATTGGTATCTTCTTTGCCTTTTGTGAAATCTGCAGTGAAAGTGTCCTTAAAATGAACAACATGTGCTGGGTCACCATCCGAGACTGCTATAACATGAAATATATGACAGAATGCAGGTAAAACAGAGCAGGGGACATACAATTCTCCCCCAGGGAGTTCAGTCACAAATGTAATTAACACATTTTCTTAATGAGCATCATCAGCATGGAAGCATGTCCTCTGGAATGGTGGCCGAAGCATGAAGGGGCATACAAACGTTTAGCATATCTGGCATGTAAATACCTTGCAATGCTGGCTACAAAAGTGCCATGCAAATGCCTGTTCTCACTTTCTGGTGACACTGTAAATAAGAAAAGGGCAGCATTATCTCCTGTAAATGCAAACAAACTTGTTTGTCTTAGTGATTAGCTGAACAAGAAGTAGAACCGAGTGGACTTGTAGGCTCTGAAGTTTTACATTGTTTTGTTTTTGAGTGCAGTTATGTAACAAAAAAAAATCTACATTTGTAAATTGCACTTTCACAACAAAGAGTACTTGTATGAGGTGAATTGAAAAATACTATTTCTTTTGTTTATCATTTTTACAGTGCAAATATTGGCAAAAAAATACAATTTGATTTCAATTACAACACAGAATACAATATATGTGAAAATGTAGAAAAACATCCAAAATATTTAATAAATTTCAATTGGTATTCTATTGTCTAACAGTGCAATTAAAACTGCGATTAATCACAATTAATTTTTTAATCACGATTAATTTTTTTGAGTTATTCATGTGAATTAACTGTGATTGACAGCCCTTTTTAATATTTATTATTATAATTATTCCTATTTCATAGAGAGAATCAGTCAGTGTCAGAAAGGGAAATAGAATTTAGAAGGTCTTGGCTCCCAGTGTTGTACTCAGACTATACCACTAGCTTAGTATATTAAAAGAAAGAAGGCAGCTTTTGAGGACAATAACCCAAATAGTTGAAATAACCTTTTGCAGGATCAAACATACTAAAAATTCAGGAAATTCCGAAGTTCAGGTTGTTCTGGCAATGTTGGAGAGAGAGAGAGAGAGACAATTGCGACATTCGTACAATAATAATGTAAGACACTTGACTTTTTTTTTTAAAAAAATCAAAACTGCACCCAGTCATTTATAGAAGTCCCTCACATTCACCAAAAGAAATAAATCATGATGGCAACAACTTATTTGAAGTACACAGAATCTTTGATGACGCACTTAATTCCCGTCCACACACTTACAAGCATTTCAGTAGAAAACATCAGAGACCGGGCTGGCAACAGAAACAAAATCAAAACAGAATGTAGGTAGTTAATATGCACGTCCTCTGGAATAGCTAAGCAGAGAGACAATTAGAAAATATAGCAAGATGGTTTAAAATTCAGACAAATACTCTTATGGGAAACAAAGAGAACGAATCTGACTGAGCACCATGGATATCAGGTCTTACTCCCCACTTGAAGAAGTGTTAGGAAAAGATGTGACTTGGGAGTGCTGGTAGGAGACACCAGGTTATTTCCTGTCCCCTATCACATTGAGTTAGTTTATAACCTTGTCACTTCTAAATTTTTTCATGTGACAACAGAACAGATGAGAATTAGCTAATTCAACATTAACTAAATGTCCATATTTAACATCCTCTATCCTCCCCCCCCCCATAAAAGCCAATATTTGCTGTCTCCTCCTGTTTACTTCCAAGATGAACTGAGGACTGTATATGATCTTGATAAATATGTTTCTGTTGGTGGAAGGATGGGAAATTATATATTTCTCTGTCAGGGATCTTGTCTCAAAGAAGTCATTTATTGATGTATTTCCCCTTTCATATTCCTATTGTTTATATAAGTGTTCTAGCTTGCAATTTAAGAAGACCATTATTGCAATTCAGATAATCTGAGTATACTCTGTAAAATTTACAATACACAAATTTAATTAAGGTCTGAGACTGTAGGGAGCAGAACATACACAGCATGAGCTATTTTTTTCTTTTGTTCATCTGAAAATATTCCAGGGTTTTTATTAATACATAAAAAGAGAAAGACAACAGAATTCTAATTGAAGTCCAAACTATTAAGGTAATTACACTGTATTTGGAAGATACAAAGGATACCACAAAATACGAAGATTATCAGCTTCAGCCACTGTTACTGTTGGACGTCCAATTACTCTGATCCAAGAGGAAACTAACAGCTCATTATTTCAATTATTTCATTTCAATCACTATTATTTCAATTATAATCCTTATCAATGCATGGCTTGAGTAAATTCTGTAATTTCTGTTTATTACTAGTTGTAGAGTGTTACATATCTTTATCAAAGAAAAAGGTAAAATACAAGCAACTTTTTCCTCTCTTTAAAATACTATGAGTCACAAGTAGGATGGAAGGGAACAAAATGCAGGATGACACCGTGCTGGGAACAAGAACATGGAAAATGTGGCCACAATAGGTTCTCCCACCCATTCCATACAACTATAAGAGTCCTATACTTCCCATCCGTTACACATCATTTACTGTACATTTATAAGCAAAGTACCAAGTGATTACACAAAACAGTATTAAGTGTTACCTGTTAGGTCTGAGCCATTTCAATCCCTTGTGAAGCAAAGCCATTAATTCTATTTTATTTACAAAAGACTATGAGGTTAGCTCTCACATAGTATGAAAAGATATTGGACTACAAATGAACCCAATGGTGACGTGTGGTCATTCAAGAGGAAAGCATGTAGCCACTGGGAAATATTCTGATTTCATAAGGTTGATGTGGGATATTGATATGAAATTCACTCCAGCATGTACGTAACTCAGAATCCAAAGTGACAAAGAAAGTTGCTGACATTTTTCATCCACTGGTCTTCTTGAAATCTTAGTTCAGAGAATTAAGCTTGGGCTGTCTTGGTGGGATAACAACAGGCACAATACCCTGCTAGACAGGAGAGAACATAAGAACATAAGAAGGCCCTACTGGGTCAGACCAAAGGTCCATCTAGCCCAGTATCCTGTCTTCCGACAGTGGCCAGTGCCAGATGTCCCAGAGGGAATGAACAGAACAGGTAATCCATCCCCTGTTGCCCATTCCCAGCTTCTGGCAAACAGAGGCTAGGGACACTATTCATAAGAAGACTAATGGGGGCAGAGTGGGGATGGATGTGAAGAAATGAGAATCTACATGACCACCTACACAGTCTCTATGGATAGATCATTAATTACAACTTCTTAGAGCAGCTAGAACTGGAACCCACAAGGGGCAAGGCAATTCTTGATTTAGTCCTAAGTGCAGCACAAGTTCTGCTGCAAGAGGTGCATACAGCTGAATCGCTGAGTAACAGCAACCATAATGTAATTAAATTTAACAGCCTTGCAAGGGGGTGGGGGGAGAATACCAAAGAAACCCATCACAGCAGCACTTAACTTTAAAAAGGGGAACTACACAAAAATAATGAAGCTACTTAAATGGAAATTAAAAGGGATAGTCATAAGAGTGAAATGCCTGCAAGTTACATGGAAACTATTTAAAACCGCCATAATAGAGGCTCAAACTAAATATATCCCCATCCTCCTGCCCGCCCCCACTGCTTTAAAAAAAAAAAAGTAAGATGACCAAAAACCATGCCACTGTAGCTAAACAGCAGGGTAAAAGAGACAGCTAGAGACAAAAAGCCATCCTTTCCAAAGTGAAAGTCAAATTCTACCAAGAAAAATAGAGAGGAACATAAACTCTGTCAAGTCAAGTGTAAAAGTATAACCAGGCAGGCCAAAAAAAGAATTTGAACAGCAACTATCAAGAGACAAAAAATAAAAAAAAATAAAAAATTGCTGTTAGTTTTTGTAAGAACATCAGAAACACAAAGTTTGCCCAACAATCAGTGGGGCCACTAAATGATCGAGCTGCTGAAGGAGCACTCAGAGGACCAGGCTGTTGCAGAGAAACTAAATTACTTCTTCGCATTGGTCTTCACCACAGAGGATGTGAGGGAAATTCCCACACCCGAGCCATTCTTTTTAGGTGACAAATCTGGGGAACTATCCCAGCTTGAGATGTCACTAAAGGAGGTTTTGGAACAAACTGATAAAATGAAACTGTAATAAGTCACCAGGACCAGCCAAGAGTTCTGAAGGACCTCAAATATGAAACTGCAGAATTATTAACTATGGTATGTAACCTATCACTTAACTCAGCCTCTGATGTAATGGTGATTGTTTAAAAAGGCTTGAGAGGTGATCCTGGGAATTAGAGGCAGATAAGCCTAACTTCAGTACCAGGAAAACTGGTTGAAACTATAATAAAGAACAGAATTATCAGAGACATAGATGAACATGGTATGTTGGGTAAGAGTCAACATGGCTTTTGTAAAGAGAAATCATGCCTCACCAATCTTTTAGAATTCTTTGAGGGGGTCCAATAAGCATGTGGACAAGGGTGATCCAATCAATCTAGTGTACTTGGACTTTCAGAGGGCCTTTGATAAACACCTACATCAAAGGCTTGTAAGCAAACTAAGCAGTCGTGGAATAAGAGGGAAGGTCCTCTCATGGATCAGTAACTGATTAAAAGAAACTAAATAAATAAAAGGAAAAATCATCAATTTTCACAATGGAATGAGGTAAATAGCAGAGGGTCCCCAAGGATCTATGGGAAAGTTTGCAGATGATACAAAATTACTTGGGATAGTTAAGTCCAAAGCTGACTATGAAGAATTACAAAGGGATCTCACAAAACTGGGAGACGGGGCAACAAAACAGCAGATGAAATTCAGTGTTGATAAGTGCAAAGTAATGTACATTAGAAAAAATAATCCCACCTATAGATATAAAATGATGGGTTGTAAATTAGCTGTTATCACTCTGAAAAGAGATCTTTGGGTCATTGTGGCTTGTTCGCTGAAAACATCTGCTCATTGTGCAGAGGCAGTCAAAAAAGCTAACAATGTTAGGAACCATTAGGAAAGGGATAGATAATAAAACAGAAAATATCATAATGCCAGTATATAAATCCATGATACCCAATGTTTCCTCTAATTATTTCCATCCATGTGTGGAATAAATTTTGTTATGTGCATTGAGGTATCTGCAGATGTGCACCACCAGTAGAAACAAAAAACCTAGATAATATATATTTTAAAAAAAAGTTACCATAGGGCTAATTACTCCCATCAGGACAGGTTAGGCATTTTAGAACTCACTACTCAAAGAATTAAATTTAAAAGTGTAAGAGAAATAAAATTATGAAATGCATAGACCAGTCAAAACACTAAAATAACACACTTTGAAAGAATAAAATTACAGAGTATATATGTGCATTGGAGGAAGTACCAAGAAGTAACAACCACAACAATACAAGTATGTGTTGGGATGTGTGTGTGAAAGAAAGAGCGAGAGAGAGAGAGACACACACAGACACACTGACTGTGTGAGCTGGCTGCTGCGGAAACAGTCTCTTTAAGAAAGGCACTCACTCACTCTCTGTTCACAGCAGCAGCTCTGAATCCTGGGCCAGGCTGTGTCCCCCGCCTCTCCCCTGCTCTGCGGAGATGGGGGTACAGGGGCAGGGAAGAGACAGACACCCTGACATCAGCACCCTCCTCCCCCACACAGCCAGCAGGAGGATCCTGGGAGCAACTGCAGGACGAGCAACGTGGGGGAAGGGGCACCTGAACACATGCTGCCAGCTGTGTGCGCTCTGCTAATCAGCTGGGCTGCATTTTAATTTCTCCTGGGTGGCTGAGCAAGCGCGCAGCTTACAGGGAACACAGGTGGTAACCCCACATTGCAGTCTTCTATTTGCCACATGTTAAAAAAAAGATATATTAGAATTGGAAAAGGTACAGAAAAGGGAAAAAAAATGATTAGGGGTATGGCACAGCTTCCATATGAGGAGAGATTAAAAGACTGGTACTGGTTAGCCTGGAAAAGAAATGACTAAGGGGGGATATGTCAGAGGTCTATAAAATCATGACTGGTGTGGAGAAAGGAATAAGGAAGTGTTCTTTACTCTTTCCCATAACACAAGAACCAGGGGTCACCCAATGAAATTAATAGGAAGCAGGTTTAAAACAAACATAAGGAAGTATTTCACACAACACACAGTGAACCTGTGGAACTTGTTGCCAGGGGATGTGGTGAAGGCCAAAACTATACCTGGTTCAAAAAAAGAATTATAAAATTCATGGAGGATAGGCCTGTCAGTGTGTATTAGCCAAGACAGTTATGGATGCAACGCCATGCTGTGGATGTCCTTAAACCTCTGCCTGAAGTGGGGACTGGATGATATGGGATGGACAGAGGTGGAAGTGGGCCAGTACGGGCCAGCACGGGCCAGCATGGTGTACTGGTAAGAAGTGGCTGTCGGTACGGGCCTGTACATAGCCGACACGTGGCAGCGCTTTAACGTCACTGCCCCTTTTGCCCCCCTGCCCCGGGCCGACAAAGGGGGCGGGGGGGAAGGGGCAGCTGCTCCGGAGCTGGCAATTTAAGAGGGCCCAGGGCTTCCGGTTGCCACCGCTGCTACCACAGCCATAGCTCCGGGCCCTTTAAATTGCCCTTCCGCCTGAGGCCCCGCCCCTTCAGCCCAAGGCCCCACCCCTTCTGGAGGCCCAGAGCCAGTAAGACTCGATGAAGTGAGCTGTACCTCACGAAAGCTCATGCTCAAATAAACTGGTTAGTCTCTAAGGTGCCACAAGTACTCCTTTTCTTTTTGCAAATACAGACTAACACGGCTGTTACTCTGAAATAAGACTTCTAAATTACTTTCACCCCTGGGGATGGATCACTCGATAATTGCTCTGTTCTGTTCATTCCCTCTGAAGCACCTGGAACTGGTCACTGTCAGAAGACTGGATACAGGGTTAGACTGACCATTGGTCTGACCCACTATGGCCATATGTACTTATTCTCTACCAACCAGACTCCTCAAGGAAAATACATTAAACTGGATTAACAAGTCTGTGGCTCTTTTAGGGATAACTTCCAGTAAAGACAATTTAATCTCTTCAATACATGACCAGGACAATCAGATGAACATGAACCATTTACTCCTCAAGAGAAAAAAGTTTGTTTCAACTCTATTCTATTTGGACAATTTGTTTGCCCAACTTCTTTGCAACTGTTAACTATTTACTTCTTCAGCAGTTGTATGCTGTATACATTCAGGTCACACATACATTTTCTGTTTCCCTAGTAATAAATCACAAATGCAACAACTTTTACAAAAGGAAAAACTAAATAATCCCACTGATTAGCTGCTAAATTTTAGAACTTTTAGTGCCATCTCTGCTTCATAACTCTGCTCAAAACCAAAATATTGCTACAGGGGCCTTTAGATCTGAACCTCTGGTCATTATCCAAAAAAGGAATTAACGGATTCCCAGGACAATGTCATAAAGAAACAGTCTGTGATATAAACAATACAAAAATATTTAATGGGTTCAAAGTATTTTGCAAACATCAATCTCCACAGCCTCCTTGTGATGCACACGCAAATTTTATTGCCCCTATTTTACAGAGAGGGAAGCTAATGAAGGGGGAAGCTAAATTACTTGCTCAAAGCGACAAGAGTCAGTGTCAAAGCTATGTCCATCATTCTGTGCGAGCTTTACTAGATCGGACATATGGGAAACATTCTTTAAACTGAGCCTTTTGCTTACAAGGTAAGCAAGTCTTGCTGGCTAATGAATCAGTCCTGTTAACTGGCAATCACATTACTCTCTTTTGCATTTCATGGGAGATTTTAAATGAGGCAACTAACTAGACTAATCATTCAGCATCCCTAATTCATACAGCTACGAGGGCGGGTTATTGGTATAGATGTGCTGAAGCAGAAAAGGCTTGGGAACGCTGACCTATCTGTCAAATTTAATCAAGCCCAATACAATTCAATTTGGTAATCAGTTTGACAAATCTTACCCTCATAGGCTCTAACACAAATATATTTTATATTGCACTGAGCTGCATGATCTAGAATAAGATTGTTTTTATTTGGACGAGCTATAGACGTGTTGGGTCTGTTCAGATTTTTTTGGGAGTGGGGAAGCACACTGTTTTCAAATTGAAAAGCCTAAAATTAGGGATATAAATCTATGTTAGGCACTTGAAAAAAGCTGTTTGAATACCTAACTGTGAAATGATATCTTTGTCTTTAGACACATTTGAAAATTGTGGCCATAATCTATTATTTTAATGTTAAACTATGGTTACAATGTGGAATTAAGATTATAACAGTTTTTTGTATAAAAAGCCAAAATTAAAGGTGAATTCCAGAGCTGTACAACAAAGGCTGTATAGATAAGTGTGTGAATAGAATTAAAATTCAAAACTACCCAAAGGGAATTAAATACCCGGAGAAGCCTCCGTCTGTGAAAAGTTCAGATTTTGTGTCTTGGAAGTAGTCATCTTGCAAGGCAGAGAGCAGTAGCATTGGATATCTCTTTCCCATGGCACACCTGTGGCCATACACCACCACCACTCCATAGCTCCACCCAAGCTTTACCCAGAAAGGAAACTTCTTTCTAGCGGGTACTTAGATTCCAACAAGTAGCAAGGTTGTCCTCACCCTTGAATCCTAGTAAGTCATCAATCCTGGTACCTCCTTATCAAGCATCCAGTCCTCCCTTCTGAACCTTCTCCACTTCATTTCCCTTTGATGATTTTGGGAAGTATCCAGGTTGGTCAGCAAAGCATTCCTGTCCTCCAACCCATAGGAAGTTCAAAACAGAAGCCTGGATATTTGGATCATGGAGCTGGGAGAGGAGGAGAACCAAGCCAGGATTGTTACCAGGTTCATAGGTTTGGAACAAGATGGGCTATTAACAAGAATCCAAGTTTAGGCTTCAACAGAGATGTTTGCTCTCTGGGTCAGGGCGGGATGGACAATGCAAAATTTTTCAACCAGCCTGACAACCCTTCAGAAGAAGGATGCCCCAAAGGTTAGGTCTCTGGCCTAGCACTGGGGAAACCTCAGTTCAATTCTCTGCTCCACGACAGGCTTCCTGTGTGACCTTCAACAAGTCACTTAGCCTTTCTTTGCCTCAGTTCCCCATCTGTAACATGGGGATAATAGAATTTCAATACCTCATAGGGGTATTGAGAGGTTGAATATATATTGATAGTATATTTTAGTTAGTTATACGGCCCCCATTACTGTAGTACCTCCCAAACTATAATGTATTCATCCTCACAATACCCCTATGAGATATCGAAATTATATATTTTCCCAGAAATAAACCAAACAAATCCCATTAAAATAGTTAAGGATGAGAATACATTTCTTAAAACAGTGTTTTCCAAATGGTGCGATGCAGGATGTATCTAAATGGGAAAGAGGCCAGAGAGCAAGACCACCCTGGAGCTCCTGTCCCATGGGGCTGGGCCTGGCTCCCTGTTCCGGGTGTTGCAACCTGGTGCACGGAGTCACAGTACCACTGAGGTTTGGCCTGGCTGTCCATCCTATGAGTGGTGTTGTGATCTGATGGACAGGGTGGTAGTGCCACTCACATTTGGCCCTGTCATGATGGAGTGGTGCTGCAATCCTGTGCACCAGGTTGCCATACTTGTAATGGGGAGCTGGGCCACCCTATGGTACAGAAGACACTGCCATAGGGTGAGTGAGGGGCAGGCTTGCTCTCCAACCCCCAGGCTTCCCCTCCACGCTGCGCCGGGATTAGGATTCCAGTACTGGGGCTGCTGCAGGTGGTTGATGCGTCTCAGTGAGGCAAGGAGGAGGAAACGGCAGCAGCAGTGGAGGAGGAGAATGGCACTGGCCTATGATTTTGACCTGTCCCACTCTGAATTTGGACCCTGGAGAGGATGCAGAAAAAAAAAATTCATAAAATGCAGTTGGTAGGTTGCCTTAGTAAAAATTTTGGGAACCTCTGTCTTAAACCCCCCTCACTATTTTATTATAATCTCCACTCAATCTTCTCCAAGTGGCAGGAGATCTATACTAGCTGTTACTCAGAATAAACCTGTATCTGCTTGGTTATGTATGTGCACAAGGAGTATGGAGTTTCCTGATATGCTATGACCTACATCCTGCTTCGGGTAGAGGGGTAATCACAGGCTCTTATGGTAAAGATTATAGGGGCTCACATGTGCAGGGTGGACAGGATCCAGGTTGATCTTTGGCCTATATTCATAGAATAAAGTTTCCATTTCACAGTGGGAAAGGAAAAGGGGTACAGTGGATCTGTAGTCCACAGCAGGTTGGTGTCTCCAGCCCATGCAGTGAAGGGTCAGATGTGGGATGCTGTGTCCTCTGGCCTGTAGCGGCAGGATGGGAAACAGTGTTCTCCAGCATGCTGGTGTTAGATGGATATGCAGTTCACAGCTCAGCATGCTGAGTTTTCCCAAGAACTGTGGGCATGGTCACCCATGTTGGAAAAAACATGAAATAAAGTGATGCAGGGATTAGGACTAGAACTTTACTGAGGATTTCCTGTCTTTTGAGCTTTTATAACAAGTAACTTTGTAAAAATTATAAATAAAATTATTATTAAAATATAATTATTATTAAAATAATAATAAATGTGTTCAAATAACATTACTCAATTTTGACAAAATTCATTGTTAGGGTATTATGATATCTTAAAATAAACCAATTTTCCACCTGATTCTGAATTATAGAAGAAAATATTAATGGACACTAGAATAAAAATGTGAGCTGTGTAATGCTCTTATATAAAATCAGCTCCCTCAAAGAGGTTTCTGTCTTGCTCATGACCTGCATGTACACTCTGGAAAAGAAGTCTGTGCACCCACAGGCATGCCCAAACCCTTCAGTTTGTTTCCAGAGCTTGGGCACCAACACCACCATGAACTAGCTGTGAGCAGGATGTGCAGTCATCTGATTATCACGCAAGTGAATATGCTAAGCTTCCATACACTTGTTGCTTTGCTTCCCTGTAATCCCATGTCCAGTGCTATGACAACCAACTGAAGAAAAAATACTGTTTGTTTGGCAGTCTGGGACCATCAAAACCCTAGTATGAATGAGTAAAATCTCTTTGCTTACTGACCAACAGCACATTCCTCATGCAAAACTCAGGATTGGCCTCCTATCTTAGTTACTGTGCAAATACTAATCCACTACAGAAGAAATACATAATATGCCCAACTAGATCATGTAATGCTTTACAAAACTGCTCCCTGCAGTCAACTGTGCCAAACTCTACTCTACGGTTTTTCCTCCTAAACAGCATCTATCATTAAATACCGTGACAGGGTCGGGCCAGATGGCTATAGGAGAGTAACAGAAGGCAGATATATTAGCCCCAGACTAAGTAGGTCCCTTTTCCCTGGGTAAGGTAACAGGGAAGGTTCCAGAACAATCAGGAACCTTCTGGAGACCATTAAGACAGGCTGATTAGAACACCTGCAGCCAATCAAGAAGCTGCTAGAATCAGTTAAGGAAGGCTAATCAGAGCACCTGGGTTTTAAAAAGGAGCTCACTTCAATTTGTGGTACGTGTGTGAGGAGCTGGGAGCACAAAGCACTAGGAGCTGAGAGTGAGAACGCGGACTGTTGGAGGACTGAGGTGTACAAGTATTATCAGACACCAGGAGGAAGGTTCTATGGTGAGGATAAAGAAAGTGTTGGGAGGAGGCCATGGGGAAGTAGCCCAGGGAGTTGTAGCTGTCGCACAGCTGTTCCAGGAGGCACTCTAGACAGCTGCATTCCACAGGGCCCTGGGCTGGAACCCGGAGTAGAGGGCGGGCCCGGGTTCCCCCCAAATCCTCCCAACTCCTGGTCAGACAGAGGAGGAGCCGACCTGGACTGTGAATTCAGAAAAACGGCCAAGATGAGGGCTGCCGTGAAACTCCAAGGCGAGCAAATCCGCCAATAAGCGCAAGACCCACCAAGGTAGAGGAGGAACTTTGTCACAATACATATGGTCATCTAACGAATAAGGGTACAATACCATCTACAAAAGCTCCTAGAATATCAGTGCAATAAAGCAAAGGTGGCATACTCTGCATCTGAACGTTCCTTGTCCAGATTCACAGGATCTTCATTTCCTCCATGGAAAGGCTGATATGGCCTGTAGCTTGACTGACTTTTTTCAGGAAGAAAATTATAGGATTATAGTACTTAAATTGGATATTCTCTCCGTATACCACTGGAATCTTCACACGACAAAACAGCACTTCTTGTAGGTCATCCGAGTGATACATGTTTGCCTATAGCTCACATGGCCTATACCTCACAGCAGGGAGACTTCAGAGACATATTAGGATGCATCTACAACTAATTCTAGAATATGGAATGCTGCAGGTGACCGGATTCTAAGGAATGACTAAGTTTAAAAACCCATGTTAGAATCACGTACAACTTCTCTCCCATCCCCTACAAAAACCTCAAAAACCAGCACAAAAACCTGTAACAGAAAACCCATTCCAAATCTGAAATATATTTATTTAAATGGAACAAATGTATGTTTCTGATTGAATTTTTAAAACAACTCAAGATGTGATATTATGTTATCATCAACCTGTGCTGAGCTCTAAAAGTGTTCCCTTGGAAATAAGACATAAGGTAAAAAAAAATTTAAGTGCCTAAGTGATTTGTGAGCCTATAACCATTTTCAAAAGCAACTCAAAAGCCCAGGTCTCACTGAAAGTCAATGGCACATCAGCACTTTTGAATATGATACCCACGATAATTACATCACCCTATGTTTGCTACAGCTGAGAAAACACATCTACTCTAAATCACCTGGTTTCCAAAAACCTTTTGGTTTGGAACAAATACCATTTTGGAGTGGCAAATTGTAACATTCTGTTTGCATGTTTTATAAGTTGGTAAAAGGTGGAAAAACAGTAAATAAAATTCTAGTAATCTCCTACTGCTCAAAAACATTTTTAAGTGATTTTGTGTTTGGTGAAAAACTGAAAAAAGAAAAATAATGCATACTTCTAAACAGTCAAAGTTGCCTGGCCCGTGTCCTGATTGGTGTGAAGAGTTGTTTGGGGGGGTATGTTGAGCCCTACACAGCATATATGTTTCAAGTCAGACTAGAAATCACACTGGTACCTTCTGGACTTGGAAACTATGGAAGTATTTTCTATATGTTCTGTACTTTATAGATTAGGTTGCCTACTTGCTAAAGTTATCTATGACCTGCTACAGCTTGTGTGCCCAGAACAAGGAGAATATTTGTGGTTGGATCAGATCCTTTAAAATAAAAATCCTGAACAGGTACCTATAACTTGGAGTTATGGGGTACTTTTGCACCAATATTTTGAGGCTGCATTATGAGCCTCCTGAGGCTGAGCTTTACTGGGACGTCATAAAGAAATGCACAACTGAAGTGCCAAAGGCTGGATTCATCTCCCTGGGTAGTAGAAGAGAATGAGGTTCAGGACATTACTACACACTTAAAAAGCTGTGACAAATGCTCTCCCATTGTGCAGAGGACAAGGTCATAGCTCTGCCCAGACATCTACGTTGGGAGTGTGCTCAGTTTATAAGGTTGCCTATGGAAATCCAAAAGCCAATGGAGTCCTAACTACAGAGGTCTTGCCCCCTTCTTGTCTACTGGAATGCTGGGAGACAGATATGCTTGCTTCTGTGTGCGTATATCAGAGGACTGCAAATTGCTCCTTGCACCATCTCCATCGCTGTGCAGGCAAACGCATAATTTAGCGCTGGGAGTTGGAGCGCTGGCATAGAGCAAATAAATTATATAATCTCACTCCCTAGAACACTGAAACAAAACTAACAGCATATCACTTAAAAAAAAAAAAAAAAACACCCAAACACTGGATGGTTCAGCCTTGGCAAGATCTCTGAAGTAGTTTTGCAAACACAAATTTAATTTTTGAAATTCAACATTTAACACCCAAACTGTGAGCTGTTTCCCAGTAACTCAGTGACCAGGCCCATGCTGTAAGGCAAATTTGGGAATTAGTGCTTATTATAATGTTCATGAGATTTCAACAGAACAAGCTCCAGCTAGCAGGCACTCTACCATACATGCTAGTGTGTGTTTAATTCCTCCTATAACTTTATGGAGAGGTAAATTTGTCTTATGGCAATACTAGGAGGTGGGTTTTTTAACTGATTTATCTAAAATAATCTTGTAGATGTGAAGTTTTCTAATGCCCAAACTGTTATTGTTTGTCTTTGAAATGTGTTTTGCGGGAGGTGCTTGGAGAGAGAGAGAGAGAGACAGACAGACAGACTCAAAGACAAAGTTTGGTATCAAAAACAAAGGGCCTGAGTAGCCCCAACTCTCACTGGTTGTCAGGCTCAGGTTCCAATGAAATCAGTTTGATCTCAAATAAAGCAGTACCATACCTGCAATGATGTCATCCATCTGCTCTAGGGCTGCTTCAAGCATATGACTAGCATCAGAAGCCATGATTTCTGACTTGCCCAAACCTTTCTTCCTCCTACTGGAAAAAAATTAAAAAAAAAAAAAAAAAAGGGGGAGATGAAGCCATGCATATTATGCTAAAACACAGACATTCTAGACAACGTATTTCAATATGGCTCTGCTGTAAACTGAACCATGTGAACTAAATTCACCCACTGGCAAAATAAGGCACAATGCCATAAAAACCAATGGAGTCAATTCTGCTTCTAGCAGTGATTTTAGCCCAGCATTTCCAGCTGTTCATTTACGTTTACCTTAGTTTTTTCTTCTATGTAATTTCATCAAAATCAGCAATATCAGATTTTAAAATGTGAATGGAAGGCCCGAGATTCAGAAATGAGCTCTTTCTTAAACAGAGGCGAAGCCTTCTTCCTGATACTAGGCTTGCTTCTCTCTTCCCAGTTGAGGGGGAAGGAGGATTCACGCTCCTACCAGGGGTCAGACAATTTGGGCTACCATCATTCCTGGGATTTCCACTGGGATATGACATTTTTATTCCACTCGTGTGGCTCCCGAGGACTCTGACTGACAGAGGCTGCCTGGGGAGTAAAGAATGGAATATAGATCCCAGACACCAAACCTCCCTGGTAAGCATCTTGCACTTCCTCACCCTTCGAATCCCTGTCTCTAGGTGACTCTTCCACTGATACAACTCAGCATGAATCAATGCTCACAATCTAGTGTCTTCTCTGACTACAGTCTCTACACACTCAGGCTATCGTCCAAGCTTTCGGCTGCTTCTTCCACAACATATTGAAAATAGAGCTCTCTTTTTCTGTACAAGTGGCCAAAATACTCCCTCAATCATTTCACTCTGTGAAGTAGCTACATAGTTATCTGTGGGGGTGAGAGGGAGGGAGCAGAAGCTCCTTGCAAATGGGGGGTGAAGGGGCGGAGGGAGATTGAGGGGAGGTACTGAGACTCAGCAGAAGGGTGGGGGGACAACTAGTTCCAGGCTGGGCAGGGGTTTCCTGCCTGATCCCAGGCCTGTTCCTACCCCTTTGGGTCCTGCTGTCTGGTCCATTCGCATGTCCTGCTGTGGCTGCTCCAGCACCTTTGGGTCCTGCTCTTGCTCCCCCCGTGTATGCGCAAGTTTAATATTTCCATTGCAGGGAGTCTCTAACCTCCCACGATTATCTTCTTCCTATTTTCTAACATCTCATTTTCCAAAGCGGAGTTAAGTTTCTGTTGAAAGTTCAGTTCCCACCTGACATCAGAGATATTACTGTAAAATCCCAGGCAATATTTTCCAAAAATATCTCAATTCCCAAAAGGGTCAAAGATCATGTAACTCCCCTGCCAGATTCCTTTCCAAGTGACAGTTCCTGTCATCAACAGATAACATTTCAAAAGAAAACAGAACACGCACCACCTTTTGGCAGCCTGTGCTGGGGTGGATGCTGGAGACCGGGGGGTAGAGGGAGAAAGAGCCATTGCCTCCCAATTTTTTAAAGACAGGGCCATGCCTGCCACTTCTGAGAACCAGAATTCAGCAGGGTGCAATGAGGGGGTGTCCCAGGCTCCCCGCTTGGCCCCTGACCGAACCTGGGTGGTGTAACAGCAGGCCCCCGCCCTTGGCCCAGATGCCCCTGTCATGAAGAAGTGGTGGCCAGGCCAAGCTGCCCCCATCCCCACTTCTGCAATCCTTCCGGCCCCACTGGTGCTCAGAATACCTTTGAAGTAAAACTTCTCATATGTCCATTTTATGGCTGAGGTATGGAACCAATGTCCAGGCTATCACTGAATTATTTAGTGCCGGTGCTAGCCCATTGTCGGCCCTAAAACAGGAATATTTTTAGTGCCCCACCCCTGGCACAACACCCTCCCCCCTCCGCCCCCTGCCCAGCTGCTTGGGGCCCTAAGCAATCGCTTAGTTTGCTTATGCCTAGCGACAGCTCTGGCTGAATAGGCCTTTCACTTCTACATGCTTGCCTACCTTTCACATCATTATAACATGCAAATCAAACACTGCAGGTCTCGGTAAGGAATTTTAATCAGCATTGCGTGTTCTGTCTAGTCTTCCATAGGGGGCTTGATTCATCCCTTGGCGGCTCTGGGGACTACAAACTATATTCTCCTGCAAGTTTCTGAACCCCAGGTGCATTCACCCAATAAGAAGGCAGACAATGTTCCTCTGGGTCATGTCCACTGGCTCCCTGGATGCCTTCGAGGAGCAGTAGGCGCTGTCTGGGGTTCAGTGTGTCCCCCTCTGGCTTTCTGCTTTTGACCCTGTGACCCTCACCCCCATCCCTGTTTTCTCATTTGTCGTCTCCTGGCTTTACTTGAGCTCTGGATTCAGTGGCTTCTCACGTGAGGCTGTACCTCCTGTCAAGTAGACCAGGAATGGCCTACTTGTGGCTCCAGAGTCATATGTGGCTCTTCAGAAGTTAATATGCAGCTCCTTGTATAGGCACAGACTCCGGGGCTGGAGCTACAGGTGCCAACTTTCCAATGTGCCGGGGGTGCTCACTGCTCAACCCGTGGCTCTGCCACAGGCCATGCCCCCACTTCACCCCTTCCCGCCCCCTCCCCTGAGCCTGCTATGCCCTCACTCCTCCCCCTCCTTCCCCCAGAGCCTCCCGCATGCTGATCAGGAGGTGCGGGGTGGAGGGGGAGGCACTGATCGGTGGGGCTGCCAGTGGGCGGGAGGCACTAGGAGTGGGGAGCTGATGCGGGGGCTGCTGACATTACTGTGGCTCTTTGGCAATGTACATTGGTAAATTCTGGCTCCTTCTCAGGCTCAGGTTGGCCACCCCTGGAGTAGACTTTCCACCAGCAGGATCCCCAAGTATTCAAGATATGTATAGAAAGACAATTGAGTCTATTTTGGTTAACTAATGATAAATAGCTATGAGAACACTAACTTAGGTTTTTCTGAATGAATGAACCAGTTTGCTCACACGCCAAGCAATACTTCTCAGAAGTGAAATTTCTGAATAGTAGTCTAACATTAACCTAATTCAGAGCCATGCAAGGGTCTTTGTTGAATGTGTTTGTACTGGGACATTTCTATTGACTGTAAAATCCAACAAACATGTGGCTAAACAAGTTCTTTCACGAAAGGATGCAGAGGGAGAGTTATTCCTTTTAAGATGTGGAAAAACGTGCTCACCTAAAAGGAACTTTAAGTTATGCTGTTTTAAAGTGACAAACTTTAGCAAGTGATTCTGCAAAGAAGTCCTGGCCATAATTCACTTTAAAAGGGATGATTAAGAAGAAAACGTGAGGTGCTCCTTTTCATGCCATATGATTACCAGCATGAATACCAGCCCCAGTTCCAGGGGCTGGAGAGTAGGGCAGTTGCCCTTGGGTCAATTTTCAGGTATAACTGTACTGCATTTTTTTTCTTGATTAATACAGTGGTGGAGTATGGAAAAATACATGAGTAATACCAGATTTGACAGTGCAATACTTTGCTTTAAAATAGCCAGTCATTAGACAATCTTTTTTAGGTGGGGGAATGCTACAACCAGCCTTTCTTATCTTTCTATTTACTTAAACAAGGATCCTTTAGATTCCAAAGAATAAAGACAGCTATTAGTCCTTGATCTGAAATAGCCCAAATATGCTGACTTCCAAGGCATGCTGCAAAAGCCCTATGTTTGACAAAGTCTCTGTAGAAGGCTGAGGGTATGCTTACTATATGATGAAAGGGTAGGTGGTTGGCTAAGCTCCTGTGGAACTCATGGTTTTAATTCTGATGAGATTTAATTCAATTGTATTTATTGTAGGAGTAATCATATTAGCATACCTAGAGTCCTGGATAGACAATTTTATTATTTTAAATAATAAATAATTAATACATTAAAAGTTAATAAATAAATAAAATAATCTCCAATGACAAGCTATATATATGAAGATATTTTTGTATGGGAGTCAGCCAATGGTCGTTCCATTGTCCACTTTCAATGACGTGACTGGTAATTAAACACCCCCGTTTATTCTCAGAATTGCAAGCTTCCTGGAGATAAACACTAGGATGAGAATCAAATCAGGCATAAAATAGAATTTTGCATTAAAATATAATTATCCATTTTTTGTTTACCAGGGAAACAGTCAGGCAATACTGAAAGAGTATCTAAGGCTAAGACTCCAAACCTTTGTACCATAAGAAACGTCGTAGCTCAGTAGCAAACCTGCTACAGTAGAAAATATAGATATGAACATAAATGTAGATCTGAAAGGGACCTCAAGGTCATCTAGTCCTTAGGGCCAGGCAAACGGGGCCCACACCCAGGGTGCAGTAGCCAGGGGGGTGCCACAAGGGGCTCGGGCTTCCCCTGACTGGTTGTGGCCAGACTCCTCTCTTCTCCGGCCCCTCCCATGCGCTGGTCCGGCAAGCTTCTCCCTGCCCCTCTGCCCCCTCCTTCCTTCGCTCCTCAGCCGGCCAGCTGAGGGCTCTGGCTCTGCCCCAGCACCAAGGAGCCCAGAACAGCACAGCTGGGGCCGGTCACTGGTAGTGCGGCTCACCGCTCACTGCCTGGAGCAGAGCTGAGTCCCTCCCTGCCCGAGGACCTGCACCGCTTGGTCTCCGGCAGGGGCCAGGAGCAGTGAAACTTCCACATGAGGGGCGGGGCGGGGGGGAACGGGACGGACGACCTTAACATGACAGTGTGCTCACTGTTTCAAACTTCACACACACGTACACGTATTATTATTAATTATTATTATTATTGTTATTACTGCTTGGTACTTCCTGTCAAAATGCTCGTGGTGAGCCAGGAGTGGCAATGGGCTGCAGGAGGGCTGTGGCCTCTGGCAAGATGCAGCCCCCTTGTGACAGCACAAAGCCTGCCTTGAGCCACAGGCTAAGCGCAGGCACCACAAGCCACTGCAGCAGCCCAGAAGTAAGTGTGGCGATACACCATATACCATGCCACCCTTACTTCTGCGCTTCTGCTAACAGTGGCCTCGGAATTTGCTAGTTGTAGCAGTTACTCATGATGTTATCTGATTAAAACATGACCATGTTGATCATTGTTGCAACCACTGTTATATATTGTGACAGACCAAACCAGTGGGATACAGGAGTCTGGTAGAAGGCAAATATATTGGCCACTGGATGAACAGCTGTTCCCTGAGTGACCTAGGGGCTGCCCTAGAGCAATCAGGAACCTGCCAGAACCAATTAAGACAGGCAAGCTAATCAAGACACGTGGAGCCAATTAAGAACTTTCTAGATTCAATTATGGCAGGCAGACTAATCAGGACACCTGGTTTAGAAAGGACCTCCCATCAGTTAGTAGGGGGGCACGCCAGGAGCAGGGAGTGAGAAGGCGTGCTGCTGGAGGAGTGAAGAGTTCAAGCATGATCAGGCTTCAGGAGGAAGATCCTGCAGTGAGGATAAAGAAGGTGCTGGGAGGAAGGCAATGAGGAAGTAGCCCAGGGAGTTGTAGCTGTCACGCAGTTGATACACGGGACATTGTGGACAGCCGCTATCCACAGGGCCCTAGGCTGGAACCCGGTGTAGAGGGAGGGCCTGGGTTCCCCCCATCCCTCCAACTCCTGATCGGACACAGGAGGAGTTGACCTGGTCTGTGAGAAACACCAGAAGGGAAGGTCTAAATTGGAAAGGGATCTGCCCTGTCCCCAACCCACTAGGTGGGACACAGAGACTGCGGGGATTGTTCTTCATTTTTCCCATGCTGGCAAGTGATGAGGTTAGCTGAGTGAATGGCAGGTTTGAGCCACTAGCAAGAGTGGCCAAACTGAGGGCTGCCGTGAATCTCTGAGGCAAGCAAATCCACCAATAAGCGCAGGACCCACCAAGGCAGAGGAGGAACTGTCACAATATTTACAACAGGTTTCAGAGTAACAGCCATGTTAGTCTGTATTCGCAAAAAGAAAAGGAGTACTTGTGGCACCTTAGAGACTAACCAATTTATCTGAGCATAAGCTTTCGTGAGCTACAGCTCACTTCATCAGATGCATCTGATGAAGTGAGCTGTAGCTCACGAAAGCTTATGCTCAAATAAATTGGTTAGTCTCTAAAGTGCCACAAGTACTCCTTTTCTTTTTGCGAATATTTACAACAAATCTTATACAAAATGTAGCATGTAAGAGGTCTATGAAAAGATTATGATTTGCTGAATATGTTTATGCTATTTGTATGCATGCATAATTTTTGTATTTGAAGTTATGAGTATTGGCTCTGTACCTGTATTTCAAATGTTTGCTCCTGGGGTAATGCCCACAAGATAGATAGCCAGTGCATCTTGAAGGGACTAGTCAAAGTAAGTGGCTCATCAAAGGACACAACTCACAATGGACCATGAGAGACGCCCATTTACATTGAATGAGCTTTCCTGTGGACATTCCATAGGAAGTATAGGTAATGGCCCAGAGGAGTTGGGGGTGGGGGGTGGGAGGGAAGCCCAGGGAGCCCACAGAAGCCAGGAGGAGTGATTGGGGGGGTGGCAGCCCACCAAAATACAAATTCGCCCAGGGCACCATTTTCACTAAGGCTGGCCCTGAGTCCAGCCCTTTGGGCTGAGGCAGGACCAAGCACACCTAGATCATCGCTCACAGTTGTCTGTCTAACCTGTCCTCAATATCTTTCCTCGCTCTCCCCGCCCCCCCCCCCATTATGTGGATTCCACAACCTCCCTTGGAATCTTATTCCAGTGCTTAACTATCATAGTGAGGCAGTTTTTCCTAATATCTAACCTAAAGCTCCCTTGCTACAGATTAAATTGATTACTACTTGTCCTACGTGAGCAGACATGGAGAACAATTTATCACCATCCTCTTTATAATAGCCCTTAGTCTTCAAATATGTTATCAGGTCCCTATGTTTGCTATCAAGTAAAGATAACTTACTCCAGTTACAAATCAATAATTCTGTGATGCACGTTCCACAGGGCTTGGTGAAATGTTCACGAAGTTAGGGTTAAATGATAAATGACTTTCCTGTTTAATCATTGCATTACTAATTTTTTGTGTTCTTATGTCCATTTATACATAGCTCATCTGTCCATTCTATAACAGTAGTACTGTCTAGAGGGAGAGAGACATGAGTAGGGTCAAGAACAACTGTGTTCAAATTCCAGCTCCACCACAGACAGCTTGTAGCACTGGACAAATTGATGTCTTCGCATCAGATAGAGAAGCAGAATGGAATCATTCTTCAGTCCATCCAAGGGGAATAACACTACATTTTTACGTTGGGTCTTTTTCTACTAAGTTGTTATGTTAATAAAAATGCTATTTCATAATCTTAGAAAGATTAATAGGCTAACTCCACCTATTCCTAACCCCTGCACTCATTTAATCAATGCAGAACAGGAATGGAAACAACCATTTTTGGGAGCCTTAAAAACAAAACAAAACAGGCATGATCTCATTTTACGCCCCCCAACAGATGATTTAAGAAAAAAAAAAGCAACCCGTTTAAAATTAAGCAAGATAGTATCTTCCCTATAAGGATAGAATCCACCTTCTATAGAGCTGATTATAAGCATCCAGTGCAGAAAGTGCTATTTTGTAACCTTGACAGGCTACAGCAGGCATACACATTTATTCTCTATAGCATATGTGGCAACTTCATGCTGCTGCAAGAAACACTGAAAACAATTTCTGCTAGAAAATGATGATTAAGGCAACTAAGCATTCCAAAATGTCCCTTACACTGTATACACAAAGAACAAGAACTTTCCCAAATCTCCCTCGATTTCCAGAGCCAGTCCTCAGAGGAAAGCCAGTACCCTCTTCAAAATAAGCACTGACACCTACGTATTCATCAGATCTCCAACAAAAGTGGTTAGTTTTTGACTGCATGGATCCAAGATTGGCCCTAACAAGTTTACACTGCAGTATGTTGAGTAAATATTGCTAGATCAGGTTACTTCCTGTTCGATCTGATACTATGCACCAAAAACTATTCAACAACAGTGGGTCAAATCCTGTTCCATTATACCTGTGTGATCCCACTGCAATTCTGCATTGCCATTTGTGCTTCACATCTGAAATATCTAATGGGAGAAACCTCATCCAAAGTTGTGATTATATCCATTGCCATAGGGATGATACAGGTTTTTAATTATGATCTCAGCTATTGGGAGAATAAGCTTTAATGCCTTAAATTATAAAAGGCCCTTTTATCATTAATATAGGTTTACTTGCTTTCAATTTCCTTCTCAGTTCTTTGTTGTTTTCAAACAAAGGGTCTGACTACCATGATCTGCATTGTGTTGGATTTGTTATTCAATTTGTGGTTTGCTACAAAAAAAATTTGATAGTTAAATATCAAGGGTGTAAAACTGAACTGACTGGTCAGATTTCCTGCTGGCAACAGACCTGAGAGACAAGAAGTTCAATCTTTGGAGAGTTCTTTCTTCCTCACTTTTTTGTATTAAAGATGATTGAGTTTCTAGGTCTAGAAATTAGCATTAATCAAACTTTTCTTGAAAAATAATTTTGATGAAAAAGCCACAGAATTTTTCATTTTGGGTTTTTTCACCAACCCTACTAGGAATAAGCTTGACAAGTGAATTTAGGGTCTGGGGGAAAGGGGAGTGGGAGATGGAGAAAGCAAAAAAGCAACCTCCACAAAAGCATCCCAAGCTTCAGATAATCATGGAATTTGGAGATGAACACCACCTATAATTAGGTAATCTTGTCCTTTTCCTGTTAACGAAGGACAATTCCCTCTTTTAAGTCACTTATACAATGAGGCTTCCCCACTTTCTTGGGAGACTATTTCCCAGCTTAAAGTGTCTTCCACAGATCTAACCTTACCCAGTTTAAAGTTATTGTTTCTCAGCTGTGTCCCATTTACCCAGTTTATACTGCTAGATCCTCTGGGCATCACTTATGTATTCCCTCCTCCATGAGCAAGCCCAGAGGGAATACCAGCTTTCTATTGCTCATCAGCCACTCCTACTGACTGATCCACAATTAAGATGTGATGGTCTTGGGCTCTAAGACCCCTATGTAGCAGTGCATCTCTATTCAGCAAAGAACTTAATCTCATGAATGAGATTTAGCAAGTGTTTAAAGCGTTTGCTGAATTAGAACCTGAGAAAAGTCCCATCACATTCTCCTGGACTGAATGGTAGAAGTCAATAAATGACCCAGAGAGAAATGAACTGGAAAGATAAATGGGTTAAGATTCCCCAAAGAGGGAGAATGACTCTTACGTTCATTTGCCTATTTGACCTATGCTATGTTAATTTTGGCAGCATTTTCTTTGTTCTTTCTTTTTAAAAGAAGAGGTTGATGCAGTTAAAGCTGGTCAAAAGTTTTCCAGTGGAACTGTTTTCCATCTGCAAATGCCATTTCATTAAAATTAAAGCTCTCTACAGGAATCAGAGGATAGAATCGTAAGACTGGAAGGAACCTCGAAAGATCTTCTAGTTCAGTCTCCTGCACTCAAGGCAGGAGTACGTATCATCTATTTTAGCCCATCCCTGACAGGTGTTTGTCTAACCTGCTCTTAAAAACCTCCAATGATGGAGATTCCACAACCTCCCTACGCAATTTATTCCAGTTCTTAACTGCCCTTACAATTAGAAAGTTTTTCCTAATGTCCAACCTAAAGCTCCCTTGCTGCAATTTAAGCCCATTGCTTCTTGTCCTATCCTGTATCAATTTTGGTGAAATTTCATTTAGAAAAAAATTGAAACAAGGGGTTTTGATAAGGTCAACATTATCTGAATGGCACACTTCAATTTTTAATTTTGAAAAAAAGTTTCAAAAGTTTATTTTCTATTATAAAATAGTAAAAATTAGAACAAAAAGTTCAAATTTATCAAAACTGAACATTTTGATGGACCTAAACCAATTTTTCACCCCAGAAATTTCATTTCATGGGAAATTTTCAAATTTGTGTGTGTGTCTTCGTTCATTCCAACTAAGAATGAAAAACAAATTTCAAAATAATGGAATTCCCCAACGAACAAAAATTCTGGCTCTTTCACAGCTCTACAATTAATAAAAATGTTGATTATCTGAATCATACAAAGGTAAAATATATTTAAGATTATGTAGAAATAAATTATTTTATTCGTATTGCATTCAAGATAAACAAGAATTGGAACATGGAATCAGAGAACCTGCATGTTCTACGTTATATGAGGTAATGGAGGTAAAGAACATCTGTTTTACAGTATGGCACTCCAAACACCTGAATGTTTTGTTTCTTCCTCTCTCTTTTAGAAAAATAAGATTTAGATTTTTTTTAAATTACTATGTTGAATATAAGTCAGCTTCCCCTCAGACCTATTTAAACTTCATTATAAATTGATTGAGCTAAACATAGCTTGGGTATTTCCAAACAGATTTATCATTTATACAAATATTCTGGAACCTGCTATGTGTCCCATCATTTATAGAAATTTCCTTCAATGCTGCTGATCCAGTTTCTTGGTTTTAGTAGCTTAAAGTAGATTCCAGTCTCCTGTTGCCACATCTTTTAATGTGCTATTTGCTGGTACAATTATTAGATTCAGGAAAAGTTTTTTGCTTGCCGGAGATATTGGCCCTGATTCACAGCTACAATTGGGCTGCTCTGCATCACTCTGGCACTGCAGTGACCCTCATGCTGGCATACTGGGTCACAGAAGAATCTCACCAGTGCAGGAGGATCCTCCTGTGGCACAGAGATGTCTTAATGGCTCATATGCTACCTTTCCCCTTTAGCTGAAGAATAGGGCATGTCCACATTCCCTAGCAATCCCTGGCTGTACTATGGCCCCTTGGGGCCATTGACAGCTTGTGTAAATTAGAGCAGTCCAGAGCCTGGACTGGTGCACAGCTGGCCCATGATTGGGGGAAGAGAGGTAGTATTTAAAAAAGTTTCCTTAAAGCCTCCAGCTTCTGAGCTGCACTATGTGCTCCTCATTTGCAGTGTAAGATTGTGGCCATGGCATCCTATATGCTTAAACCAGCCAGATGAATTCACATTATTAGCATGAGTTGCCAGAAAATGAGCTCTTCCTAAATATAAAATATATGTTTGGGTACATGTATGTGTTTACGACTAGAGGTGGGAAAAACATTCTCTATGAAAATGACAGAAACGTCAACCTTTCATTGTGAATGTGATATTGGTCCAGCTTATTAAAGTTTTGACATTAACACAAGACCCTTAGGTCAAGTAAAAATTTATCTCACTGCAAAAAACAAACAAAACAAAACAAAACCTAAATTTCTGATTTGTCCTCCCCCCCCCCCCCCCCCAAAAAAAGTTAATTTTGGGTGGAAAACTGTCTGAAAAGTTTGCCATTATTTCACATGGTCTTGCTACATCTTGTACTTTTTCTTCACCACCACTTTATTGTACACACCTGCCACAATATATTATTCAACTGAAAGTTAAGATAAGTAAAAAACCTCCAAAAGCCATATCATAAATAATATATTAAAAAAGTAGAACACAGTGTAATTTGTTCCAGAGTGACAATGTAACACTACTTGCTTGACATCTTTTTCTAGCCAAACCTGTTGCTTGAGCTTCAGGCAAGTTTCATTTTCCCCAGACACGCCTCTCTTGTTTGTCTAGTCTAAGCAAGAGTTTTCAAGCAGCTCACTAGATCCTGTACATTCTCAGTTACAGTCTTTGGCCCTAATTCTGTATAAGTATCTGCTAATGCGGATTCTTGTCAATGGGACCCTTGCACAGATCCCACAATAGGGTCAGGGCCTTGATACATGACACGCATTTGCTGGTATCTCTTTGCAATTTTTACTTGTTTGACAGTTTCTCTACTCAGATGACACCAACAGATGTGCAATTCATAAGATGCCTTACAATACAGTACATGTAAAACTTCAAGAACAAAACAAAAATTAAAGGACTTATCTCTATGTAAGAAGAAAAACTGTATTTGGAGGAATAGCTTTGTTTCAATATCTAACAAGTTTGAAAAAAGATATTTTAACCTCTAATACTAAGTTAAATCAAATCTAAATAAATGTATATAAATCAGTTAGTCAGGAAAATACAAAAGCAACTCACTCACCTTTACAGGTCCCTAACATGAGGTTTTCCTTTTGCTCTGATCTGTGAAGTCTTTCATTGCTAATAGTTATAGCCTCACTACCAAACAAATGACAATCCCCAAATATAACCACCACCCCTAAGACACATGCCTACAATAATCTGGAGCCCAACCCACATATAAAAACCCTGTGATCTTATTTATTGTAATTACTCAAGTTCAACCACATACAAGTAATAGGATCTGCCAGGAAGTTAAGAACAAACTGGTCTTAATACATCCTGCTTCCTTTGCTCAGTCAGTTATACTGTTCAAATCCTAATACATGATTTGCATTTCAAACCACTTTTGAAGATGAGGAAGAGGATTTTTACCTGGGACAGTGCCTCTAATTTCAAATAGGTGAAAACAGACTCTAACTAAACTGTTGTACTTAGGGGACAACTTCCCCTTTCAAACTGTTTATTGCTTACCCTGGTTCCCCTACAGAAACCCACCAATGTAGAAAGTCCCCAGACTTTCTTGTTCTCCACAAAATATAATCCTGAATGTTTTATTTATTTTTTTAAAATCATTTTTTTGTCATGACTGTGAAAAGCCTGAATCAAATTTTTAACAACTATGTGGCTGTCTTGAATCTGCAGTCAGTCAGAGATGGAAACTGCCTCAACTCTCCTTTTCGTGAACCAGATGTTAACTCTCAAGCCTACTCATGATAATCAAGTTGCTAATGCTGTTAGCTATTAACACAAATGTGGTTTAAGCTTAGGAAATCTTGAGTTCTAGCCCTAGCTCGGAGTGGGAAAACTTTTTGGCTCGAAGGCCACATGTAGGTATGAAAATTGTATGGCAGGCCACGAATGCTCATGAAATTGGGGGTTGGGGTGCGGGAGGGGGTGAGGGCTCTGGCTGGGACCAGAAATGTGGAGTTCAGAGTGCAGGAGGGGACTCTGGGCTGGGGCAAGGGGGTGGGATGGAGGGGTTCGGAGGACGAGAGAGGGATCAGGGCTGGGGCAGGGTGTCAGGGCGCTGGAGGGAGTCAGGGGTGCAGGTTCCGGGTGGCGCTTACCTCAAGCAGCTCCCGGAGGCAGCAGCATGTCCCCCCTCCGGCTCCTACACAGAGGCGTGGCCAGGCATTTCTGTGCACTGCGCAATCCGCAGGCGCTGCACCTGCAGCTCCCATTGGCCACTGTTGCCAGCCAATGGGAGCTGCGGGGGTGGCGCTTGGGACAGGGGCAGTGTGCGGAGCCCCCTGGCTGCTGGAGGGGGTATATTTTGCTGCTTCCAGGAGCCACTCGGAGCCACGGCACACGTGGAATTGGGCAAGCCCCGGACCCCACTCCCTGGCAGGAGCTAGAGGGCCGGATTAAAATGTCTGAAGGGCCAGATGTGGCCCCTGGGCCACAGTTTGCCCACCCCTGCCCTAGCTCTTACACTGATTTCCTGGCTGGCCTTGGGCAAGACACTTAATCCTCTTCCCCATTTATAAAATGTATATTATAATAATAATAATACCTATACCTTGCAGGGATGTTGTAAAATCATATTTTAAGTGCTTTAAAGATTCAAAATGCTGGGCATTGTACTTCTATCATCATCTTATTATTACTTCACGATACAAGCAAACATCAAATTGCTTGATTAAACCCTGAAAAGTTTATGCACTTTGTTCAATTGCATGCAGACTTCTGAAACCTTAAGGGCTCTTCAGCTTTTCCTCCCTTCCTTTACGGTTCTCCCTTTTTCTTCATGCTTCCTCCCTATACATACACTTCACCTATATCTACGCACCCTACAGACTCTGGTCCAGCAGTTCTGGTGTAATGCCTTCTGACAAAGCTCTCATGTTCATTTCGATCCTGGCCTTTTAAAACTTGACATACTTGCCTAATTAAGTTATATAGGTTCTAGCCCTAAATAACTATCCACAGCTGCTGGGAATAGATGCATTTCTGATGATAGCTGGAGCTGCTGCCAGCATAAGTAATATTACTTATGTAGCACCTTCTAACCCCCCCATCTCCAGAACATTGTGTTGCCATGCAATAGAACAAAATAAAATGCAGTTTAACAACACTAAAATACCATCCTCTTCAAATACAACACATTGAAAGCACTTTAAAAAAAATTAGACATGTTCAGTTATATAGAAGGACTGAAGGGAAAGATGATAAATACAGTGACAACATTAGTTACTTACGCCACTTTTTTTAAAATGTAGGGTGGGGATGAAATGACAAGTTATTTCTGAAATTCCGTGTTGCAGGGCCAGTACAGGCAAAAATGTAATTGCTTTCTGGTGCAATGGTGGGAAGTCAGGAAATCTCAAATGAACTCAAGGCCAACACTGTTAATGGCTTTAAAAACTGGTAGCACCTCTTTAAAGTCTATCTACCACTATAGTCTGAGTGCATTTGTAAAGAACACAGAGTCAGATCCTCAGCCTGAGTGCAATACTATTGTGTTGCAAAGGGAATATAAAACTAGCCTAGTTGGGCTATTTCCCCAAGTATGGGGTGGCACAAAAGGGGCTCTTACTGCTGGCACAAGTTAGAGCTTCCCTGTAGTTACAAGCAACTAACTGTTTAACATACAGAATGGTGATATGCACAATGAATTACAATGATTACATATTCAAAACAGACATTTGACTTTATGCTCTTACAAATAAACACACTCAACTTGTTAACTTGAATCTGAGATTGTTTATTGGAAAGTGCAATCTCTTTAAAAATATTTTAAATATAAAAATTATGTCAACACAATGCTCTGGCTGATATTCACACAATTTAGACAGAAATCCCATAACTCTTCCACAGGGCACATGAATATTAAGACTCAGTGGCTATTGGTACCTTAACTGAATATCCTGATTCATATTTATGTTAAATCTCATCTTTAAATATAAGACCCTACGTGGATGTAATGGCATGTGTCAGAATGAAATTTCTCCAGCTCTGCTCTCAAAGCTGCTTTATCTATGGAAAACTCTTTGGTCCTTCAGCCTAGTTTTAAACTCCACAGGGCTCTGTTTTTGTGAAAACTTAAATATTTATTTTGCTGCTTATTACTGGTCTTCACTAACAGCTACACAAATTGGTTTTGTTCAGCTCAGCAGCATTCAAGAATTGGATAAATAAGTACCTATCCGATATGTTGTCAAAATTACATGGATAAGAGAGATAAGACTGTTCCCCATTAATAAAAGAAAACCTGTAACTTCTGACTGATCTTGCAAATCCTCCCACCAATTATGCATTAATTATGCATTACTGCATTGTGTGGAGTAACAATGCTCTGAGAACTTTATAGCTAAGTATCACTAACACTGTCAAAAAACATTTTCGTTTCAAAAACGTTTCTAATTAGAAAACTGCCACATACTGTCTTGGCATTTCAAGCAATACAAACAATGATATAAGACACTGCTTTGGATTTAAGCAGGACAACACACTAGAAATCTGGTTATGATTTTAGCAGGAAGAGCCTGTCTAAGGGAACAGGTCACACACATCTACAGGGATACAGTTCAAACTGGATGATCTCTAATATCTCTTTTCCAGCTCTAACCTTTCGGATTCCATGAATAAGTTAACCTAGCTGTAACAGTCAAATGCAATTATAAATCATGCTTTCCATCCCCTATTTTATTTTTGTTGTCTTTCATATGGAAAAAGTTGCTTAGTGTCTTTTCTTTAAAAAAAAAAAAAAAAAGGCAAATATCTAAGGATCTACAAAAACACAGAAAGAAAGCTAGTTGAAATTCTCAGGTATGCACTTGACTTCCAGGCAAATACCAAATATTGTGCAAGTTGATAAAATCATGAGAGTTGGCAACACTATGTCATGATACAAAGAAGACACTGAAATAAACTGAAAGGTAGCAAATTTAAAACTGGTACAAAGAAACACTTTCTACACATTCCACCTGTGGAACTCATTTCCACAAGATATCACTAAGAGCAAAAGTTTAGTAGGATTTGAGAGAAATTGGACATTTATACAGTTAACAAGAAGATCCAGAGTTACAAAAGTAAATATTTAAAACAAACCAACAATTTTGCTTCAGGGCATAAACCAACCTTTAACTGTTGGGGGTCAGGAAGAAGCTCTCTTTTGGGGCCACAACTGCCTGAAGCAGTTGGCTCTCGCTACTATGGGGAACAGGCTATTGGACTATATAGAATCCTGGTCTGATCCAGTATGATAATTCCTGTGTTCCTAATTTTTGTTTTCTTGTATTTTAGTAGAGCTTAGATTTAGAATGTATTCTTAAAAGGTATTACCATATTATGACTGAATTCAGCAAAGTATGTAAGCAACCACATTAAAGTCAAAGAAAGCAAAGCAAGTGCTTAAGTGCACTGGTGAATCAGATACTTCTGCCTTAAAGATAAGATAGCTTTTGAAGGCTCAATTTTAGGGTTTTCAAGCAATTAAAAAAATTAAATTGCGATTATCATGCTGTTAAAAAATAGGATACCATTTATGTTAAATATTTTTGGATGTTTACTGTTCTGCCTGTCAGGTGACATTGTAAACAAGCAGGCAGCATTATCACCAGCAAATTGTAACCAAACTTGTTTGCCCTGAGTGATTGGCTGACCAAGAAGTAGGACTGAGTGGACTTGTAGGCTCTAAAGTATTACATTGTTTTATTTTTGAATGCAGTTTTTTTTTAAAAAACATAATTCTACATTTGTAAGTTACTTTCACGATAAAGAGATTGCACTTCAGTACTTGTATCAGAGCTCATTTTTACCACCAATTGTGCAACTTGAAGCCTCAGCCCTTACTGGAGTTGCTATATTAAGGTCCAGGAAATCTGCATTACTCCAAAATAAAAAAATGCATCTCACTTCGTTACTATTTCCCAATTGTATTTGACAGTGCATCTTTTAATGTCATGACGACACCAATGCACCATATGAAGTAATTTTTTTCTTGTACAATGAAACAGGATGAGTTGTTCAGATTTTCCAGGT
Source organism: Chelonia mydas (assembly GCF_015237465.2). NCBI lineage: Eukaryota > Metazoa > Chordata > Testudines > Cheloniidae > Chelonia > Chelonia mydas. The sequence goes on from NC_051246.2 coordinate 40,477,501, forward strand.
TATTCGCTACTGCAAGAAATTACATGGCTAGAAATTATACAATGCCCTGCCAGATTACAGGGTGCAGTGAATTGATTTGTGACTCATCTCCCTGTTCTACAACATGAAAAGAAAATATAGCAAGATTAGAGTTTAGTAACTAGTGAGCTATGACATCACATGGAACACAAATAGAGAACAGCTTTAGGAATGCGGTCACCGACTGAGCAAATGTTTTGTCATTTTATCACACAGAAGGGTTCAAGATTCAAAAACAAAACCACAGCTCTAAACTGAAACACAGCCATCTATTCTCCCTTGATGCATGCACATTCTTTCCACAAGTTACTCTATGTGCACATGTTTATGGAAGAAAGTGCACTCCAAACTGAGAACTTGAATTTGTGCTGACCTCTGTTATCAGTACTACACATACAGCATGCACAAAACTGTACATCCTTAATAGCAAATGTTCTAATGAAGTGCATTATATGAATTGACAGGAAACTCTCCATGTATAACTGTAATGAGGCAGCTGCCCCTCACTGGCAGAAATGGAGTTAAAAGCAGCCCTAAGGAGTCTGCGCCAAAGGCAGCCAATTAGAAAGGAGCTGAAAGGAGCAGCCAATATGGCCCGACAAGCTCATATAAGAAGGGCTGCAGAGCAGAGCAGTAGCTTACTGGTGCATGAGGGAAGAAGAACAGGCTTCTAGTAGGAGGAAGGAGCCCCAGCACCTGGGACAATTCAGTGCTGCAAGCAGGTACTGGGGAAGCTAGAGAAAGCTCCTGGCAGGCTGCTAGGGTCTGCAGGCTGAGGCCATGAGGTAAGGGCAGGAAAGGGTGCTGGAGCCACATAGAAAGTGGCCCCAGGACAAAGGACCGTAATTGCCACTGAGGTAATGGCTGGACGGAGATTGCAGGTTGCCTGGAGCGGGCGGGAAAACATAGAGTGTGGCACAGCCGGAGGGCAGTGTTCCCGAAGAGGACCCCACAGTCCTGGGAGTGGCGCAGGTCCTGGAACGAAAGGGACGGCGGCGAGGCACCACCAGAAGGGGGGGGGCGCTGGCAAGAAGAGCTAATTCCTATGGCAGCCGGCAGGAGGCGCCATAGTGGTGAGTGTCTCCCCCCCCCCCATCACAATAACATTAACACAGAGAGAACCTGAATCAAAGAACCCCATAAAATAAATGCACCTGGGAGGTCACTAAGAAGTCATGAATAAGGCTCAGTGTTTGTCAGAGGTCACGTAAGTCATGGATTCCGTGACCTCGGTGACTTCTGCAGTGGCTGGCGTGCCTGGCCTGGGGCCGCCTGAGGAGCTCAGGCAGCCCCTGGGCCAGTCGCACCAGCAGCAGGGCGGTGCTTACCTAGGGCGGATTCCCCAGAAGGGCTACAGGAACTCCCGTTTCACAGCTCCTAGCTCCACCCGCTGCCTCTGCCTGCAGGCACCGCGGTTCCAAGCTAATGGCAGCTGCAGAACCGGGACTTGGGGCGGAGTGGAGGCAGCACGTGGACCTCAGGAACCAGGTAGGGAGCATTCCCCAGCCCTGCTAATCTCCCCCGCCCACGCTTTAGTCTAGGGTATATAGTAAAAGTCATGCCCTGGTCACGGGCTGTGAATTTTTGTTTACTGTCAGTGACTTTTACTAAAAATACCTATGACTAAAATGTAGCCTTAGTTATGAACTCTTTATCTGGATGGGGACTAGCGCAGAAACTAGCTCCAGTGGACAGTGAGGTATAATGGAAACTGTCAGATTCTTCTATGTTTCAGAGAAGCTGCTCAGAAAAGTTTAATACCCAAGCCCAAAAGAGCTAGTTCATGTCATGCTGGCAGGGATTTTCAGCCAGGTAAAAAGCAGAGGGGGCTCAGGCCACAGAGAAGAATGAAGTCCTAAAACAGACAATGACTCAGACCTGATCTACAATGAAAACTTAGGTCAACACAGCGAGGGTACTCAGAGAGGTGAAAAATCTACTCCCTTGAGTGCTGGAGCTATGCAGACCTAACCCCAGTACAGAGGCAGCTAGAATGCTTCTGTTGACCCAGCTATCCTCGCTCAGGGAGTTGGAGTTCCTACAGTGACAGAAAAACCCCTCTCAGCACTGCAGGAAGCGACTACACTGTGGGGGTTCCAGCGGCATAGTTCCAGCGGCATAGTGCTGGTAGTGTAGACATGGCCTAAGCTTCTTGGGACTGTCTTCGAAACAAATACAAAACAAAAAAGGTGTGTTCTTAACTTGAGTTAAAGTCCTAGTAAAGTTAAGGCAATTGTAGTTTTCGCATGAGTTAATGGGTTGAGTTAAAGCTGGCTTTAAATAAATATTATATTTTAAAAATGAATACTAAGATATCTTTTTGACTTTGTAAAGGTTTAATGTTTTAATTAAAATTTTTCTCCTTGAAGTGCTTTGTGAAGCCATTTATAAGTAACTGGACACATAATCAGGCTTATTTAAAAATGATGCCCCTTGCTCCTGGGAACACACACAGGAGTCATGTTGATTGGAGCTGACAATATGGAGTGGTTTTGTGTTAAGATTTGTAACTTTAAGCCTCAGTAGCTCGCTATTATGAAAGTTTCCTGAAGATACATCTGTGAACACGGAAGAGAGGAATTTCAGATATACAGCAAGCATCTTTCCTATGGCGAATCCTTACTTGGACTAAAAACAGATTCAATCTGGAATCAGGAGGGCATTATTAAAATCACTGGACCCAATATTAGATTAGATTCCTGAATGATGTCTTCTGTAGATGGAGCATTTTGTTTTATTATTGATAAGCAGAGGTTTTCAGTACTGATCCTTGTCTACAGATTCAAGTTCAGTTATTGTCAGTCTGCTCCAGTGCACAGTAGCAAAGTCCCAAACACGCCTAGCACAATTTGGACATATTGCGCTTACAAAAAAATCAAAGCTGGGAGTCTTTGCTTCATAACTGTATCTATTTCACTGAAAACACTTAAGACATACTGGTCACTGTTGCAGATGATCTTAAAAGGAGAATTTCAAGGAGTTTAAACTGTTTCAGATTTGAAGGTCAGGTTTAAGCCTTGATTACAGATGAAAGCTGACTGATTTGCTCAATCGGAATATATTTAAACTTAATTGATACAGGCACTCCTCAACTGTCCATGCAATGGGGGTGCACTTGCTTAAATAAAATCAGTTTCTAAATTAAATTAAGTTGGTACAAGTTTTGTTTTTGACAAAGCCTGTCTACACTACAGAGTTAAGTCGACGTAAGGCAGCTTATGTCAACCTAACTATGGAGGTGTACATACTACAATGTTCCATGAGCCACTGTTACTCGCCTGCTACACCGACCTGATAAAAATCACCTTGATGAGAGGCATAGCACTTACAGCAACATAGTCAGAGTGATACAATGTCAGTGTAGACACTGCATTGCTTACATCACCCTAAGTGGCCTCCAGGAGGTCTCCCACAATGCCGACCATGACAGCTCTGGTCACTGGTTTGAACTCCGCCAGGGATGCTGGAAACATTTTTGTAGTGGGAGTGCTGAGAGCCATTTAACCAAACTGTAAACCTTGAAACTACTTCAAGCCAGGGGGGGCAGCAACACCCCTAGTTCCAGGACCTATGAACTCTGCTGCCCTACAGCCAGGTTCAGAGGCATGTGCCCCTCCCCTTTTAAAGCCCCGGGAAGTTTTGAAATTGCTCTGTTTGCTCCGCGTAGACAGTTCACATCACATCTTCCCAGCTGACCATGCTGGCTTTCTAGCCAATGCACTCCTTCATGGAGTACACTGGAGGTGATGGATCTCCTGAGTCTGCAGGGACAGGAGGCTGTGCAGGAACAGCTCTGTTCCAGCCGCAGGAACTTTGATATCCATGGCCAAATCGCTTGAGGCATGGTGGAGAAGAGCTAGGATAGGGACATGCAGTGGTGCCATGCAAAAAATCAAGGGGCGGAGGCAAGTGTACCAGAAAGCAAGGGAGGCAAACAGTTGCTCCGGTGCAGAGCTGCAGACATGCCGCTCCTACAAAGAGCTGTATGCCATCCTTGGTGGCAGCCCCACCTCCACCGCCAAGAGACCCATGGACACTTTGGGGAGGCTGGAGTCAGTGGCCATCAGAGTGAACCCCAAGGACTATGTGCTGGACAAGGAAGTGGATGCTAAGGAGGATGGGGGATAGGCGATAGGGAGATCTGGTGGCTTGGCAAACTAGGACCTCTTTTTGACTTTGGAGCAGTTTAGCCAGTCCTAGCAGTCCAGCTCTGGTAAGTTGAATGCAGGGAAGGGAACCTCTGGCAAGTACTCATTCTGCTTCAACAGTGCAGGGACACATCTGGTCATGCGCTGCTTTGTTAATCAGGCTAGAAGAGGTACTGAAATAACCAACACAGGTACAGTTTGGATCTGCTTCTCATTCCCCTGGACAGCTACACAGATGGGCCCCGCAGAGAAGTTTATGCACATTGGAATATTCAGTGAATCCTCCATAAGAGATTTCTCGGAAACTTTCCTGGAGGTAATCTGCAGTTCTCTGCCAAAGGTTTCTTGGGAGGGCTGCCTTGTTTCTTCCCTTGTTGTAGGAAACTTTGCCGCACCACTCAGCAATTACTTCAGCAGGCACTATAGCAGCACACAGGCTAGCAGCATATGGACCTGGTCCCCGGCCACATGCATTCAGGAGCTGACCCTTGCAGCCTCAGTTACCCTCAAGAGTGAGATATCAGCTGCAATCACCCCCCATCTATGGAAAACGGTGTCAGTATTCAGAACAGCAGCCCTATGCTCTTGTACTGATACTCCAGTGCTCTCCCCATCTTGTCCCAACTTGCCCCTTCCCCCAGGCCAAACTCACCATGGATGGGGCTATCATCATGCTCTATATGGCTACCAAGGGAAAGTGAGAAAGTTGCGCTTGTAACTTGTTTGGATCACTGACAATAGGACCTCTGTCTATTGTTTCTTTAGGAGGTGCAGATGCACCCTTGAGGGTCTCCTCCTGCACACGGATGGAGAGGCTCCATCAGATAAGAAAAAAGAGGATTAAGGAATACATGTTCCAGGATGTGCTGCAATCCTTCTGGTGCTTTGGATTGTGAGCAGAGAGGACGGAGAGAGGCAATCAATGCAAAATTGCAGATGGCTACTCAGGATAGTAAATGGGCGAAAAAAATAACACTGCTCAAGAAGCAAACAGACATGTTGCGGTAACTTCAGGCTGAAAACATCAGTACTCGCCTACCCCTATACTGAACTGCCTTCCAGGACCTCCCCACATTCTTTCCCCCCCTCCCACCCCCACATTCCTCATATCTTCTAGACCACAGCAGTACCCCCAGGCACTCCACTCCAAAGGAGATTTTGCACAATCAGAGCAGGACATACACCCAGCTGTGAGAGCCTCACTGGCAAATGTGCCTGGGATTTTACTCTTCCTTCCCCTTTGAAGATACTTTCCCCTGTAGATACGATGTTTACGTTACCACGACATAGATATGTTTGCATGGGTGTGGAATAAAAACATACTTATGGAAAGTGAATGAATCTTTTAGTCTCCAACGTATGGCGATTGCTGCTAAAATTCAGAGTACAAATAGGCGCATTTGCATGGTTATATTAGCGCACACATAATCACTACAAAGTTCATACCATGGTCCAAAACAACAAAACAAAACAAAAACAAAAAAAACCCACCAATGCCTGGCTCAACACATTACAGCAACTGTGGCTCATTGTTAAAATGCTCCTTCAAAACCTCCCTGATCCGAATAGTTCCCTGTTGAGCCCCTCTTACAGTCCTGGTATCAAGCAACCGATTCACATCAACGCTTCCCACTTCTCTCGCCAGGGGAAACTTCTCCCTCTTGGCTTCACACATATTATGAAGTGCACAGGAAGCAAGAATTACCATGGGGATATTTTCCTCGCAGAGGTCTAACCTGCCAAGGAAACAGCACTAGCACCCCTTTAAGCAGCCAAAGGCACATTCAGCGGTCATTCTTCACCTGCTGAGCCTGTTCAACTGCTCCTTGCTGCTGTCAAGGTGGCCGGTGTAAGGCGGTAGGGGAGCAAGGGGTAGGCTGGGTCTCCCATTAGCATTTCCACATCCCCAGTGGTAATCCTCTGGTCCCTGCTTGCAGCTTTTTGTATAGGCCAGTGTTCCTAAAGATGCGTGCATCATGCCTCTTCCCTGACCAGCCTGCATTGCTGTCGGTGAAACAACCCCAGTGATCCACCAGCACATTCAATACCATAGAAAAGTAGCCCTTTCTGTTGATGTACTTTGTCACCAAAATAGGGATATGCGTGCCATCTATTGCCCCACTGCAGTTAGGGAATCCCATTGCTGCAAAACTATCTACTATTTTACGGACATTGCCCAGAGACACAGTCTTTCGTAGCAGGAGGCGATTAATGGCCCTGAACACTTCCATCACTGCAACCCCCTGATGGATTTCCTCACTCCAAACTGATTTGTGACTGATCGGTAGCAGTCTGGTGTTGCCAGCTTCCACAACAGCGATCGTCACTCACTTCTCCACCATTACAGCAGCTCTCATTTTAGCGTCCCTGCGCCGGAGGGCTGTGAGAAACTCTGCACACAATTTCAGGAAGGTGGCTCTGTGTACCTGAAAGTTTTGCAGCTACTGCTCAACATCCCATATTTACAAAAATGATGCGATCTCACCACTCAGTGCTTGTTTCTCATGCCCAGGACCAATGATCCGCCATGTGCAGCTGCTCCGTAAATGTCCATAGCAATCTTGAACTGTTTCTCTCCATGGCACATAACAGGGCAGACACCATGACATCATCATCATCATCAAAGCTCATGAAATATTGCAGGATCAGGTGCATTATGTTCAGACTGCTCATCACAATACTGGAGAGCAGTGCAAGATTCAAGGTTTCAGAGAGAGATGGTAGGTGTGCAGTTTACAGGGGCTGTTGAAAAGGGGCCTAAAATGTGTTTGGAAGCCCACGGAATGATGGGACAGAGAAAACTGCATCATGGGATGCTGAACTGTCACGAGGCACTGCAAACCCTTCCCAGAACACTCTGGGGAAGATGGTGGCAAACTGCCCAGAAGCATAGCTACCCACAGTGGGCAGCTCTCTGTGTCGATGCAAGATGTGGACGCACTCAGCCAACACAAGGGGCGTAGTGTGGACATGCAACAGCAATGTAATTACAGCAGTGGCTGTATGTCAACAGAACTTAAACCAACTTAACTTTATAGTGTAGACATCACCTAAGTAAAAAGCATACAAAACAATATTAAATACACAGTGTTCCTGTACAGTAGGCCACAAGGAAACAGCCAACCTACCAAGTCAAATCAGAATGGAAAAAATGTATCTACATATTCTTGTTTCCTCTCTCTCTTTTGTCTGCAAGATACCTTTATTCAGTCGGCAACTACATCACTTCCACTGGCAGTGATCTATACCTAAAAGTTTAGTGCCAGATTCTGCTCCCCTTACTCACAGTGAGTGAGTAGTTAGTACCTTACTCCTTTCATAATCCTACTGGTAGAAACTGGACCACAGGTAAAACTGTACCTCTAATATTCATTTTACCACAGCTAATTTCTAAACCAAACACTTAGAACTCACATCAAATTGAGTTTCTTTAGCTGGATGAGGAACAAAGTTTACCAATTACAGGAAGAAAACTTTGCATAGGAGAACGGAACAAGTGAAGCACGTAAACAGCTGATGTTCAAAAGCAGCACTGTGTCTTTTTAAACTTTGCATAGGGAAAAACTGGTAACCTTTCCCAGCTCAAGGAGTGGTGAGAAAGTTTGACATTCCCCTCATTTTCCAGTAAACCCAGATAGAAGTCTGAATACTGAAATGGCTAGAGACTGATTAATGGCTCAATTACTCACCCATTGAAGTCAGTAGTAGATTTTCAACTGACTTCAGTGGTAACAGGAGGCAGCTCTTAATGGGTATGTGATGAGATGCCTGGGATCCCTAATGGTGAGTCTCATGAAGAAGCTGTATTTGCACATGGGGAAACATGTTTATCTAGAAAAGGGATCTTAACATCAGTCATACAGAGAACTCACTGAAGTGCTCGGCCTGGCTATTTAATACCTGACTAAAAGATTATTCGTTCTTCTCCCCCTTTTGCCCCGACAGCTGAAGTAAAACTAGATACATAGCTACTTGCAGTTTGCTTGAGTACTTAGTGCAGTCTTTTTATGGGTCTACAAAAGAATTTAAGTGCCCAGCATGCTGCAAACAGTCAGTCTGATAATATTTGGTGTCATGTGATATGAGAGAGAAATTAGAAAGCTTTTGTTATATATAGCATCTTTTATCATAAGAATGCCTGAAGTTCTTACTAACCACAAAGCAGATGATGCTATGTCCATCATCCATCTGAGGAGGAGGACCTTTTACACATTTCTACGCAAGTGTAAACAGTTAATATATATATTTACAAGGAACAAAATTCTCTAAGCAGTTTAACAGATAATAGTTATACACCTAAAGATTTGTTTTGCTCCATAACTTTAGAATGTTTAAAATGCTTTTTTTAAAAAGAAAAAACATAACTAAGATGATACCTTCATTTTAAAATATAAATTTTCAAAACTTTCTGGCAAAACCATTCAAAAGTGAACTGTATTGATCAGTCACCTGAAATATGAATGAATTTCCTTTTCTTTATGCCACATTAGATAGAAACTTTGCCACATTAGATAAGACAAAAGCAAGTAATAACAAAACTGCTGAAGCATACAGCATGCCATTTTCCACCACGTGAACTGAAGTTTCTGGGCACACTAATGGCACTTGCGAAAGACTGAGGCCTTGTCTACACTACAAATGCTTTGCTGGTGTAGCTATACTGGCAGAGCCCACAAGCGTAGACACAGCTTCGGCTGACAGAAGGAGTTTTTCCCTCTTGGTGTACTAACACCACCTCTCCAAATGATAAATTAGTTATGCCACAAGCAGTAATCTTCTGCCGGCCCAGCTGCATCTCCATGGGCAGTTGAGTCAACACAGCTGTGCTGGCGAGGGGGGTGTGGGTTTCTCACACTGGTCACTGACAGAGCTATGCTGACAAAACTTTGTAGTGTAGACCAAGCCTTACATGTTTTAGATTATTGTGGTACGTACTTTGGGGCTCATGAAAAACAGTGAATAATAGAATATTAGTAAAAATTACTTACAAGTGTTCAACCAAACTATTAAATTAACTAATGAATTTAGCTTAATATCAGGGCCACCTGCCAGTCCCAAAACAGAATGTGATGACACACTAAATCTAACTAATGCTCTGGTACCTTCGTATGAGAAAAAATTAACTTTGGCCATGCACCCTAAAATTTCCACAAAGTGGGAGATGGTTCTGTGTAGCTGATTATTTACAGAATTCCGCTAATGCCATTTACAAACTTATATTATTCAAATTACAGTTGGACTTAATATGCTAGGGGCTAGTTACAGACTTAAAAGGAAGATAGTCTCTTCCCCCAAAAGCTTACAAGGTAAAAGGATAAAACATAAAAGCCATATGTTCAGGTGGATAATAAGTATGTCTTGAGGTTGTTTTGGAAGGAGTCGGGATGAGAGGGTTGTTGGTTATACAAACTAATCCCTAATTATCCCTTCTACCCAGTCACTATTGGATAGTGAATTTCTTGTAGGTGTCTGTACAAATTGGTCCTGGGTAGGGATGTGAATGTGGAGAGAGCGACATTGCAGATCAGCTCAGGAGGGGTGTTCAGTGCATAAAGGGTGGCGTGGAACACAGCATAGCAATGGCTGAGGTAGAAGTGGACAATGGGGCCCCAGACCGTTACTGGCAGAGCAGAGGAGTAGACATAACAGACCCTCTGCAGAAATGATAAAAGGCTGTACCTGTTACTATCTAGAGGTCTAATATTAGGTCTGAGTGCTAGAAGTGTAATATTACCCAATACTTAGCTCTTATGTAACACCTTTCATCAGATCTCAAGCCACTTAACAAAAGAGGATGACTATAATTATACTCATTTTATGGATGGAGAAAACTGAGGCACGGGGTGAATTGTCCAAGGTCACACAACTTGTCAGTAGCAGATCAATGAATACAGGCCAGATCTCCTGACTCCTACTTCAGTGTCCTGCTCACTAAACTACACTGCCTCAAATACAGCTGTTTTACAAAATATAAACATAATGAACCAGGTTCATCCCAAATGAAATCTGCTAGAGGAGCAGAGTAAGAAGGGTTCATGGCCATGGCTCTGTGTGTGTGATTGCCTGTCCATACATTAGTGAAAAATTATAAAAATTACCTAGATTCTGTGGGATGGGGACTAAACACTCAAACTAGTTCGGTGTATGAGTCAGTAGAACTTCTGTGGACAGCGTCCTCTGATCAGTCATTTTGTTTTAGAGTTTGTGAAGGGCTAAAATCCATATGCTGTTTATGTTACAACCTGATATATAGACTGTGTCAGCTCTTTTTACAGGCCCAAAATCCAGAGTTTAGTCAAGAAGACAAAGGCCTAGCAAATAGTGAACAATATTAGCGAAGAAGCAGGACAAACAAAGGACAACCTTGCTTTTTGCTAAAATAACCTTGGTCAGCAAGAAGCCAAGTGGAAATTATAATTGGGGGCTTTATCTCAAAGTTGCAAACAAACCTAAGAAATAAAAGGCGACCTGTTTCTTCTGTAGAAGAGGTGCCTTCCTACACACCAGCCTTGAGTTTATAAAAAAAATTCAAACATGTCAGTATAAAATATAATATCCTCCCTTTCACAAATATGGACCTCTCCTCCAGGCCATTGCCAGTACCCGCCTTAAAAACACAAACAGCTAAAAAAAAATCTTTATTGCTATATACATTATGTAACCTTTTGACCATTGGGTACTATGTTTATCTTGTCTTGCTGCTAGACCTAGCCAGGGGTCATTTCCCTCCGCCCATAAAGTCCATATAATCCATTGTAATCAATTGTTTGGCAGTATCTCTAAGCCTAATAAACAAGATAACACTCCTGCCAACGCTGTGCATAATAAACCCACGTGCTTGATTCTACACGGTGTCCATATTTTGTTCCTTCAGTCTGTAAGCAAATCTAATGTAAAATGTCCAAAAGAACTTTTTGAAGGGCTATGTACATCGGAGTGTTTGATATTATGAATAAAAGCCATCTTAACATTTTTCAGATTGTGAAAGCTGGATCTAGAGACAGTCACGTTTCTGTACTCTTTTCTCCCTTTTCATTTTTATCTCCACATCCTGAGTCTAGATTATTGCCAGCATATTGGGTTATGACTATGAGTCGAAAATATTCTTTATTCCCATTTGATTTAAAAACTCCCATTAGTGATAATGTGCACTGAGGGGAGTATATATTATTTGAATTCATATTTTATGATGCATGTATAGTTTGTGAAAGTCTGTGTTCATGCTCAAGTTGTCAGACTTGTTTCTAAATAAATATTTTAATTGACTATGGCAATTCTTTCCGCTGCACAAACAGGAATCCATTCTCTCCAATAATACAGATTATGAGGAAGTACCTGATGTCTATGATTAATATTTTGTTTAATTCTCATTTAAGCTCTAGTTAAATTATTTCTTGAAAACTTAATTACAAAGAGAGGAAACTCCCCTCTCACATTTACAGACCAAAAAAAAAAAAACCCCACAAAAACTAACTCTAGAACTCTCTAGAAGAATTACCTTAAAAAAAGATTTACTTGTCAGAAGTGTTTATAAAACATGGGGCCAAATCAAGAGCCCAGGTGATCCAATGGCAAAGAGTCTTTGTAATGCTGATAGACCCTAGTTATCAGTGGGCGGGAGCAAACCCGGGCCTCTGAAACTTAATGTATGAGCTTCAGCCTGCTGCAGGGGTAAATCAATTTTTTGTCAAGGTCCAAATTTCTTGGTCAAGGTATTGTCAAGGTTCAGACTCCAAAGAAAATACAAAAACAATAATAACAATACTAAGTAAATAAAAAGATGTTGTGGTCCATTCAAAAGCATCTGGTGGTCTGGATTTGGCCCACGGTCCGCCTATTGACTACCGCCGATCTACTGTGTGAACTAAAAGCCACATGGCTCTTCGCCAAGGCTGTAGCAGACTCAATCTCTAGATACCGCTAAAAGGGAACAGACCACCACACCAAGCAGGCATGGGTTAGACAAGGTAGAGGCCTTGAAAGTGCGAGTTCTGTAGCTGTGAAAATGTGCGCAGTTCCTGAGAGGGAGAACCCCAAATTTTCAGTGCTTATACTGCTGCTCTCCATTGTCACAGCCCCAGTGGAGGGACTGGGTGAGGAAAGGTCAGGATACTCAGAAGGGAAGTAGTTCATATGCATGGATTTTTTCCCCCATCCTCCCAATGATCCCCTTATGAAGTCATCCTGTCTGTGGTTCAGAGAGATGTAATCTGCATCTCCCTGTGCCAGCAGGTGTGACTCTAGCTTGCACTCTCTTCAGGGCTGGAATCATATCTTCGTTTCTATCTGCAAAATACCATGCACATGCAGGCCTTCTCCCACCACTGTTTTAATACTAGTTCAGCTCCAGGGGTGAACGTGACACTATACACCAGATGCCAGCATTTTTAGCTCCAAGATAACTAGAGCTGTTCTGACCAGTATCAGGCAACAGTAGTAAAAACCCCAGCAGTCATTCTACACTAGTGCTCCCAAAGTTGCTAGCACTGGGAAAACAGCAATGGGAGCCCTATGGGGAGTCGCTGTATAGTAATGACCTGAGAACTCTTGTCCAAACACAGATGTCGGAATGGTCAAACACACATAGGTGCGTCATAATAGTGAGAAATGTGGAAAAAGTATTTGATATCAAATACTATTTTTGCCTCTAACTTGAAAAGGCCAAACTAATGTCAAATCTTTTTTATCTGTTAAGAGTAAATAAACGTCAGGCCTGAATACTTGTGCTATATTCTACTTTCTAGCCCCACCCAAAGTTCTGCAACCAAGTTTAAAAAAAAATTGAAAAATTCGTTAATAATGTACATGCTAGCAGAATATAAAGCACACAGCCTCTGTTACAAAATTAGTAGAACTTCATCAGCTCTGCAGCAAATGGATTTTAAAAAAAAAACCCTGCATTAACAGACGAGATAAATAAAACAGAGCTTTCATATTATTTTAAGTTTGCTGAATAATGTCATTACAGGATGGATAGAAGCCCTGTAGCACAGAGTTGTGGCACAGAACAATGACACCAGAGGGGGTACTCAGAGTTAGTAAAACAGAATTTATTATATCCTGTGGAGCATTTGAAGATTTGACCCAGTGGAGATTTTCAGCAACATATGAAACATTTCCTAGTGGTGCTTGGTCCTACTGCAAATAAAGTCATGTTGCTTCACAGGGAAACAACATTATCTCAATATTAACAATAAAAATACACTCACTGATTATCCTCTGAGCCTACAGAATATAGTTAGCAAGAGAAGGCAAAAATAAAACATGATTCTTTGTTAGTGAACATGCAAAACCAGTTAATCCTCAACAGCTACCAGTTGGCTTCTCTTTCTAACATGATGCTCAGCCTTCTCACAGTGTTCTTGCTCCTGTGGCAAACTTACAAATCCTAAAATTTCAAGTAATTTTGAAATAGCCGGACTGATCAATTTTTCAGACCACAGACCTGTTTGATGTAGAGTAAAAAGAAAACGTCTTTGGAGTGAACACAGGGAAAACTTTAAAGAACTGCTCTCATTTCTTCCTACTCTCCCATCTCATGGAGCAAGAGGGAGAGTAGTGAAACATGAAATTAGTGATGATTTGGGTGCACTGGGGAGGAGGAATTTGAAGTGGTAAGAGACTGAAACTAATGAAGAATTAGAGGAGGGAGTGATATGGTTGGAGCAGCAGTATTTTGGGTAGGCTGCTGGAGACAAAGGTATGGGGGAGGATGGGGGTCAAGGTGGAAAGAGTTTAGAGAGTAACCAAAGTGAAGGATGAACAAGATGTAGGTAATAGTGGAGATTATGGGGAAAAGGTGGATTTTGGAAGAAGAGGAAGAAGCCAGATGACTTAACAGCAAAACCAAACCAAACTAGATAGGAGTGAGAAAGGAGAGAGAAGATGCTACTGCTGCTGAGGTTGTGAGACTGGGAAACAGGGAGATTGAAGTTGTCAGTGAGGATGGAGAGAGTTAAGTGGGGGGGGGGGGGGGAGTTATGTTTTGAAGAAACTGGGCCAAAGTCTACTCTCATACTGGTGTCAATCCAGAATGACTTAGCTTTCAGCTGAGTTATAAAAAGGTATGAAGTTAGTCCTGGTTCACACTGAAAGAGTAAAAGACATTTTGGTCACTGAGTGTGAAATGACATCAGGAACACCAAGCAGAGATATTCAAAAGACAGTTTTATTAATCCTGAAAAAAAAATGAAACAAAAAAATCTGTTTTTTCTGTCACACACCTAACAATCTCCCCACCTGCCATTATGCCGTGGAATTATGCTATTTTCAGAGACCTGTGCTGCCAAGGAGGAAGGCCTTGACTTGCCCAAATGGGGGTAAAAAGGTATATTTTATTGGGTTAATTTAAACGCCCCAACATTTGCCTTATAAGAAATGGTTATGTACTGCAGTGCACATGCCTACATTTGCATAAGTATCCACTAAATTTTGGTGCTTCCATTTTTAGACACAAGGTTTGATTTTCAGAAGTGCTGAGCACCTGCATGTCCTAATGACCTAAGTTGGCATTTGGGTGCTCAGCACCTCTGAAAAAAAAAATCAGGCCATAAGTATTGCAAGTTGGGCCTCAAGAACTGGAGATTCCAAAATATACGTCCAAGTGTATGGACTTCCTCTTGTATTTAAGATGAAGCAATTGTTCAAAAAACCTTCATCTAAATACAAGAACAACAATTTTAAATAAATGCAGGCCTGATACTACACAACCCTTCACTGTGCAAGTAGTTCATACTCTTGTGAATTAACCACAAATTGTGGCTGTAATCTACCAACTAAAACAGAATAAACTGACAGTCCAAACAAAAGCAGGGAATATAGCCACAAAGCAAACTGAACAACTCCTCAGTTTTCACAGTAGTTCATTATTTCTTAGGCTGGATTACAACTAATATAAAATAGAACACTTATCAGGCACAATTGCAGCAAATGTAGAAGAGGTAAATGGCTACTGTAGACTTCTGATGTATTTGTCTATTAAATGCTTTTTGAGTACACTTACAAATCCTCCAAAAGATATTCATAGGCAAGAACAGATTTTCCCATATGTATTACAAAAGCTTTCTAAAGCACCATGTATTTCCCTTTTCACTCTGTTATATTTTATAGTTTGCTAGATCAGTCTACGCATGTATTATTCTTTTCAATATCAGATAAAATTACTTTGAAAGCATTCAACTTCCTACATTAAAGAACATTTTTACTTCTCACCCAGGGGAGAAAGCCTGAAATATAGAACACCTATACACAACTAATCATATATAAGGGTTCCAGTTTCTGAGAGACTAAGTTTCAAGTTTATATTCAATTAATCAATCGCTATTACTGTTAAAATGCTTTGTTCATATACCATTCTTTGCAAAAGAGTTAAGACTTTATTCAGAGAAAATAACATTGATATCTCTCCTAAATACATATTTGAACTCTTTGGAGCACAATGGAGGAGTTAATAAATATGTTCTCATATGGGAATGAAGTGTCTCATTTCCCACTGCAATTCTTATGAACAGAACATGCCTCAGGTCCAGTCAAGTTTGTTTTCCTTCCACTCCAACCACAAATCTGTGTTCACATGAATTTTATATTTCCCCCCTAGGAATATGTATTAATGCTACATTTACACAGCAGTTCTTGTTATTACAGGAAAGTGGAAGCGAACTGGGGTATAGTGAGACAAAGAATTATATGGAACTACCTGGAACTCTCCATGACATGATCTCTAGGTACTTTAAAATTTGAGCTGCATAAAAAGATTTAGATTATTTTTAAAGAAGGTGTAATATATTTTGGTGTTAACTGGACTTTCACTCAAACATTCTTTAAAAACATACCCAAAGCTGGTTTTTTACTTTACTGTTTTTAGTGAATATAAAGACACTTGTTAACAACAGCGGCTTGTTAAAAATCATAACAGAAACCCAAATTGCAAACGTTGTAAATAAAACATTACTTGCTGGACAAGATCTACATGGGAAAATTTACTACAATTTTGTTTAAAATTTCTCAAATCTCTTTCAATTGCACCAGATTTTGCGATTTAAAGAAAAGGAAACACTGTTTGTAATTTGTGTCACCACCAGCAGGACAGCAGATTCACACATTAATTAAAACAGACAATCCCGCCCTTAATTCAGGTAAAAAAAATTTACCAGCTCAGTTTTCAAGCAAAGGTGAATTTTCATTCCCCGCCCCGCCCCCCAAGATTGGAAGTGGAAAATTTCCATTCTCCCAAAGCTTCACAAAACCACACACACTCCCCCCACAATTTCTGGGGTGCAAAATTAACTGTTGACAAAATATTTTTCACCAATTTTATCCAGCTCCCATTATAACACAGATAGGTGGAACAGTATAACAAAATAGCAGCTGAGAATAAACTCTCAATCTAGCCCCATAGTAAGGGCAGTACATAGTTGCACTGTCCCAGGAATGGTATGGTGATTCCCAAAATCAAAATTTTCCCCCAAGGCCCTATTGCTCTAGTGCAGACCTTCCCCTCCACCCCTAATCACTCCAGCTCAAATGTGCTAATTAGTGCACTGTGGGACAGAGTGAAAGCTCTGCCCATTCCACACACACATCCTGCCCACCTTCATGACATAGGATGTAGAAGCTTTATGGAGGCTACCATCCCTGCCCAAGCCATTCCCTGTATGGTTAACCCACACTGTGGATGAATAGGACAGACTATGATCTTGCTCAGTAATAATTATTTGCATGTGCATGTTATACAGAACGCACATGCCGTTCCTGTATGGAATGGCAAGCCCATCTCTCACATTTTTGGTTACCAAAGTTGTGACTAAAAACTGAAAATGCCATTTAAATAGAAAATGAGATTCAGTCAACTTTCATACAGCTTCTCTTCGCTGTATGAAAATAGTAAATAATAAAACTGTTCTTTATATCCCTTACACCGGACTGTCCCTGCTTTGAATAAATAAGGATCTCTCTATTATATTGAGCCCAATTCTCCTCTAACATATGGCTGGTTTCAGAGTAACAGCCGTGTTAGTCTGTATTCGCAAAAAGAAAAGGAGTACTTGTGGCACCTTAGAGACTAACCAATTTATTTGAGCATAAGCTTTCGTGAGCTACAGCTCACTTCATCGGATGCATACTGCGGAAGTGTAGAAACAGATTGACAGAGCCAGAAGAGTTCCCAGAAGCCACCCACCACAGGACAGGCCTTTGTCTTCTGGCTCTGTCAATCTGTTTCTTCACTTCCGCAGTATGCATCCGATGAAGTGAGCTGTAGCTCACGAAAGCTTATGCTCAAATAAATTGGTTAGTCTCTAAGGTGCCACAAGTACTCCTTTTCTTTTAACATATGGCTGTATCCAGATTCCCTCACTCCTGTTAGATATAATCTTACTTCACAAATAGCTCCTCTGACTTCAATGTAAGGTACTACTTAACTATTAAAAAGCAATCTGCACACTATATATGCATCAGTTCCTACCCCTGTAACCCTAATGCCAGATGGCACACTGTTGTCATATCTACCCAAAAGGTGGCATGCAATATATCACTGGAAAACTAATAACTCACTGATCATTAATATTCTTACCTGATGTATGTATGGTTAACCCACAAAGAACTTTACAGATGTACTATGGAAATATGTGACTAAAAGGTGTTTAACCCAGGCAAGTCAGGGGGAATTGATACACAGGTTTTCTCCAGACAAAGGAAAGAGGCTAATAACTCATACCAGATGCAGCCAAATTCAATGGGCTACTCATTTGTATTGGAGACCGCAGAAGACGATATTTGCATGCAGGAACCAGCATGGAGTCTACACCGGAGGGTATGGGGTCTACACCCAGCAAGGGAAAGGAATCATAGAATCATCATAGAACAACAGAGTTGGAAGGGACCTCTAGAGGCCATCTAGTCCAACCCCCTGCTCAGAGCAGGACCAATCCCAACTAAATCATCCCAGCCAGGGCTTTGTCAAGCCTGACCTTAAAAACTTCTAAGGAAGGGGATTCCACCACCTCCCTAGGTAACGCATTCCAGTGTTTCACCACCCTCCTAGTGAAAAAGGTTTTCCCTAATATCCAACCTAAACCTCCCCCACTGCAACTTGAGACCATTACTCCTTGTTCTGTCATCTGCTACCACTGAGAACAGTCTAGATCCAACCTCTTTGGATCCACCTTTCAGGTAGTTAAAAGCAGCTATCAAACCGCCCTCATTCTTCTCTTCCGTAGACTAAACAATCCCAGTTCCCTCAGCCTCTCCTCATAACTCATGTGTTCCAGTCCCCTAATCATTTTTGTTGCCCTTCGCTGGACTCTCTCCAATTTCTCCACATCCAGGAACTTTCAAAGGTTTACTGGACTATAAAGAGAGGGAGAGCAAACCCATTTGTTCCCTCAAGAAGTGGATCACTAAGACACCAACACTTTGATTCTGTAAGGCTGGAACAGCCAGTCACACCGGAGAAGTTGCTGTAAGTAGGGAAACCATCCTGAAAAAGAATTCTAGCTGATGAAGTTAAATTTTAGCATTAGAGCTTTCCTACGCTTGAAATGCTGCAGTTGCACCACTGTAGTGTTTTCAGTGTAGACACTACTTATGGTGACAGGAGGGATTCCCCTGTTGGTGTAGGTAATCCATCTCCCAGACAGGTGGTAGCTAAGTCAACAGAACAATCCTTTCACTGACCTAGCACTGACTATATTGGGGGTTAGGTTGGCTTAACTATGTCGCTCAGAGGTGTGGATTTTTCACACACACCCCCTCCCCCCCTCGGCCCCCGAGCGACGTAGCTGGGTCAACCTAACTTTTCAGAAGCCTTAGGAGTATGTTTTACTTTTGTTTGTTTGTAAACATTTTTATCTTTATTCTTTCCACTTGGTATCACTTAAACCTATGCTGTTTTGTTAATACAGTTGGTTTATACTTTTACCATAAACCAACTCAGCGCTTTATTAACTGGTGTTGACAACCCCCCCAAAAAACTGATGTGTATTGTCTCTGTAAAGGAGCAGCTAACTTAATAACCTCTGTGAGTGTTGAGTAAGAGGGCTGGACGCTATAGAGAGACACCTGTGAGGAATCTAGGAGTTGGGGTTCACAGATTGTTTCACAGATTGTTGCTGCGCAAGGTTTGGACTGGCAAAGTCCTGAAGAGTTTGCTGGCAGGGCAGACAAGCAGGAGCTAATCCTTACCTTACCAGCAGCAGAGCTTTCACTTGCTGAGGCCGAGAAGGGCAACATCATCATCATCATCATGTTCCTATTATGCCTCTGGCGTTTAGGGCAGTGACAAAGCTCCTCCACTCTTGTGTTTCTGGTAAGTCTTTCAATGGTTCCCCAGCTGTGCCCCAGGTTTTTCAGCTCAGCTTCCACAGCTCTTCACATGGTGTTTTCGGGCAGCCTAGTTTTAGTTTGCCTTCAGGTGTTCATCTTATTGCTACTCTGGTGATGGAATCAGTTTCCATCCGAAGCACATGATCCATCTCCAACGCCTCCTGGCGACGATGGTGCTCAGATCCTCTTGGCTGCACTGAGTCAATAGATCTTGGTTTGAGATTGTTCTGGGCCAAAATATACGGAAGGTTTTTCTGAGGCAGGTTTTATAGAATGAAAACATGTCATACTTTCTCATTCCCCAGCATTCTGCACTATAATGTAGTGTTGAAAGTACACAGCTCTGATAAATCTTGAGTTTGGTTTTGGTGTTGTATTTTCATGATTTCCAGACTGTATTTAAGGGTTACAGTGGCTCACAATTAAGGGAAACCCAGCAGGTTGTCCCAGCCCCCTACTTACATATATGAAAAGATTAATTTGGAAATTCCCATCCATAAAACTTTGTAAACTTTGAACTGATGTTCCTCAAGTGTATTTCTTTCAATGGAAGGGCTAAAAGGAAATACATTTTCACTAAACGGTTACACCCAGCAAAATATTTGTCTCCAAGCTGTATCCCACTACAATCATGACACTCTTCCATGCTGACACAAATGTGCTCTTTACATATTCAATTTCAATTCACTATGCTGTCATCCTCATTGTACACCTCAAAGAACTGAAAAATTACAATGCAATGCACAACTTTAACTCCAACCTGTATATCTTTTATTTCACTGTACCAGTGGTTTTCAAACTGCAGGTCGTGACCCAGTACTGGGTCAGCACTGCCGACCGTGCTTTTAAAAGGCAGGCTAAGGCAGGCTAGTCCCTACCTGTTCTGACACCGTGCTGTGCCCCGGGAGCGGCCAGCAGCAGGTCCAGCTCCTAGGTGGGGGGGCACGGGGCTCTGTGCACTGCCCCCGCACCGAGTACCGGCTCTGCACTGCCAGGACAGGCAGGCTTCCTGCCTTAGCATCCCTGCTGCTCCGCTGACCAGGAGCCACCCAAGCCCTGAGCCCTCCCAAACCTAGAGCCCCTTCCTGCACCCCAAACCCCTCATCCCCAGCTCCGTTGGGTTGAAGGCATCAATTTTTTTCAACTGGGTCGCCAGAAAAAAAGTTTGAAAATCACTACACTATATAACATTCTGAAGGTACATAGGAATATAATTAGTTATGGGATTTTTAGTAGTGTGTACCAAATTATCTGATTGTTTTAGAGTTACAATGTAAATACACAGAAGTCTGCGTGAAGGATTGTTGATAAAAGTGGGCTAACACTCAGATTGGTATTATATTGTATGGACTCTTTCCTAATGGTTTCCTTCCTTTTTAGTTAATGTTTGCACACTGAAAAAAATACACTCAAGCAAATTTAATTGTAAGTTCGTGAAATTTCTTGTGTTAGAAAAAAGAATGCTGTTTATTACAGCAGAAAACCAGCATAAGTGAGAGGAAAATCACACCCATTACATTATGTCTTATTGAAAGATTTTGGATTAAACCAAATTATGAATGGAAAATTACTCTCCTTTTCCCTCACCCCCCAAACACAATGAGTTATTTTCCACAACAGAACAATTTAACAATAGTAAGATCTGTTATAGTCTTAAAGGCTGGCAAACCTCCCAGACACTTGCATAAATAGAAGAAAATATAGTTACTGTTTAGAGTAGCTTATAATGTCATTTTGAAGGGAGGAGGTTAACAGTAGAAATGCTTGTCAAACTTTGGTTTACATCCTTTCTAATAGGCAGTAACTCTTCCAATTCAGGAGTTAGAGTGCTGAAACTAAGGACAAATGACACCATCTGTTACTTCCATCCTGCACAAAAAAGTTCTGTTTTAATACCAACACAAATTCTGTGCTGAAATTCTACAATCAAATGTCTGTATTCCATGCAGATTATACTACATTAATATTAAAGAGACAAGTGCACTGAACAACAACCTGGGACTAATTTTGTACATTCTTATGTCTTCAAAAAAGATTAAATAAACATGATGCTTACAGAAGATAAAAATAGACAGCAAAATCTAGTTGTGTGCCTCTTCACAAAATTCTCTCTACAAGTTTCATATACTGTTGTTATAAGTTCAATTGATCCATGGCTTCTTATTATACACTGTGGAGATGATTTTACAAAGGATGCCTTGTGCCTCTACACATGTGGTACACGAGATTTTTATTAATAGTACCAATTAACATCAAGTCTGGATTTAATAAAGCCATCAAATTACACACGAGAGAATACCATAATACAGATGCTAGATAGAAATTTTGCATTAGGTGATAATAGCAATTCTAATATGAACAGATTTTCTTTACAGAACATCGTTCTGAATATGCACCTCACACACTGCTATTGTATTGTATAATGACTACCTCAGCTAAACGCAGAAGCTTTGTTTCTATGAGGTTCTTAATGATGGTCTCTCATCTCTTTACTAAACTGGATTTACTCCAAGGCCTTCTCTAGACAAAACATTATCTCCAGAATAATTTGGTTTGACGATTATATCACACTAATACATGATCATCATAATAAGTTATATTCATAAATCTTAGTGAAATGACAAAATAAGATGCTCTGATTATGGATCATTAAAGCAGATGCTACCATCTGGACTACTTCAATCTTGCTTTACATACCAAATGCAGGTTAAACATGCAAACAATAATTGGGTCAACAAGGTCTATATTGAACAAACCATAATTCACAGTGTTTCTTAGAGACCCCTCAAATTTGACAAAGGCTTTTCTATCAAAATTAAGAATTTTCTGCTGTATTTTTGCCTAGAAATTTGTGGAAATGGAGTAACAAAATGATGTTCTTTTATGGAAGAATAAGTGAGTAATTAGAGATGGGCCCAAGCACGAATCCCTAATAAAAAAAACCTCTGCGCATTTCAGTAGTGTCCAACTTTGATCTTTGCAGATTGCCTATGACTTAAATTTAGGATGAATCAAAACCCCAGTTCCAATTTTGAGAGTGTTAGAAATCCCAGATCGGGGTACTGCAGATTGAACCTATCTGTAGTACTTACTTCACTTGCATACAATCTGGTGAACTCTTAAATGGAGACATAGTATGTGTGTGATTCATTTACTATGAATATTCATGAACCTCCTATTACTATTCCAAATTAACACAAGAATCGCATGCAGTATATGAGGTTGTGGATAAGCACTTGCTGCTGCCTACCCCACAGAGCCAATCTCCAGGCCTACTGCTCTCCCCACACACCACCACTTGCCTCTTCGGTACCTAGGGGGGCTCCCTGACCCCCGGAAGCAGCTCCACCCTCAAGGAATGCGAGCCTATACTGAGATTCTAGGGGAGAAAAGCAAGTCTGCTATCTGTACCACCTTCCCCTAATTCAGACTTCAGTTGCCTCACATAGTCATCACTAGCTTAGCAGCATGTCCTTGGGTAGTTTGTAAAATGCCTCTAGCCTCCAATAAGGAGTTCAGGCATTGTCGCTGCCAGCACATTGCAATTTCTCAGTAGTCTGGTTTGTCATTTCCCACCCCAAACACATGCTTTAACCACTCTCCGTGGCTACCATGAGCCTTTTTAATTTCTGGGACAGCATTCAAAAGGTCCCTTCCTCCTCCTTCTGAAAGACAGCTGTTTTCTTTCCTTAATCCTCCACCTTAATCTTGGACAACTTCACATTTCACATGGATGATCCAATTTAGCACAGACACAGTGTATATTATTACAGTTGTCCCCTTAACTATCAAGCTTTCCACTTCTCATTCTCTATTTAAAGAAAATGGTTATTAACAATGATACACAGAAGTTTGCATAGTACATCTTCAAACTCACGTGGAAAGAAAATTAATCGAAATATTGTTCCAAGTTTTTAAAGAAGCCATGATTTTCACCATTATTTAGTTGATTGTCTGGCAGATAGCTAATTGTCTCCTTTATGTTTCAAGAGTGATTGATATTATTGTCCCAAGAAAATCATGACAAGATTAATTCTGGGCATTATTTTCATTTTTGTTGTTGTGATAATTGCAATTTCTGCATTATGACCTTCAAAAATTAAACAAACATGCCTCTCTCTCTCTCTCCACCTGCATGTAAATAGCTGATCTACCCCGTATGTTGTTCTTATGTATTAGTACCCATGTGTAAATGACAATGCTCTGCACTGTACTACTATTAATTTATTACTCCCCCCCCAAAAAAAAAATCACAGAGAAACTACAGAAAGGAAGTCTCCAGAAGAGTCAAGAGACTGTATAAAACAGCACGAATGGAGTTAGGCCTCAGTCCAGCAATTACTTATGCACCTGCTTAATGTTAAGTTAAAAAAAAAAAAAATAGTAGTGATGTCAAATACCCAATGCCAAAATTTAACAGACATCCCTTCTCAATGTTATTACTGAAACCAAAAACTTACTTCAGTTCCTCAATATAATCATAAAGCAAGAAAATACAGCCACTATTTTTGCAGGACACAGAAATTATATTTTCTATTCCTTCTGTAGGCTCTGCAAAGAGAGTTATTTAATTCTCAGGTAAAAGCTATTCTGGCATCACTGAGGATATGGGTGTACAGATAGCTAGCCACGAATGAGAAAGGTAAAGTTGCCGTTAAACTAAAAACGGCCATATTCACTGTTATGCCAAATAAAATAAATCAACATTTGCCCTGGGGTGGGCGGGGGGGAGGGAAGGGAAGGGACTGGTTCTGCAAGGTGCTGAGAAGGGGTGGAGTGTGGACACTCACCCATGCTCTAATAACCTGGTGGTGATGATTGATATATTTATATCTACACAGACATGAGACAGGATTAGATTAAGAGAAAACAAACAATGCAGCAACACTGTTAGAAATCATCTGTCTTCCCTTAATGGCTCAGTGGTCAGCACATCATATTGCCATAACAGGGACTCTGACAAAAAAGAAAAAAAAATCAGTTCCAGTGTCACAGCGTCGTCAGGACTCCTCCTCTGCAGAGTTCCCAAACCCCCTCGTCCAAGTTCCCTTAGAATTCCGTGACAGGTTTGGAGACAGCGTTAAATTGCTCTACGTCCCACAGTTATACTGCCATGCAATTTTTGTCGCTTCTAATACACAGGGAGGGTTGAATGGAAATTTACTGCAGTCACACCTCCCTGTGCAGAAATCGTTCTGTTACAAACTAAACACATGGCTAAACACATCCATAGCACCTCACTCCAGGTTGGACTAGTGAAATGGGATTTACATGGGGATATCCTTGAAAATCTCTCAGAAGCTCCAGGTTTCAGAGTAACAGCCGTGTTAGTCTGTATTTGCAAAAAGAAAAGTAGTACTTGTGGCACCTTAGAGACTAACCAATTTATTTGAGCATAAGCTTTCGTGAGCTACAGCTCACTTCATTGGATGCATACTGTGGAAACTGCAGAAGACATTATATACACAGAGACCATGAAACAATACCTCCTCCCATCCCACTCTCCTGCTGGTAATAGCTTATCTAAAGTGATCACTCTCCTTACAATGTGTATGATAATCAAGTTGAGCCATTTCCAGCACAAATCCAGGTTTTCTCACCCTCCGCCCCCCCCCCCCCCCCCCCCCCCCCCCCCCCGCACAAACTCACTCTCCTCCTCGTAATAGCCCATCCAGTTATTGCAGAATATGATGACCTACCTGCTTAGTGGAAAGAGATGGTGAGAGTCCACTGCAACCTGTGCTCCATGGGCTACTTTGGCTTACCGTATGAATTACATACGGTCTTATGGCAGAGATCAGAATAAGTGATACTGTTGACAATCTTTAGACACACTCTTGCACACTGGAAAGACGGTGTTCTTAGTGAAGGACCCAATTGTGGAATTTGTTCTCACTGGTGGACTGTCAACACTAGAGTTTATTAGCACCCAGAGCATGGCTCATCTTTTCAATCAAATCTTGCCAAATGGGTTTAAAATTTAAGGTATTGTCTTTTCATATTTTTGAGTTATAAATGCTGACTGATTTACTTGTGTTTACACCTGGAAGCCACTGTGAAGTACACCAGTGGACAACTTTCCCAAAGATTATCAGTGAGAGTTCCTGGATGCTGAACACGGGCTGCACGTTAACCACCGGCTAGGGGAGGCGAATCCCCCACACTGCGGCCAGTGCCCCAGGCTAGCCCCGATGCACTGGGAGGGCTGGAGCAGGACTGGAGGCGCCACACACAGGGAGCAGTGGTAAGCAGGGGGTGGGGTCATGCCTGACTGTTGGAAATGCAGTCTCCCCCCGTCTATGTGACCTGCCGCCCATGGTGCTGAGCACTTTTGAAAATTCTGGTTATAAACACGTTCAACTCATATGTGTTGCATTACATATAAGCATGGTTGGACTAAGTCAGAACTGCGATGGCACACTTACAAGGAACAGATGCATGCTGTTGTAAGTGGTGATGATTCAGTGGGGTACATTTCCCGCTGGGGCAGAACCAAGCCAATGCCGCAGCACTACAGGTGCACTTCGCTGCTGGAAATGCTGGCTCTGAATCCCCCTTCTGGACTCATTTACATCTGTGCAAAGGGAATGTAAAACGCATTCTGATTGGTTAGAATTTTAACTATATAAATGTTAGAATAAATATACGTTAGCATTTTCCACTCACTTTTCACAGTTGTAAATGATGCCAACAAATATTGGGTAGTGAAGCATCTGGCCCCCTTTCTTTATGATGGGATGTGAAAGTGAAGGATGGAATTTCAAAGACAAAGGGATGCCTACTTCCTCTTAAAATGAACTGAGACTGAGGTCCAAACCTTCTCGGTGGCTTTAAAAATCTCCCATGTAATGACCCAGATCCAGATGTGGTAAATATATTCTGCCTACCTTAACTACCCCTGTAATTCCAGTTGGACAGGATAGTCTTCTTCACTTCCTGTCCTCCTAAACAGGAGAGGAAGGGAAGAAGCTACTAAACAGTTTTTTGGGGTTTTTTTTTTTTTTGGTTGTGCCAGGTTAAATAGCTGCTATGTTTCACCCAGAAGGGGCTATTTTGTAGAGGTAAGTGAAGTCATCCTTATGAATAAGTAATTAAACATTCGTAGAGCCTTTTGCGGTAGAAGTTTCTTATGTAGAGGGGTAGTATAATTTCCAGGAAATTACCCTAAGAAAAAGGCTGGAGATACTTGCACCACATGAACTGGACTAATATTTCCCGATTCAGCACAGCACTTAAGCATGTGCTTAACTTTAACACCACACTTAATTCTAAGTAAGTAGGGGGTTCCTTATGGTGCCCGACTTCGGCCAGCAGAGGTTGAATGGAAAGCCTATGCTCAAAATACTTAGTCACCATAAAAATCTAAGAATGATATAGCTGTGGGGTGCTATTGTTTTTAGCTGTTATTTGGTACTCTCTTCTGCTAACAGTCAGTGCAGTGCACAAATACACTAGACAGGATTTATAATGAATATTCCACGAACACAAAGCAACTCTGAAATGGAAAAGAGGAAAGATAAGAAGATAACAGATGTGCTTGATTTATACCCACTCCCGTGAATAATTTTAGCTCAGTTAATGTCACCTGGTTATTGTTGGAGTAAATCTGCTATTGTCCCTGTGCCATATATTATGGCTTAAACACATTACTCCACCATCAGAGTTTGGTAATTTTAAATTTAATTGACAGTTTCACCTGTTACTACTGCAAACTCTTTGACTGGGCAGAAAATGTCCAGTACCCAACATGTATGGGATTTAAACTCTTTACACTTCTCTATGGGCTTCCAGTCAGGATACTAAGTGATTCACAAATTTAACCCTTCTGCCAGGCAGTTAACAGAAACAAAAAGGGCTGGGGGTTCAGTATATCTAGGTCCCTCTTGACGAATACCTAAACTGGTTCAAGCCCCCAGCCAGAATCCTGGGGAAACTAAATGCACCATCCCCAAGTGCCCTTACCAGGCAGAACTGCCCCAATCTCAAGCACTCAGACCATGTACAGACAAGGAAATCCTTATTAGGGAAAAAGGAACACATTTAAACAGATGTATAGATATGTACAGAATATAAATGCAAATAAAGAATAAAATACTCCAATAATTTTGGCAGTAGTCCATCTAACTCCCTTCCTACCCATAGGTGAGACTGTCCCACACGTAGCTCCTTAACTGCACCACCACACCAATCAACTCACCCCCATTCAGAATCTGGATGAGAGAGTAGCAATATAGTCCACATGTCTCTTTGCAGGTCTGTCTCCAGTCTCAATGGAAGGTGCTTGTCTGGTCTAACCTGGAAGTGCCACAACTTAACCCATTTTAGTGATTCAGCTTTATTAAGGTGCTGAGTGAGCAGGGCCTCACCAGAGCCTGCTCAGCTCTGCTGTTGTCCTCTGCATCATCTCTCAACACAAAGTCCTCAATCTGTATTGTCTGCACATAGGACCCTTGAGCAGTATCCTAGCTGCTTGGAAAGAGCTCTTTGCCACAAGGTATGCTTCTATGGGAGTCACTACTCCACAAAATCCATGGTGTTACAAGAACAATTGTGGGTAGGTAGCCTATGTAAATAAGGTTCTTGGTGGCAACCCCTTTCATCAATGGAGGAAGTAGAGAGATATTCTACCCTGGAGCTTCTGGCCATAGGACATACACAAATATCAAAATATTAAGCCTTACATCTTTCTCCCCCCGCCCCCCGAATAATATTATCTGTTTTACAAATGGCAAACCTGAGGCACAGAACACAGATCTCCATACTGCCAGTTCTATAAATCCCTAATTGGTAACTTGACAAATCATGAATATAAAACAGGCAATAGGCAAGTTGATCTAGAAGTTGCATAGGCTTTGCTGATTTTGTTGTTTTTAAACAAAACTTATCTTTGCAATTAAAGCATCTTGTGCTCATTGGCTTCTACATATCAATGAATTGCCAAATAGATTTGTAGCACTACTGGAGAATGATTTTATAGCAAAACAAAGTGCACAACATCCACACAACCAAAGGAGAAAGAATTGCACCAAGAACACAAGAGAATGTAAATAAAAATATTGAGCTAAAAATCTCCGGGAATAGTCATTTAGCTACAATAAGTGCCTTCATTTTGTTGTTTAACATGCACCTACATAAAAGCTGGAGGAGGAGACAGGAACTACTATACTGTAAAGAGGGAAATTATGCAGCCAGAGTTCATCAAAGACATCTTATCTCCTTCGTTGTGGGGGATCAAATAAAGTCAAAGAGCTAATCATCCAGGGAAAAATATGGTCTCAATTATTGCTTCAGGCAATGCCTCAAAATAAACTGGCAAGCTGATGTAGCATAGAAAAGATAATATACCATGGAAAGATATTGCAAGCTGGAGGGAATTTAGAGAAGAGCAACAAAAAAAGTATTGCGGGTTGGAATTCTTGGATTTTGAGAGATTAAAAAAGCTAAATATGTATAACTTGGCTATTCAACTATTTTGGGAAGTCAAGGATGGCAAGGGGGAGACATGACAACATCTACAAGTATCTGAATGGTGTAACCCCTTTTGTATGATGTTTCTGGAAGTGGTTTTTGAAGCCTTTTATCTTTCCCCCAAATTGTGAGCATTGCAGGTTGTTTTGTATCCTAGTGCATTTACTTTCCAAGTTACCATTTTGTAACTTTAAAAAATACAGAGAGGCCTTGTGCGATAAACTGCATTTAATGACAGGTTTCAGAGTGGTAGCTGTGTTAGTCTGTATCAGCAAAAACAACGAGGAGTCCTTGTGGCACCTTAGAGACTAACAAATTTATTTGGGCATAAGCTTTTGTGGCCTAGAACCCACTTCATCAGATGCATGGAGTGGAAAATGCAGTAGCAGGTGTATATATATTATACACACACACACACAGTACATGAAAAGATGGGAGTTGCCTTACCAAGTGGTGGGGTCAGTCTAACGAGACAATTCAGTTCTGACATCAGGAATTATAACATTCAAAAACCAGTAGGAGAACACTTCAACCTCCCTGGTCACTCAATAACAGACTTAAAAGGGCAATTCTTCAAAAAAAACCCTTCAAAAACAGACTCCAACATGAAACTGCAGAACTGGAATTAATTTGCAAACTGGACACCATCAAATTAGGCCTGAATAAAGACAGAGTGGATGGGTCATTACAAAAACAGATTTTACCATGCTAATTTCCCCCTACTGTTACTCACACCTTCTTGTCAGCTGTTTGAAATGGGACATCCTCATTACCACTACAAAAGAGATTTTTCCTCCCTTGGTATTCTACTATTAATTGAATTGTCTTGTTAGACTGACCCTGCACTTGGTAAGGCGACTCCCATTTTTTCATGTACTATGTGTATAGTGTACACACACACACACACACACACACAACCGTATTTTCCACTCCATGCATCTGATGAAGTGGGTTCTAGCCCACGAAAGCTTATGCCCAAATAAATTTGTTAGTCTCTAAGGTGCCACAAGGACTCCTCGTTGTTTTTGCATTTAATTAGAATGTGCCTATGTTTATATTTTTGTGATCCTTCATGCAGCTTGTCACACATGTGGTGTACGTCATCCAATGCATTAAATGCCCCAATAACAACTGCGTGGGTGAAAGCAGACAATCACTATGCTCTCAAATGAACTTACACAGAAAAATAATAAAAGACAAAAACACTATCACCTGTGGGTGAGCACTTTTCACAAAATGATCACTCCATACCTCACCTCTCAGTCCTCGTCCTCAAAGGAAACCTGCACAACACCTTCAAAAGAGGAGCCTGAGATCTTAAATTTATAACTTTGCAAGACACTAGATACTCATGGTTTAATAAAGGCATTGATTTATGGCTTATTACAACAATCTGTATCCCACTAACCCCCTTCTTTTGTCCTATGACTGAAGAGGTGTAGGTGTTAATGGGCCACTTCACCTTGAATAGTCCCTTAGAATATGTCTTAATGACTTATGCAGAACAATATATGCCACCTTGTATTTAGCTGTGACACTCCCTGTACCTTTACCAGAGATGAAGAAGAGCTCTGTCTAGCTTGAAAGTTTGTCTCCTTCACCAACAGAAGTTCTTAATAAAGATATTACCTCACACACCTGGCATGAGGGAATGTATTTTTACCATAAAGAAAGTATTTTCCTATATTTTAAAGGTTATCATCTCTATTTGGATAAATACTGAATGCTCTGAATTATATTTAAAAACTTAAAAAATAGACATCTAAAAGGAGGTGATGGTTGTAGACCCTGAATCTTGTAAACTGATTAATATCCAAGCCTAGGAAAGCCCCACTGCAATACCCGTACAGTTTCATCATTCCAGCGTAAGCTGTGTAGAGGTGAAAAGCAAGGGTGGCTTCTTCCCAAGTGGAATGTCTGACACTCAGCTCAGGAAGCAACTCAGGGCCAGTGGAGCCTCTCTTCACCTTAACCCACTATAAACACAGACATCTGATAAATGGTCTTGCTTTCCGAATGTGTGAAAGCTCTCATAAATATGATGTCGTTTTAGTGGATTAAGTAGACATATTAAACTGTCTCACCGTTTTTCCTTCCTTCTCACATCACTGTCACCATAAGATTTGTATTTAAACAGGTTTTTCCTTTATGAAAGGCAGCATGACTAGTGGTTAAAGCATATTAAGAGTTGTAGGTTCTAATCCTGTCTCTGCCACAGACTTTGTACATTGGTGGACATGTCACTTCACCTCTCATTATTATTGATTGGTATTGCAGTAGAGCCCTGCAAATCTGCAGCTATCCATGGACCATTTTTGCAGATCATGGATTGGATGTGGATAGAAATTTTGTATCCACGCAGGGCTCTACCTAAAGGCCCCAATCAAGACCAGGATCTCAATGTGCTTGGTCACTGCCAAAACATACTAAGAGAAAGTGCCTGTCCTGAAAAGTTTGCAACCTAAGGGGCTGTCTACATGAGGACACTCAGGAGAGCTAAGACAAATTAACTAAAGTATGAAGTTAAAGCATATTAAATCCCTTTGTGGATGCTCATTGAGAAGTAAAGTGTCTGTTGTTTGCTTTATCATCTCGGGATTAAATGGCAGAGTCAGACATAGAAACACAGGTTTTCCTGATTCACCTGCAAAATGGGGAAAAAACCCTACATTACAGAGGCACTGTAATGCTTTACACTAACAACTGCAAATTCAATTCAAGAACTCTACCCTGAGTTTTATCCTGCACCCTGACACCACTTCCGACTTCTCAGGTCATCAGGCTCTCAGGCCTGTGTCGTTGTGGGCTCTAGGATATTTAATTCAGATACTGATAACGTTGGTCTCTCCCCACTTCTAAATTAACTCCTCAATGCCTTTTGATTTCAACGTGCTTTTTAAAGTTATGTTTACTGTTGGCCCTGTAAATATTACTTCCCATCCCATTCACTCTGTCCTCTTTGTAAAAGTTTCAGAATCAACCTGTTCTACTGTCAGCTAGTATATACACATAACACACACATTTACCGCAGCTTCTTAATACCAAAAGAAAAATGAGAAGAGAAGAAAGTTCCCCTAAAAAGACCACAATCAGGAACTGAATGCAATGCAAGAACCGTATTGGGTTATTATAGTATGTTTTCTAATGCAAATCTCATACCATAGACAAATTTAATTTTTTTTTAAAGTTAATATTAAAATTATCTAATATACAGGTTACTATACTTGATCTTAACTATTAGCTACACAGACACCCATATCCACTACTTTACCTACTGTATTTTCTCTTACCATTTAAAAAATCCTATGACAGTGAATTTGATAGGGTTCTAAGCATAGTCAACACTCATGAAATAAGAGATCATTTGACATCACCCCATACTCTTGCCGCACATATCTTCCCGGGTTGAAAAAGTATGTAGATGTACCCTAACGCACAAGTTCTACAGAGCTACAGCTACACAACTATAGCGTAGACACTTGCTACAGCGACAGAATGTTTTTTTCCACCACTAGAGTAAATCCACCCCCTTGAGAGACATCACATAAGTCACTGGAAGAATTCTTGAGTCAACTTAGCTGTGTCCATACTGGGGCTTAGGTTGGCTTAGCTATGTGACCTCTGTGATTTATGCAGGGGCCAGTGTGGCTGGCTCCAGGGCCAGCTGCTCAAATGGCTCTGGGACAGCCACACTAGCCACTGCTGGAGCGGCCCAAGGGACAGCCACACCAGCCACTGCTCCGGTGGCCTCCAGCCCCAGCCAGGGCAGCCGTGGTCCGTAGCCCCTGGCAGCTGATGCCTCTGGTCCTGGGGTGCCCCCCCATGCCCTGCCCCCTGCAGCAGCGGCCCCCACCAGGTCCCCGCAAGATTTAATCACAGGTGTTTTTAGTAAAGTCATGGACAGGGCACGGGTTGTGAATTTTTGTTTATTGCCCATGACCTGTCCATGATTTTTACTAAAAATACTGGTGACTAAATCATAGCCTTATCCATGAGTGATTAGCTAGGTCAAACTAATTTTTAGGTGTAGATGGGGCCTTGGATACAACAAAAGTCAAGCTCCTGAGAGTTTAGAATTGATCTATTGTTGTGTGGTGAAAAAAATAATCTCCCATTGTTCCATATATAGTGTCTGTCCTCTTAACTATTTTATTCCCTTTGGTAACTTATTTTCTGAATTTGTCATTGGATAAATTTCAGAGTAGCAGCCGTGTTAGTCTGTATCCGCAAAAAGAAAAGGAGGACTTGTGGCACCTTAGAGACTAACCAATTTATTTGAGCATAAGCTTTCGTGAGCTACAGCTCACTTCATCGGATGCATCCATAGCTCACGAAAGCTTATGCTCAAATAAATTGGTTAGTCTCTAAGGTGCCACAAGTCCTCCTTTTCTTTTCATTGTATAAACACTTCCAGCCAACATTACATAAAGTATACTTGAATCCAGATTTCTTTCATTCTTGCAGCAATGAGAACAAAAAACAAACAAACAAAGCAGGACTGAATGCTGAAAGCACAGAAGTGCTATGAATTGCAGGTCATGCAACAATATGCACATTCCTCTCTTCCACTTAACTAAGTTTGGCTATACCAGGATGTACTCAATGACAGCACATACTCTGAATCAACAGCCTTATGTCAATAAACGAGTTTATTAACCCACCAGCACAAATTCTCTTTTAAAGCCTTCTTAACCTACAAGAATAAACATGCATAAGGGAGTCTCTACATGAATCATCTTCATTTAAAAGTAATGTCTCAATGTTACTGGCGAAAGAATAAAAGTCCCTATAATGCAACAAAACAAAAAAGGAACCAGGAAGCCACAGCTTTGCACTTAGTTTACAGACACTCATATGACTGAAGGGATTTTTAAACCCCTTGCACACGTCTAACAAAACACTTACAACACCTTAAAATCATTAACAAACGCCTCCAAGAACGGCCTGTGAGATGGGTGTTTACACAGAGGGGAAACTGAGCCACGGAAGGCTGGATTACTGCTGGCTGTTACACTGAAGTGGGTCACGCCCGCCCTGGCACCAGGGCTGAAACTGAGAGCAGCCCTGGGCTCACGAAGCAGTGAAGTGAGGTGCCCGAGGCCACACCGCCAGGCAGCGGCCGAGGCTGGGGTAGCGGAGAGTTCAGCGCTCCCCGCTGCCCCGCAGCCTGGCCCCACGCAACCCCAGGCTCGCTCTGGGCACAGCGGGCGAGAGAACCGCTGAGGGCGTCTTGGAGGAGACCCCAGCCCAGCCCGTCCCCCAGGTGAGCCAGCACTGGCCGAGTTACCGTTTGCTGGCGGGGCGCAGCGCTGGCGGGGGCTGCCCGGCGGCGCCGACCTGAGCGGCCCGGTTCCCCTCGGCGTGGCGCCCCGGGGCGCGCGCTTTGCCCCGGCCGGCGCAGGTGCGCGGGCGCTCTGCTCACGCCCCGGGCTGGAGGAGACGCGAGCGCAGCGGCCGCCCCGGGCCGCGCACTGGCCCCTGCGCCCGGCTGCCTCGGGCGAGTGGACTCCGGCCGCCCGCGTCCGAGCGCCAGCGCCATTGGTTCTGGGGACGGGACCGGCAGGCAGCTATTGTTCCCACGTGATTTGGAGTGGGAGCGGGGGGGTGCGGGGGGGAGGCAGTCCGGGGCATTGGCTCGGCGGCGCTGCCTCGGGGCAGGTATTCCCCCGGGCGCGGGCACACGGGAGAAAGGGCTGAGAGCAGCCCCGGGGTCACTGGCTGCACACGGGGGCAGTTTTAGCAACACTTTTGCAGGAACAAGGGGAGGCCGGGCGGGTGGCGTTTCTTTGCCGCTTAGACCTTTCCCGTTCAGGAGGTACATTCAGGTGCAAACTTTCCACACTTTTCGCTACAGAGTATTTGGTTTAACAGGCTTTCATGGGTGCAGTAAAATGCCAACACGTAGGTCTCGTCTGCACCCAGAGTTGTACAGTACCTCTCAAGTGGTGTAGTTAACGCGGTGCAAGCCCCTTGGCGTGGCTGCAGTTGTACTGGTCTAAAAGTGGAAATAGTGGTGTAGCTTACTTCCAGACAGGAAGGGTAATAAACTACATCAATGTAAGCACTTTTAGACTGGTTATAATTGCATCCATGGTGGAGGTTGTACCAGTATAACTTTAAAAGTAAAATATCACCCCCAACCAAAATAGTTATATCAGGGTTTGGTTACAAAGGGATGGAAGGAATCACGACCTATTCTGAGCTCTGCTATTGACTCCCTGTGTGACAGTGGACAAGTTGTGATCATTGCTACTTTATGCCTCAGTTTTCTTGTCTGTAAAATGGGATCCTTAATACTTTCTCTACCTCTCAGCAACGTTTTGAGCCTTAACTCATTAATATTAGTAAAGTCTATCTATCTAGGCCTTGGTCTACATTAGGAGTTGAGGTCGAATTTAGCAGCGTTAAATCGATTTAACCCTGCACCCGTCCACACACGAAGCCCTTTTTTTCGACTTAAAGAGCTCTTAAAATCGATTTCCCTACTCCACCCCCGACAAAGGGATTAGCGCTTAAATTGACCTTGCCGGGTTGAATTTGGGGTACTGTGGACACAATTAGACGGTATTGGCCTCCGGGAGCTATCCCAGAGTGCTCTATTGTGACCGCTCTGGATAGCACTTTCAACTCAGATGCACTGGCCAGGTAGACAGGAAAAGGCCCGCAAACTTTTGAATTTCAATTTCCTGTTTGCATGGTCACCTGCAGCTTGCCACGGCGGCCAGAGCTCATCAGCAGAGGTGACCATGATGGAGTCCCAGAATCGCAAAAGAGCTGCAGCATGGACCAAACGGGAGGTACGGGTTCTGATCGCTGTATGGGGAGAGGAATCCGTGCTATCAGAACTCCGTTCCAGTTTTCGAAATGCCAAAACATTTGTCAAAATCTCCCAGGGCATGAAGGACAGAGGCCATAACAGGGACCCAAAGCAATGCCACGTGAAACTTAAGGAGCTGAGGCAAGCCTACCAGAAAACCAGAGAGGCAAACGGCCGCTCCGGGTCAGAGCCCCAAACATGACGCTTCTATGATGAGCTGCATGCCATTTTAGGGGGTTCAGCCACCACTACCCCAGCCATGTTGTTTGACTCCTTCAATGGAGATGGAGGCAACACGGAAGCAGGTTTTGGGGACGAGGAAGATGATGATGATGAAGTTGTAGATAGCTCACAGCAAGCAAGCGGAGAAACCAGTTTTCCCGACAGCCAGGAACTGTTTCTCACCCTGGACCTGGAGCCAGTACCCCCCGAACCCACCCAAGGCTGCCTCCCGGACCTGCCAGGCAGAGAAGGGACCTCTGGTGAGTGTACCTTTTAAAATAGTATACATGGTTTAAAAGCAAGCATGTTTAATGATTAATTTGCCCTGGCATTTGCGGCTCTCCTGGATATACTCCCAAAGCCTTTGCAAAAGGTTTCTGGGGAGGGCAGCCTTATTCCGTCCACCATGGTAGGACACTTTACCACTAGCACTTACCAGGCCAGTAGCACGTACTTGGGAATCATTGTAGAACAAAGCATTGCAGTGTATGTTTGCTGGCATTCAAACAACATCCATTCTTTATCTTTCTGTGTAATCCTCACGAGAGTGATATCATTCATGGTCACCTGGTTGAAATAGGGTGCTTAAGGGGACATTCAGAGGTGCCCGTTCCTGATGGGCTGTTTGCCTGTGGCTGAACAGAAATGTTCCCTGCTGTTAGCCACGGGGACTGGGGAGGAGCTAGCCACGTGGTTGGGGGAGGCAAAATGCGACCTTGGAACGAAAGCACATGTGCTGTGTATGTAATGTTAACAGCAAGGTTTACCGTGAAAGAGTGTACCCATTGTTCTATAAAATGTGTCTTTTTAATACCACTGTCTCTTTTTTTTTTCTCCACCAGCTGCATGTGTTTCAAGGATCATAGAATCTTCTCCTTTTTAGAGGCTAGTGAAGATAGAAGGCGAAAAAAAACACACTTATGATGAAATGTTCTCTGAGCTCATTGTCCTCCCACACTGACAGAGCACAGACGAATGCATGGAGGCAGACAATGTCAGAGTGTAGGAAAGCACAAAATGACCGGGAGGAGAGGTGGCGGGCTGAAGAGAGTAAGTGGTGGGCTGAAGCTGAAAGGTGGCGGCAGCGTGATGAGAGGAGGCAGGATTCAATGCTGAGGCTGCTGGAGGATCAAACCAATATGCTCCAGCGTATGGTTGAGCTGCAGGAAAGGCAGCAGGAGCACAGACCGCCACTACAGCCCTTGTGTAACCAACCGCCCTCCTCCCCAAGTTCCATAGCCTCCTCACCCAGACGCCCAAGAATGTGGGGGGGGGGGGGGGGCCTCCGGCCACTCCACCCCAGAGGATTGCCCAAGCAACAGAAGGCTGGCATTCAATAAGTTTTAAACTTTTAAAGTGCTGTGTGGCCTTGTCCTTCTCTCCTCCACCACCCCTCGTGGGCTACCTTGGTAGTTATCTCCCTATTTGTGTGATGAATGAATAAAGAATGCATGAATGTGAAGCAACAATGATTTTATTGACTCTGCAGGTGGTGATCGAAGGGAGGAAGGGAGGGTGGTTAGCTTACAGGGAAGTAGAGTGAACCAAGGGGTGGGGGGTTTCATCAAGGAGAAACAAACAGAACTTTCACACCGTAGCCTGTTCAGTCATGAAACTGGTTTTCAAAGCTTCTCTGATGTGCACCACGCCCTCCTGTGCTCTTCTAACCGCCCTGGTGTCTGGCTGTGCGTAACCAGCAGCCAGGCGATTTGCCTCAACCTCCCACCCCGCCATAAACGTCTCCCCCTTACTCTCACAGATATTGTGGAGCGCACAGCAAGCAGTAATAACAGTGGGAATATTGGTTTCGCTGAGGTCTAACCGAGTCAGTAAACTGCGCCAGCACGCTTTTAAACATCCAAATGCATATTCTACCACCGTTCTGCACTTGCTCAGCCTGTACTTGAACAGCTCCTGACTACTGTCCAGGCTGCCTGTGTACGGCTTCATGAGCCATGGCATTAAGGGGTAGGCTGGGTCCCCAAGGATACATATAGGCATTTCAACATCCCCAATGGTTATTTTCTGGTCTGGGAATAAAGTCCCTTCCTGCAGCTTTTGAAACAGACCAGAGTTCCTGAAGATGCGAGCGTCATGTACCTTTCCCGGCCATCCCACATTGATGTTAGTGAAACGTCCCTTGTGATCCACCAGTGCTTGCAGCACTATTGAAAAGTACCCCTTGCGGTTTACGTACTCGCCGGCTTGGTGCTCCGGTGCCAAAATTGGGCTATGGGTTCCGCCTATAGCCCCACCACAGTTAGGGAATCCCATTGCAGCAAAGCCATCCACTATGACCTGCACATTTCCCAGGGTCACTACCCTTGATATCAGCAGATCTTTGATTGCGTGGGCTACTTGCATCACAGCAGCCCCCACAGTAGATTTGCCCACTCCAAATTGATTCCCGACTGACCGGTAGCTGTCTGGCGTTGCAAGCTTCCACAGGGCTATTGCCACTCGCTTCCCAACTGTGAGGGCTGCTCTCATCTTGGTATTCTTGCACTTCATCTATCTTTATACTTCTTGCTGGCAGCAGACTGTTTAGTACGACTGCTAGCCATCATCATCTCCTGGGTGCTCGGCAGAAGACGGTGCAGTATGACGACTAGCCATCATCTTCTGCTAGCTGCAGGTTAAAAGACAGTGCACTGCCTGTACGACTCAATCGCCACAAGACGAAACTTAAAAGGGAAATGACCTGGCTGAGTCACTCCCATGTTTGCCCAGGCGCCCGGTTAAAAGAGCACCCAGGACTACGTCGACGACGGTTACCAGTCATACTGAATTGTCTGCTGCCAAAAGGCAATAAACTGCTGCTGTGTAGCAATGCAGTACCACGTCTGCTAGCACCCAGGAGACATACGGTGACAGTTAGCTGAGCAGGCTCCATGCTTGCCATGGTATGGTGTCTGCACAGGTAACTCAAGAAAAAAGGCGCAAAACAATTGTCTGCCCTTGCTTTCATGGAGGGAGGGAAGGAAAGGGGGCCTGACGATATGTACCCAGAACGATTCGCGACAATGTTTTAGCACCATCAGGCCCTGGGATTTCTACCCAGAATTCAAATGGGCGGCGGAGACTGCGGGAACTGTGGGATAGCCACCCACAGTGCAACGCTCCGGAAATCGACGGTTGCGTCGGTACTGTGGACACACTCTGCTGACTACATGCACTTAGAACATTTGTGTGGAGACACACACAATCAACTGTATAAAAACACTTTCTACAAAACCGACTTCTATAAATTCGACCTAATTTCGTAGTGTAGACATACCCTAGGTATCTAAATGGGTTTCCTCACTAGTGCCTTGGGTCCTGATTCTGTAATGAGCTCTGCGGCCCTCTCGTTGCAGGATCAGAGCCTCAGTGATTTGAGCCCTTGAGTGGAAGGTGATGAGGAAATGCACTGTATGGAAAAGATTTTCAAAAGCACAAATGGCTGTTTAGCACCCAATTCTTCACTGCCATTTGTGCCTTTGCAATATTGGTGAAATGGAATAATAAAATTTAATAATTTGGCAGAACAGTATTTGCCTCAACAGATATTTGAGGAGGCAGATATTTCTTGTTGCAATACTACTCTTCTGTACTAAGAATTTTCCAAGTGTAACTAAAACTATCACTATAAACTTCTGATCCAGAAAAAACTGGACTGTTTCTCTCCACAGCTATAGAAACAAAGTAACGCCTGGTCAGCACTTAAAAGTTTTACTGGTATAACTATCGGTTAGGGGGTGGGGTTTTTTTTTTTTTTTTTTTTTTTTTAAACCAACATATTTATGCTAGTACAAGCCCCAGGTTAGACTCAGGTTGTACTGGTATAAAGGTGACTTATACTAGTATTGCTTATTTTGGTTTCTAATATAATAATTTTCCCACTTAACATCAAAGCTGTCTAGTATAGACAAACCCTAGGGGAAAAAACAGTTAACTTTAAATGACAACCTGCAGGTTAAAGTTTTCACTTCTTTTTAATCAGGTTGCAGGATTGTTTCTGAGCCTCATATAAAGTATAAGATCAGGCCTTTAGTGTTTACTGATCATGTCCCTTTCATGCAGGCTGCTAATCCAGAGGCTGATGACAATATCTGTTGTCTTGTTTTTTGTCACCCAAATAAGTCACTGAGCATGCATGACACTGACACAGCTCCTTCAAAAAGATGAAAAATCACAGCATGCATGTGGTGAGTGCATCTGAGTATGTTATTTTTCTAAGGAGATGATTAAATGACAGTGGGCAATTAGCAGAAAATACAAGAAGTTTTAAGTAGTTTTAATGTGCATGATATAATTAAAAACAAATTTCAGTTAGTCTGTACGGCAAAAATCATATTTGAACTACGAAGGATGTTGACTGCCATCAGAATATATCTCATTTGAATGGTCTCAAAATATTTAGTGTTATGTTTCCACATAATAATAAATAATAATAATTAATAATAATTCTAATTACTATCTGTCATTTTAAGAATTCCACCTAGTCAGCATAAAACACTGCTGTGCTTGGAAAGCTAAAAGGTTTAAATGTTTTTGTTAGGTGTTTTGTTCCTTGTTAATCATCTAACAGCCCAATTCTGCAAACATTTATGCATGAGCTTAGAATTAAGTTAAGCTCACGCATTAATGTTTGGAAGCAAGGAGCCATAAAGCACATACCAGGGCAAAGAACTGGAGCTGACTGGTAGAAGGAAACTGTCCAGTATGGGAGAGGGAGTAGAGGGGGAGTGAGGTTGAATATCTCTAACATGCTAACGACTAAGTAGAATTGGCAAGAACCCACAGATCTTGCCCAGATTTTGACTTGCTTTTGAACCTGATTCTCATCTTTCCTACTGCTGGCTTCTCTAGATTCCTCTCAGCTCAGCTGCCCTGTTAAGTCTGAGGTTTCCTTTCAACCAAGTTTTTAAGTTGACTAAATCACATGGGGCTGCAGAGTTAGCCAAATAAAATAAAACACAGTTCTGATATGGGTCTGAGGCAGATGGGTTGTTGGTAAGCACTAAATGGCTAAGGAGCATTACAAATATTATTAAGTTAGGTGTTTGCCCTAAAATATAGTTATGAACTAACAAAATACCATAACTGTGCAATGCTGGAACCAGTCCCTCTCTCAGACCTCTTTAAGCTCTGCTCTCAAATCCTGACCCCTCAGGTCATGTCTACAGTAGGAAAATGTGTCATGTTAGAAAACATGTTTATTAACATGTTTTAACTAACATGATGTTAAACATGATTTTTCCTTAAATGTGTACAAGGACAATCATATTAAAAAATGTTGGATAATTGTGATCAATTTGTTGCAGACAGTTAACACACTTTTAAACACTACTTGTCCCTGACTACATTAGTGCAAAGTAATGTTTTATGTCATGTACAATAAAACATGTTAGTTAACATTTTTCTAGCATGACTCTCCCGCAGCGTAGGAATAGAGAAACTGTTTCTCTCTCTCAGCTGTTCTGAATCCCTGTACTCTGTCTGTTTGGCTAATTACCATTCCAGTAATCCCTCCACATTCACTAAGAATGACTTGTTTCTTTTCTACAGCAGTGGAGATACACTAGTGTTACAAAGACAGTGCTGTATCAGGACTCTGTTTCCTCTCTGATGACAATGAACTTTATTCAAAGACAGCAGAACCTTGCTTCTCAAAGTGAGCCTATGCAAAAACAAGCCAGGAAACCCAAAAGACAGTGATTCTGTCACACTGTTTTTCGTCTGAGTTTTAGTGACAGTTTCCCCCCCTGCCATTTCTGAAAGCTGTAGGAATATAGGACCAGATTAGACCTGAGTGAACTATGGTTTTAAATTGAGTTTGGATGTTAGCAAGAATAATCATCTCAAAGCATGTGACCAAAAAGAATGAACTCACAAGAAAGGAGGATTGTTTGTGCCTTTGGAATACCAGTATTATCTTATTTAAGGCTTGGGAAATAAAGAAAAAATGGTTAATTGGGCACCAGGTGCAGTAAATAATTGGTTAGAAATGCTTAGTCCAAAAAAAATGTGAAAGTCTTATAAAGGAAAAAAGGTTGGAGAGCAGAGTGCAGCCCTAAACTCCTTCAGCTGATTGCAGCTAAGGTTCAATAACCAGCAGTGACATTACTTGTTTTGCTTTTTTATACACTATAGCAGTTTTTTTAAGGGGTTCTTTGTCAGGGCTTTTCCTCACACCTTCAGAGTCATGCAATATAACTCCCTGGCCTGAACCTGTTTTAAGTATTTTGGCCAATGCTTATAACTGTGTTGGTTTATAGGGTATAGAATATAGGGGGGGGAGGGTGCGCGCATGCTTATATTTGTATTTTGGATGTAACCAACACTAAGTGGTCTTTGGACTAATAAAGAAATGCTTGTGAGGAAACTGAGTCATGGGAAACCTTATTTATGTTATTGGGATATTATTTCCAGCAGAAGCAGTGGAATGTTGTTTGTGACCTCCCAGGTGTTCAGTGTCAAGAATTTGCTGGTTATATATTATATATATATATGGAAAGTGGAACCTTTGATATTTTTTATATATATATATATATATATATATATATATATGTACACACACACACACACCCCTCTCTCTCATTTTTTTATATATATAAATAAATAATGGGGGGGGGGATATGTGACTAATGGGATACATTATTCTTCTGGTAAAAAAGTTAGTTGAGCAGTTTTTGGTTTTTTTTTCTCCTTTCGCAATATCACAATCTTGGATTATGGGTCAAGATGGCAATGCTGTAAGGGCCTGCATTTTTTGCAAGATCCTGATCCTACAACTGTACGGACATTTATACATGTGATTAGTCTCTTTAGAAGGCCCAATGGGTCTACTCACATGTGTAAAGAAAGTTACATCAGCATGTCAGTCTTGCAGGATCAGGGCCTAAAAACAGATGACAGAGGACAAGCCCTGCAATGTGCTTTTCATGGCTAGTTCTCTGACATGGAGGCTCAATGACCTCAGCAGGTTGTTATACATACCAGATTGTAGTTTGCCTTTGGTAAAGAGTTAATAAACTGGTTTTATTGTACAATTTCCAGAAGAGAATTAAAATTTAAGCAAAGTGGCTGCTAATAACCCATTTGTCATACAGCCTCACTGATTCTAGTTTTTCTTAACAACGAATCGAAGCGTTTTCACAAGACAGCCTAGTGGTCTCAGCCCATCACTTAACCAAGCTCTAACAGCAAAGAGCTGCAATGAGGTCTTGTAATACTAAGACTTCTTTACTGTTAATAAATACACTACAGTATATTTACAAAACAAGCACTTACATTTACAAAACGCAAGCTATAAACTAAAGTAAATGAACAAAGGATACCTTCTGGTGTAGTAGCTGTAGTGTTTTTGAATTGTCCGTTCACTCACACACTTGCTAATTCATAAAATTTGGTAGTCCATAATGGGTCTGTCAGTCATGAATGTGCATTAGAAAGGTTCTGCTGTTTTGACACTGACCTGTTCTTCTCTCTTTTCCCATAATGTCACAGATTGGTTGGCGCTTTAATGGGAGTTGGGCTCAGCTTGGCTTATGATGGATCACCTACCTAAACCACCCAGCTGACTCAAATTAATTGTCAAATCCAGCTGGGGAAGAGTTTGGGTGATTTCCTTAAAGGGCTGGGAGAGGAACTGCCAAAAGGAAGTTGTCTTTTGTGGGCTGGTCTATGCTACAAAGTTAGGTTGGCTTCACTAGATCACTCAGGGCTGTGAAAAATTTCATGCCCTGTGTGATGTAATTAAGTCAACATAAGTCCTGGTGCAGACACCACTAGGTCAATGGAAGAATTCCATCAGTCTAGCTACCGTCTCTCAGGGAGGTAGATTTCCTACAGTGACGTAAGAATCCCTTCTGTCGTTGCAGTGTCTATGCTACAGCTGTGCAGCTGTAGCATTTCTCGTGTAGACATATCCTGTGACTGGCCTTGCAGGGAAAGGGCAGCAGGGAGAAGGAGGCTCCTGAGGCAGGCTCTGGAGAGGGTCAGACCCCAGGCAGATGGCCTGGTATTAAACTGGGCCTAAAGATCCAGCTTGTAAGGAAACCAGCTTGGGTTGAAGGGTAGCCCTGGACGGGTGGAAGACACTTTTGTTCTATGTTTCTTTTGACACTGTTGTTTAAGTTTATCAGCACCATGTCTGGGGGTGCTGAGAGAGTCTGTCAAGAGTCTCTTTGAAGAGAAGGTAGGCCTCGGGCTGAGATTGCTGACACAAAGCTTGTTAAAGAGAGAGACTTCAAAAGCCCTGACAGAGGGGGATTAAAGATCCCTGAGGAAACCAGTGGGGTGAGTTGTGCCATGGGAGGCTACTAGGAAGTGCTTTGGACTTGAAGGTAGACCCTGCCACAAGGAACAAAACATACATTTAAATTCTTATCCCTTATGCAAAGCTAGTTAAACAGCTTTTACAGAGGAATAGATGCAAGAGAAGAAGGGACCAAATCCTTCCCTTGTCTAACATG
Organism: Chelonia mydas; assembly: GCF_015237465.2. Taxonomy (NCBI): domain Eukaryota; kingdom Metazoa; phylum Chordata; order Testudines; family Cheloniidae; genus Chelonia; species Chelonia mydas. The sequence continues at coordinate 40,521,954 of NC_051246.2, forward strand.
CACCAATACAGCTGGCCTATGGCAGCCATACAGGGTATGTCTACACCACATCTGGAAGCGAGCCTCCCAGCCCAGGTCCACCAACTTCTGCTAGCGCACTAACTATAGCTGTGTAGATGTTGTGGTTCAGGATCTCAAGTTCCATCCCGAGCTGCAATGTTGAAGCAATGTCTACACAGCTATTTAATGCTCTAGTGCAAGCCACACTTACACAAGTCTGTGGACCGAGAGGAGGAGGCTCACTTCCAGATTCAGTGTAGACATACCCATAATGTCTGATCAGAAGAGGTAGCCTGATACCTTGTCCCACTTTGAACAAGCTTTTTTATGGCCAAAGCATGCCCAGTTTGAAGATCTACTGGCAACAGCTCCTTCAATTCTGTGGGCACCCCACATACAGTCTTAGTAAACCTCCCGGAGGCCTGCAGGGAGCAGGGCTGGCAGTGGTTCCACTACATTTTAGGCCTTCTGTAAAGGACTTCCTTGGCAAGTCCTTGGCAAGACTTTTTCCCCTCTGCAAAAGAATGATCACAATAAATACAAACCCCCACAAATCTGGTGGAGTTAATGTGAAATATTCTGGATGAAAACTCTAATGGGTATATTTTGTTCCTACACAAAAGGATACCTGCAGTTTACTTCTGAATTTTATGAGAAAGAGGAGAGGAACAGGAACAGGTCCTTAATATTAAAACTCAAAATAATTCTTGTAAAATGTATTCTTCAATATATACTGAACATTCTGCAGCAGCAGGTGCATTTTAATGTCTGCCATAGCATTCATCTTTAATAAATCTCCCCTCCTTTCAAAACTGTGTCCTGTGACTGAAATGATCCTTATAGGTCTTCTCTAGTATAATAATGTCATGAATTCACATGAACAGAAATAACTTTTAAATATTTTTAAAAGGCATTCCATAATGCATCCGTAAGCTTTGTGCAGCATTATAAACTGTGATGTCTAAACCAGTACAGCCATTGAGCAGTGTGTCTAATTTTTGAGAGAAGCTATAGATCTAACATTAGGGAAGAATAATAATGGCAAGCAGACAGCTCCATCTAGTGTTCAGTATCTTTCTTAATCCTCCTTTTTATCAATTTCCCAGTAGAGGGCTCCTGTTATCTCATATCTTAACAACTGACGATGCACACCTGAAAAGTGTTAATTAACTTTCCATAATCAATAAATAACTTTCTATAAGCAATTACAGTTACTTTGTAAGAGTCAAAAAGGTAGTATTATAATGGTGAATATTTGAATTTATTAAAGATTTGATATAATTTAAAAAGACCTACTGGGAAATAATAAATAATATCAGCTACTTAATACCTCTCTGTCCTTTCCCATGGCCAAAAGAGAATGTGAATCCTCCTCCCCTCTTCACTTAAACGTTAAAAAAAACAGTCCCACCATCCTCCAGAAAAAGTCTGTGGATCCTTATATCACACAGGTTTCAGAGTAGTAGCCGTGTTAGTCTGTATTTGCAAAAAGAAAAGGAGTACTTGTGGCACCTTAGAGAGTAACACATTTATTTGAGCATAAGGATTCGTGAGCTACAGCTCACTTCATCGGTGCCACAAGTACTCCTTTTCTTTTTATATCACGCAGTGTCTTAAATGGCTTCAGCAGTCTCCCTTCCTGGAGCTGGGACTGGACAACAGGGGATCGGTTAGTTGAAATTGCCCTTTTCTGTTCATTCCCTCTGAAGCACCTGGCACTGGCCACTCTCAGAGAGAGGATACTGGACTAGGTGGATCATTGGTCTGACACAATACGGCCATTCTTATGTAATTGCAGTTAAATAAGCCCTTTCCCACTTAAAACAAAAAGAGAAAACCTTCCACATTTGGCTATAATTTACATTAGTCCACATAAAACCCAGACTTGATAATGTTCACAAACTCTGTAATATTTTTTCCAGGTGTCTTCGCATGCACACCTAGACATTAAGCAAAGTTCTTACAGGTGGCATATAAACCTTTCGATTACCTTTTAATTCTAACATCCACCCTGAGACTTCAGTCCAGATGTTTGTATTACTGGCAACGTATCCTGGTAAATACCATTTATTTTTCTAGGTAGTTTCTCACTGAGGTTATTTGCTTTGGCTTGTTGCATCCACAGATGGTTTAATACTGCATAACTCTCACTGCTTCTCTCTTCCATACTGCACTTCTGTAATTATGACACATTTGAAGTCAATTTTCTTGATAGGATGTCCTGGCTCTAAGTTTTGTCTTCACAGAAGTACATATCTGAGTATGTCTATGCTGACAAGAAAAACCCATGGTACTAAATCTCAGCGTCTGGGTCATTTGACTCAGGCTTGCGGGGTTCAGTCTGTAGGACTAAAAATAGCAGTGTAGACATTCAGGCTTGGACCAGAGTCTGGGCTCATAGGCCCTTCCCCTTCACTGGGTTTCAGAGCACAGGTTCCAGCCCATGTGGTAACTGCTATTTTTAGCACTGCAATCCAAGCCTTGCAGCCCCCAGTCAATTGACCCAGACCCTGAGACTCATTGTTGCAGGTTTTTCTTTGTAGTGTAACTATACCCATTTAGACCTACTGTGGTCTCCTAATTAGTTATTCCATCTGTTTTCTATCTAGTCTAACAAATTGTCCAATAATATATGCTCTACTCTTGCTGTGATGGTTTTACAAGTTTGATTTCTTTTCACATTTCTAATGTGATTCTTAGTTATCTGCTTAGATGTAAATTCATGCCTAGTTCTGAGATGCACATCAATATCATTCTACAAATCTGTGGGATCACCCTCTTTTTGGTGTTATTGTTGATAAGTTGCTTTTTCTCAGTCCAGACCTGAATTTTGATTCAAAGACAAGAGATAAAAAATGTCTCTGCTCTTCTTACAAAGGGGCCTTCAGCTGTTTGGTATTCAATGTCATGTTACTGTTACCTGTGTTTTGGCTAGGATTTTCAAGAGTGTAAAGAAGTCTGCCAGTGTAATTCCTTTAAATCAAAGCCATGATGCCCATATAAGGACTGATTCCCAGTGCTTCTACATGCTCATTGAATTCCGTGGGAGTTTTAGATATGCAAGAGACATATTCTTCCCCACTGTTGGATAGGGGATGAATGAGTAAGGAACAGACGTTGTGAATAAGTCAAAGCAAGTAACTTATTCAGTGAATTTAGCCTCTCATTTTTCCTGCTTGCATAATGTCAGCTGGCAGGACTATCTTTCTTCAAACATGCAAGATTCATTTTAAAAAAATTCTCTACTCTCTATTGATCATGTGTATTTGAAATTTATGCTCTGTTGCTTGAATGTGCTTAGTCAGATAAGACTGTGTTCAAAGAATACAGTAGAACCTCAGAGTTATGAACACCTCGGGAATAGAGGCTGTTCGTAACTCTGAAATGTTCGTAACTCCGAACAAAACATTATGGTTGTTCTTTCAAAAGTTTACAACTGAACATTGACTTAATACAGCTTTGAAACTTTACTATGGAGAAGAAAAATGCTGCTTGACCTTTTTTTTTTTTAGTAGTTTACATTTAACACAGTACCATACTGTATTTGTTTTTTTGTCTCTGCTGCTGTCTGATTGTGTATTTCCGGTTCCAAATGAGGTGTGTGGTTGACTGGTCAGTTCATAACTCTGGTGTTTGTGACACTGAGGTTCTACTGTAGTTATCAATGGTTTGCTGTCAAACCAGGAGAACCTATCTATTGGTGTCCTGTAGGGACCAGTCCTGGGTCCGGTACTAGTCCACATGTTCATTAATGTCTTGGATAATAGAGTGGAGAGTATACGTATAAAATTTGCAGATGACACGCAGCTGGGAGGGGTTGCAAGTAATTTGAAGGACAGGATTAGAATTCAAAATGACCGTGACAAATTGAAGAATTGGTTTGAAAAGAACAAGATGAAATTTGATAAAGGCAAGTTGTGTTAGGATCTACAGGCCCCATGCTGAACCAAGGCTGGGAGTAGAGTAATACTGAGCTAGGGAGACCTCCCCCCTCAACAGGTTCATGGCACATTCCCAGTGGAGGAACAGTTTAAAAGGACACTGGCAGCCCAGGAAGAAGGGTGAAAGGAGCTGCATCCAGCCCCAGGAATGAAGGCTGATGCTCAGAGCTGTGTCAGGAGTGGCAGCAGCTTAGTGAAGGCTGTTCTAGCAGCAGGGACTTGGACTACCTCCTCCGCAACCTCGGGAGCTGAAAGCCCAAAAAGAGATTGAGTGAACAGGCCACTAAGATTGAGGAGAGTCTGCTAAGCCAGTGACCATGCCCCAAGCGGAGGAGCTCCAGACTGGTAAGAAGGGACCCTGGGGAAAACGTATTTTGGGGTAGCTTAATAACTGGTCTTGATGCTCTGATAAACTCCTAGGGCCCTGGGTTGGGACCTGGTGGACGGGATGGGCTTAGGGCCCCCAACTTCCCTCTTTCTCCCCTCCCCCCCATAATGAGAGAACCTCTGGGGAAGCAACCAGAGCATGCGGGAGTGATTGAGGCCACTGCCAGGGCCCCCTCTGGGATGAGTAGGCCAGCAGAAGCCATAAGGCCAGGATCTGATCACTAAGCCAGCTGGTCATCAGACCTTCTCATTAAACAAGTGCAGAGTACTACACTTTAGAAGGAAAAATAAAATGCACAGATACAAAATGGGGAATAACTGGCTAGCAGAAGAGGACAGTGGTGTGCACTCACACATGCGTGTATGCACACACACGACAGTTCATTTAAATACTTGGCATAAAATAAGTGTACATCTTTATGTTAATTTCTTAGTACAAAACCCACTGTGTTCAACAAAAGGTTAATAAGAAAACAGGTTCATTCATAATATATTATCAGTGTCAGTTTGGTTATTGGTTAATGAGCTATGGTAAATTATTTTAAAAAGTATTTAACAAATTATTTGTTGAAATTACAAGACTGTCAAGGCATATAATATACTCAACTGTGCTAAATGTCACAAGAACTCATATAAATGGAAACATCACAAATGTTTCTCATCATGCTTTTAACATGAAAAGAAAAGAACAAGTCAATCTGGAGATGATAGTAGTAGTGTTGGCCCCAATCCCGTCAACAGTTATGCATGTGTTTAATTTATTACTGTGAGCCGTCCTTCAGGTGCATGTTTGCAGGGTTGGGGCCTTTGTGCCAAACAGGAGATCTAGGTTTTCCTGGACCCAGTCTATTGCTTCCTGAATTGGCAGGAGGAATGGGCATTTCATAACACTTGGCAGCATTCCCTTACATAAAAGGATTATTGAAATGGAGGACACTTAGTTCTGCAACAGGAGCTAATTTACAAACACATCAGTTCTGAACACATTTCAATCCTGGTTGCTGTACGAGATTGGGGAAATTGGGTGTTTCGGTCTAGAATGACATGGGACTTGGAGGCAGTGAGGCTGGAGAGGAAGAGGTGGAGCCTTGGAGCCAAGTAGCTCAACTAAATGGCTTTGCAGGGGGAGCCTAATTGTGCTTGAGCTGGTACTCACACTGACAGGAGGTGTCTTTCAGTGCAGCATACCTTTTATTAAAGCTGCCTTTCTATTCCCAGGGAACTCATACACTTATTTTTTAAAAATATTTTTGGTAAATGTGGTGCTTATGAACAGAACTAGTGCAAACAGTCACTGTACAAGTTTCCCTCACTTACCTCTGCGAGTGTAGTTCTTGTCATGATTAGGCCTACAAATTTACCCTCATCGTGAGCTTAACTATGAAAAGTGAGTGAACGTTCATAAAATGTCATAATAACAAATGTTGATGGGAAAAGGTGCAAAAAAGAGACAGACTGGATTAGTCCAATCAAAAAGGTCTAATGATATAGTTCAAGGACTGTGTTAAGATCATGCCTGGTAAACAAGAATGGTGTGAGACTGGAAATCAACAAACCAAAATAGGTGTGTTGGAAACCGGGCCTAATTGGTACACAAAATAATAAGGTGATGGGCTATTCCACCCATTATTCCCTTTTGAGATCCTTTTAAAAAAGAGAATGGTGGTGGGGGAGTGACTATTGTGATGCTGAGTGACTGAAAAATGAGAGAAGGGGGAAGGAGAGAGCTTCACCATCATTGCTGTCACCCCAACCGTCTACTGGGACCCTGGACCCTTTTCATCCTAATCCTGAGAGATGTCCTGACCAGACCGGGCTGAAGAGAGGGACTGAGATGATATAGCCACCTCCACCGGCTTGGGCTAAATCCCAAACACAACCTGGGATGTGAGACTTCGTCTACCCTCCTCCTTCCCCCTTCCCTCTGTGTCCTTTTCCTTCCCTAATTAATTTCTTTTCCTTCCTATCTGTCTCCTTTTCTCTTCTGTCTAATAAGAGTGTATCTTAGCTAGCCAAGACTGCTTATTTTGCAATGATGCTATCAATCTGTGATCGGAAAGACAGCTAAATGTCATGCCCTAAACAGCCGGACCCTGGTACAACATGTCAGGTCTCTGGGTGGCTGTTATGACTCTGTGCTGTAGCCTGTGTTTTTCTAGCAGCAAAGTTGCTAGTAAAAGTCAGCACCAGAGAATCTGCATTTCCTATCTGTGCTGTGTTTTTTTCTCTTCCTTCTTGTGTGTGTTTTGTTTTCTAGGAAATGGGGTCAGATTTTAACAGCTCCAGCCCTTTTCAGCTAATTTCTTCTCTTTTCCCCACAGAAAACAATTATTATCCTCTTTGATACTGCAAAGGTTCCTTCCCCACTCTGAACTCTAGGGTACAGATGTGGGGACCTGCATGTAAACATCCTAAGCTTACTTTTACCAGATTAGGTTAAAACTTCCCCAAGATACAAACTATTTTACCCTTTGCCCTTGGACTTCCACTGCCACCACCAAACTTTATCTGGGTTCCTGAGAAAACGTTGTTTGGAAACGTCTTTCCTCCAAAAATCCTCCCAACCCTTGCACCCCACTTTCTGGGGAAGGTTTGGTAAAAATCCTCACCAATTTGCATAGGTGACCACAGACCCAAACCCTTGGATCTTAGAACAATGAAAAAGCATTCAGTTTTCTTACAAGAAGACTTTTAATAGAAGAAGAAAAAAAAGAATCACCTCTGTAAAATCAGGATGGTAAATACCTTACAGGGTAATTAGATTAAAAACATAGAGAATCCCTCTAGGCAAAGCCTTAAGTTACAAAAAAGACACACAGACAGGAATATTCATTCTATTCAGCACAGCTATTTTCTCAGCCATTTAAAGAAATCATAATCTAACACATACCTAGCTAGATTACTTACTAAGTTCTAAGACTCCATTTCTGTTCTGTCCCCGGCAAAAGCATCACACAGACAGACACAGACCCTTTGTTTTTCTCCCTCCTCCCAGCTTTTGAAAGTATCTTGTCTCCTCATTGGTCATTTTCGTCAGGTGCCAGCGAGGTTACCTTTAGCTTCTTAACCCTTTACAGGTGAGAGGATTTTTCCTCTGGCCAGGAGGGATTTTAAAGGTGATTACCCTTCCCTTTATATTTATGACAGATACCATCTAAGAGACTGTCAAACAAGTGGGTTCTTCCTTTAAAGATTCGCTCCAGCTGAAGGGAACGTGAACAAGGGATGTTGTTAAAATGAAAGCCATACTTAATGTTTTCCATTTAAAATACTCTGATTTTCCTTCTTTTTCTGTATCTTTAATAAAAGGATTTCAATAGCATGTTTGCCATAGTACTAAGTAGTAGTATCTGTATGCCAGACCTTATTTAATACTGTTTAACGTTGGACAGTGACTGGGCAGTCTGGGTCATGTTAACACCTTTGACACTTCGGGTCCATTTATTCTATCTAAATTAATACAACACAACTCAGACCAAACATGATATCCTGGGATAACCATACTTTTCTAGTTGTTGGCTTATTTTGCCAGAACTTGTGGTGGGGGGAGGGGAAGTGCTCAGGGTGGCAGGTGGAGGCCCCCTCTCGAGAGACTAACCCTCGGCTCCATCCCTTCCGCCCGTGCCCTCCCCATGGCTGGAGCCATTTATACTTATCCAGTATTTTTCCCCTCCCAAAGTTTTCATATTGCCTGATAGTTTTCTGTTTTGTAGTGTTTTCTAGGTAATTTTTTTTGTTTAAAATGTAACATCTATCAAAGGAGTAGTCAATTTTTATATATTTATTTAACATACTGAAAAATGGCATTTCTTATAAATGCTGAAATATTTAATTGCAAAATGATGTAGACTTGATCTGGAAGTGTTTACTTGATGTAAGTAAATACTTGAAGTAAGACTTGATCTGCCTCAGAATGTATTTAGGAGTCTGGTCTATAAAATGTGCAACATATAGTTTTACTACCATACTATAATTAAGGAAAGTTGCTGATATTCTATGTATATCATAATTTTTATAATGTATTTACTTTTCTGCCTTTCAGTTCCTTGATATGCAAATATTTTTCTCACTGAATATTTTAGCATTGTACAACATCGACTGGTCTAGTGCCCTTTCTAGGGAAGGTGCGAACAAAGAATTATGTATCTACTGACAAAACATTTTGACTAAGATTACTTTTTTTCTGACAGACTAATCCAATTATTTCTATGTGGCAGACTACCACCTTCTGAGGCTGTATGTTATTCTGTTTTGTATTGAAAACAAAAAAGATATTAACCGACAATATAACCAACACAGGATTTAGTTTGCTGCCAACAAATTGCTACCACTTGTAATTCAAATGGAAAATGTGAAGTGGTTCTTCCTAATTTGCATAGTTCTAAATTACATTAAAACTGGGGTAGAAATAGTTGTTTCCATTGGCTGCGTTAAAATGTGTGAAAAATTATAATGCTGCGTTTGGAGCCTTTACGTGGGGGTTCGTTTTAGATAAACTTCTTAATTTCAGTTATAGTTAGAAAAGGACATACTTTTCCCCCTCCCACATCAAATAAAATGCAAGAAGGAGAACAAATTAATCAGCATGTTCTCCTGCTTTTCAGAAACTGCTGTTGGGCTGCCCCTGTAGGTTCAATATTTGAACGTAGTTCAAACAGCTGGAAGTCTAGGGGCTGCACCACTTCCTGCCCCCTCCAGCCCTCCTGGCTGCTTCCCACAGGAGAAGAAAATAGTTGTCTAGTCACCACAGAGGGGGAAAAAAAAGGCGAGCAGCACAGCTGTATGGTGGACCACTGGATGTATGTGCCATGCTTGCCCACACCTCAGACAGGCCCCGTTAACAACAGTAAAACTTTATTACCAGCCACCTGCAGTGGCACTCATCAGCAATCCTACAGTAATAAGTCACTGTGTGCTTGCATGCTAGAGGAAAAAGAAACTTTGCTAAGGCTGTAAGAAAATAAATATAATTTTCAAGCTGTGAAAGTAGTGCTGTTAGAAATCGATGAAAATGTCCCCATGGAGTTTTGCACACAATTGTTACTAATTCGTTTTGCAGACATTTTCATGTCCTCAGTTTGGTTTTGGGGAAAATGGCCTCACTTTCTCTGACTGGCTTTCAAAAATCCATGAGGAGATTCATAACTTGAGCATTTTTATGGACGTACTTAGACTCTGGGGTGCCCAGACCTGGTCCACTGGATAAGAACTGGATTCAGCATGTGGCTAACTTTAAGCAGGTGCTTAGTCCCGCTGCATTGTGTCATAAACACATGGTGGATAGCCAGAAGGACCAAAACTCTGTTCCCACTTCTGCCAGTGACTGACCTTAATACTTTGTATGGCTTTTAACAAATATTTTATTTAGTTATGAAGTAGTGTCCTGCTCCTGATGTGAACCCCACTGAAGTCAGTGTGAGTTTCCATTGACTTCAGTGAACTTTGGGCTGGGCTGTCAGTCAATAACATCATCCCCATTTTAGAGATGGGAGAAATTGAGGTTCTTAAAAGTTAAGTGGCTTGCCAAAAAATCAGTTGCAGAGTCAGGATTAGAACTCAGGAATCCCAGCTCTCTGAATAGTCTATTCACACACTCTTTCTGAGAACATCAGACTTGAAACTCTGCCCCAAACCTGAATTGAATCTGAACCATTTGTTCATTTTTCTTTTAAATTTTCACACTTTTCTGCCCTTCCTGGTTTCACCAAGGAGTACTAAATACTGCAGTGAAGTTTGTTCTTGCAGTATTTCCATTCTGGGCCAAACCAGGAAATACTGAGAATGCATAAGCAAACCTGGTTTTGATAGACTTCCAGGGCAAAAAGGTTGAGCTAGATCCTTGTTTGAACCTTTGAGGTTCACCCATCACTAGTTGTTGCAAATAGGAAAGTATGAGGGAAGAAAGTACAAAAATATCATTAGTGTCTTCTTAATTTAACACATAACTCCTTATGTTTGTCTGTTCCACATTGTATTTAGCTGTGAGACACTGAATACCTTTTCCGGATCTGAAAAAGAGCCTTGCATAAGCTCGAAAGCTTGTCTCTTTCACCAACAGAAGCTGGTCAAATAAAAGATACTGCCTCACCTATCTTGTCTCTCTAATATCCTGGGACCAATATGGCTACAGCAACACTGCAAACACCTTGTGTCCCTTCTTAATTTAGGAATTATTTGAATAATAACAAAATACATTCTGCTTATGCAAATACCAGTAAGGAAAACGTCTTCACTAGAATACTTCCTGTAAAAGAGCAGATGCATCCTGCCTCAAACTCAGGTGGCTTTGTTTGTCTCATAAAAAGCACTTGGCAAATGTGGGTAATGTCATTATCTTCATTCTACAGCTGGGGAGACTTAAGGCACAGAGAGGTTAACAAGCAACTTGCCTCTACTTGCCTATGGTCATGTATGCAATGTTGTAGCCGTGTCGGTCCCAGGATATTAGAGACAAGGTGGGTGAGGTAATATCTTCTATTGGACCAACTTGTGTAAGATCGTCTCTCACCAATAAAAGATATTACCTCACCCACATTGCCCATTGTCACGCAGAAGTGAGAAACAGTTTCCTTAGTCCAAGCACAATATTGTCTCCTGTTTGTATTTGGCTTAGTATTGGGGTATAAGATTATGGAGTTTCTTTGCTAAAATATATCAGCTTGGACCTAGTTGTAACTAACTAGCTTGTATTCTTTTGGTTGTATTTTCTTTTTAACATCATTCCCTGATGTTTGGCTGTTCTGTTGAGGTTATTTTTAGAAAGCAACAACAGCTCTTTACTCTTAAAGAACAAAATGTGATTATTCTGTGGATTCAATGAAGTATGGCTTTTTCCACATCAGTTTATTTTATTAAACTATAATGCACATATTCTTAAAATCCAAAAACTGAAGCTGCTACTTGTGTATTACAGATATAGGTATAGGGAGGATATTTAGCTTTTTGTTTTAATTCTGAACAAATATACCATTGGAATTTATCGGTAGGTCATAAAGCCAGTCCACATTAATGTTATACCCTCACCTGGAATACTGTGTTGATTCTGGTGACCCGTTTCTTAAAATACATTGCAGAATTAGAGTGTGTGCAGATATAGTGGACAAGAATGGTTAGAGGTATGGGAAAACTCTCAAAAAGCGAGTAAGAAATATTGGGATTATTTACTTCAGGAAGGTGACAAATCAGAGGGGACATGATAACAGTATACAAAATAATGAATGGTCTACAGAAGGTAGATCGGGAACTTTTATTCAATCTGTCTGATAACATAAGAGTAATGGCACATTCAATAAAACTGAAAGACAGCAAACTCAGAACTGATAAAAGGAAATATTTCTTCACATAAAGCATATTTAGACTCTGGAACTCATTGCTACAGGAAGTCATTGAGGCCAGGAGCTTAGCAGGATTAAAAAAGAATTGAACATTTATATGGATAAATCTTGTTTACTCACAGAACAGATGCAGCATGGACAGTGGCAGGGCATGTTTCCCCACATCAGTCTCAGTGATTAATGTACTTCATCCCTAAACTTGAGACAACTGCCCCAGCTTTCCATTGGGTGAAAGGGAAGTTCAGTCCCTGAAACCTATTCCGGGAAAAAACTATTCTGTCCCTGACGTCTCTGCTTTGATTTTCAATGTGGGGCAGTAATAGTAGTTTTGGGGTCTGTACTCATAATGGGTAACAATATTTGGTCATTACCAATTAAATCTGGATGTGAAAATACATACATGTACATTTGAAATGAATCTAGGAACTGCCTCATTGGATCAGATCAATGGTCCATCTCATTCAGCAACTCCTCTCTGATAGCAGTCGGTACCGGATGCTTCTAAGGAAGGTGTAAGAAGCCTTGAATTGGGCAAATGGTGCCTCCAGATAAAAATTTCCGTCTAAGCCCCAGTAGTAGAGGTTGCTTTATTTCCTGAAGCATAGGATTTGTATCTCTCTCAGAACTCTTTGTTGTTTTTCAATATTTACTTTTACAACTCTGGATATTCTTGTTCAGTGCTGTCTACCTGTACCTGTCACAAATACAAAGGCCTCAGTTCAGCAGTGCACTTAAGCCCATGCTTAACTTTGAGCATGTGCTTAAAGTTCAGTTGAAGTCAGTGAGACTTAAGAGGTGCATAAGTGCATTGATGGGCCTAAGCAGGTGCTTAAAGTTAAAATGTGCTTAGGAGCTATGCTGAATCAAGGCCCTACACTCGAAAAAAAATTAACAGGATGACCTTGGGAGTATTTAGTACAGGGCAAATCCTTCAGGCCTTACTCATTACTTATACTAAACTGACTGAGGTGAATATAAGGATTTTTCTCAAATATGTGTTTTGTACAGAGCCTGGTGTTGCATTGAATGGGATTACACCATGTATGGGAGTGAAAACTCTGTTGGTCTAATTCCCTGATGGTGTAAACTGGCACAGTTTCACTAACTTTTTAATAGAACCATATCAATTTACAGCAGAAGAGAATTTATCTCTGTGAGTTTGAACTTGTGGAAGTTTCCTTCCAAATTCATCCAATTGGGGGCAATCAGTGTAATGGAGAGGAGGTGTTTCAGCTCCCAATACATAATATAAAAAGCATCTATGAGCAAATGGAAAAGCCAGGGGAGTTCCGTGATGGTAACTGAGAAGAGAACTTGGGTCATTGACTTTAAGCGTATTTTAATATTCATCTTTGAAAAGTTCCTAAAGATCTTAAACTTTTTGCTTTGTTTGAAGTTTGTAAAGGATCTGGGATCCATTAGCCCAGGCAAATAGCTGCTTTTCTTTGGGGTTATAATGTATCATGGAATGGCTACGCTGACGTTTGGGGAAAGGTAACATGCGGATTTCATAAGCATTTATAGTGTCTAAGACATCGTACACACATCCTATCCGAGATGTGCCTCCACTAGGAGAGTTGTACACAACATAGAGGGTGCCGCACATTAGAAAAGCTGCTTCAGCATTCTTGCTGTTGCATGATGTGTCCCAGGTATGCTCCACAGTCATAGTCATATGGTTGATTTTAGTGATGACAAGATTTCCACTCGTGTCTGGCTCTGCATGGATTGCCCACAGCCCTTGTTCATCAATAGCAAGATCTATTTTAGTATCAGGAAACAGTTCATAGGCAGGAATCTGTCCAGCACCTGGCAGGAGCATTCTGTCAGTTACCTTTCTTCTCTGGATGTTATATTTAACTATCTCATTTAAGGAGCCATATCTGTGATAAAACAGGAAACCATTATATATAACGTGGCCAGTTCCCTGCCAGGAAGATGGCAAGTTAACTCTCCGTGGTGTTAGCTTATGATTCATTTCTGAGAATGCCCGAATATTTGCAAATTCCAAAATAACATTATTCTTGGATCCACTTAAGAAATAAATCTTCAGATGGTCTTTGCCTGGATCTGTCATCCAAGAGCCATGCGTATCTCCAGTCTTCTTAACTATCTTTAGGGACTTGATACCTGCAAGCATGCTGTCACAGCCTGTAAGGAAACAATCCAAATATAAAGGATTATAAAATTAGAATGACTGTGAATCCTCTTATTGTTCCCTCTCTTGAATTCTTAGTCCCTTCATCCATTGATTAGAGTATGTCCAAAATGTCTGTAAATGTGGCAACAAAATTGCTGTGTTAAGTAGTCACCAAACTCTTTTCATATTGTAAAACCAGGTGTGAAAGTAACTTAAGGGACTTACCAGTATGCAGGGCGGCTAGGGTCCTGAGCAAGGTCGGGGGTGGCTCAACCGGAAGGTGCGGGGCCTCGGGCAGAAGAAGCAGGACTGAGGCCAGACTCCCCAAGCCAGGCCTTCAGTGCTGGGCGGCGATTTAAAGGGTCCGGGGCTTCCGGCCACTGCTAGCTCTAACTCAGGGCTCCAGCAGTGATTTAAAGGGCTGGAGCCCCGGAGCCCTTTAAATCGCCCCAGGCCCTTTAAATCACTACCAGAGCCTCATGGTAGCGGCAGCGCCTGGGAGCCCGAGGGCTCCAGTGGCGATTTAAAGGGCTCAGGCTCCAACCGCTGCTGCGGTAGCAGCGGCCAGGAACCCCTGTCCCTTTAAATCACCGCTGGAGCCCCATTGTAGTGGTAGCGGTGGACGGGAGCCCCAGGGCTCTGGCAGCGATTTAAAGGGCCAGGGGCTCCAGCCGCTGCCGGGAGCCCTGGGCCCTTTTAAATTGCCAGGCTCTAGGAAGCTTCCCCTTTTGGCCCCCCTCATCAGCAGCCCTGCTGGTACGGTCGGCTGTGTACCGGCTCTTATTGGTACGCCGTACCATACTGTACTGGCTTGCTTTCACCTCTGCGTAGAATCAACATCTTAGGCAATGAGTTTCCATGGCAGATCTTCAACTACATACATGGAGCCAAATTCTGCTCTGTTACCCAAACAGCATTGCATTATTGTAACTGAGGGGAGACACAGAGCAGCACCTTCGATTCTTCTCTCATTCATACCGGGTGTGTGTGTTTTACACAGGTGTGTGTGTGTGTTTTACACAGGTGTGTCTGCATTCACTGTAGTGAGGTTACTCCTGGTTTACACCAGCACGAGAGAAGAATCAAGTCCTTTATTTATAAAAGACCTACTGGTTAAAGTCTGACCTATTGAATTTTAACATACTATCTCAGGGGCTCACTCCTACCCTCTGCCACCCCCCCCCCCCATAACATAACAGCCTTAGCAAGAAACACAGCATCCTAATATGAACCCAGAATATAAAGATCCCAATTCTCGGTTTTGTTCTGGCCCATTTTCACCACTCCTGCAACATAAAAGAGCCAGAAATCAGCCAGATCCCAAAGTCAGGATCTCTCTGGCTTTGGGGCATGCCATGGGTGGTGTAGGACCATCAAAACAACAGCTCCATGTCACCATAACTCAGGTTAGAGGCATGTCATGGGACTAGGACTGTGTGGCTGCCATAGTGACGTAGTCATATACACCAGTGCGAAGTGAGTGCTAAATGTTATTATCAGAATAAGTAGGTAATTCGGAGTTGGTAGCATTGTACACCCACTTTGCACAGATATTAACAGCTCTACCAGGTGCAAGGCAATGGAGAATCATGCCCAGGGAACTCTCAATCTTTATCAACTGCCTATTCCTTCCAGCAAACATGTTATTACAATGTATATGAGAGGAGTAAACAGCTTGCTTGCCAAAGGCAATAACAATACCTGCCTCTGGAAATTTCCACTACATGCATCCGACAAAGTGGGTATTCACCCACGAAAATTTATGCTCCAATACATCTGTTAGTCTATAAGGTGCCACAGGACTCTTTGCCGCTTTAACAAATTAGAAGAGACACTACTTGACGGTTAAAGAATGTCTTTTAATAAAGTGCAGCCTTCTTAACCAAACAGGACAAACAAGCCCCTAAGGCAGCAAGTTCTGGCAGTAGATGAAATGGAGAAGACAAAAGCAAACTCCGTTGCATCATCAGCCTCCTCTCTTTTTACTTGGTCCAAATGCATTGAAGTCAATAGAAATACTCACATTGCTTCCAGAAAGCAACCCTTTTTTGCACTTCTGGATACAGATACCTCCTACATATACACTTTGGTTACTGCAGCCAAAATGAAGGACTGGAGACGCCTCTACTGCCCCAGGATACTTCCAAATCTTACCCCCATCAGTCGCAGAAGGCAGTTTGATGGCTAATCTGCAGGAATGCCATATCCCATTCCCAGCCAAGGCAGAGTTGGAAGATCAACCCCTCTTCCTGCACAATCAGTGAGTGTCTGAACGTATTCAAACCAAACACAATCACCTTGGACTGATACCGTGCCCCTTATGGTGAAGTGGCAGCTCTGCTGTTGTTAAGGTTAAGAGTCACTTACTGTTTAACAGATGACTTTATCTAAGTGCTCTAAAAGCCACATGCTTACTAGTTTCCCCACTGATTTCAGTGGAACCAGGATTTGGTCCTCAATGACTACAATTAAACATAGCAATGAACTCATGGCTCTGCTTTTAAATAGTGGTGTCAGCTAAGAATTACCACAAGCAGCAGTAAATGTATTCCACAGACAGCTAAAAACCTAGGCAGCAAGACCTTAAACACTTGCAAACAATGCTGTAAAATCTGGAAATGGATAATGGACCTGTTAATATGATGTGGTTAACGATGATGGCTAGTATATATGAATGTGTAACTATCAATAACAACTTTTCAACATCTGGAAAGACTCAAGGGCAGGTAATTTTACCCTAGTTACTTTTAGAAAGAAACAATTTTCAGTGTCTTTACCGTGAGACGTTTTAAAAAACATCCAGTTTATTTTTTTACTGCATGTCAAAGGAAGTGCCTGAATCATCAAACAAGCTTAGATCTAGAAAGGAACAGACCTTGAAATTCAGAGAACTGTAGACTGGTATAGGAGTAGGCTTTGTAAACAGGGTGAGAAGAATAGTAGTATCATTATTACCACCTGCTTTAACCCTTTGACAGCATGTTGACAAAGATTAAGAGAGCAGATTCTTAGCTGATGTCATTTGATTTAGCTCCACTGAAGTCAAATATACACCACTTTAGGATCTGCCCTGAAGCTTTTTTAAAAGGTTCTGATTCCAATTTTTAAATTTTCTGTTATGTGTTTCTGATTTCACACTGCTTCTGACTGGAAATAAAATAGACCACCTAAAATGTCCATACTGTATATAATTAGTGAATTTCATAGTGGCGAGATACTATTTAAAGATGCAGTTTAAGAGGATAAGGGCTTTTAATAAAACATAAAATGTATATGTACTTCGTATTATATTACATATTAGAACATGGTGGGTGAGATTCTGTGGCCTGCATTGTGGAGGAGGTCAGACTAGATGATCATAATGGTCCCTCCTGACCTTAATATCTATGAATCTATTTACATGCTGAATTTGCAAATTCAAAACTATTTCCCCATGTTTACGCCTCCCCACACACACACACACTGTTCCTCAGACGTTCTTGTCAACTGCTGGAAATGGCCCACCTTGATTATCACTACAAAAGGTTTTCTCCCCTCAAACCTCCCCCCCTCTCCCCCCGCACTCTCCTGCTGGTATTAGCTCATCTTAAGTGATCACTCTCCTTACAGTGTGTATGATAACACCCATTGTTTCATGTTCTCTGTGTATATAAATCTCCCCACTGTATTTTCCACTGAATGCATCCGATGAAGTGAGCTGTAGCTCACGAAAGCTTATGCTCAAATAAATTTGTTAGTCTCTAAGGTGCCACAAGTACTTCTTTTCTTTTTGCGAATACAGACTAACACTGCTGCTACTCTGAAATTCAAAACTGAATTTTGCTTGCAGCTAAGTCACTTACTGTGTGACCTTGATAGAGAATTACAGAGAATATTAAAATTTATGGAAAATTTACCAGTAGATTAAGTAATTTCAGTGTCTATTGAATTATCCTTAGGGTTGAGGCTATGACTCAAAAAAATGTAAGCCACTTAATTAGTTGGCACAGCATCAACCAACTGTGAGACACTGTTTTTCCTGGAATGTCGCTGTGACAGATACTGTGGACATGTGGAATATCTAAAGACTATTGTGTCTAGTTTATAAATGTTATATGTATTTTATGGACTAGGGATGGTATTCTGGGTCCATATGGGAGCTAAAGAGTTTCAAGGAACTAAAATCATTGGAGAGTAATTAATGCAACGTCCTGGACAGGTAACAGGTTTGGAGAAACTTCCCTGAGGGAATTGCATAGACTGGTTTAACCAGATCCATAAGCCTGACAAACAAAGAACCCAGAGCTCTATAAAATGACCACTGGACACAGGGACAGGGATCAATCCATGAAGTATGTAATATGTCGAATGTATATTTTAGGTGTGGGGAAATGTGAAAAGATGCCTGCTTGTCTGGGAAGGAAAGAGAACAGTTAGGTGAAAAGCTGACCCAGCAATTTGATCAGGTAAACAACTGGGTTAGCAAACTAATCTTAATGCTAGGCAGAAAAGGTGTTTATACAATATATCGGGGTGGCCAACAGGTGGCTCCGGAGCCGCATGCAGCTCTTCAGAAGACAATATGGGGCTCCTGCTAGGAGCCGACTCTGGGGAAAAAATGGTGGGTGCTCAGCACCTACCAGCAGCCCTATTAGCCTGCTCCCTCCCACAGCGCCTCCCGCCCGCCAGCAGCCCCCCCAATCAGTGCCTCTTCCTCCCTTCCCCTGCGTCCTGCCCATTGCGATCAGCTGTTTTGCGGCCTTCAGGAGGCTCTGGGGGAAATTATGGGGAAGGTATATGATGGGGAAGGGCGGAGGAGTGAGGACGTGGCGTGCAACCTCCCTCCCTCCCCTAGCGCCTCCCGCCCGCCATGATCAGCTGTGTTGCGGTGTTGAGGAGGCTCTGCGGGGGAGAGGGGAAGGAGCAAGGATGTGGTGCACAACCCCCCTCCTTCCCCAGCGCCGTCTCCTCTCTCCCTGTGCCTCCCGCTCGCCGCTGGGCTGGCCCCCATGCTCTGCAGGAGTGAGGCCTGCTGCCTGCACCTCCCACCAGACTGGCAGCTTCAGGCTGCATCACCCACCTCCTGCCCAGCTGGCCAGGTGGGGCTCCAGCCATGGGCTCGCCCACACTCACCCCCTCTCTGGTAGCCCAGGCCCGCCAGCTTGCGGTAGTCTAATGATGACCACTGACAATGAGGCCCTTAGCAGTCACCCACCTCTAAGGCTGGCCCTGCTTCTGGCCCCCTACAGATTCTGGCTGAAGCCCTGAAGCATGAGGTGCTGAACTTAATTCAGACTTACTAAGCTGATCGCAGTGAATTGCAGGAGTGTGCAGCCTAAATCCCCAGGCTGGAGGCTGAGAATCACGTCATGGTGATGATTAGAGGCTTGAGACGTAAGTGGAATACCCTTAATGAGACCAAAAAGGGGTCAGAGGTGCAGTTGTCTTGGGCATACCTTTAGTAGTTTTTTTTTTTAAATGCTTTTAATGCTCCAATTAAAGAGCTATTTCCAAAGAACCAATTTAACATGCAATTCAGTATGTATATAACAAATATTTTAATTATAGCATTTCCCTTTTCCTTTTGGTGTATTTGTTTTCTTTGTTGAAAGCTCAATATTATCACACTTAAAAAACATACACTTGTAAATATACTTTATCCACATATCAGCATAAATGTATTGACTAGAGGATTGGCCCTCTTAGATCTAAGTTTTGAAAAGTAAATAGTTCTTACTTGCATTAAGCATGAGCTTGACTTTCCTTTTTTCTTCTGCGTCTTCATTTAGCTGCTTTTCAACCAGGTCTTCATCTACTTCTACACAGGTAGTAGATTCTCTCGTTGATTCAAAATAGTCAATGTCCCTTTGTGCTCTTTCAACTCTTGTTAGCAGATGCTCCACTTCATTTTTAATCTCAGCCTTATAAACTTTCAGCCCCTCCAGGCGCGATATCATCCTCCTTGAAAAGTCTCGGAATTCTTGTACATAATCCAGGATATCTTGGTTGCATTTTTCCAGCCTGCTCTTGAATTAGAATACAGAATATATAAATATATATTTGCTTGTGTGTACGTGTGTATTTTCTATAGATAGAATCTTAATACATGGTTAGTTTATAAATACCACTGGCCCCCCTTCCCTTCCTCATTTCAAACTAATTATCGCTGGTCATTTATTAATCTGCATGAGAAAGTCACTCAAATTCATACTTGTGGTTACATATCTGTAGTCTCCCTTGCTATGAAGGGCCAGTTTCTTTGCTCTTCTTCTGTCGGCAGAGTGGAGCCCTGGTAGAACCCATTGGAGAGCAGAACAGAGTGATCACTGGTGACTCCCCTCCCTGAGGCCCCTCAGAATCCTCTCTTTAGGGTCTCTGCTGATTCTGTCTCATAAAAATGTGAAAACAGGGGCTGTTGGAGCCAGGAAGCAACCACATTTCACACACTGTTCCTTTGCTGGCCCAGCAGATATCTGATCCAGAGTTAATGCTACTTCCTCTTTCCTAGCATTTAAAATGGAAAATTGAAATTTTGACCTACAAAATCAATGTTTGCTAAGAAAGTTTGTGTCAAAATGGTCAAAATTGTGGGAGTAAAATCATGGAAGATAGAGCAATGGAATTCAGATTTGAAAGACCAGCACATCTATGCAGCTACCTCAGTATCAGTTCATCTTAGGTCAGGCCCTACCTGCCTGACCACTTCGAATGGCCCTGCCATCGGACACATTTTCAAAAGTACCTAGTGATTTACGGTGCCCAGCTGGAGTCATCATAAAAGGGGCCTCATTTTCACAAAATGCTGAGCTCCCACCTCTAAAAAGCAGCACTCTTTAAGGTGTTTCAAATTGGCCACCCAAAATCCAAGGTACCCAATATTATCAGCCACTTTTGAAATTTTAGTCCCCTTTATTTTGTCAAAACTTCGTAATAGGCTAGGTGCTGAAAAAGCTAGTGATTTTTATAGGACTTTTCATCCACAAATCTCTTTACAAAGGGGGAAACTGAGGCACAGAGAGATGTGAATTGCCCAATGGCATGCAGCAGGACAGTGGCAGAGCTGAGAATAGAACCCAGGCATCCTTGGTCCTAGTCCAGTGCTCCACCCATTAGGCCACACTGCCTTTCAGATGAGTTATTGAAAGTGTGTCAGTATCTAAGGGCAGATACACAAGAATGATAGTCCTAACTAGTTAAAACTGGGTACTCAGTTGTGGTGTTTTACACACAGGTTTCAAGCTTTTCATTGTGGGTGTTAGGTGAGCTTTTCTATGACTGAGAACAAATATACTTACAAAGGGAACCATGCAGTATGTGTTATGTGTTTCATTCTCTGAAATCTTTGGTGAGGTTTTTATAGCTCCCCACCTCATTTTATGCCAGTTATCCAAGTGCTAACTTGGATTTTTGCATATGACAAAAATCCCCACCAAGAGGCCCATCTACCTGTCTCTCCTCCTCACTACACAAAGTGCCTCCATCCATGCTCCCAAATGTCCAAAGTCTGCTTCTCCCTCCAATATCTACCCCTCCCCTTTTCTGCCCTTGCTACTGTCCACTCCTCCTTCACCTCTCCCTTAGTCTTTGTGTGTGTAAGGAAGAAAGACATTATTTTCCCCCTCCAGTTGAAATGTGAGGGGGTAGGAGATATTCACCCCCTGTCCACATTGCTTGTACAATTACACATATATCAGCTTCTATGGGTGTCCCAACATCTGCGAGAACCTTAGGATGTTAGTTGGTTTAGGGGTCTGAACCAGAGAGGATGGGAGAAACGTCTCTCTCCTATGAAGCAAAAAGGAGGAAACAGCCAGTTGAAACTTATATGATTGTCATTCTTGTGTAGGTTAGTGAAGTATTAATCCCAGCCCACCTAATGGGGACAGAACATTGGCCCAGTTCTTCACTGCTTTCTAAGGCAAAACTCCTATTGAAGCCAGTAGGAGCTCTGCATGAGCAAGGAGTGCAGGAGTGACTACTGTTAGAGCTTCTTTACAATTCTTTTATTAACACAAATTATTACCAGCCAAAGGCACAATAGCAATTTTTAGTAATTCATCCCATACAAATTCTGTCCTACTGTATATTTATCACACTGTTTAAATAAAGTATGCGTGATGGTACACTGGTATTTAGGATCTAGGAAAGAAAAACCTCTGGAATTATTTTTAACAATCTCATCTGAATTTAATTCGCAGTACTCGGTGATTTTAATTGAAGAAAGAGGACAGATACTGGAGTAGGTGGGAGCCCTGTCTGAGGGACTGTAATCTTATGAAATTTAGCAGAACCAAAACTTTTTCCAGTCTCCCAACCACATGGGGATTTTTTCAGTCTCTTGCCAAGATGCAAATACACTTAAAGTTCAACTGTAGATTGGAAGCTTACAAAGCATTTTTCTACTATCTTCTCTGCTTACTAATTCATTATTAATTTTTGTCACCAATCCTGTTGATGCCAACAGGAAATGCAGATATTCTGGAGACATACTGTGACAGCAATTTAAACATTTACACATTTTTAGCTAAATTTTATTGAAGGGATTACACAGACGCAACTGACAGCAGAACTTGGCTCTTTATAATAAAATAAAAATGATATGATATGATAAATAATACTATGATAACACAAAATAATTAAATTTACAGGTTTTAGTTATCATAACATACTTATTAAGTTTGTTTATTTGTTTTTGTTTGTTCATTATTTTACTGATGATGATTAACATATATGCATATATGTAAGAACATGCACCACCTTTCAAATATATTTGCAACAAGACAATATTCCTATGACACAATTATATAGATAACACATACCTCAAAAGATAGAAAACGCCGGTCGATGTAATGCATTAGTACTGCATCTTGCATTACATATTGGGCCTCTCCCACGATACTTGTGAAAAATGAAACTAATAAAAATCTGAGTTGCAGGATTATCATAGTCCTATGAAATCTTGTGGGGAAAAATAAGGAATTAATAATGGGAAGAAAAATCACACTAAAACTGCCCCCCCCCCCGCAGAATTAAAATCAATATAATTGCTGCGTGATACTATGATGTGAAAAAAATGGCTAAAAATACTAAAGCTGTGAGAATTAAAAGATTTAAAATGGCTGTTTAAGCTCCTTCAATCTATCATTAAAACAATAAAGTTGTGGAAAGCATTGAGCTAGATGTGTTTATTTCTAGAAGCCAAGATGAATGCTTTCCAGCTTGTGATCTTGTGATCAATCCCAGATGTTCAGTACTGAGTCACATAGAGCCTTTAGTCCAATTGTATTAAATAAAAACAAAAACAACCCTCCACCCCCACCACAGAACACTATTTAGTGCCAGATCCTTTGCGCATGTAAATCAGAGCGGCTTCACTGAAGTCAATAGAGCTATGCTGATTTGCACCAGCTGAGGTCCATAATATCTGTAGTTGTTGTTCTGAACAATCACAGTTGTTAGTGTAAAGCAATTTAAAACAACTTCTTCACTTTCAGTGTTTATCTGGGTACATATGTCTGTCTGTACTAGGTTAGAAAAATGAAAAATATTAAGGTGTTCTTCTCTCATTTATCTATCTTAGGGTTTTATACTATCAACATAATATCCAAGCACCTTCCCACATAAAATGAGTAGAAGCAGCAGAGTCCCTTGTGGATTTAATGGAGTTTCTGGCACTTCTCCCTTTTGCCCCTACTTGAGGCAAGGTTTTTGGTTTTCATTTTTCAAAAGAAATACTAATTTTAAGTGGTATTTGTTCTAGGTCTTTTTGGTCTTTTCTTTGAGTAGAAGGGGGTGCATATGCATATCCAGAACCCTTTGACCAAAGGGATATGGCCGAATGGACAGTGGGAAGTTACGTCCTAGGCATCAGACATTTCCCCTTCTATTTGAACCCAAACACCACATCTGTACTGTTGTTTCCTGGAATTCAGCACATCTTAACATTTTGTCAGCATCCTTCTCTACAGTTTACTCTCACACCCACACAAGCTCTCCCTTTGTGCTCTCTCTAGCATGAGTGTAAGCATATGAGCATTGATTCAATGCATGAAAATGTGTCACAGCATGCAGAATTTACCCTTTGACCTCATTTCCCTGACTGCCGTGAGGTACAACTTTGCATTATTTATGACAAGAATTCAGAGTCCACTGGCAAAAAGTGATTTTTTTATATTCCTTTATGCTAATGGAAAACAAACCAGTTTGCCAGTTTCCATTTATGTGGAATAGTCAGTGATGTGCAGCCAGCCTGACTGAATACCCCCTCCCCAACTCTCATTTAATCTCACAGCAGGCTGAGCTACTTCTTGGGGAGATGAAAACAAACAACATTGTCTTGTTGGACTCTGGAACTGATAGGAGGACACCCTGGATGTGTCCTCCAGGCATACAGAAAAACATGCAGCTGTGAAGGAAGCACTAGGTCATCTCCTTTGATTGGGAGTGCTGGAGTAGTTCTGTGGTGTATACTCTTTTTTCTTGCCTCCCAAAGTATGGTAAAAACAGAACACGATTGGATGATAAAGTATTACTGCGGGATTGGGGGGCAGGGTGGAAAAGTGGTGTATGCCACATTCCTCTCCACCAGTGGGGACAGAGACCATTGAGCATGGGGCTGTAAGCCTGCAGGGTTTCTGAGTGTCATAACCATCCTAATAGCTTTAAGGAAGCCATCAGCAAATGAATTATATGTGGCAAAATAGGTCACTTTCACCCACTGGTGCACGAAGAAATTCAGCTCATCTATAGAAGTGAAGATCCACTACATCATGGACTTCCCGCAAGTTGGAACATCCTTGGATCTCTGTGATAGCTCCAGGGAGGTGCAGATTATGACCATCAGCACTGCCCTAGACCTAAATAACAGTAGAAGCTTGACATTGTACTTTCTTGGGTTTTGTTTCACATTTACTCACAAGTTGACATATCCTCCAAATATTAAAAAATGGCCCCCTTAGAAGTACTGAATATCATAGTGGAGCTGCTGATTGAACCGCTCACCCACATGCATACTTATTTTCTCTCCTCAGAAGTGGTGTTTTTAATAGCTATAACCTCAGCCATTATCTGAATGAGGTGCTCTGTCAATGAAGAAATAGTTGTACTTTCCACAATGACAGAATGGTGCTGCAGACTTCTCCAGAGTTTATTCCAAGATGTACACTCTCTTTTGTGCTATTTGGAACACCTTTCATCAGTCTCAAGGCATCGTTCTGTCTTCTTTATGTATGAATGCCCAAAGGAGGTAAAATAGCATAAGCTTGATGTTAGGAAAGCATTAGCTCCATACTTAAAACAGAGTTCAAGATGTCCTCTCTTTGTTTCCCTGTATCCCAGACACAGGAGCAAAAGAGTTTCAAAGTACACCATTAGAAACTGGGTAAGGTCCTGCATAGTTAAAGAATGCTGTAAAAGAAACTGAGTTGTCCAGTGCCTTCTGGCATTATTGCTCCAGGTTTACCTAAAAATCAGCAGCAGCTGAAAGCGTAGGAGCTTTGGCGGGAGAGATTTGCAAGGCAGCCACTTAGTCATCACTTTGTACTTTCGCTAAATGAGATAAACTCAAACTCATCAAATGTAACATTCAGCAGGAGGATTCTCCAGGCTGTGACTGAGGACTGAGCTTTGGGGGTTTTTTCTTTTATTTTTCTACATGATGGGATACTGTACTTCCTTTTGGCTACTCTATACTCCTGCTGTGTATTTATATTGTAGGGGCCTAGAGGTTCCACTCAGAGCCTGGTGCCCTTTTGGGCTAGAGCTATAAAGACACAGGACTGACGGTCCATGCCCCACAGAGCATTTATTATTTTTTGTGACTCACTCTTGGAAGGGGTTCTGCTGTGATAGCTACACCTGCTTATAAGGATAGGCAGATGGGGCACTGGAAGAGAAAAAGGAACAGTGACCTACCTGCTTATTCCTATTCTTTGAAAGGATGTGCCCACCCATCTACACCTCTGTCTTCAAGGTGGGGGAAGGAGTAGTGCATTTTTCTTGTCTATGCTTTTTCCTCACAGCACGTATCACATCTTTTTCTTCATCATTTGCGGTCATCTTTATTGTATCAACTGTTCAGATTTTGTGAGGGATATGTAGGTGTTTTCAGCCCTGTATTTGCATTTATAGTTTTGGCTCCAGATATTGAAGATTTTTTTGTTTTTAAACCTACTATACAAATCAATTGAGTGAGAATACCTGGCTTTGGAGAAATCGGGCCGCATTTTCCATGGTGTCACTCCAGTTTTACACCAGATTAGCTACATTCATTTATATGGAGTTACACTGAAGTAGTGCAGTAGTGAATCAGACCTACTGGTTCCTCTTTGAGGTTACTCACTGCTGTGCTGCCATAGCTCAGAGGGTCCCTCCTCTGATGACTGGTGGACACATCGTTTCAAAGAACAGAAATGAACAGGCATGTACAAGCTTATTTCTTACATCACATTAGTCTTTTTGCTTCATTTTGTTATTCTCGATGTTGCGAAATCCAATAGGAAAATGGTATATCACGCACCCTGGTTTTAGTGTCAAAACCCCTCATTAGGCACAACTTCAGACACCTGGCCAAGTTGGCTGATACTCCCATTCTCTCTGCTTCCAAACAGGGCACATGCATAAGGTCACATCTTTCCTGCCATCTAGTCTGACCTATGACAGATCTACAGTTTTCTCCAAAAGCCTTTGTTGATGCTATATATACAGGGCAGTGATTTTTATCTCAGGATTAGTGAACAGAAAACACTAGAGGTTTCATCTGATTTGCAGCTTCCTACATTAATTCCATGTGTTTTAAAGCACTAAATATGTACAAATTAAAATCACTCTGCTATTAAGCCTGAGGAAAACATGGAATTATCTTTGTAATGTATCAGTGCTTTAGTTCTTTGTTTTTCCCATTTCATGATGATTAATCAAATGTAGTTACGATAAGCAAGGTAAAGAGTAGAGAAATAACTGGAATTATACACACAAACACACAATTTTGTTTATGGTTGCAGTGCAGATGGATCCTGAGAGCTTTGAATTTATGTATTCAGAGTAATCGAATACAGTAATACGTCTTCAGCTCTGATGAGCCATAATAGCATTCGGTATTACTAATATGTAAAGCGTATCATTCTTTACCTTCTTGCTAATCTTGTTCAGATTCCTGTGTGTTTACTTTTCTTGCACTTCATAGGAACAATAAGGGACTGCTTCACATGTTTGGTGGGATTACATGCATGACAATGATCTCCAGTGACAATCAACTAATGGGGTCCAGTCTGTGTCTGACATTTAAGGGTTCTATTGCTATTTGAGAGCAAATTTCAGTGGCATGCACAGCACTACATGTGGTCACTCTTTCATTACATTAGTGCCATCAGTACTAGCCACCACCTGATGAGCCACTTTTTATCGTGATCAAAAAATAAATCCTTGTAATTCCTATCCTGCCTCAGAAAAACCTGAGTTTGGCAGTTTGCACTTTGGCCCTCAGACAATGGGATTTGCATTGCTGCAAAAATGTAAACATCAGAATGTAATTTTAAATCCATACTTGAAGGCAAACACAAGATATCAGAGTTATATTCACAAGGGACCAGGGCCAGATTTACACCTTATGTGCCTCCAGGCACAGCATTTTCAGCACCCCTCCTCCCTCCCCATGTGGCTCTGCCTGGAGCCCCCTCACCATGTGGCCCAGCTTAGGTTTGCCAGGCGTCCGGTGTTTGACCAGAATGCCTGGTCAAAAAGGGACCCTGGCAGCTCCGGTCGGCACCGCCGACCTGGCTGTTAAAAGTCCGGTCAGTGGCACAATGAGGGGCCCAGGGCTAAGGCAGGGTCCCTGCCTGGCCTAGCTCTGCACGGCTCCCGGAAGTGGCTGCCAGGTCCCTGCAGCCCCTAGACTCATGGGCAGCCAGGGAAGCTCCATGCACTGCTCCCGCCCTGAGTGCCGGCTCCACAGCTCCCTTGGCTGGGAACTGCGACCAATGGGAGCTGCAGGGACAGTGCCTGTGGGCGCGAGAGCAGCACACGGAGCCTCCCTGGCTGCCCATGCATCTAGGGGCTGCAGGGACCTTGCGGCCACTTCCCAGGAGCTGCAGTAAGCGCCACCGGGACCCTGAACCCCTCATCCCCTCCCGCACCCCAACTCCCTGCCCCAGCCTGGAGTCCCCTCCCCCACCCAAACTCCCTCCTAGAGCCCACACCCACCCACACTCCAACCCCCTGCCACAGGCCCCTCCTGCACCCCAAATCCCTCATCCCCTGGCCCACCCCAGCTGGAGCCCTCACCCCCTCCCACACCCAAACTCCCTGCCCCAGCCTGGGGTCCCCTCCCACACCCAAACTCCCTCCCGGAGCCTGCACCCCCACCAACACCATGCCCCAGCCCCCTCCTGCACCCCAAATCCCTCATCCCCACAGCCCACACCCCCAGCCGGAGCCCTCAGCCCCCCCTGCATTCCAACCCCCAGCCCCAGCCCGGTGAAAGTGAGTGAGGGTGGGGGAGAGCGAGCGACGGGGGAGGGGGGGATGGAGCGAATGGGGGCAGGGCCTTGGAGAAGGGGCAGGAGTGTTCGGTTTTGTGCAATTAGAAAGTTGGCAACCCTTGTCCCCATGTGGCCCTGTGTCCCCCAGCAGCTCGGTGTGTCCCACTCTGCCTCCTAACCTGGCTCCAAGAAGGCTACTGTGACCTTTCACCCGCCATCCGCCTGCTAGCTGTTTGCCACCCCCCGCCAGACCAGTTCTGGCGCCACCCCGGCCTCTGGTGGGCGAAAGGCAGAACTGCAGCACATTGTCTGCAAAAAAAAAACAACATAAATTCTGCCTCCCTCGGACAAGAATTCTGCGCATGCTGCAAACGTCACCTAAGGCGAGGGGGCATGGCGTGTGGGGCAACTCAGCAGGGGGCAAGGCTGATCACGAGGCTCCTTCCCTCCCGAGAACTCCCAAGCAGTGCAGCCAGCAGCAGCAGGGCAGCAAAATAGCCCAAAATACTGCAACTCACAACTGCTAAAAAACCCCCCAGCAACTGACAGCTAAAGATAGCCCAATTGGGCTAAAAAATTGCATACTTGGCAACAAGAACACCGGTGCCCCTAGGCACGTGCCTTCAGTACCTAATTGGAAATCCAGCCCTGCAAGGGACATAATATACTTTGCAGAAAAAAAGGACAACATGAAATGGGCTGAGTGTCAGGACTCTCAGACTTCCACTGGGGGGCTCTCATGGCTTCAGAATAGGAAGCTGTATTAAAGCATAAACATTTAAAAAGTCTGAGTTAGATAAAACATATAGCAAGGAATGTGATTCAAAAAATGATAAAGGGAAAACATTAATCAGATCCTTTTGTAAAGGAGGAAAATTAAATTTCAGTATTCTATGAAGGCCAGTTGCTAAAAGGCTTTAGAAGTCTCGTACTACAGTAACTCAGGAAGACCCATTCCTCCTAGATGGTGAGTACCCTCAATGCTCTTGGAGTCCACAGGAGTTGGGGGTGTCCAGTCCCTTGCAGTAAGTACTAGCGTCTTACAAGATCAGACCTTTAAACAAAAGCACAAGACCAAGATGAATGTGTTTTTTGCTGAAACTGGTACATAACTGGAGCTAGGTGAATGATTAATAAGGTATGCACTGAATTTCACCTGCAAAGAGATTGTGAAGTTCTCCCATTCATTCCTTCTTTGCAATCATTCCTGAAGAATTGTTGATGTGTTCATGCATTCATTGTGAACACAGAAATACATGCTGTCCTGGCTAATTACAAAACTCAGGATTGGGTCTGTTCTTGGCACTTGAATGATTTACTCACTAACTAACCAAAAACAAACATTTTTGAATTGCATAGTTGAGTGTAAAATTCACAGTTCAAAATTTGCCAGTGCTAGTTATGCCATTTGAAATTCACTGTTTGTGAAGAGTCACACTTACAATTTGCTCTTCTTATTCACGCCAGTAATTTAGCTTATTTACTAGAATAGTCACAGAGAGTGAACATAAGAGGGGCATGAACATAGACAAAATGATTTTGTTTAAAATTTCAGTGGAATATTCCCAGAAAATGCTTTTCAGTGTTCACTCAACTCAATTCATAGCTCTTGAATTAAGGGAATGCCAAATGTTCATGTGTGTCTTGGATTACATTTTCTTTTAGACAGATTTTTTAAAAATGTGATTCATGATTTCTGCTTATATATAATATTAGAGCTTGCTTGGATGATAACCAGAATAAGAACTTTCCCCTACAATTATAAGCAGCCCAAATGCTAGATTTCCTGGCATGTTTTTGTGATAGTAGAACATGAGCATTTTGTCATTTCAGCATGTTTAAATGTGTTATTTCAGTTTGTGTTACATTAATTCAGAAATTGAATTTAGGGGTGCCTATACACTGTACATGAGAGAGAGAGAGAGAGAGAGAGAGAGAGAGAGAGGGATATCTCTATTTGCATGGAAAATCTGTTAAAATTCATAAGGCAGCCTTTCCTATGGAATTACATAATTAACTGGTAGAAATGGCATGTTTACGGTTGATGAACAATTTATATTGTTTGTAGTTCAAGCAGGTGAATTCAGGTCTAATTACCAGTAGATGTTATGTAAACCTGTAATAGGGTGGCATGTGCTCTAAGACCCTGAATAAGAATGCAGGGCTCTTCTATTTAATCACCCTATACTCAAGGGCTACAACCCTGCATTAGAGTTTGAGTAATTGCTGATGTCACATCAGATACCATGGTGGTGGTCGCAGTGGGCTCCCCCCACCCAGTTAGCTATACCCAGGTAAGAAGAATCACTTTGAACCAGAGAAAAGTAGGACAGATAAGGCCCTGCAGGGACACCATATGAACAGCAGAAGGCAAAGAGGATGCTTCCTGTCACGGAGTGTGGGGGAGTCAGGGCCCTGCACCCCCGCTCCTCCTGCAATTCCCTGTGACTCTCAGCCAGCGAGTAAAACAGAACGTTTATTAGACATCAGGAACACAGTTCCAAACAGAGCTTGTAGGTACAAACAGGACCGCTCAGTCAGGTCCCTCTGGGGGGCTCCCTCCATTTCCCCAGACTGCTCCAAACTGAAACTTTCCTGCCCTTCCTCTGGCCTTAGTCTCTTTCCCAGGCCAGGAGGCCACCTGATCTCTTTGTTCTCCAACACCTTCAGTTGGCACCTTGCAGGAGAGGGGCCCAGGCCATCAGTTGCCAGGAGACAGAGTGTCGGCCATTCTCTGTGCAGACACCATCACCCTGGCCCTCTAGGGCTCTGCAACAATCACACCCCCTTATCCCACCACCTAGATACTTAAGAACTGCATGGGGGAAACTGAGGCACCCACACAGTATTCAGAGAAAACATTAAGAACGTTCCCACTTCGTCACACTTCCACTGAAGTTTGTTGAGTTATTGGTTTTGCATTACCAACCAAGTCAAGCCCCAGAAAGGGGGAAATTGGAGTACATAGACACTCTGCAATTTCATTTCTGAGCTTTTTTAAATGGCTACTGCCAACCTGTTTATAATCCCATATTTGTCTGTTTTAAAGGGAATTAAATCCCATGCAGTTTCTCTGAAGGATGCCTTAATTATCAAAGAAAATAAGCAACGTTACTAATTGTAAGTTTGATGCACTTATGCTGTGGTAGGGAGCAAAAGTAGGGGGATCTGGAACAATGAGTACAGAATAGAGAGAGAAAGCTTTGTGGTGTGCTTTTACTTGACACAAGTCCAGAGAAATCTTCCCACAGGATATATCTACAGGTGACGGGAGGGCTTGTCAGGATGGAACTGGAGAGCATTCAGTTGTACAAATTCTGAAATTGCCACTGCTCAAAACTTCATGATTTTCAAGATTCTCTCACTCTTGCTTTCAGAGAAACTTGGGCTTCATCTTAGTCTACACTCCATCTCTAGAAACAATGAAAAAATATTAGAGATTCATGAAAAATTTCTAGATTAGAAATAATCACCCAAACCACACTAAGTGATTTCATGTGAAAGACAACATGAAAAGAATGTTACCATTGGTCACTGTGTCAGGGGCCAAACTAAATTTGTCCATTAGCTCCTTTTTATTGTGAATTCCTGCCTGCCCTCTATCGTAAGAGAACTCCTGATCCACTGGACTCACTAGTAAACACATCGTTCAGCAGTTTCACATGGACAGAAGTGCCTTAGTGATGTATAAAATATTTTCTAGTTCAATCTTTGGAACATTCTCGGCTTCCTGTTTTCCTTGGAGAGGTCAGTTTTAGCTTGCTGTTGATGTCTGCCTATTCTACTAGCTCTAGAGCAACACACCCATGACATTTTAGTGCACTTTAAATACTCAAGAAGAAGAACACTACACTACAAGAAGAAGAATTCTGCGTGGACTCTTCCTGATGATCGAAATGACAGACTGGACTTCTACATAGAGTGCTTCCGCAGACATGCACAGGCTGAAATTGTGAACAAACAGCATCACTTGCCCCATAACCTCAGCCGTACAGAATGCAACACCATCCACAGCCTCAGAAACAACTCTGACATTATCATCAAAGGGGCTGACAAAGGAGGTGCTGTAGTCATAATGAACAGGTTGGATTATGAACAGGAGGCTGCCAGGCAACTCTCCAACCCCACATTCTACAGGCCACTATCCTCTGACCCCACTGAGGAGTACCAAAAGAAACTACACCATCTCCTCAAGAAACTCCCTGCTGCAGAACGGGAACAAATCTACACGGACGCACCCCCAGAACCCCACCCAGGGGTATTCTATCTGCTACCCAAGATCCATAAACCTGGAAACCCTGGAGACCCCATCTTCTCAGGCATTGGCACTCTTACAGCAGAATTATCTGGCTATTTGGACTCTCTCCTCAGACCCTACGCTACCAGCACTCCTAGCTGTCTTCGAGACACCACTGACTTTCTGAGGAAACGACAATGCATTGGTGATCTTCCTGAAAACACCATCCTGGCCACCATGGATGTAGAAGTTCTTTATACCAATATTCCACATGAGGATGGACTACAAGCTGTCAAGAACAGTATCCCTGATGAGGCCATGGCACACCTGGTGACTGAGCTTTGTGACTTTGTCCTCACCCACAACCATTTCAGATTTGGGGATAACTTGTACCTTCAAGTCAGTGGCACTGCTGTGGGTACTCGCATGGCCCCACAGTATGCCAACATCCTTAAGGCTGACTTAGAGCAATGCTTCCTCAGCTCTCGTCCCCTCCTCTACTTGCGCTACATTGATGACATCTTTATCATCTGGACCCACGGGAAGGAGGCTCTTGAGGAATTCCACCATGATTTCAATAATTTCCACCTCACCATCAACCTCAGCCTGGACCAGTCCACACAAGAGATCCACTTCCTGGGCACTACAGTGCAAATAAGTGAAGGCCACATAAATACCACACTATACTTGAAACCTACTGATCGCTATACTTACCTACATGCCTCCAGTTTCCATCCAGGACACAGCACACAATCTATTGTCTACAGCCAAGCCCTAAGATACAACCGAATTTGCTCCAATCCCTCAGACAGAGACAAACACCTACAAGATCTTTATCAAGCATTCTTAAAACTACAATACCTACCTAGGGAAGTGAGGAAACAGACTGACAGAGTGAGACTGGTACCCAGAAATCACCTACTACAGGACAGGCCCCACAAGGAAAATAACAGAACACCAGTGGCCAGCACGTACAGCCCCCAGCTAAAACCTCTCCAGCACATTAACAACGATCTAAACCTATCCTGGAAAACGATCCCTCACTCTCACAGACCTTAGGAGACAGGCCAGTCCTTGCTTACAGACAGCCCCCCAACCTGAAGCAAATACTCACCAGCAACTACACACCACACTACAGAAACACTAACCCAGGAACCAATCCCTGTAGCAAACCTCGTTGCCTACTCTGTCCCCATATCTATTCTAGTGACACTATCAGAGGACCCAGCCACATCAGCCACACCATCAGAGGCTCATTCACCTGCATGTCTACTAATGTTATATATGCCATCATGTGCCAGCAATGCCCCTCTGCCATATACATTGGCCAAACCGGACAGTCCCTTTGTAAAAGAATAAACGGACACAAATTGGACATCAGGAATGGTAACACGCAAAAGCCAGTGAGAGAACACTTCAATCTTCCTGGACATTCTATAACAGATTTGAAAGTAGCTATACTTGAACAAAAAAACTTCAGAAACAGACTTCAAAGAGAAACAGCAGAACTAAAATTCATTTGCAAATTTAACACCATTAATTTGGGCTTGAATAGGGACTGGGAGTGGCTGGCACATTACAGAAGCAGCTTTGCCTCTCCTGGAATTGACACCTCCTCATCTATTGTTGGGAGTGGACTACATCCACCCTGATCGAATTGGCCCTGTCAACACTGGTTCTCCACTTGTGAGGTAACTCCCTTCTCTTCATGTGTCAGTATATTTATGTCTGCATCTGTAACTTTCACTCCATGCATCTGAAGAAGTGAGGTTTTTACCCACGAAAACTTATGCTCAAATAAATCTGTTAGCCTTTTAAGGTGCCACCGGACTCCTTGTTGTTTTTGTGGATAGACTAACTCGGCTACCCCCTGATACTTTAAATACTCATTTGCTCTGTGTGTGCTCACATACTCATTTGCTCTTGTGGCAAAGGATGGCCTTGCAGGCATCCCCCTCAGTTCCTTCCTGATTCTTTCAGCAACTTCCCACAGGACCCAGAGCCTAAATTATTTAAAAGAAAATTCCCCTTTTGCGGTCTAATTCATGGAGTCTTTCACACCATTTCCAGTGACCATCCAGGCCCAAACTCCTCCCCCTTAGTTAAGGGAGTACACAGCCTTCCTTCCAGTGCTTGTACTGTGCTTCTCCCTGGTCCTTTTAAATTGTGATCTTCCGGTTCTAGGTAAGCTAGCAATGTCTTTCAACAAACAAAATCTTCATGACGATGGCCCTGTCGTCCAAGACATCTCTGCTGGGCGAGGTCTTCCAGCCTTTCTCCACACAGTGAATGTTAGGTTATACCATCTCAGTCCTTTCTTCACTGGGCTACCTCAGCACTCCTGCAAAAACCTTACTCCCCTCTACAGCTCCTCTCTCTCAGTCTTCTGCTTTACCCACAGGCTTACCTGGATCACATGGGCATCTTCATTTTCCCTGGGGCTTAGACCCATTTCCCCTTAAAGGGCCAGACGCCCTGTGACAAGGAACTAGTGAACCAGAATGTCTGACATGTGCCAGGTATTGTGAAGTATTGAACTCCTTTGTGATCCATTCTGAGCTATGCTGTTTTCAACTAGCCCAGTACTATACTTTTTCTTATTATTTGTATTATGGGAGTGTCTAAGGGCCTTCATACTAACATTGCTATACAGTTTATGTTTCTTAAAAAAAATAAGATCGTTAAAGGCAACTGATCACCTGTCCCAGCAGGATGATGATACCCATAAGCCAACAGGTCTGCTCTAGTTATATCAGTGCTCACAGGTCAGAATCTCAAATTCTCTTTCCCACTTGTGGTCGTTGAAATGTCAGAGTTCTTTGTTAATTCTCTACCTCCATTCACACCACTTAGTTCCATTTTTCCTGTGCACTTTTCCACCCAGGAACAGGAAAAATCTTTTGTAGTCCTGCTTCTCCCACTAATTACTGCTATTCTAGCTTTTTATTGTTTAGTTTTTTTGTTCCTTCATGTAAAAGTTTGACAAATAGCTCTCTTCTTCGAAAACATTTAATAACCCTGATTTTCTTGTCTGGTATAAAAGCTGATCCGGATTTGGGGGATTGAATTTGCTTTAAACGCTTGTTGCAAGTTGATGAGCCTGTGGTTTCTAGTGCTGTCCTTGACACTTCTAGAATCATCTCAGACCATCTTAGTTGTTCCAATACTGAATTATTTAGTTACTGTGACTTACATTTGCAGGGCAGATTAGTACAATATATAACTTATATCGGATGCAGGTGAGGAGAGTGGATATGTCTGAATACATATGATATTTTTGAGACATGTAGTTAGAAAGGTAAGAAAACTGAGTAAACAATTTAATTTTCAGGCAAACAATAATAAAGAACAAATGTCGCAGAATTCAGGGTGAGTGAAATGAAAATGACTGAGGAGGATGCGGCAGCTTAGACCATCCATCTGCAGCCTAACCACATAACAGACCTAACAGCTCTAAAGCTGCTAACACAACTGCCTCTTAAGTAGAAACCAGATGCTGCCACTGTAAAATATCTCAGCTTGGCATCTGTACCCAGCCAGTCAAACCTGTGCACTGTGTGGTTTATGATGGGTACAGATAATGATGCCAAATGGAGAAAAAATAGGAATAATGGTTTAATCTTTTGGCCAATAATAAAAACAACAATATGCTGAAAGTAGTTCTGTATTGGGTTAGAATCCATGAGATTTTCTCTTCGTGTTGGTTTGGGGACATTCATTTGCCCATGAATGATATATCTAGAAATGGCATGGGAACAGTCATCTGTGTTATTATGTAGTTATGACAATGCCTTGGTGTCATAATAAAAACCACTTTTGAAGGTCATAATAAAAACCACCCAAAGGTTACAAATAATATCCTGTGCATATGGCTTTTGAAATGA
This sequence comes from Chelonia mydas, assembly GCF_015237465.2. Lineage (NCBI taxonomy): Eukaryota > Metazoa > Chordata > Testudines > Cheloniidae > Chelonia > Chelonia mydas. The sequence goes on from NC_051246.2 coordinate 40,558,333, forward strand.
ATTTAAAGAACCTTGTGCTGAAATTTCTATCACACTGCTTTAGAATATGTTGTTACTTTAATGTGCTCTGAATTATCTCCCTCCCCACCTGCTTTACAACTGCCTGTAATATTAACTACTTATCCATAAGTTAAGTAGCTGGCCTGCCTGAAGGAAGTTTATGTGTTTGTAAAAGATCAGTGCAGGTAGCTGAGATCTTTTGTCACAAAGAATTCCAGTGGACCACACACTGTTTTTGCAAGTGACAAATGTTCCAGTTGCAAGCATGCTTTAAATCTTCCGTTTACAAGTTAAAGTATGTTTTATAGTGTGAGAAAATAGAGAGCAGAATGGGCTTCTGTGAGAGTCTCTTCAATGTCAGGAGGGCCTGCCAGTAGTTTAACATTTTCTAACATAGTCTGTTATAATCTCAAATAGTAGTCTTCAATCCTCTACCCTTTAGTCCTGAAAATAAACAAACAAGCAAGCAAAAAGTTCTGGTTTATTATAAATGAAAGGTAGAAATGTCTTTTGACAATTTAATTTAAAAGCCAATAAATTGTGTGCAAGGTATTGTAGAAAGAAAAATTAAAGTCATGAAAGTCCATTTAATTGCAAGTGGCAAACAGATGGGGATAGATTGTGGCTTTTAATTCTTAGCACTGCCTAGGGGGCGCTGTGGAGTCCCACATCCCCCGGAGAAGCACTCAATATACTCCTAATGCAGTATCGCCAACCCCAGATGTCCCAAAATTGTGAATCAGACTGTTTTATAGTGTCAGAAAATAGCGAGCTGAATGGCAAGCCCCATTGGACTAAGCACTGTACAACCATGTTGTAAAACAGCCCTGTCCTAAAGTTTATAATCTAATGTAAAGCATACAAGTTTCTGAATGGGAGCTAGAACTGGGTCTCAAAGTCATCTTCTATAGGGGCTACTGAACATCCATTAGAGGCAACAACTTTTAATCCCTGCTGAGGTGGGTAGGATTCTTACTGGTGATTTGCAGATTAAAGGCGGATAGCTCATTAGCAATGTCCTGAGGCATCCAGTCTCCCACAAATACTAACATTACACCTTTGAGAATGAAGGCTGCCTCCTGCAAAGTGCAGTTCTATGGCCTGTGTTATGGATGAGGTCAGACTAGGTCATTATAATGAACCCTTCTGGCCTTAGAAATCTATGAAGTTTACTAAAGCAAGTTCTGACCTTTTTGGAGTTTACACAGGCAGAGTATTCCTGTTTCTAGACCAGGAGTCTCAAACTCAGTTTACCTTAGGACCAGTGCCAGTCCTCAAATCCTTCCAATGGGCCAGTAATGTCACTCATTCCGCCCAGAACCCACCCCCCAAAACTCTGCCCCCCACCTGCCTAAGGCTCTAGGAGGGAGTTTGGGTGGGGGAGAAGGTCTGGGGTAGGGGATTGGGGTGCAGGCTCTGGGATGGAGTTTGGGTGCTGGGTGCAGGAGGAGGGGGGAGGGGTGCAGGCTCTGGGAGGGAGTTTGGGAGCTGGAGGGGGTATGTGGGAAGGGAGTGAGGGTGCAGGCTCTGGGAGGGAGGGGTGCAGCACTTACCTGGGGCTCTAAGGTGGAGCGGGCCGGGGGGCCTCTGCGTGCTGCAGGCCCCAGGCTTCCCATTGGCTGCAGGGGTGCTTGGGGCAGGGGCAGCGCAGAGGCACAGGCACAGCCCCGCCCCAGGGCCGCAGGTGGGGGGCCAGTAGACACGTGGAGCGAGCAGGCAGACGCTGCTCTGCTCTGCTGCACTGCCGGGGCCTTGGGCCATTGTAAATCGCCAGGGTGGGGGGAGCGCCCGGGGGCAGCAGGTGGGGCCAAGGGGGAGACCTGGCTCCAAAACTGCTGGAGCCCCACAGGCCACATTGGGGAGGTTCGCGGGCCGCAGATGGCCCGTGGCCGGGAGTTTGAGACCCCCTGATCTAGACATATGGGAAAATCTCTCACACGTTGCTCTGTCTCAAACACAGTCTCAGTCTGCCACACCCAGTTCATAAAGAGACAGCTGCCATTAGCCAAATACAAATAATTAAAATGCAACAGTAAAATATTAACATAGTGTCCAAATTTACATCTAAATACACGATTTTGCACTATACTTACTCCAGAATACTTACACTAACTTTTATATCTATCTATCTATGCTTTTTTTAACCCACACAGGGGTCATCATCAGTGTTTGAACCCACAATCTTCAGAGCCACAGCACAGACCTTACCCACTTCAGTTATGGGTAGCTGGTATGGGGGAGGGGGGAAACAAAAGCCTCCTCTATGTGGACCAGCCCATACAGTGAGGCACAATGCACACATATGCTGCCAGTGAGTTATGCAAGTATTTGTGAGACAGCACTGGAATGCTGGGCATCAAAAGTCTTAGTTTCTACTCCTGGCTTTCGGAGCAGATTGTTGTCTTGTATTATAGACAGCATAGCTAAATTAACAACATACCTGTTTGGGTCATCTGTGGGTCTTGAACTTGGGAACTCTGAAGCACGAGCCTTTAACCCTTCAACAGTACATAGGAAGTAGTTGTAGTCTTTATGTACACAGAGATACAGATCCACACTGTTTGTGTAAATTACCCAATTTGACCCCTTCCTTCTTAAAAATTGTAGGGTAGAGCTCATGGGCTCTGTTTTTGTAGTTTAGTGCACCTTCCCCAGGGCTACATGTGTATGCAAGTTTTTTTTCTCTCTCTGCTTCTGATGTTGCTACCCCAAAAATCATGTGTTGGCCAGAAGTTTTCATATAATTACAGGACTTCCTATATGTGGGGCCAAGCATGTGTTAGTTCTGATAAAATCCAAGAGCTGTCAACACTGCAAAGGGTAGACTTCTCACTCTCAGTCCCTCATGCTCCTGCCACATGAGGGTTGAGCAATGCAATCTCTTCCCAGCCAGGGGGAGAAGATTTCTCACCTTGGTGCACTGGCCTTTTTCTGTGGGGCAAAGCCCTGCTTCCTTCTTGTCCACTCCTGTCCCCTTTTTGGAGTTCTGCAGGAGAAAGCAGTCCCTGTGCTCCCAGGGCTTGCAGGAACAGGTAACAGATGCAGGCAGCCCTTACACAGCCAGTCAAAGAGGGGGTCAGGGAGGGGATTGAAAAGAAATTCTGTGAGGAGAAGTAAAGCAAGTTTATGGAGAACTTTAAAAATAAGGCATGCAAAATTAGGCACCTGGAATATATATTGTACCATAGTGATCAGGTGCATTTTAATACTTAAATTATTTTTAGACTGGATCCTGAAAAGAATGGGGAGCCAAGAGTACAGGAATAGGAGGGATGGGTGGATGGCAGAAGCGATGAGTAGATGGTAGGATTTTGTTTATTTCCTTAGCAAATGCATGCAATTTTGGTATTTTCTTTTGCATGAAGAACTGTTCACTTGGCTTCATCATTTTCAGTGGAAAACAAACCCAGTCAAACTCCAAAGGGCTTCCTACTGGAGCTGCTTCTAACAGTTCTCTGCTTTGACTAGGTCTCAAATAATTAATAGAATAGGAAATGTTACTGGAATAATTGATATGAATAATAAATGAATAGAATAATTTACTGCTCACTCATCTCTAAATATGATCACATCAATTTCATAGAAGCAGGAAGGAACTTTGAGAGATTATTTAGACAGCCCCCTGTGCTGAGGCAGGACCAAGTAAACTAGATCATCCCTGTCTAACCTGTTCTTAAAACCTCCAGTGATGGGGATTCCACAACCTACCTTGGAAGCCTATTTGAGTGCTTAACTACACTTAGAGTTAGAAAGGTTTTCTTAATATCTAACCCAAATCTCCCTTGTTGCAGATTAATCCCATTACTTCTTGTCCTGCCTTTAGTGGATATGGAGAACAATTGATCACAGTCCTCTTTGTAACAGCCCTTTACATATTTGAAGACTGTTATCAGGTCCCTCCTTTAATCTTCCTTTTTTACCTTTTATCATGTTTGTGGCTCTCTTCTGGACCCTCTTCAATTTGTCCAAATCTTTCCTAAAGTGTGGCACTCATAACTGAACATAATACTCCAGCTGAGGCCTCACCAGTGCCAAGTAGAACAGGACAATTACCTCCCATGTCTTACATATGAAACTCTTGTTAATATATCCCAGAATGAGATTAGCCTTTTTAGCAACTGCATCATATTATTGACTCACATTCAATTTGTGCTCCACTATAACCCCCAGATTTCAAACTGGAGAGGCACAAGCGGCATACAGGGCATCGATAAGGAAGTATTTGCAAATTAGAAGTCCATGAAGGCTGCTGTTTAGGGCTGGTTGAGAGTCTCAGAGGCAGAGGTTTGGAGGCGAGCTCTTTTCATTAGGGGTGAAGCCACATGCCTTCTCTTGGTGCTGTGACAGACTGGATGACTGGGAACTAGTGGGAAAAGCAATGGAGTACTGTTTAAAGCATCTGTCTGGAAGGGCATAAATTTAGGTGTGCTAGCACTCCTGCAGCTTGGGTTAGAGAGCTAAGGCTCTCTAGCTGGGCCTGTAACAGACTCCTGTCCTCTGCTGATTGGGCACAGATAGGACCTGTAACTCACAGTCACCAGTGTTTTACACACACCTGTAAAGTTCACCTCTCAAAAACTGACTTCCTCTCCCCATTCTGTGATTCTCTCCTAAAAATAAATGGGTTTTACTTCAGATGCTGATGCAGTTTGGGAGGGGAAGCAACATCATTGCTTGTAACAATGCTTCGCCCAGCTGTCCCTGCGGATATGACAATACACAGCCAAACTAGAAGCCTCATAACTCTCACTGTGTCCTGCAGCACCTGACTTCCGTCAAGCTGGTTGACGTCATTGACCCTCTGTGCACAGGCCATATGCCACTGGTATCGCCTTTGGAACTATGTGTCATTACTGGAGTGACTGATTGCTTCAGTAGATGACCAGACGTGTTGTTTCAGTGTCATTAATCAAATTTCCCAAGGCAAAGGAAACATTAAGCAATTTATTAAGATGTAATACCACTCTTGTAAGAGAGATCTGACTACTGGCCCCCCATGAATTAATCAAGGAGTAGAAGATTTTGTCCAGTTAGCACCAGAACATTTCTGAACTCATTGACTGGTGCTCTAAATGTGTCACAGAGAGAGAACAGAGGTTGTGGCCTGTTGAGAAAACATCCACTTTGTACTGACAGTGGCCTTCACTGAAGAGTTAGGAAGTCTCGGTAAAGTCGTGATATGGACATGACAGTCACAAAGGCCATTCTGATGAACTAGAGAGAGGAGCCAAGCAGGCCCCATCCCTCTCTACCACACATACAGTAAAATATAATATGAAACCTCTGGAAACAGTCTCTCATGAGCCCCACAAACCCTAGCACCAGTCTCACTTGTACGCCATCCACTGTGTCACTGCAGTTTTTATTGTGTGATGCATAGTTTGGAGCACAAGATTGGGAATCAGGAACAACTGGGTTCTAATCCTAGCTCTGCTAGTGACGCACTTAACCTCTCTGTATTTCTGTTTCCTCTATTGATCTACCTTGCAGGGGTGCATGAAGATGAATTACTCAGTGAAGGTTTGTGTGGTGCTTTGGACAGGTAAAGTGCTGTATAAGTGATGTAGATTATTTAAATGTATATTACAGTGACACTTAGATTGGCGCCCCATTGTGCTAAGCACTGTACACATATAGCAGAGTTGCTGTGTCATTCATTTATTTTTCTAGTTCTAGCCTGCTTTGGAGTCTGGAGGGAAAAAAGAAGAGAGAGCAAGAGAATAATAACTAAAAAGTGGTACATTAATGAGAGACAAACCCTTCCCCAAGTATGGGTTTAAGTTTTGTCCTATGGACGGGATGCACTGTGCCTGGCACAGTGAGGTTCTACTTGAATCTTGTTGCCCACCAGGGGATCATCTTCAGGACAAAGGCAGGGGTTGTGTCTAGTGCTGTCTTCCTTTGGCATTCCTGCCAAGGAAAGCATCATAAATTACTGCAAGAGGCTTGGTAAGAATGCATCTGCATGATTTGATAAGTACATGGGAATTTGGTGATCAGTGGTACCTAACTCCTTTAGGCTCCTTTGAAAACCCCATCCTTAATGACCTGGCAAGAAACTACACCCATTCTTATGACAAACACAAGAAGAATCTTGGAGGGCCAGATTGATACTAGAGCTTCTGTGGGTCAATAGAAGTATAGCAGCCTTCATTTGGTTCTGAAAGTGCCAGCAAGGGCAATTTTGGCAGCTTGCATGTTTAAAAGTTTTTGAAACTAGCTCTAATTAGAACTCCCATCCCTCACTATTTTCTCTGAAGGGACTGGACAGATAGGTTTATCAAAAGTCTACTATGGTCAATCATGTAGGAAATAATGTAATTCAGAAATAGAAGGTCAAAGGGATTTGAAGGCTATGTGAAGAAAAATACCCATTAAGCATGAAAATAACAGGAAAAAAGATCTCTTGACATGTTATCAAGTATAAGAACCAGACAAATTAAAATAAATAAATTTGCATAAATTTTCAGACTAACCGTGTACAGATGAGTGTATTGCTTTCATGGACTACTGGAGCACATTTGGGTAGGAAACATTTATTTAATGTCAGGTGACTTCTAGCTAAATTGAAAGGAGAATGAATATTTGAGCGGGCATTCTCCAGAGGACATGCCTGAGTGTAGGGGAAGAGAAAATTGCATAAAATACACAGACCAAAAGCAATTAAAGAATTGAAAACTGAGTCCTCAGTGTATGCACCTAAGTATAGAATGAAGGAACAAAAAGTCTGAATGGGAAGAATTGACGCAGAAGAGATCTGTGACAGCAGAGCTATTAGAAAGCATTGTGATAATGATGGACAGAATCAGATGAGTGGTGGGGTATGGAATTGTGTAGCTTTTATATAACTGGAAAACCGAGAATTTAATGAACTGCTACTGGTAGCCACGGAGAAGTCTACTAACTCAAAGTCAAACAAATGGGTATCAAGAGTAAAGGGCAAATAGTAGCTCTATCTGTAGAGTCTCAAAATAGGAAAGACAGAATAAAGTATTTTATAATGGACTAAGGGAAAGATGCACAGATAACAAGACTGTGATTATGACTGACTAACTTGCTTATTAACTGAGAAAGCTGCGAGACATATGTTGCCATAGAAACAGAAGTGATGGTCGTGTTTAAATGACTGCTTCTTGTACCTATGTGTTTTGTTTCTCACTGGAAGGCGCTCATCAGTAATGGTCTGAACAAGCAGGCCCCAGACTGGCCACCATTATCACTAGTGACGAATGAACTTTCAGAAGCTGGATTCTAAAAGTTGGGCTGGAAATCTTGTAAAAATAGACATTCCACTTCTCCCTGCTTCCATTTATCCTGGAAATCTTGCAAGAATGGCCTTTCATGCAGCATTTTAGCACTTCTGCCTCAGACAAGAACCAGAAAGTGTTAGAATTAAAAACACTTGTAAGAAAAAACAGTTGTACCAATTGTTTAGAACATTCTGAAAGGCTTACTTTGAGTTTTGTCCAAAGGTTGGAGACTTGGAAGGTGAGGGGGAGAGGAAAATGGGCCATTACTATTTTATCCAAACTGGTGTACACGTTCCTAGTGCTTACATGTATCTTCCTACTTAGTGGGGGGCACTTTAAATCACTCTTAGTACAATGGCATTGTTTTTATTGCTGGAATTCCCAGAGTGGAGAGAGATCCCCTGCATCAATATCTTCACATCATCCAATCAACATCAGCCGGTGAAGTGAAATAATTCCTGGAATTTACAAGCCACGTGAATGGATAAATCGTAGGGCCTGAAAGAGTGGTCATCTCTTTTGAACTGGACTGTGATGGGGTGTCAGGGGTCCAGGTGTCTAAGTGGGCCAGTTAACTGTGTAGGCTGCACATGGAGGAGGAGCCAGGACTAATGAAGACTAATTAAAGAGGAAGCTCAGCTGGACAGGAAGAGAGGAGGTCTGTAGTAAGCCCAGTAGCTGAGAATAGAAGGAGTTTACAGAGAGAGAGAGGCTGTAGTCATTGTTAGGGTGAGAGAAGTCAAGGTAGGAAGTAGCCTAGGGATACAGTAGTAAGGTCTAGGACTTTGCAGACTTTGCTTGTTGTAGTGTCCATGGGCTGGAACCCAGTGTAGAGAGTGGGCCTGAGTTCCCTTGCTAGCCACTGGGGAAGTGGCACTGTTAAGGGGCAGTGAGAAAGAAGGCTGCCTTGGACAGTAGGTCCTGAGAGACTTTGATGCAGTCAATACCCCAGATGGGAAAACCTCTGTCATCTGGCCAGAGGACCAATCCATGAACACAGAGTACCGTGAGTTTCAGGGAGAGAACAGTGGCAGAATGTGCAGTGAGTAAGTGGGTGTTGGGTGGGGAAAGAGCTAATCCCCAGAGCAGCCAGGAGGAGGTGCCCCTACTGGTGAGTGGACCCCATGACATGGAACATCGCTATAAACTCAAGCTGGGCTTAGATAATGTTGTTAACTTAGAAAGGAAATAATTGAGCAGTTAAGACCTGATGATGATAATGACTATTATAGAAGTAAATTATTCTGATTTCCAAATTGTTTGAACTCTAAGCAATGAGTACTTGGACCATTTTACCTTGGTGGGAGATTTTAAAGAAAATCTATAGTTTAAGGATTCCATGTTCTTCTCATGAAGCAAATTGAATCATATTTATTGAATTTACTGAGGGAAATAAGGAGAGGGGTTTTTTGGTTTTGTTTAAGATGAGACTAGATAACTGTGCTCATGTATACTATTTTATCTATACAAGCTAACAGTGATATAAGGTTCCAGAGTAGCAGCCGTGTTAGTCTGTATCCGCAAAAAGAAAAGGAGGACTTGTGGCACCTTAGAGACTAACCAACTTATTTGAGCATAAGCTTTCGTGGGCTACAGCCCACTTCATTGGATGCATGCAGTGGAAAATACAGTAGGATGATTTTATATATACAGAGAACATGAAACAATGGGTGTTACCATACACACTGTAACAAGAGTGATCAGGTAAGGTGAGCTATTACCAGCAGGAGAGTGGGGGAGAGACCTTTGTAGTGATAATCAAGGTGGGCCATTTCCAGCAGTTGACAAGAACGTGTGAGGAATGGGGGGAGGGGGGTAGGGAATAAACAAGGGGAAATAGTTTTACTTTGTGTAATGACACATCCACTCCCAGTCTTTATTCAAGCCTAAATTAATTGTATCCAGTTTGCAAATTAATTCCAATTCAGCAGTCTTTCGTTGGAGTCTGTTTTTGAAGTTTTTTTGTTTAAGAATTGCCACTTTTAGATCTGTAATCGAGTGACCAAAGCTCACCTTACCTGATCACTCTTGTTATAGTCTGTATGGTAACACCCATTGTTTCATGTTCTCTGTGTATATAAAATCTCCCCCCTGTATTTTCCATTACATGGATCCAGTGAAGTGAGCTGTAGCTCACGAAAGCTTATGCTCAAATAAATTTGTTAGTCTCTAAGATGCCACAAGTACTCCTTTTCTTTTAGTGATACAAGGGTGAACAAATCTTATGCTTCAGAGGATAGGCTAGTCACTTAAACGGGCGAGGAAGGCAGCTATCTCCAGGGGTAGCAGTATTGTACATCTGGCCTGGTAAATGATAGAGAGAGATCCCCTCTCTCCTAGGCATCAGCAACTTATACAGCCTGGCCATAGTCAAGGTATTAATTCATAATTAGAAATGTCTTCTCTAAACATTCACTCTCTACTCCAGTCTAGATTCTCTTCCCTTGTCTATTGCTTAATTTTTCTGACCAAAGCCTGCCTCTCCAGTTACATCTTCCCCTCACTTCACCTTTATCCTGAGGGAGAGAAGGCCTTATTAAGGTGCTTTCCCAATGTGATGCCTTTGGGAAAGTCTTTCTGATCCAGAAGACTGAGTGATCTGTGGAGCAGTATGATTGATTAATCATTCCAGTGAACAGCAATAATAAAATAATAATAATAATACCTACACATCTGCCAGGTATTCTCCTCTCACTCTCCTTTCTATATCTTCAGGCCTCTCCTCTTTGCTGACCTGTCTGCCACACCTCCTCTTTTTCAGCACTGAAATCCCTCCTTAAATCATTCTTCTTCCAAAAGGTCTGTAAACCCTGGTCCTCCCTTAAACTTCATGATGGGACAAAGGGCTTGTCTATACTAGAAAGTTTTGCTGCCTTAACTATATCAGTATCCTCAAAGCTGCAAACACCCCTGTACGGTGGATGCAGTTATGCAACTATAAAAATGCTTATACCAGTATGATTTATTCCAGTTTGGGAAGGGGAATAAGCTGTACTAGTATAAGGCACTTTTATATGGATAACTAGGGCTTATATCAGTATAACTATATTGATAAAAAAATAACCCCCCTACCTAACATAGTTATACTGATACAATTTTTCTAGTGTAGACCAGGCTTATGGTTCCTTTGCAATGCTCTGGCAGTGTAAAGGGGGCCATAAAGGCGAGGAAGGGGGAATTATGCATTCAGCTACTTTACTTTACTGTCAGAGCAACATAAAGGGGCCTTAGTGTAAATGAAATGGACACCTAAGTATTTAACAAAAATATATATAAAGACTTAGGATGAAAGCCTGGCCTTACTGAAGTCAGTGTCACAACTCCAATTGACTTCAGTGGGGCCAGGACTTCACCTAAATCTGTACAAGATTCATGGAACCAACAAGACACAATGCTAAACTCCAGTAATGCTCTTTGGTCACTCACCATCCCCTCTTTCCAGCGATCTTCCAGTTCTGTTGTGAAATCCAGGGTGGGGTCCTAGTTGGTCCTATTCTGTTATGACTTTTCTGCTAAATAGTTTTACTATTACTAATAGTATAATGACCACTGAGAAATAGACACTGGAAGTTGTTTCACATCATAGTTGTTTCTTAGAAGGTTTAAAAGAGTTCATCCAATAAATTTAAACAAAAAATATGAACTGGGGCAAAGCTCTGTCAACTTGGTTAGGGCATTGAATACTCTCTCAATTCATTTTCATAAATCAGTCCAAATCTATGACTTGATTATACAGGGATCCTTAGATATTATGTACAGGATTAAAAAGTAAATAATCCCATCTCCCCTCCCCAAAGTAGTAAGAAGTAGTGTCCATTTTGCTCCATTAATATTTAATTTATATCAAATAGCTTCATGTTACAATAATTCCCTTTCTCAGGCAATTTTCTCTTTTGAAAAATTTTGTTTGAGATTGACAGCTGATAAAGAGGATCATTTTGTCTTTGTTTTGGTTAAACAACGGTGGTTATCAACTAGGTCTACAAAGGGCTAAACTTAGAAACAGGCTGGCAGGGCTGCTTCAACAGCTGCTTGAAGAACTGGGGAAAGATTAGATCATGATACCTAATATATGCAAGATGGAAATGAGAAAAGATTGCATCTGGATATTGTTAGCAAGGTAATTTTAACTGTAGCATGACATGCAACTACCTGTCTATGCCGTTTGCTCCAATTAATATTTATAAGTTGATTTGTTGAAGGTCATGTTCAGTATAGTACTGTTACTAAGTTAAACTTTGTATAAAAATATACAGCATGAAAAACTTTTCACACAATGCCATTGAAGTATTTGTTATTGTCATTTTTAATTAAACTGCCTTGGGGACTTTTTCATGCCACATATATGCAAGATAGCCATATGTATCCATAGTGTAAATGTTTTTCTAAAATCCCAGAAAATAGATATTGTTTCCTAAACGCCGGGATCATAGAATATCAGGGCTGGAAGGGACCTCAGGAAGTCATCTAGTCCAACCCCCTGCTCAAAGCAGGATGATCCTGTAATTCTTATTCAGGCAAAATTTCCATGGAAAATAGTCATGTTCACCAGCTCTGTTTGTTCTGCTTGTAGAGTCTTCCTGTACCCCTGGAGTAAAGTCCTGGCTCCACTGATGTTAATGGAGCCTGGATTTCACTGCTGATCTTTCTGGGTTCAAGGGAAAAAGAGAGAGAGAGAGAGAGAGGATGAAAGTCCTCACTGAAGTCCATGGTAAAACTCCCATTCACTTAAATGGGACCAGGATTTACAAATAAAATTGATGAGGCGTGCCATGTATGGAGTGCCTTTTTACTCTATGTTCTGTAGTATATGGTAACTTTACTGGCCCAAAAAGAGTGAAGTCATCACTTCTGTGGTAACAAGGAGATAAATACACATTAAGTCCAAAGAACATGAATGGTTGGATATTGAGAGTAAAAGCATTTGGTGAATTTCAAGGTGAATGAACATTAAAAAAGTTTAGTTTTAGGAGTAAAGATTGGCATAACTAAACCAAAATGAAACTCGTGCTCTTTATTCATCCTCAGTCCTTATTCAGTTAATCACCCACACTAATCTCCACATTTTTATGGATCTTTTTCAGAACCCTTATTTCACTTTAAGTGGAAATGAAGGAAAATTAGCTACATAAAGTTGCTTTAATCTTATTGCAAAGGATAACTCAATTTATTATTTCTCTCAGAAAGTCATGTCACTTCTTAGCACTGCTAGAGTTGAAATAATTATGTGTAGTAACCGACATAAATGTTGGCATGTTGAGGCAGAGTGGCTGGCCCTGTGTTGATGCATAAAGTGTAGGCATTAGGGGTTGGCCACTGACCTCAACAATCTGAGTTCATGTACAGCTCAAAGCTCATATCTGGCATAAGGAATCTTCCTGTTTGACACAATCACATCAGTCTAATCACAGCCGGCATAATTGACCCATGCAGCAAGCTATGGCTAATTCATCCTTCATACCTGAGGTAGATCTGTCTGTGAAGAGCTCTCACCTGCCTTCTTGGGAAGAAGCAATGGTCCAGTGGGTCATCTGACTGGATGTCAGAAGATCTGAGTTCTGTTCCAAGCTCTGCCATTAATGTATTTGTGATCTTGGCAAGTCACTTCATTTTTGACTCTGAAGTCCTGCAGCATTTATCCTTTCACACAATCCTGCATCCATCACAGTCAGATTTTAGACCAGGAAAAGACACAGCTTGAACAGGAAAATTCTTGTAAAAAAATCAGAAAGATCTAGTAGAATAAAGCACATCATTGGCCATGTGGTACTGACATACATACAAGTTTGTTGGAATAAACAGGGTAGCACTAGGCTGGATTCACTTATTCTTACTAGATACCAGATATTCAGAAAAGACACCTATTCCCCACTACCCAGACCCCAAATCATGTTGACTTCAACTTGACGTTTTCCCTTCAACATTTTATGTGAGCCCGCTTGAGGAAATTAAGAGTTGCCATGGACTCTGAGTCAAATGAAATTCTTCCCTGGGCGCTTGCTGATCAGTAGCCCTTCCTAAACCCTCATCCCAAACATGGCATTGTAGTTCTAGGGCACAATCTAGCCTTTATAGGAGATTTTCAGAGACGATAGAATTTGAAGTCATCCTTGGGAGCCTGTCAATGGACAAAAAGAAATATGCATGGATCCAGGAAGCCCATTTATCACATGGCTGGCAAATAGTTTTTGAATAATAGGCCTGGTCATAAATATACACAGGGCAGCTGTTCTGAATTGCCTTACCTGTAAGGGGTTAATCAGTTAAATTAATCTAGTTGGCACCTGACCAGAAGGACCAATGGGGAAAGAAGATACTTTCAAATCTGGGGGTATGGGGGGTGGTTTGTTTGTGCTCTGTTTGTTCCCTCTCTGGATGGAGAGAGGGTCTAGGCAGGAAAAACATCTCCTGGAAACATACCTGAAATGAGCATCTAAGATTACGAAAATTGTAAGTAAGGCAAGGAAATGCATTAGATTATCTTTTGTTTTAGCTTGTGAATTTTCCCTATGCTAAGAGGTAAGTTCATTCCTGTTTTGTAACTGGAAAGCAGAGTCAGAGGGGAATCCTCTGTGTTTTAAATCTTTTTATTTACCCTGTAAAGTTACCTTCCATCCTGATTTTGCAGGTGTGATTCTTTTACTTTTTTTTTAGAATAAAATTCTTCTTTTAAGAACCTGATTGATTTTCAGTGTCCTAAAAACCAAGGGGTGTGGTCTGTGCTCACATTGTAACCAATTGGTTAGTGTATTATTCTCAAGCCTCCCCAGGAAAGGGGGTGAAGGAGCTTGGGGGAATATTTTGGGGAAACAGGGACTCCAAGTGGCCCTTTTTCCTGACTTTTTGTCTAATCACTTGGTGGTGGCAGCAATACCATCCAAGGACAAGGAAAGGATTTGTGCCTTGGGGAAGTTTTAACCTAAGCTGGTAGAAATAAGCTTAGGGGGGTCTTTCATGCAGATCCCCACATCTGTACCCCAGAGTTCAGAATGGGGAGGGAACCCTGACAGGCCTCATTAGAAAGTGACTTATTGTGGTGATAGTCATCCCAGCCACTCTAGAAAACAGAATGGGTTAATCTTCTGTTTAAAACAGCAATTATGAGAAGTGCCAAATGGAAGCAGAGGTTAAGAAACAGTCTTCTAACAAGTGATTATTTGTAATTTTCTCAGGAAACTCCTCTCCTTTCTAAGTATTCCCAGAGATGGTTGATCAAGAAAATCCATGACTACAAACCACACAATACCAGGGTCATTCCCCACTTACCAAATGACCTGTGACCAGGACGCCTCACCAACCCCTCTGTTCACCATGATGAGCTATAGAGATTCTTTTCTTTTCACCTGCCACTGTCAATTGCCAACCATAGGAAGCCATAGAAGATTGAGGGCTATCTTCTCTTGTGACAGTGAAAAGGTGAATCGAGAGGGTTCAGAACAGGAAGGAAGGGGTGGGATGTATAATGCATGTAATGAGTGAGGCAAAAAGGAGGAGGTCTCTGGTAATTATATAATGACTGTCTTTACTAGGTGAATGGAAGCAGAGATTTAAAAACATGGGAAAAGCTCCAAAAAGAAAAATTAAAGCTATGATAATTTGCAACATCCTCACGTGCTGGCAAACTTGTACTTTATTAAATTCCTCACGTTTACTGGGCTTATGAGTTAAAGATGGATTTAATTCAAGCAAGTAGTGACATTTAAATTGAGGGGTGGGCAGCAAGTAAATCATATTGAATAAAACCTATGGGGCTGTAAATGAAGGGAGAATTTGACCCACTGTTACTTATGCTGTGGACTTTCTAACACTATCTCCATTTTCCAACCCTCCAAAATTCAAGAGCTGATACACTCTGCAGATGAATCAGCACCTGGAGTGATAAAGCTCTGTAAATGTGACCTACATGTCTATGGTTGTTAGTTGCTGCTCTGATGACAGGGAAATCACTGAGTGATGTTCGGTCGCCAAGTTGATGGCATTCGTTGTGAATTCTCACTTAACAGAGTGGGTCATGTGAAGGCTGCCAGTGTCTATCGTAATAATGATACAATGTTATATCAAACATAGTGCTGTTTGGAACAGTACTATGTTCAAGCACACTAGGTGTCCTTTAATGCACACCAGCAGGGTCTACATGGACCAATAAACGTGAAACATGTTAGTTCTCTTCAGAAATTACACCACTGTGGAGCACATTATCCTACTGTGTAGACAAGCCCTTATTAACTCATCTTCATTCTAGTCTCACCTTCTTTGTCTGACTCTGGATCACTGTTAGCTTTTTTTAAAAACTCATCTTCACAATTAGGCATTCTGGAGGAGCAGCAGGTTTTAGCTGAAATGAACAGAGTACTCATTGCCCAAGCTGCTGGAGATTTGTTGGTTCTTAAGGCATGACAGTAAACTGCTGCCATGTTGGCAATATATGTGGCGACAACCAGGCTCAGAGCTAGCCTTGTGCTACATACATTGGTGCTTGATGTGCAGATTGATCAGATATTTCAGGAATCCATCTCAAATTTGTCAAATTTATCAATTATTTATCAATTTATCAATTATTTCAGTGGGGTGGGAACATTTTTTCCCTTAAAATAGAAACACTTTGACCCAAATTATTTTTTCACCACTTTTTCGCTATGGCAACAAACTAAGGAATCATTTGCACAGTTGTATTTGCAAGGTACTGAATGCTCTTTCAAGGTATTGAGCACCTTCCACTCCCATTGAAGTCAGAGTAAATATGCTCAACACCATCCCTGGAGGGTCTCCATTTTGAAATGTGGAACATTAATAAATAATGTGATGAAATTATTGTCTGAATTTGAAACAAAGAATTCAGAAGTTAATTTTAATTTAAAGAACATTCTTATGTTTTGGATTAGGATTTTCCAAGAACTTATTCATCATTTCTCTTACTAACCAAACTACCTGATACACAGCAGCAGAATCAAACTGAAGTCAGGTAAGACTGAAGTGGGTAAGCAAAAACACTTTGAGGAGCTATCCAAGACAGTGACCTCTTCCTTCATTGAAGGCTTTACCCTTTGCCCATTGTAAAGGGGCTAGGCTGGGGCTCGACCATCTCCAGGGCAGCGGGGAGCCACACGAGCTCACTACACACAGTTGACTTTGAGGGAATTTGTTTGGCCACCGGAGTCTCCCTCGGCAGCCCTTGCGGTAACTGAAACGAGCACCATAGGCCCGGGCCCTGGGTCAGGGTGGGGCACCAAATAGTCAGTAGCTCATGCAGGGGCTGAGCAAATAGCCCAATGTTAGCAGGTCAGGTCGGGGCACCAAATAGTCAGTAGCTCAGGCCCTCGGGCAGGGGCTGAGCAACACAGCATGTGTGAATTAGCTCAGGCTTCCAAGGACCTGGAAGAGGGGGAGACTGCCACCCACAAGTTGGGTGGCAGGGGGGACGCAGGCCCACCCACTCCACTGCATCCCTGCCCAGGGCCCTAGCAGTGGCAAATGACCCGCTGCTGGGTCAGTGGGGATCCTGACCACAACACGCTGACATGGGTTCTGGCAGAATTACAGCCAGACTAGGGTCGGCTGTCCCCGGGCTACGTCCTAACTCCCCTCCTTCTGGTACTTGGATCATGGCGGTGTTCTCCGGGTGGGTCCAGCACCATGGGTTGCTCGGGGCAGTGGACAAGCGGCAGGTCTGGCAACTCCCCTGGATAGGTGGCGCAGTGCAGGTCCGGCCAGTCTTGGCATGGACCTGGGGCCACGGGGTTTTTCCAGTCGCGGGCTAGGCTGGCTACATCTGGCCTCCCCTCTAGCTGGCTGGTCCTCTAGTGAGCTTGGAGGGCGTGCCTTTATACTTCCGGGTCACTGCCTGTCCCTCTGAGAAGTGGGCTCAGAGCTTCCTGGCTCCACCCACTCTGGTGTCTGGAGGGGCTCGACCCTCTCTGGGGCGGTGGGGAGCCACACCGCCTTGTTACACCCATCAAAAGGGTAGGAAGACTGTGATGGGTTGTCACCCCGGGGGTGCAGTTTGGGAGCCGTGAGAACTGCTGCACCCCTCTAATCTCCCAGCGGGGCTGGCCTTTCCTACACTGTTCTGTTGGTGACTCACAGCCTCTCAGGCTCTGTGGTCATCCAACATGACAGCAGGTGGTGCCACACACCCAAACTGAGCTACCAGAGTGCCTTACTTGAAGACAGGCAGGAGACAACAGCCAATTTCCCAGCTCCTCTACCCTGCACCTTTGCTGGAGTATAAACCCAAAATTGTACCATCTTGCACTGCACAGGGATCTGTACAATGTAAGCTCATAAAGTTCGCCGTCCCCTCGATGTGGGAAGGATATGCACAATACACTTGTGTTAACCAAGCTGAGACTTTTCCCCAGGCACTTCACTCAAAGGCACACTGATTTAGATAAAACAAAAACAAGTTTATTAACTGCAAACGATAAATTTTAAGTGATTATAAGTGATAGCAAACAGATCAAAGCAGATTACCTAGTAAATAAACAAAACTTCAAACTAAGCCTAGGATACTAGAAAGATTGAATATGAATTGGCAATTTCTCATCCTGACTGATGATGGAAGCAGGAATGCAGATTCTCAAGGCACAAGCTGCACTTGCTTTACATCTTGGGTTC
This sequence comes from Chelonia mydas, assembly GCF_015237465.2. Classification (NCBI taxonomy): domain Eukaryota; kingdom Metazoa; phylum Chordata; order Testudines; family Cheloniidae; genus Chelonia; species Chelonia mydas. The sequence goes on from NC_051246.2 coordinate 40,576,197, forward strand.
CCCACCCCCGTTCCAAGTCCTTTTCTTTCGGAGCTTCTCTTGGTTGATTATGTGGTGTTCATTTGTGAGGGAGTGAAGAACAACAGATGATGTCACTCCCTGCCTTATATAGCTTTTCCATATGGCAGGAACTCTTTGTTTCAAACTTGGTTCCCAGCCCAGTTTGTGGAAAAATACAGGTACCCAAAATGGAGTTCAGAGTCATGTGGTCTGGTCACATGCCCCTTCTGAGTCACCGCAGCCATTACTTACAGGCTGTCTGGAGCGTCCTCAGGAAGGCTCACCAGCTGGGGGGATAAGCTTCTCCTAAGGCCTATTGTTTTCCCTAATGGCCCATTACCCTGAACGGGCCCTTCACCACCAGCTATTTGGACTGGAAGCATCTTGCCTAGAGGGTGTCACCCAGGTGTGACTACATGTGAAATACAGATACATCATCAATATTCATAACTTTCGATACAAAATGATACATGCATACAAATAAGATAATCATATTGAGCAAACCATAACTTTTCCATAGACACCTGACAAGACATATCTTGTACAAAATGCATCATAATTATGTCATAATTACATCATAACCATACAACTATGAAGAATATGGGGTGCAATGTCACAGAAACTACTAGGCTCATCGCTAATCCTGGATTTTTAGAAAGCAACAGTGGCAAGAATTGCATTTTTCCACCATGATTTTGCCAGGAAATTATGCCCATCAACTTCAACGAGCACCCATCATAGTATTCTGTCAATCCCAGGCAGGATTATTTTAACTAGAGTTGATCTAAAAATGGGGAAGTAATTTCATGAACATTTTTAAAATTTCAAAGTTGTTTCCATTTCACAGGGTTCAAAATGAACCCATTTCTGCAATTCTTTTTCTGATTTTTTTTAAAATGAATTTATCAGTATATTGTTGACATTCCTATCTTTTTTATTTACCTAAAATAGCTTTTTCTCACTTCACACTGGGTTTTCAGTAAGTGAAAATGAATTAGAAAACCATTTCAATAAAATGTTGATAAAAATAGTGCTTTTTAAAAGTTGCAGAAAGTTTTGCAGAAAACGAAGATAATGTCAAAAAAATTTGTGAAAACGTTAGTTTTTGGAAAAAGGCTGATTTTGATAATAAAACTCTTCATGCAAAAAAATTCAACCAGCTGTAAGTGAATTGTAATTTACTGTACATGAGGCTGAGGTTGGTAATATACAGAAACTCCAATTTATGCAGAACACTGTTCCTTTAGCAAGAAAATCCACTGAAAACACATCACAGTTTACCATGTAAACTGGTTACTTTTTATATGGTTCTGGCATTTGTTACCAGGTGACTGTCCCCTTTACTAGGGAGCAGATCTAACCAAGAGGAGGCTGGGCATTGTTACGGACTGTGTCAATAATGATGAAGGGGGTGCATGTGTATACATTCCAGAAGGTTCCATCCGAAAGAGTCGCGAAACAGGTTTATACACTTTTTAACAAGAGTAACTGCATGACCTTGTTAACTGCTTCACAGGTGCCTCCCCGTTAGGCCAATTAGGCAGCAGGTAATCAGTTCAGGTGCATTGCACCCTGCACCTTCTTAAAGGGGCTAGTTGGCCTGTGCCATTTGCCTTCTTCCCTTTTGAGCTCTTCAGTGAGTTTGTGTGGGGTTTAGTTTTCCACCTCTTTCATTAGGGAAACTAGGATGTGGGGGATCTATGACCATGAGGGCCTGCTTCTGGGTCCCAAAGGGTCTGTATTACCCATCAGAGACAAATACATAGCTAAATGCTGCCCTCAGTTGCATATGTACACATCCATTTACTTCAGAGGGGTTGCATAGATATAACTGGGAATAGAATTTGGCCCATAGTTCTTCATATAAAAGATTTTAGCTGTACTCTGATCCCCCTTTCGCTTATTTCACAAAAAGAATTATGGGATTTCTAGTATGAAGGGCCTTTGCTGAGAGTAATCACTGTGCAATGGGATTTACTGAGTGAATGCATTGCCTTGCATTTGCACCCTAGATTTTGGTGTCAGTTATCCATAATTCATTGTTTGTGTTAGATTATGGGCAGTAAAACCTCCCACCCATCATCCTGTCTCCATTTCCCAATCTGCAATATAATTTTATGTACTGGAGGGTAGGGGTAGAGTCTCAGCTGGTGTACATTTTTCATTGCTCTTTTTATTTCAGTGAAGCTATGACAGTTTACACCAGCAGAGTTTCTTCCCTTTGGTTTACACTCCTCCTAGACAAATTCCAAAATTGCACTTTTTTGCTTCAAAAATGATTTCTCTGAAATGTTTAGAGAGCATCTCTACATGACGACATTACACTGCAGAGCAGAAGTCATCTTTATTACACTAATCCATCCCCAGAGATTAAGGTTTAATTTCTTCCAGCATCTGAGGTCTTCCATCATAGTCAAGATGATTGAGAGTCTGTATTATTATCATCCTTATTTATGTTACTTAAGCTTGATTCATCTTCATGACAGATAGTGGTCAGTTAATTTTGTATTGTTTTTAAAATGTTACGTAAAAGCCCACAGGGAGCTTCATTTTGAGAACTCAGCAGGGACTGAACTTGTCTTATTTGGTCAAGGGTTTTGTTTTCATTTTCTCTGCTTGTTTTCCCCCCCCTTTAAATGTGTTTTTACTATGGAAAGGTTAGGCCAGAGGTGTGGGATTTTCTCTGAAGACACTGATGTTTGTGGTCATCTTAATTTCTTCCAGGAGCAAATTCTAGATTGTTCGACTAGTGGCTGAGAAAAAGCTCTGTCTCCTGAACTTATGAATTTCTTATGAACTAGCCTGTTAGTCCTCACATCAGGAGTGCTGGGTTCTATAGCTGTGAGGAGCTATTTTGTGTTAACAAGGCCATTTTCAATCTGGAATGGTTTAACAGCTGCTATGTTAGAGAAGAGATGGAATTTCTTTGCTTTTTCCCCAGTCAGGATGCTGCCTCACAAGAATTCTTTGTCCTAGAGCCTGTCTAGATCTTCCTGTTTTCTATCACTAGATTTTTCTTCTTTCTTGCTGCTTCTTCTCTTAGAGGCCATCAGAGAACCATGGCGATTTCTGGAGACAATGGAGAAGGAATGGATGCTTTGGTGTCAGTGGCTGTGATTAATGAATGCATTTCTAGTGTGTGTGTATATAACCATTACTCACAGATGTATTCTCTGTCCTTTTTGTGGACCTGAGTTATCTGCAAGGTTGTAGTGGTATTTGGCTCCATGAGCTTCCACAAGCAGACAATGATGATTGCATGTTCTTGCCTTGAAGCTGAGAAGGTCTTGCACATTGGGTATGTCTACACTTCAAGTTGGGGGTGTGATTCCCAGCGCAAGGAAAAATATCTACACTAGTTTGGTACTGGCATCCTAAAAATAGAGAGTATTTCTATTTTTGGGGACAACGTATACTTTCAAATCAGCGGCACTGCTATGGGTACCCGCATGGCCCCACAGTATGCCAACATTTCTATTGCTGACTTAGAACAACGCTTTCTTAGCTCTCGTCCCCTAATGCCCCTACTCTACTTGCACTACATTGATGACATCTTCATCATCTGGACCCATGGAAAAGAAGCCCTTGAGGAATTCCACCATGATTTCAACAATTTCCATCCCACCATCAACCTCAGCCTGGACCAGTCCACACAAGAGATCCACTTCCTGGACACTACAGTGCTAATAAGCGATGGTCACATAAACACCACCCTATACCGGAAACCTACTGACCGCTATTCCCACCTACATGCCTCCAGCTTTCACCCAGACCACACCACACGATCCATTGTCTACAGCCAAGCTCTATGATACAACCGCATTTGCTCCAACCCCTCAGACAGAGAGAAACACCTACAAGATCTCTATCAAGAGTTCTTACAACTACAGTACCCACCTTCTGAAGTGAAGAAACAGATTGACAGAGCCAGAAGAGTACCCAGAAGTCACCTACTACAGGACAGGCCCAACAAAGAAAATAACAGAGCGCCACTAGCCATCACCTTCAGCCCCCACTAAAACCTCTCCAATGCATCATCAAGGATCTACAACCTATACTGAAGGATGACCCATCACTCTCACAGATCTTGAGATAGGCCAGTCCTTGCCTACAGACAGCCCCCCAACCTGAAGCAAATACTCACCAGCAACCACACACCACACAACAAAAACACTAACCCAGGAACCTATCCTTGCAACAAAGCCTGTTGCCAACTGTGTCCACATATCTATTCAGGGGACACCATCATAGGGCCTAATCACATCAGCCACCCTATCAGAGGCTCGTTCACCTGCACATCTACCAACGTGATATATGCCATCATGTGCCAACAATGCCCCTCTGCCGTGTACATTGGCCAAACTGGACAGTCTCTACGTAGAAGAATAAATGGACACAAATCAGACGTCAAGAATTATAACATTCAAAAACCAGTCAGAGAACACTTCAATCTCTCTGCTCACTCGATTACAGACCTAAAAGTCGCAATATTACAACAAAAAAACTTCAAAAACAGACTCCAATGAGAGACTGCTGAATTGGAATTAATTTGCAAACTGGACACCGTTAATTTAAGCGGAAGAAAGACGGGGAGTGGATGTGTGATTACACAAAGTAAAAGTATTTTCCCATGTTTATTTTCCCCCCTAATGTTTCCCACACGTTCTTGTCAACTGCTGGAAATGGCCCATCTTGATGATCACTACAAATGTTTTTTTTTTCTCTCCTGCTGGTAATAGCTCACCTTAACTGATCACTCTCATTATAGTGTGCATGGTAACACCCATTGTTTCATGTTCTCTGCGTATATAAAATCGTCCTACTGTATTTTCCACTGCATGCATCCAATGAAGAGGGCTGTTGTCCATGAAAGCTTATGCTCAAATAAATTTGTTAGTCTCTAAGTTGCCACAAGTACTCCTGTTCTTTTAGTGATAGAAGAGGGGCTAGCTGCCCTGAGTACATGCCTAGCATCTCGGGTGGGTATTTACACCCACAACTCGAAGTGTAGATAGACCCTCCATGTAGTAAGCAGTTCAGGATAGGCCACTGTTTCTGGTGTAGACCTAGCAGATCTAGTCTAAAAATCACATCCAGAATATGAATAGCTGTGTCTTGTGTATAATGCGCTTTTATCTGCCAGTCCTTATGGAAAAGTCCTATAGAACTTAATTCAGATTAAACCAAGATGTCCTCTAGAAATTTAGTAGGATTCTGTAGAAGTTATGTAAAAAGCTACAGAATTTAAGAGAGAATTTTATCCCTACAATAGAATTTTAAAGGCTGGTTTAAAATCTCTGTGGGAAGGTTATCATACTCTATTAAACGCTTTAGGACTTTTCCATAAGATACATGCAATTATTAAATGAACCATGTGATATTATGTCATAAGATAAAATTTTACATGCTTTTAAGAACACTTTGCATTTCTAGGATGGCATTCCGGGTATTTTCAAGGCCTGGTGTTGTTTAATGAGGAATACAGAGATGCTATTTTGTCATTCTAAACCAAAAGCCCCATCATTTCAGACCTGAGGTGGAGAAATAGGACATACGTATCCAAAGCTTGCTAAGGAACATGAGACCCAATGGGCCAAGTGTAAAGTGGTGTAACTTAGACCAGATTGAGCAGGAAGGTATAAAAAGTTAAATTTTAAGTGGGAAATAAATTTGGGCGAGAGTTTGAATTTCTACCTTTTTATATCTTCATGTTAGCTGATTTTCCTGCTAAGCTGCTCTTTTCCATTTAGACATACATAAGCTCCCTTAGCCTCCCTTAACACTCTCTTATACCCATGTGCCAATATATAATTTGCACCACCTTACACATCACCTATGAATTTGACCTAATACCTTTACATCTTTAAATGTTAAAATTAAAACCTCTCAAAAGCATTCTACAAGTGCACGATCTTGCCTATGCTTACTCAGACTTCTCTAGAAGTAAATCAGAGACACTATCGTACATTTTATTTTCCTTGTGCAGAGGAATTTTATCTAGCAGGGACTTGGCTATTTCTTCTCTGCGGGGTCACTGCTGTTAAGACTTTCTTTACATTCCAAAGGATTCTGTTTGCCATTTTGTGAAGCAGAGTTCATGCAGCGTGTTAGATAGGAGAGGTTTCAGAGCAGCAGCCACGTTAGTCTGTATCCACAAAAAGAAAAGGAGTACTTGTGGCATCTTCGAGACTAACAAATTTATTTGAGGATAAGCTTATGCTCAAATAAATGTGTTTGTCTCCAAGGTGCCACAAGTACTCCTTTTCTTTTTTAGATAGGAGAGACACTCATGGAGGCTTTCATTCTTGCTTTGTTTTTTCTCTTAATGTAAAGCTCATTCATGCTGAAAGCATATGATTGCTCTTTGAGGAAGGAGAATAATTTCTGTCTTCTTCAGTCACCAGATTCAGCCAGAACATTTTCTTCAAAGATAAAATAGATGAACAATAACAGAACCCTAAGAAACATCTTGATAAAAATAGAAAACCTCTTAACCTCTTCCAAGCTGAAAAGATTAATACTTCATGCATTCTGTTAAGTTCTGTTTAGCAATGAGTATGGCTCCTAGTTCTTACATTATTGTTGTAATTGTTCTCAACATTGCCTTATGTGATCTGTTTTATAAAAAAGTGTGGTAAGCAAAACAGCAGAGATTATGCAAATAAAGTAACAGAGCTGTTGGCTGCAAACATTTCTTTATTGTAGCATATAAACTCCTGAGGAGCTTAAAATGTGTGGAAGAGAGGCCAGGACAACATTGTCCAGACAAGTATTTGAGCTAGAAATCCGAAGAGCTAGAAAGGCTAATAAACGGGTTGGAGGCCAAGGGATTAACTATACCAGCTGTATAAAAATGACAGACGAGCAGCTTGATCTCGCAAATCCTGGAAGATTGCATCAGACCCGACAATATTCATGTCCATATGTCTTTTGTGTGTATGTGTGTTCATTTCAAATGTGTAAAATACTGGAAATATTTACATACCCTGTGCAATGAGAAGAGGAGTAAATGAGTAAATGTACAGGCTTTTATTAAAAAAAAAAGCGTTATTCAAAGTAATTTAATGTCAGAGGTGATGCTACTAAATAACCAGTGAGCATGCATTGAAATTCAAATTTTCCATAAGTAGTTTTATGTATGTTTTTACTTAAATATTCTTAAATGCTTTTAGTATGTTTTTCCATACAGGCAAGGAGCTGCATGCTTTCACTCTACATTTTATATTCTAGTACAAAACAAAAAAGGACAAAAGTATGGTGTCCATTAGAGATCACTGTGTGTGTGCATGTGTGTGTGTGTATAGCTACATCTGAAGCAGGATTGGGGATTGTTTTCATTTAAAGGTTCATACTAGACAACAAGTCATAAGAGACACCACACATGGCTAAAGCTTTTAAAACCAGTAGACAGCACCCTCATGACATAGGTGGTCCAGACTTGGTTGATGTCAGCTGTGATTTGCTCACTTATGACAGGGTTGAATTTGGCTTATTAAGGTCTATTTAAAATGTGTAGCCCACTCCCATTTACCTCATTAGTTGGTCCCGGGTATTCTTTCCCAAGTTTGGGTCTGCTTTATATTGCTTGCCAGTAATGATGAGCAATGGTATAATAAATACTGCTTTCAATATCTAGTTCTGCTTAAAAATTGATGGTGAGGTATGGCACAATAACATTCTGCACTTCTGTCTGAGGTTCTTCTGGCACTTCTACAAACATTAATGATTAAGCCTCATAGTCCTGCCATATTATCTCTTCTTTAGAGATTAGGGAAAACAGAGGACCAGAGAGGTTAAGGGACTTGCTTCCAGTCAGACAGGAAGTCTGTGGCAGAGCTGAGAAACAACCTTAACTATGGAACCATCCTTTCTCCCCCACCCCGGGTGCAAGAATCCACTTAACTGTGCTGACTTACCCAACACTGATAGATATTAATAGCTGCCAAGTTTTGTGATGCTCCATCTGTGATAGCCTATGCGATTTTTTGCAAATTAACTAATTAAAGAATTTGCATATTTGCACATAATTTTTATCTGACCCTAAATTTTATCTCCCCTAAATAAGGAGAAGATACCCTATTTCAAGCAATGGCTTGGGGAAGACATAAAGCTGCACAAAACATGTCAGCTGAGGTAGGTGGATGACAGTGAAGGATTCTCTGGGGAGTAGGTGGGAGCTGTCTCGTGAGGTGGGGGAACTGGAGCAGGTAGGTTTGTAGATGTGTCTGGCAGAAAATGGAGATAGCAAGGGTGGGTACTGGGGTAGCTAGGTGGTGGTTGGGAAAAGCTGGGCAGTAGTTGGGTTTGTGGCACTGTCAGAGTGGAAGATAGGGTAGTTCGGGATTGTTGCAGAGTCTAGGGGGCAGTTAAAGGAAGCTGGGTTTGTGGGGTGTCGGAGCGAAGAAGGGAGCAGGAGGCTATCAGAAGAGGTGGGTCAGTGGGGGTTTTTGGTGCTTAGCCAAGGGAAGCTGGATTTATGGGGGTGTCCAAAAGTAGGTGAGGAATAGGGGGGTAGTTCAGTGGCTGTGCAGAAGAAGCTGGGGACAGCTGTCTCTGCGGGCTGCTGCTGTTGTTGGGGGTATGTGGGGGGTGAGAGGGGACAGCTGAGGAGAGACTAGGAACAAGGGATGGGCTGTCTGGGGAAGATGGGGTGGCAGAAGCTAGGCCCTCTTCCTGCTGTTTCCACTTCACTATCCTTCTCTAGGCTCGCTCTGTTCCCACTTAGATCAGTTCCTGCTCAGAATAGTGAGCCACACGGCTGCCTGCTCAAAAGGTGTCAGAGCAGCTTTTGGCAGCTGTGATAATTACAGGCCGTTAATTACAGGCCGTTCGTTCAGCCTGGCTGAATTCAGTATGGGCTGCAGGAATGCATGAGGTGCCGCTTGTATGTGTGTGTCCTGTGAGACACACGACATTTGGCAGGTCTGGATAGTGTAACTTTACTAGATAATTCAAGTAATAGAATTGGTTCAGACAGTATTTATCACTGAATTATAAGGCCCAAAGAAATAAAAGCTTGATCCTGTTATGTGCTGTACAACTCCTGGAGCTGCAGAGTATCTTCAACACCTGTTGTAGTTTATGGGAATTCAAGGTGCCTGGGATTTCAGTAGTTAATTGCTCATTGACTTTGCAGTACCAGCCCCTAATTACACAAATGATTTTGAACCCAAAATTAGAGACCAGGCTGAAGCCCTTTTGAAAACTGGCCTATTGCATCCTGATTATGGTTCAACCTACAAAAAAATCCCCCCCACTAAGCAAGTACGTTTTAGCTGCTGAATACAGAAATGGTTATTAGGGCTGTTGATTAATCACAGTTAACTCATGCGATTAACTCAAAAAATTAATCACGATTAATCGCAGTTTTAATTGCACTGTTAAACAATAGAATATTAATTTAAATGTATTAAGTATTTTGGAGGTTTTTCTACATTTTAAAATATATTAATTTCAATTACAACACATAATACAAAGTGTACAGTACTCACTTTATATTATTTTATTACAGATATTTGCACTGTAAAAATGATAAACAAAAGAAATAGTATTTTTCAGTTCACCTCATGGAAGTACCATAGTGCAATCTCTTTATCGTGAAAGCGCAACTTACAAATGGTTTTTTTTTTGTTACATAACTGCATTCAAAAACAAAACAATGTAAAACTTTAGAGCCTACAGGTCCACTCAGTCCTACTTCTTGTTCAGCTAATCGCTAAGACAAACAAGTTTGCTAAGACAAACAAGTTTGTTTACATTTATGGGAGATAATGTTGCCTGCTTCTTATTTACAGTGTCACCAGAAAGTGAGAACAGACCGTTCGCATGGGATTTTTGTAGCTGGCATTGCAAGGTATTTACGTGCCAGATATGCTAAACATTCGTATGCCCCTTCATGCTTTGGCCACCATCCCGAGGATATGCTTCCATGCTGATGACACTCGTTAAAAAAAAATGTGTTAATTAAATTTGTGACTGAACTCCTTGCGTGAGAATTGTATGTCTCCTGCTCTGTTTTATCCACATTCTGTCATATATTTCATGTTATAGCAGTCTCGGATGATGACCCAGCATGTTGTTCATTTTAAGAACGCTTTCACTGTAGATTTGACAAAACACAAAGAAGGTACGAATGTGAGATTTCTAAAGATAGCTACAGAACTCGACCCAAGATTTAAGAATCTGAAGTGCTGTCCAAAATCTGATCAGGATGAGGTGTGGAGCATGCTTTCAGAAGTCTTAAAAGAGCAACATTTTGATGCAGAAACTACAGAACCCGAACCACCAAAAAAGAAAATCAACCTTCTGCTGGTGACATCTGACTCAGATGATGAAAATGAACGTGCGTTGGCCTGCACTGCTTTGGATCATTATCAGCAAAACCCATCATCAGCATGGATGCATGTCCTCTGGAATGGTGGTTGAAGCATGAAGGGACATATGAATCTTTAGCCCATGCGAACGCCTGTTCTCACTTTCAGGTAACATTGTAAACAAGAAGCGGGCAGCGTTATCGCCTGCAAATTGTAACCAAACTTGTTTGTCTGAGTGATTGGCTGAACAAGAAATAGGACTGAATGGGGCTCTAAAGTTTTACATTATTTTATTTTTGAATGCAGTTATTTTTTATACATAATTCTACATGTGTAAGTTTAACTTTAATGATAAAGAGATTGTACTACAGTACTTGTATTAAGTGAATTGAAAAATACTATTTCTTTTATTTTTACAGTGCAAATATTTATAATGAAAAATATAAAGTGAGCACTGTACACTTTGTATTCTGTGTTGTAATTGAAATCAATATATTTGAAAATGTGGAAAACATCCAAAAATATTTAGTTAATTAGTATTCTATTATTATTTAACAGAGAGATTAATTTTTTTAATCACTTGACAGCCCTACTGGTTATTTGATATTGTTAGTGTTTTGTTGCCTCTTTCTGAATGTGGTTGTAATGAAAGTTACATTATAATTCCACAAACTCTGCAAATTTTCCTCTGAAACTTTCATTTGCATTAGTTAATGGCTTGTCTCTGACTGTATTTAATCTGCAAGAGTGTACAGGAGAAAATCTCATTAAAATTGAATCATCGGGAAATGTTTCTTAATGGGACTAAATACCTTTTTTGGTGACAAAATGCCCCTCATTTTGCAAAGGGAGCAGGAAACAAGATCATAACATGGTTAAGGGCTATTTCCATGCTCCACGTCCCATGTAAATGGAGGGTTTGCAGTTTGAAAATCTGTACCTGAAACGGAACCTTAAACATATTTATAAGGCATAAAAGAGGATCTGATGAAAGGGGCCACCATCAGGGAGAGACAATATGGAGGTTATCCTGGACCTAGGAAGCAGCAGTAAGCATAGGAACATACAGTAGGAATGTTCAGACTAGTGGTCCATCTAGTTCAGTATCCTGTTTCCAGACACAGGATTACAGTTAGAAAATGCAGATGTCTAGTGTACATGTAGCAAGTACAGATTTGTAGAGATGTCACAAATAGTTTGCTCAGTCCTGCAAGGTGCTGAGTACCCTGTCAGTGATCCAGCAAAGCACTGGCGCATGTGCTTAACTTCTTTGGGACAACTCACATGCTTAAAGTTAAGCATGTGCACAAGTGCGTTGCTGGATGGGGGTCAGCACCTTGCAGGATCAAGCCCTGTGTTTGCACTGAGCACTTACTGAATAATTTTAACCAATAGACACATTTGTAAAAATCAAAGCAGTTCATGGATAATTAACAAAAAGAAAAAGGGGCTAAATGTATCAAATAAATTATTATTCATTAATAAATTTATGAATAGCATCCCTATCAGTAGTCTTAGCCTAGAAACTGCATATCCTGTCTGCAGTGCTGTCTGATAAAGAGAAAAAAGATGGTCCAGTGGTTAGGGCACTGGCTGAGACCCCAGTTCAATTCTCTGCTTTACTACAGGCTTCCTATGTGACCTTGAGCAAATCACTTAGTTTCTCTACGCCTCAGATCCCCATCTGCAACATGGGGTGAGTAGCACTTTCCTACCTCATAGGGATGTTGGGAGGATAAATACATGAAAGACTGTGAGGTGTTCATATACTACAGTGATGAGGGCCATATAAGCACTTTAGATAAATAACATGCTCTGTTTTTGAAAGGAACCCTAGAGAATATGTAGGATCACTTAATGTTGGAGGCTGTCTGATGAAAACTCATATAGTATACGCCACGGTGCCTAAATTGGGACTCAGTTACAACTGTGGCAGGTGGCCCCAAAATCTTTAGTAGTTTTTGTGTTTTATTTATTTCTGGTTTTGTAAAATGTTCCCATCACCTCTGGGTGCTTCAGTCTTGCTCACATACATAGTTTTTTTGCATTTAATACACTCAGCAAAGCTTGTCTTTTCCAACATATGTTCATGAGAAAGTCTCTAAAACTAGAAACAATCAGACCTAATAAACTGGGGAAGATTATTTCAAAGATATGCATGTGCACATAACTTCTTGTGTAACATAACTATTCTATGCTGTTTCTGGTACACAAACAACCATGCATATCAGACTTTGCAAGTGGCAGTGTTTCTGTTAGTGTTTTACTGTGTGTGTGTGTGTGTGTGTGTATGCCTGTAGGGATAAGTGAAGCCAGAGACAGTTTCAGCTTTCATGAAACCTTTAAACAATTTCTGAATATTTCAATCTGCTGGGATGGGACAGCTGTTCCACGTGGCTGCCCAAGACCAGGTTTGACTACACTTTTCAAAATGTTCTAACTTATATGTGACATACATTTTCCATATTTTACCAGAGGACAGCTGGCTACTTGTTTATTCTTTCAATGGATGGTCCATAAAATAGTGTAAGGTAGAATCACTGACTATCTACCAGGCAGGGTCCCTAAATTACAGTGTTCTAGACAAATTAGATTTGAGAGTTTACATCTTGCATTTCCATCTGTCTGCAATTCCCTGTATAGTATCAATTGAATAAGGCTTTGGTCTCCATTCTCTGTCGTGCATATAAATGACAGATGAAATGATTCCTGTAATACTGGAGTTGCAAAATTAGTTAAGCACTTTTAGAACCTTCTGGAGTCCATGAAGGTTGCAATGTAAAGGTTAGTTATTATCACCAAATGTAAGTCTACAGGGAGCTCCTGCAAGCTTATGTAGTGCGCACTATTGCTGTAGAGTTTGGCAATCCTTCTTGTTTCTTTCTGCCAAATATGTAAGAATGCGGTATTAACCTCTCATGCCCAGGACTTTTTACACCGTCTTTTGAGCCATCAAGTCCTTCCTTATTTCCTTTTTAAAGCATTTTTGGAGAGATCCATAGCTATGGCTATTGTTCATCAGCAGTTGTGCCAACCAAGTTGTAACCGGCATCCCAGGGGAGCCAACTGAGGTCATTCAATTAGGGTGAACTGCAAAGAATGGGGCCGACAATCCCCCAAAGCTGGTGGATATTCCAATACTTAGATTTACCAAACCAGCACAAAATAGCTTCTGTAATACCTCACTGGTTACCCAGAAGCCAAGAACACAGTTCCCTTAAAGCAACCCAGCCTTAGCCCTGCACCCAGACACCCAAGTCAAATATGATGAGGATTACTGAAAATCTTATTCATCATATAAAAAAGTTCTGCCAATCTCAAAGGATTGGACACATTACCTCCCAGGTTAATGAATATTCCAGATCTTACCCAAATACACACTTATAGCCAATTCTTATTAACTAAACTAAAATTTATTAAAAAAGAAAAGAGAGAGAGAGAATTGGTTAAAAGATCAGTGTACATACAGACATGAGTTCAATTCTTGAGCTTCAGATTCATAGCAGAGATGGTGAGCTTTGTAGTTGCAAAGAGTTCTTTCAGAAATAGTTCATAGGTTATAGTCCAATGTTTGTATTCAGGGTAGGCCAGTCAGTGCTGGGATCTCAGTCCTTATGGTTTAGGCTTCCCCTGCATGAGGCCTCAAGCAGATCTGAGATGACAGGATCAGGACCAAGCCATTTTTTATATAGTTTCAGGCCCTATTATGACAGCTCAGAGTCCCTCAGCGAACAGTAGGCACTCATGGGAACTTTGAAGTAGACCTTTTCCAAACATCGCTGGTAATTATCCACCCTGATTAACATAAGGCAATTGCCTGTTTTCCCACCATTCACAGATGATTTGCTATACACTTCAAAGAGAAATGAATACAGTGATAGCCTATGTTTACAGGTTTCAAAGTAGCAGCCGTGTTAGTCTGTATTCGCAAAAAGAAAAGGAGTACTTGTTGCACCTTAGAGACTAACAAATTTATTTGAGCATAAGCTTTCGTGAGCTACAGCTCACTTCTAATGCATCCGACGAAGTGAGCTGTAGCTCACGAAAGCTTATGCTCAAATAAATTTGTTAGTCTCTAAGGTGCCACAAGTACTCCTTTTCTTCCTATGTTTACAGTTCATTTAAATGTTAAGATGTCCTTTTCATCTCTGAATTAACAGAATACATCATAGACAGGGACTGTTTGATTGCATTGTTGGCCTCTACCAATATATATGTAAATACACAAAAACACAAACATTATCTTCCCATATGTCTTTAAGGGTTGAATTTGATTCATTTATCCTGCAGGATGCTTAACCGTTTCTGGTCATGCGTCATAATATTGTTCACCAGCATTTGTTCCAACCAAGTCATGGAGTCTGGATCCTCATTCAGATCAGGCTTTGAACTTCTCTAAAGTTGGGATGAGAGCAATAGCTGTAATATTTAGCCAAAACCCAGTCTCCACTATTTACTTGCATACGTAAACTGTAGAGTTTTATACATCTTTGCAGTAGTCTGAGTTAGCAGGCCTACTGTGTTAAGAACGGCTTAATGAGAAGTAATTGAAGATAGTTCAGCGATTTCTTATGATCCCATAAAAAGATGATGATGATCTGAAGACAATAAAAATGCATGGATGTCCATGTCAACATCTTGTTTTTTCAATAGATAACAGAGCAGAGGTGACTTTGCTCCAGCTGTTGCACATCACAGAGCAGATATGTTTGAGCTAAAATCTTTTAATTACCTTTTTTTCGCATGGTGGTTTGCAGTTTGAGTTTGTGAAGCAATGTCATGCTAATCAATAATTTGATGTAACAGTTGAACAGATTTTTATTTCCTTGGTTCTGTGGAAATGATACCTATTTTAAGAAGCAAAACTTAAATTCTGGCTCTCTGTGTGACATCAAAGAAGCAACACAAGCGTAATATCTTTCTAAATGAAATGCACCAGAAGGGGATTAAAGCATTTCTTTTGCCTTGGAGCCTTTTACGACTCAGAATTTATGGAATGATTCAATAATATATTTGAGATTACAAACAATATCTCCCGCTGCTCCTTAAAAAAATCTGGACATAGGAACAATTGAAAATATTTTCATAAATGGGAACATAAGTTTCCCGGTAGATAAACTGGGGAATGTGCCAATTCTTTAAGAACCTCATTTCTGTTCTATATTCATTACAGTATTGCTTTCCTGCTTCATAGTTTTGTGTTAGCTCCCCAAGCTTTAAAGATGCAAGGGGCTGAATTATGCACAAACAGTGCTCAAGGGGCCCCTGCTAGTCTTTGATTATAATCTTTTCTGGGTCAGATTAATAATTCATGGACAATTTCTCTGCAAACGGAGATATGTTGCTTGTCATCTTTTGTCATCTTTTAAGGCCTCTCCTCTAACAGGGCTCAGGCCAGATCAGTTCATTTGAGGATTAAACTTCAGACAAAGGGTAGCTACCAGGTATGTGGAGGGTATTAAGAAACAGTCATTTTTAGCTAAAAATCCATAAAATATGACCAAACTATTAGACCGTCTCCCAAGGGAAGTGGTGTAAAACCCATCATTTGAGACATTTAAAATGAAACTGATCACCACTGAAAATTACACTGTAGGGAATAATCTTGCACGGAATGGGAGCTGTACACATAATAGGCCTATGTGAAATTCACAATTTTTGGTGGTAGTGGTGATTTCCCACATATCTTTTGGCTATTTCCTTTATTGCCATTTCATAAATGTTCACATTTTATTTTATTCACATTTTTGACTGAAATGGCTATTTTTCACATGGTAAATATGAAAATCAGCATTCTTACATTTTTTAGATGAAAAAGCCATCTTGGCTTGGGCCCATTTTCACTGGGCAAGGGGTCCACTTGTAGGTGAGAGATTCATGTAAATTAGTGAAAATGGGCCCAAGTTGTGAGTTCATAACCAAAGGTGAAGGCTGGAATCCTGACAGTTTTGCATTTCGTTATGTGTATTTTATACAAGTTTAACCTAATGGTCTTATTTCATTCATGGTTCATATGCTGTCCTTTGAAATTCTTGCTGTCCCACTGTCTGTTTCTTAGTTTTTTAAAGAACGTCAGGTTAAAATATAGCTTTTGGACACTGCCTGAAGGGATAGGGTGAAGGCATATCAGCCCATGGGCGCTCCAGGTAACAAACAAGCTCAATATCTCAGAGTATTGGTCAAAGCAAGTCCTGCTAAAGGGGAAAGGAGGAGCTCCCTTACACTGATTTAGCACCTCAGATCAGTGCAGAGGCACATATGATCATGGCCCTTCCCCACCACTATCAGGGAAGGATTGTCCAGTGGTTTGGACTGTAGCCTAAGGTTTAGAATACCTGGGTTCAAGTCTCTGCTTGGCCACAGACTTCCTATTCAACTTTGTGTATGTCATTTAGCCTCTCTGTACCTCCGTTCCCCATCTGTATTATGGGATAATAGCACTTCCCTATCTCATGGAGGTGTTGTGAGGAGAAATACATTGAAAACAGTGAGCACTACGATACTACAGTAATAGTGGCCATATAAATACTTAAAACAGCTTCATATTTGGGGAGTCACACCATAAATTGGGTGGGCTGAGAAGTTTTATATGCTCGCCCTCTCTGTCCATCCTAAACCTGATCTAATGTAGCCTCAAGCTAAATCTCAGTGTCCTCCCCTAAAAGGGTCTGGCACATCTCAAAGCTGACCCCAATCAAATAACTGAAGTGTGATTATCATAACTAAGATGCAATCACTGGTGATCCTGTTGTTTGAATGAAGCATAGAAAAGTAATAGAATTATTGTCCTGACAGATCATTAATAATAATCCTTTCTTTTCTTCTAACTGTCATCAATACAGGAAAGATTCATTTAAAATATCGGAAAAAGATAGGAATATAGCAAGTGCTGGAGTGGGCAATGCCTTGTTTTCCTTACTTTTGAAATGCTGTGCACATGATTGAGTTGCATGGGAGAGACTAAAGCTGTTTGTTATAGCAGTGCAAAAATGTAGACTGGGGCTAAATTACTCTCTTCCAGGCATATATTAAGGGAACATTGTATAATCACATTGAGGGAGAATAGCAATATAACTTGCATGGAAAGGATTAATGACAAATAAAGCTGTGCAGAGACCTCAAATCCTAATCACATACTGTAATCACTTAATCTGTGGCAAAGCTGTGGACAACTTGGATTGTGTCTAGAAAACCACGTGAAGGGTTAGGCTTTCAAATAGTCTGTGTTACAATCTCTGGGTGAAAGGCAGGAAAATATTTTCGCACCTAAAACTGTCTGGTGATTAAAGCAGCACCCAACATGCTACAGTTAGCATGAGCTTGCAATTACCTCAGGTACAAGAGAGAGCAGCCTCCCAAGTATCCAGGATTTGACAGCCAGGATTGCCACAGTGTGGTGTGCTCCAGAACTATCTCCAGTAAACCCTTCCCCATCCCATCCTGCCCTGGAATGCTGGCTGCACTCTGAGGGCCAGGAATAGCCAGCATAAGATTAGTTATGCCAGCCCTGCATCATCTGAGGATTCCTGAAGTGAGCTTAGCTCACGAAAGCTTATGCTCAAATAAATTTGTTAGTCTCTAAGGTGCCACAAGTACTCCTTTTCTGTTCTAGGAGAATGCTCAGATGATATTTTAAGGCAGCTTTACTTCCGCTTTGTGCTCTGCCATTGGGACCATAAGGGCTGAGACTCTCCATCAATGTGTACACATTGTAGGGTTCTCACAGAGATGGAGAGAACATAAGGAGCTTTCCTCACCTTGCACATCCCAGGGGAGGACCAAGAACAATCACTGTCCCTGCACTTGGGGGTAGGGTGATCATATGTCTCGTTTTGGCCAGGACAGTCCCTTTAAGTCCTGTCCTGGTTGTCCTGACGTTTTTGGCAAAAGTGGGGCATTTGTTAGAGCAAACAGAACAAATGCCCCACTCTTGTCAAAAAATGGGGTGCAGAGAAACGTGGGGGAGTGAGCTGTGATGCCAGCCCATGCAGGGGGAAGGCAGAGCTTGGGCGGTGGGGCAGGCAGGGCTTGAGCGAGCAGTGATGCCAGCCTCAGCTTCGCATGGGGGGCAGGCAGGGCTTGGGTGAGCAGCTCGGGCCAGCCCCAGGGTGGGGGAAGGGCTCGGGATAGCCCCATGCAGGGAGGGCAATCCTCAGGCTAGCCCCACGTGGTGTCCCATTTGGTCACCCTCCTTGGGGGGAAGGCTTGTCGGACACACATAGCCCCAGAAAACAGAGAGATGTGGGGAAGAGGCCCTGCTCCCTTCTGCCCTCTGCCCCAGTCTATAGAATGGGATGGCCGTGGAGAAGGGAGAAAGCAGCACCATTCCGAGGTTCAGAATCTGTAGCCCATGTGTGTCCCTGCTCTAGTGGCAGCTACCCAGAGGTGATGGGTCTACTATAGCTAGCCTAGCTCACCACTTCTTTAACTCAAATGGTGGAGACTCAGGTTTTTTAACCCTGGGGGTCCCAGCTTAAATCCCTGATGATGGTTCCTGCTGGCAGGTTTTTATTGTGTACTCCGTGGAGCTCCAGGAGGAGGGATTGTGCACTCCCTGGAGTGGGGCAGTCTCGCACAGCCCCCTAGTCATGACTGTGTTTACATGCCACAAACTATTCTTTAGGATAGGGTCTGTTCTTCCCCATATGGTTGTAAACAGGTTTTATTAGCCTCAGTGGAAGTACCACACCTCCAGATCAAGGATAAAGAGGGCTCCACATTTTCCTTCCCTCCCCAGGGCCTATTTGTGTAGGGTTAAACATTACATTTCTATATATTATTTCTTACTGTTTTTAATACATTAACAAGAGGATTGCAGCTAGACTCTAGTAACAATACGAGTCCTAGGACAGGTGGACAGTGAGTGGATGGATGTGGACGGCTATTTTTAATTTGGATAATTATAACTCTCCACAAAGAGAGAGGGACGGGGATAAAACTGATAGGGGAAAATTCTTGCCCTATCCTCGTAGAACTGGTCAAAAACAATATTTCCATTCTGAGGGATATTCTGACATTTTGAAACTTGTTTTCATTCCAAATCAGAACAAAAAGCTGAAATTATGAAATTTTTTGATGAATGAAGACTTTGAAAAATGTTGTTTTAGGACCATTGAAATGTTTCATTTTGATAATGTTGAAACATTATTATATAATGTGTTTTCACAGTCCTAGCACTATGGGGTCCTGGTCCATGACAAGGGCTCCTTAGGTGCTACAGTAATACAAACAACAATATACATAAAATCAAACAAAACATTTCAACATGAATGAAACAAAATGATTAATTTCTCCTTTTTGCAGGAAAATTTCCTTGAACTCAACATTCCTTTGAAAAGTTTGGATTTTGGTGAAACTACATTTTCCAGTGGAAAAATGTTCAATCACACAAATGTAACCCTCCCTCCCCGAAGTCCCAGCAGGGGCAGGTTCCTTCTAGTTGACAGTCCGTGGGGAAAACTTATAAGGGCTATTTGGCCCACTGTGGTGTTTTAGCAGATTACTCAGAAATGGAAGTGATATACAAAGAAAGAGTTTGGTGCTCATAGAGCTGAAGATTCCCTCCTACCAATTGGGCTAGGAGGAGGCTCCTTAGATAACCCCCAGTACAATGTATGGACTTTTTGTTCTCCTCCTCTCTTCCCAGAGAAGCAGTGGAGGGGTCAATGATGCATCAGGAATTCCTGTGGCTTCAGCAGAGGTATATGGAAGAGAGGGTTTAGGCTGATGTAATTATGCTAGGAGGGATTGGTGGGAGCTAATTCACATACACCTGTGAAGAGATCCATGTCAATTGCCTATGGTCCCGTCCTTTCCACACACCACTTATGCACTAGGTTGATTACCACTCAGGTCCAGTTGGCTCTGGGTCTGGTTCTCGGTGCTTAGTCAGCAGGCAGCCATATAATGGATTCTTGTGTCTTTAGTAATTTATTTACATTATATGTTATAAAAGTTCTTTAAAATGTTTGGTGATTTATCTGTTTTTATAGCTAGAGGATTATAAACTGTTAACCATAGACTGTAGTTTTCCTTTAATATCCTTCCACTATCAAAAGGATATTGCCCTGCTAGACAAGGTAGTTGATATTTTAGAATATTTCTCTATCTAATGACCATTTTACAACCACTCCTGACTTCAGTGGAAGGAAATAAATCAAGAGCTATTTCTAGTGAGTGGGAGTAATTTGACTTCTAATTTTAAGGGATGTTGTTCTAGACTGTGACTTGTTAAGTTCCCCATCTCTCCTCCCAGATACCTAATTTGATTGCAAGTTTCAGGGTGGTTTTTTTTTGAAGAAATATAGGAATTAACATGTGTTCATTGTCTATGGTTCCGCATGACAGTTACAATTTTCCATTTAGAAGATTTGAGGCTAATATGTACAAAGGGACTGGAGATACAATTGGCCAGTCTCTCAGACTGTCCTTGTCATAGGAATTCAGCCTACATGCTTATTACAGTAACTGAACAATTTTTCCACTCTTATGATTTTTTCATTACATTTGTAGGAAGGTCAAATTTACAGAGAACTTCTCGGTTTTAATCATATTTCCAAGACTTCTGTTTTCAGTTGTTATATTAATATTTCCAAGCTTGGAGAGTCAACTGTTAGAATATAATTTGCATATGATTCCTTTTAGCAAGCAAAATTTCCAAAAGAAACAAAAGCTTGCGACAAATTTGTAAAGTTTATCTATGTAAATGTGAACTATCAGCCTCACAACTCCCAAATAGTACTGGCACTTTCGCTTACCTAGCACAAGAATCACAGAAATACTGTTTGCTATCGTGTGGTATTTGTGGCCTGATATCCTGTCGCTCCTCCTCCGGGGAAGGTGCTCCTTGTGTGGATGTGCCCCTGTTGTTACAGCCCAATAACTCATTTTCTTGAGCCCCTTTTGTGATGCTGAAGTTCCCTTTGGGAGAGGGTTCCAGGACATCTGCTGGAGGAGAAACGCTGTCAGCATGAGTGGGTAACAAATGTCATTCCTTTTGTTTCAGGTTCTTTGCGAATTCAGGCAGATTCCACTGTACTGATTTCATATTTGTGAGGTTTTTTTTCACAACCATAAGGGCTAGTAACATAATTTTGTCAATATTTTACAATGAAGTGAATTCCATTACTGCAGAACTGCAGAATACACAGGGGCCTGATTGTAATTCAAACACAGAAAGGGACAGAATTAAGAATGCATGTGCCACTGAAAGTTGCCATCATTTTAGAGGAGGGATATGCAGCCTTTCTCAATAATAAGGGTTTGCAAAAGGCACATAGTTATTAGCCGGTTTGTGGAAGAGGTAAGACTTGAATTTCTGCCTCGCTCAGTGAACTTTCCCTTACGTTACAGGGTATTTTGATAGAGTTGGGAAATCTCTCTCTCTCTCTCTCATACACCTTTCTATCCAGTGGTGCCCACAGCCACATGCATATTACGCATGGTGTATATCATTGGCAGCAGTGAGGAGGAGCAGTGCTGCCCGCTCAGATTTGGTTTGCAAACTGATTTTTTTCAAGTATCACCTATTAATTTCCCACTCGTAAAGCTGGCTGATCATTGCTTTAATAGAATAAGACACATAAAATAAGATGTGAAGACTGTAAATTAAGTTTTAAATTATCAGGCACTCTCCATTTAATATGATGCCGTTGGTGAATAAGTGTAATAATTTATTAGATACCTCTTTAAGAGAATTTGAAGGTACCTATATATTAACATTCTGGGACTACCAGATATGTTGTTTTTCATGTTTAATGGGAAAAAAGCCAAAAAAATAAAGTCAATTGTGCAGATATTTGAAGGAGTGTTTAAAGAGAAGAGTTATTCTATGTAATGAGTATGTTGCCAGGTAAAGTAGAAATGGGTTACCACCACTCCAGGCGTGTTATTTTAAATATACAAGATAAGCTATATTTCAGAAACAATCTGTCAAGTCATCGTACATTTACGAGATTCTAGTGGAGGGTTACTGAATACCTGTTAGAATGTAAGGCAGAGTTCAAAGGAAAGTGTTGATGGAAAAGGAGAAGAGCTTCCACTGCCTGAATCATTTAAAACTAGATTGGACAACCTACTAGAAAATGTACTGCTGGGCACAATCCCACATTAGCAGAGGGGGAGACTGAGTGAGCAACCATGTTTTTTCTAAATGTATATAATGAGAAGTGTAAAAATGGGAAAACTAATATACACATGAATAATTAGAGCATTAGATTGTTAAACTCTTTCTGTCTGAGAGGATAACACAATTGCAATCATCACAGTTGCAACGTCACTAAAATTCTGGTACCACCCAAGCATTCTCAAAAAAGCAATACTGCTATTATAGCGAAAACCGTCTGAATGAATTAGACAGACTGACGAGGGAAGACGGGAGGCCGTTAGCTGTCCTGCCTTACTACCACTATGTGAAAAATATGATACCCTTATGTTTTTAAATATATCTATTTTGTTTTGGCATATGGGTTACCAATACAAAGATGGAATTTTCATGAAGGAGGATCCAGTCTCACTGTTGGATTCACAATATCTTCCCAACATCTCTATCTAATATTTTTGCTGATAAAAAGTTAATGGTGTTCCAACAGATAATTTCTTCTGACAACTCCTTTAGCCTGAAAATGCTGGTGAACACCTGCACTGTGAAAACAGGTAATTGTTTTTCATTGATATAATTTGTTTACCATCAAAGATCTTTATTATTTGAAAATGTGACACAGAGGCCACTAGTGGTTCACTACACTGTGTCAGCAACTCTTGTCAGGCCTGACATACTCACTACACCTAACACACTGTTCTCATGATCTGTATCTAAAAGGTGTCATGTAAGGTATCATATACAAACTGGTAACACGCTAGTCATTAATATTAGTCTGGGTGTATGTATGGGTGTTTATATGAACAATTATAAATATGTGCTGAAAATATGTTCTTAAAATGTATTTGGCAAGCAGTGTCTAAGCCACTCCTATTTCAGACAGAGAAATGTGGTTCCACCTATTTGAATGTGTCTCTGATATAAATTAGGCAAGGTGTCACCAAAGACAAAGAATAGCACATTTACATGCAAGGTAAACAAAGCCATCAGGAGAGCAAGTGGGGAAAGAGGCATACTTAATCTTGATGGAGGATGGAGACTGCAGCCCCAAAAAGCCTTCCTGCCTCTTGAAGCAGGGTGCGATGGTGTGGAATAGGCCCAGAGACCCCCTACTGGAGGCCTCAGGGTCCTGCCACACCCTGTCCCAGAGAGGAGCAGAAGAGAAGTCCTCCAGGAGGCCTAGAGTGGCATGGGACTGTAGCCAATGAGACCGGCTTCAGGGAGCGTCCAATCAGGGCCCAGCAGGGCTATATAAAAGGAGCTGCAGAACAAAGCAGTTGTAGTTGTTGCCTGGAACTGGCCTCAGACAGCTGTGGGGGTGGGAGCAGCAATGAAGGAGCTCCTAGCTGACTGTTGGGACTGAGCCCAGGGAAGGCTGCGGGAAGGTAGTGTCTCCAAGGAGGAAGCCCTGCACATACAGCCCCAGACCAGGGCTGGGCCTACTTAAAGCCTGAATCTGGGGAGGGCTAGTGAGATGCCTTACTGAGATAGGCCTCTGGTGGACTGCATACTTGAGGAGGGGTCTGTCTGACTCACAGACAGCGTGTGTGACTTTGCTGGAGGGCTGTCACTGAAAAACCTCCTGAGAAGCCACCGACAGGGGTCACCAGAACTGAAAGACTGCAGACACACCTGACCAGAAGGGGGCGCTCATGAGAGGTGAGTGCCATGCTGTTACATAGGGTCAATGAACTTTGGGAAGGCAACATGGCGTCTGCACCCCAGCAGGAGAAAAGCTTTGTTTGTGCTTATTTTTCAAAGAATACATTTCAAAGGTTTACTGGATTATAATAAGAAAGGGGAGAACACCGCATAGTTATCCATCATCTTGAGGCATTCAAAGAGCCAGACCTCTTGAAATCGCAGGACGTTGGATCTTTCAACCAAGAGGATTGAAGTCTCTGGGAACTCAATATAGGTGAGAAACCTGCTTAGACAAAGATTGTAACTTGCTGAAATTAAATTTTTGTCTTAGAAGCAAAGTTTTACTTTTGTTTGTTCCCCTTTCTATTGTTATTCCTTATACTTAATCCTATGTCCTTTTTTAAATAAACTTGGCTTACTTTTATTATTAACCAGTTCAGTGCTATGATTGAAATAAGAATTTGTCAAACTGCAGTTGAACTAATGAGCCGCAGTGTATTGTCCCTTTAAAGGTGCAACCAGCTTAATAGCTTCTGTGAGTGTTACAGAAGAGGGCTGGATGCTGCAGTGAGATATCTCGGGAGAACTTGGGAGTTGGGGTTCATTGCTTGTTATTTGCAAGGCAAGATTTGGACTGGCAGAGTCCTAAAGAATTTGCTGGCAAGGCAGACAAGCTGGTGTGTCAGGGAGTTGTCACACAGCTTAGCAGTTACAAAACTCTCACTTTCTAACTCTGAAAGAGGTAACACAGAATTTGCAGTCTGGGAACCCCAGCAGATTTGGCATTGGGCAAATTCAGAACTGGAAGTGTGTTGGAGTCACTCTGCAAAAAGTAACTGGCTGGAGGAAGCCAGGGTGAGACCTGCATGCCTGTCTGGTGGCCAGCGGTGGATTTGCCACTGGGCTGATGGGGTCTCTGCCCAGGGGACCCAGCCAATTGAGCGGCCCTGGAAAAATGGGTGCCCCTGTGCCCTGAACCCACTTACTGGCAGAAGAATCTCTGGTCTTGGGTCCTCAGTGGAGTGGTGGAATGGGGCAGGACTGTGGGTGGAACAGGGTGGGGCCATGGGAAAAAGGGGCAGAATGGGGTGGGAACTGCAAGAGGAAGGGTTAGGGAGGGGTCCCCCACTTGGTCTGGCCTAGGGCCCCACAAAACCTTAATCCGCGTCTGCTGGTGACTGTTGGTGTCAGGGCTGTGAGCCGCAGCAGCATAGCATGTAAGGCACCCAGAGTTGTAGGGCAGCAGTGTGTGATGCATGACCAGAAAAGGTTAAGCATCCTGCAGGATAAATTATTCAAATTCAACCCTTAAAAACATATGGGGAGATAATGTTTGTGTTTTTGTGTATTTAAATATATATTGGTAGAGGTCAAAAATGTAATCAAACAGTCCCTGTCTATGCTGTATTCTGTTAATTCAGAGATGAAAAGGACATCTTAACATTTAAATGAACTGTAAACATAGGATATCACTGTATTCAACTCTCTTTGAAGTGTATAGCAAATCATCTGCGAATAGTGGAAAAAAACAGACAATTGCCTTATGTTAATCTGTGTGAATAATTACTGGTGTTGCTTAGGAAATGGGTCCATTTCAAAGTCCCCATGAGTGCCTATTGTTTGCCAAAGGACTCCGAGCTGTCATAAGAGGGCCTGAAACTGTATAAAAAATGGCTTGGGTACTGATCCTGTTTATCTCAGATCTGCTTGAGGCTTCATGCAGGGGAAGCCGAAGCCATAAGGACTGAGATAGCAGCGCTGACTGGTCCGCCCTGAATAAGAATATTGCACTATTTCTGAAAGAACTCTTTGCAACTACAAAGCTCACCATCTCTGCTATGAATCTGAAGCTCAAGAATTGAACTCATGTCTGTATGTACACCGATATTTTAACCAGTTCTCTCTCTTTTCTTTTTTTAATTTTTAGTTTAGTTAATAAGAATTGGCTGTAAGCATGTATTTGGGTAAGATCTGGAATATTCATTAACCTGGGAGGTATATGCCCGATCCTTTGGGATTGGTAGAACTTTTTTATATGATTAAGATTTTCATTAATCCTCATCATATTTAACTTGGGTGCACAGATGGAGGCCTGAGGCTCGGTTACTTTAAGGAAACTGTGTTGTTAAATTCTTAGTAATCAGTGAGGTATCCAAAAGCTGTTTTGTGATGGCTTGATAAATCTAAGTATTGGAATATCCACCAGCTTTGGGATTGTCTGCCCCATTCTTTGCAATTCACCCTAATTGAGTGACCTTCAGCTGGGTCTCTGGTCACACAGTGACATAGCCCTTTTACTGTGTGGATTGAACCCCAAAGGATCACAGACAAATCGTTAACCTGTATTTTAATTAAGGCTACAAATCATTCAGAGGTCACAGAAATCATGGCTTCCGTGACTTTCTGTGACCACCATGAATTTTGCAGCGTTGGTGCAGCTGACCCCAGGACCACCCCCGCAGCTGGGGAAGCTCCAGGGCTAGCTGCACCGGCCGCTGCTCAGGCAGCCCCAGGCATCTAATCTCCAGTGCTGCCCTGGAGCAGCGGTCCGAGACCAGTGGTGGCCTTGGGGCCCCTGGCCACCTCTACGCCCTGACCAGCAGCGGCCTGTATTGCCCCCACCCCATTTAGCAGCAGTCCTCAGGAGCATCCCCCTCCCAGCAGGTAAGATGTCCTCACAGGTATTTTTACTAAAAGTCATGGGGCCGTGACTTTTTATGTATTGCCCATGACGTGGCCATGACTTTTAGTAAAAATACCCATGGCTAAAACATCGCCTTATTTATAATCACACGTGGGCAGGTGAGTTGCTAGACTATATCAGTTTCTCCAGGGCCTAGTAGAACAGTGTAAACAACGTGCTCGTCTTTGAAGTTTGTATTTTTTCACTGCTTTTTCTCCCTTTGTCCCAAACTATGTCAAATCTCATTCTGAGTAAGGACACTGTGCAGTCCAGCCTTTGTAGTTATACTGTAATTGGGATAGTGCTTAACTTATTTTGTCAGTGAGGTGACAGAATATTTAAAGAAATCTGATCTTTACTAATCTTGATATGGCAAAAAAGGATCAAGTGCTTTTATAAACAATTGCATATTTGCAGAAATGTGCATTTCTCATATATTTTCAAAAGATCTTCTGTGACTGTGTGCACATAGATCAGACATCCCAGGATAGGATATTTTTTTTTTCCCAGCCTAGTTTACAAATTGTTCCAAAGATATGCTGTTATAGTGTTCACTATTTTGATTAAACATCTTCTTAAACAAGTGGCATTGATTTTCAGAGTATTGGTTGTTCGAAGTAAGTCATACTCATTTGTGTGAGTTAGTTCTGTAAAGATTTCTGAGATTTTTGTCCTCTGGAACACTGTATAGATAGAGTTGTAATATGAAAGCTTTTCCATCTCAGACGTATGTGGTTCTATGTGATTGTAATGGATTATCACTTATATGAGAGCAGGAATTCCAAAATTTAGATAAGATGGTAAAAGATCAAAGCATTCACTTAAGCCTCAAAGGCTGAACTATGGTTGCCTCAAGTGGATGTGTGCTAGAGGATGGAGAGTGCACAAGGAGCTACTTCCTTCTCCCCAGAACAGCAGCACAGGAAGCTGCCATACTATTGTTGCTAGTCTTCCAGGAGCAGCATGGGGAGACGCTGGAGTGCTGACAGCTGTGCTCCATATCCCAGAGAGGACATGTCTGGGCAGATCAGTGTAGCTACAGGTTTGTCCCCTGTGCGCTGGTCAGTTGGCATTCTAAGGAACGCAGAAACCCATAGAATAGAATTAGCAACTATTTATCCTGAGCATGCTCTCACAGTATTTCAAGGCATAATGCCTATTCTATTTTTCCCTCCAAGGCCACTGTTCACATTGGGCTCCTCACCAGTGTGACTCTGGCTCATAATCATAACAGAGCCCTAAGAAAGGAGATGTTACGGCTAAAAAATGACAAGGAGAAGACAAAGGGCACAGCATTTTGTTACAGGATTTATAGTACAGAAAAGGACAGAAATTGCTAGAAGAACTAGTCCGTTCTGATACCAAAGACCTGAGGCACTAAAATGTTCCCCTGTATTAGGAAACAGGCAATTACTGTGGTAACTGTGGGGTCTGTTGACAAACATTGACTTTTAATGGCATACACCATGTAAATGAACTCAGATGTTCAGCCCTACTACTTCCACTTCATGACAGCACCCACCTGTTTGGGGCAGTAGCCACATGTCGTCATACTGGACCCTATTATAAAGGGGGATTCAGTCCTGGAACATTACAATTCCCCTTGCCCTTCAGGAGGTGAATGTCATTTTACAGGAACTCGTTGTTCAATGTCATTCACCGTGTAGATCAGAAAATTCCCTGCAAGACTGATGGAAGTCAAAGGCTCCAAGCCTACAGGACATGGTCCTCCTCCCTTTAATATCAATGGCAAAATTCCTATGGGAATTCAGTGGGAGCAGGTTTGGTCTGCACCCTTCTGTTGTGCTCTTTTTTTAAGTGTGATACTGGTAACCTATGATTAAATCCCACAGATTTCATTATGATAGTGTTGTGCCATTCCTTTTCCAGTGCCTGATACTGCAAGGTGCTCTGTACTTCAAGCAGCAGTTGAGGGGCCTCAGCTCCCATTGACTTCAATGAGAGCTGAAGGCACTTAGGCACCTAACTCCTATTGATTTAAATGAGAATTAGGTGCTTAAATACCTTTGAGGATTTGGGTCTCAGCATCTTGCAGGAGGTGCTCATCTTTGTACAATCAAGCCCCCAAAGTATAAAACCAAACAAATATTAGACAGCATGGTAGAGGAAGCAAGAGAAGTGTATGCTCCAGTTGACCAAGATTTTTTTGACCCTTTCTTAACAGATCTATCATTTACTTAATGAGTAAGAAACTCACCAGCGAACCCTGGAATGGGCTAGCTGTCACCGAGGAGGCCCTTCAAATGGTCATGCAGGACAAAGAATACTGTGAAGAATGTTATCAAGATGTGCTGGATGACAAAAACAGTTTAGATACCCAGGTATATAACCTAGAAGAAGAGTTGGAACAATGGCATAACCCAGTGCAGTAACTGGCAGGTACTACCTTAAGAGGGGGTCTTAGAGGTAGGAAGTGGCCCAAGAAAACGGCAACATATCCAAAGAAGCAGACCTAGCTGTTTAACACAGGTTCCTGGGCTATAACCCAGAGTAAGAGCCATGGAGGAAGGGGGCGTGGAAACCCATTGTAAGGAATACTGAGGTCAGGGTAGGGCTGAAGACTGATCCAAAAAGATGGGCTGAGAAATAGCCCAAGATGGGGGCAGAAGGCTCTTTCCTGTTGGAACGTTTGGTGAACTTGCACTTGGAACTTCTTGTTACCCTGGAAGGGGACTGAACTGTGTGTGCCTTGACTGGAGGGCATAGCCATAGAAGACTCAGTGAGAGGCAGACAGCCTGCAGGAGGTGCTGGAGATGAGGAACCACAAGGGGGTGCTACAGGTGGTGAGTACACTACCGTAAAATGGTGGTATCCTCATTTCACAGATGGAGAGTTTATCCCTATTTCATCTATTTAGACATCAGTGGTTCTGATGAATTTGTTCTTTGCATTTTCAGATCAGAGTTATGGTTGTCAACATGGTCTACCAGCCTGTTTCAAAAGCAAAAGGAAGAAAAGGAGAGTAATGGAAATGCATTTCCATTATTTACATGAAATGACTGAAGATGATGTATTGGAGCTAATTGACTTGCTTTTTGAAAAAGGTTTAGAGGATTAAAGAAAGGTGTAAATGGTTAGAAGCATAAAGGTTTTAGATCTAATAGTTGGGAATAGCTCATTTCATTTTAAGAGTTAAAAGCATGCAATGACCGCTTTTAGCATGGTTGATTTATTTCTTAAGGTTTATGTTTGGAAGTGTATGTTCCTTTCAAAAAGACCTTGCTAATAGTGGGTCATTACACCTACATCCTAACATGGAGTTGCAGGTTAAGAAGCTGTTATAATTCTTTTTGTGCATTTCTGGATGAAGGAACAAATACAGAACTACAGTAGGTGCCAAAAGATTCCACATCAATGTGGGTAATTGTGGACAGGGGATATCATCATTACAGAGACAGATCAAGTGTTCATCTTCTGGAAACATTCTCTTCTAATGAGAAATGACTTTCAATAATAAACTTAAATATTTTATTTCCCGTCAGAACATTAAAACAAAATTGGCAGGTACCTCAATTTTAATTCCTTTGTTCCATTTTTTCCCATGTCTTAGTTTTAATACCAATGATACTTTTGTGCAATAGCTTATATCATTCTAAATTTGGATCTGAACTTATTATTATTGTACTGGTAGCACTCCCAATGTGTGAGTTTCCAAGCATTTGAGTCCCTCTTGTGTGTGGAAGGGCAATATTGGTGTGCAGAAAGAGTCTCTCTATATTCAGAGATAGAGGAGGCACAACCTGGCCCAAAATTATTAAGGCGTGGCATTTAAAAACTTGCCAGATTCACTTAAACTATATAAATATGTTTCCTCAGTTTTGCATTGTTCCCCATGTACTTCCCATACTTTGACCACTGCAATAGTGAGATAAAGTTATCTAAGGCAGTGACTCTCAACTTTTTCAGGCTACTGTGCCCCTTTCAGGAGTCTGATGTGTCTTCTGTACTCCAAGTTTCTCCTCATTTACAAACTACTTGCTTACAAAATCAGACATAAAAATACAAAAGTGTTACAGCACACTAGTACTGAAAAATTGCTTGCTTTCTCATTTACCATATAATTATATTGTACTTGCATTTCAGTGTAGAGTATATAGAGCAGTATTAACAAGTCATTGTCTGTTTGAAATTTTAGTTTGTACTGACTTCACTAGTGCTTTTTTTAATGTAGCCTGTAGTAAAACTAGGCAAATATCTAGGTGAGTTGATGTACCCCCTGAAAGATCCCTGGCTGAAAACCACTGATCTAAGGCAACTGACTTGTGCCAATGGCCACCACTGTTCTTTGTTCAGAACCCCCATTATATATTTAATTGACTGCTCTTTAGCAGAAATGGGAAAAGTCCACATCCCTGACTGACACAGCTATGCTGATATAACCCTTAGCATAGATGCAGCTATGTTGATGGAAGAATGCTTCTGCTGAGCTAGCTACTGCTGCTCATGGAGGGGATATTCGTACGCTGACGGAATAAAACCTTCTATTGGTATAGACTGGCATAGCTATGTCCCCATAGCTATGCTGATAATGGTCCCTCATGTTACCTGGACTCACTTTGACATGGCCTCAGTCACCTGGACTCACTTGGACAAATACCATACGCTTCAGATCCTCCCGTTGATGTCAGTGGAGTACTCAAGGTGAAAGGTACAACTCCTTTTGAATGACCGTTACAGAATCTTGTCTTTAGCTCCCCTGTGGTGCCTATTACTATGAAGGCCATAAATGTCATGATATTAATGAATATTAAGTCCATCTTTCACAGTGCAAATGAGATTTTAAAAAAAGGAGCAAAGCCCATTCCTAGATCGGACTCAGTAAACGTTAAGGCCATGTTTTTCAAACCCAAGCACCTAAGATTTAACTCCTAAATCCATAGACAGGTCCCTAAATAATAGTTCTGTTTTTCAGAAGTGCTGAGGACCCACAAATCTCACAGAAGTGAATGGACACTGCCACGTGCCTTTGAATATCGGGCCACTTTTGGTACCTGGGTTTGAACATGTCAGCCTAATGTATTTTATGGTGATATGGGATGCTATCTGTTAGAAAGGTGATGAGGAGACATTTAGAACTACAGTTTATTAATTGGACCCATGAGATTTCATTCTGCATTTATACCGGGCACATAGGGTGAGATGTCTTTAAGAAAGACAGTGCAGAACTCGCAGCCCAGAGGCTGTTATGTTTTCAGATTCTGGGCAGCCCTGAGGGCTGTCTGAGGTATGACAAAGTAGGATACAAGAGAGACATGGTGGATGAGGTAATATCTTTTAACAAATTAACTTCTGTTGGTGGAAGAGACAAGCTTTTGAGCTACACTGAACTCTTTTTCAGGGTTATGTATATATCTTCATCTATGTTGCACAATATGTGGGAATATTACCACTATAACTACACAAGCCTGGACCTGCCCCAGAGCAGCCTATTGTACTGCATTCCAGACAGGTGTTTGAAACCTCATTGAAGGACTATCATTGAGAGACATCTAGACAGCAGTCTTAGTTGACTACTGACTCACCCCCACAGAACAATAGTATGCCTACAAAAGGATCTTGCAAAGAGGGATGGGGGAAACAAGACTGGTAGATTTGGAGCTTCTCAGTATGAGCATGTGGCATGGAGACAAAGGCACTATTTAAAAGTATGGGGGAGAGGGGAGGGAGGTGCTGTGCACTGTGCATGGCTGGGACACAGCTGTCCATTACTATGTGTCAGAAGGATGGATGGCAGGGACTCAGCCCAGCCTTAAATACTGCGGAACCACTGAATGTGTGAGTTCAGACTAGGGGAGGGTACGTCTCAGAACTTTTCTTATTTTTCAGAGATCTGTAACTCAAGTGCTTCAAGAGTAAACTCACTGATTAAAAATTTCCGTTGGTAAGCCTGTGTTCCTTGCTTTCCTGCCACATTGTCTCTGAAAGAGATAAACTATTGAACCCAGAGTGCCCACAGCCTGGGTGGAATTATGAGGGAGGGAAAATGAGTGATCGGGAAGTCTGAGACACTGATTTTAAAAGGGTCTAGGGCAGCTGGACAGTGGCATCCCACATGGTAAGGAAGGACCTCTGAACCAGGGAATGTACCCTGGAATCCAAGAGCAAGGAAAAGCAACTAGAGTCTACCTAGACCCAGTTGGCTTGGAAGTACCTGGGACTTAGTGATTGGGTCTGTCATAGTTTCAGGATTAACTACACCTTTGACTGACCTCTTGGCCTTCCTTAAAGGCGCCCATTTAAGGTTTTAGGCTTCCCAGCCAGCACCTCTCTTGAGACAGAGACCCGTGTATCTCTCCCTTCAGACCAAGGCTCTAAGCTTGCAGTTTATCTGCATCTCAGTGCAATTTTCCAGGGTCCAGCTCCTGTGGGTATCTTTCTCTAGGGGTTATAACACTATACATCCGTTAACAACCAGCCATCACAAAGCAAACTGCATTTACTCCTAGGGTAAAAGCATTACAAAGAAACCTATGAAAAGCAGCAAAAGAACCTCACTATGCTAAAATCTTTCCAGAGGTAACCCCCAACTTCAACATAGCGGTGTCCATCTTTCAAACCCTACAAGTGTGTTAGCCTCTTGGCTACAAGATCATGTCTGTCTGTTTTAGAACAGGAACCAGACTCAACCTGGATGGTTCAGCTGCTTTCTTTATACAGCTCAAATGTTTGATCTTCAGTCTCTTGGAACAGGTAATCATCATTCATTGGCCCTCTCCTGAGGGCGTATCTTCAAAAGGCTGAGTTTTTGCATAACCGCGGTAGTGGAATTTGCATCAACCACTTCCTAAGGATTCCCCAGGAAACCCACTTAATGTTGCTTATCCCAAAAGTCCATGTCTGTCTGGCACACTTCATTATAGTTATCTGAACTCTTTAGACTTCCCAGTCTCACATCTGTCACAGAGTCCACTAGGAAACAACTGGTGATCATACTGAGGTGCACTAGTCCAGTATGTAACATAAGTTATGTAAATTCCTTAGGTTGCCCTACAGGCAGTAGTAGTTCCATAGCACCATGTGCTGTCATCCTGACCCTATCCCAGCATGCTCCTTCTGAAGGGAGGTCCTGAGCTGGCAGCCCACAGAGCTGTCTTCCTCAGTTCTCATGATGGGGTAATTGCC
Organism: Chelonia mydas; assembly: GCF_015237465.2. Lineage (NCBI taxonomy): Eukaryota > Metazoa > Chordata > Testudines > Cheloniidae > Chelonia > Chelonia mydas. Next base: position 40,610,081 of record NC_051246.2, read on the forward strand.
TCCAGCCAAATCATGGGCATTTAGAACTCCTTTACATCATCTGGTCATTTTACTATTGTAAAGGGGCGGGGAGGGGGGAGCAAATCTCACCCATGGTGTAGTTTTTAATGCTTTTTTCTAAATGAAAAATAATAAAATGAGAGGGGGTTGTTTGTACACTACAAATTATATATACTTTGACCCAGTCTGTAAAGTTACTCAGATATAAGTGTTTGGAGGATTGGTTCCTAAAGGTTCTGATTCAGCAAGGTACTTAAGCATGTGTCTAACTTCCAAAGTATTTAAGCATGTACCTGAATAAGCAAATAAGTAGTGCTACTGGTTTCGTCTGGATTATTCACTTGCTTGTAGTTAGGCACCTACTTAAATACCTTGCTGAATCTGGGCCCAAATGACTCAGACACAGATCACTAAACAGCCTCACAAATCCCAGCAGATCTCTTATATCTAAGGAAAAAAAGACATCAGGTTTTCTATGTGTGAAATTTACAAACACATTTAGAGACTATTTGTTCCTCTGTCTTTTGTATGAGGATTGTCATTTGCAAACTGAAAATTAGCAGACAGCGATTTTGCATATAATACCTGAGTCAAATTGTGGAACATTTTGCTCCTATAGGAACAGTCTAGTTGCATGAAAGAAAAATGATTTGCACGGATGTGGAATTAGAAAGGTTTAGAGAATCAAAGAAAATAAAGAGGGAAATAGTTGTCCTTTCTTATTTTTTGAGTCTAGCATAAAGAGAATCAAAGCGTAAGGTTTCCCATTTTAAAAAATCAATTTAAAAATATTTGACTAGAAAGGCTTTGATCTATAATCACTGATTTTTTTTTTTAAATGCAGTAAGATATATTGGCTAGAAAAATGCAGAGTGTAATTCATTGCAGCAGATTAATGGATTGCTGAAACTCCCAAAAGGTCAAAATAAAAGTGTTTTAAAGTCATCCTGCAGGCTAATTGTCTTTTCTTAAACCCCAAGGCAACTGATGTCTTCACTGCTCTTAACTTTGGTATTTTTAAAAATTGTTTATGCTTAATAATTTGCCTATTAGGCATAATTAAAACCCAATATTTGGCATCTTTGATATGTAGGAGCTTCTATTATGTTGCTTTGCATTGCATATATTGTAGATCTTTCTGGTTTCTACTCTTAGCTGGGTTTTTGTTAGCACTGATCTCCATTTTATTGTGTCGCACCACAGAACACACTGATTAGTTGGTAACAAGGAAAAGCAACAATGCTTCTGCATGGCACTCTGACAGCATTAGGCATAATGCTAATTTAGTTAAGATACAGATTGCTGAGATGGTTCGGCTAACTTTAATTGTTCCCCTTGTGTGCGCAAAATGTAACTTGGCAGAGGATTTGCAGAGGGCTTGTAGCATGTGTTTTCCAGTAATGCCAAAACTGAACATGATGGACTAAATTCTGCTGTGATTTACAGTCCATAGTGTCTCATTGACATCATGAGGATTTCACTGATTGTAACGCAGGGCAGAATTTGGACTGGTAAATGAAAGCTGAAACGTGGACCCAAAATGATGAAAAATGGTGAAGAATCTGAACAAGTTGATTTTGCAAACAATGGCAGTGTAAACCAGTGGTTTTCAACCTCTTTCATTTGCGGACCCTTAAACATTTCAAATGGAGATGCAGACCCCCTTGGAAATCTTAGACATAGTCTGTGAAGCCCCAGGGGTGTGCAGACCACTGGTTGAAAACCATTGGTATAGACTATTTATAGAGGTAGCAGTGTCCAGTAAATAGGACACCGCACTGGGAGTTATGAGACCTGGATTATAATTCCTGACTCTGCAATTGACTTGCTGTGGGACCTTGGTAGTTCTCTTTTCTCTCTTCCTCATCTGTAAATAGAAATAATGATACTTACCTTCATTTTCAAAGTGCTATGACATCAACAGATGAAAAGTGCTCTTAGAGCTGATTTATATTTCCTAACTGAATTTCCTAATTGACAGGAAACAAAGGGTAAGAATAAATGGTCAATTTTCAGAATGAAGAGAGGTAAAGAGTCATGTCTTCCCAGGGATCGGTACTGGGACCCGTGCTGATCCAGATAATTTATGAATATGTTGAAAAAGGGGTAAACAATGAGGTGGCAAAATTTGCAGACTATACATAATTAATCAAGGTAGTTAAGTCCAAAGCAGCCTGCAAAGTATTATAAAGGGATCTCACAAAACTAGGTGACTGGACAACAAAATGGCAGATGAAATTCAGTGTTGATAAATGCAAAGTAACCCACACTGTAAAACATAATCCCAACTATTACATACAAAATGATGGATCTAAATTAGCTGTTACCATTCAGATCTTACACATTGTGGATAGTGCTCTGAAAACATCTGTTCCCTGTGCAGTGACAGTCAAAAAAACTAAGAGAACATTAGGAACCATGGGGAAAGGGATAGCCAATATGATATTTTCTGTCTTAATGCTGCTATATAAATCCATGGTACGCCCACACCTCAAATACTGTGTGCAGTTATGGTCACCCCATCTCAAAAAAGATATATTAGAACTGGCAAAGGTACAGAGAAAGGCAACAAAATGATTAGGGATATGGAACCGCTTCCATGTGAGGAGAGATTAAGAAGACTGGGACTTTACAGCTTGGAAAAGAGACTATTAAGGGGTGGGGGGATAAAGGTCTAAAAATCATGAATGGTGTGGAGAAAGTGCATAAGAGTTCTATTTACTCCTTCATGTAACACAAGAACTGGGGGTCACCCAAATAAATTAATAGGGAGCAGGTTTAAAACAAACCAAAGGAAGTACTTCACACAGCACACAGTCAACCTGTGAAACTTGTTGCCATGGAACGTTGTGAAGTTCAAAACTATAACGGGGTTCAAAAAAGAACTAGATAAGCTCATGGAGGACAGGTCCATCAATGGCTATTAGCCAAGATGGTCCGGGATGCAACCCCATGCTGTGCGTATCCCTAGCTTCTGATTTCCAGAAGCTGGGAGTGGTCAACAGAAGATGGATCACTCGTTGATTGCCTGTTCTGTTCATTCCCTCTGAAGCACCTGCCATTGGCCACTGTTGGAAGACAGGATACTGGACTAGATGGACCATTGGTCTGACCCAGTAGGACCGTTCTTATAAGTCAGCCCTTTAATTCACATCTTGTTAAATATCATCTAACATCTCAAACCTTATTCAATTGTAGATCTGGTCAAATTGTATATCAGCTACTTTGAAAGTATAGCTAGTACAGATATAATAAAAATTTCTTTCTTATCCTGCCTAAGGAGAAGTAGGAAATGTACAGTGTATAGATGGTAAAAAGGACCATGTGACTTAAGTTACCAATAACACAGCTCAACTTGCTAATATTTGGTTCTCAGGTGAATGCTCACTATGCAGTTTACAGGTTGTAATTGGTTAGTCCTCAATATTAATCAAATAATGAACACATTTGTAAAAAATCTGATGTGCTGCCATGGACAATTTGCAAACAGGAAAAAAAAAAGAATAAATTATCTGAACAAATTGTTTACTAGGTATAATTCAATTAGTTTTAGCAGCTCGATAAACTTCTTTCTGCTAGTTGTATTTACAGTTGCCTATGCTGATCCTATGAAGTAAAGACAGGACTATATATGTACTGTAAGAATCCCTGGCTGTATGCGGATTCCAACACTTTTCTTCCTTTCAAGCAGCTAGGCGTGTGGTTTTTAATGTTAGCTGCTCATATATCACAATTGTAAACATAGGTTTCAGAGTAACAGCCGTGTTAGTCTGTATTCGCAAAAAGAAAAGGAGTACTTGTGGCACCTTAGAGACTAACCAATTTATTTGAGCATAAGCTTTCGTGAGCTACAGCTCACTTCATCGGATGCATACTGTGGAAAGTGTAGAAGATCTTTTTATACATATAAAGCATGAAAAAATACCTCCCCCAACCCCACTATCCTGCTGGTAATAGCTTATCCAAAGTGATCACTCTCCTTACAATGTGTATGATAATCAAGTTGGGCCATTTCCAGCACAAATCCAGGTTTTCTCACCCCCCCCCCCGCCCTGCCCCCCCCCACAAACCCACTCTCCTGCTGGTAATAGCTTATCTAAAGTGACCACTCTCCTTACAATGTGTATGATGATCAAGGTGGGCCATTTCCAGCACAAATCCAGGGTTTAGCAAGAACGTCTGGGTGGGGGGGGGGGTAGGAAAAAACAAGGGGAAATAGGTTACCTTGCATAATGACTTAGCCACTCCCAGTCTCTATTCAAGCCTAAGTTAATTGTATCCAATTTGCAAACGAATTCCAATTCAACAGTTTCTCGCTGGAGTCTGGATTTGAAGTTTTTTTGTTGTAATATCGCAACTTTCATGTCTGTAATCGCGTGACCAGAGAGATTGAAGTGTTCTCCGACTGGTTTATGAATGTTATAATTCTTGACATCTGATTTGTGTCCATTTATTCTTTTACGTAGAGACTGTCCAGTTTGACCAATGTACATGGCAGAGGGGCATTGCTGGCACATGATGGCATATATCACATTGGTGGATGTGCAGGTGAACGAGCCTCTGATAGTGTGGCTGATGTTATTAGGCCCTGTGATGGTGTCCCCTGAATAGATATGTGGGCACAGTTGGCAACGGGCTTTGTTGCAAGGATAGGTTCCTGGGTTAGTGGTTCTGTTGTGTGGTTGCTGGTGAGTATTTGCTTCAGGTTGGGGGGCTGTCTGTAGGCAAGGACTGGCCTGTCTCCCAAGATTTGTGAGAGTGTTGGGTCATCCTTCAGGATAGGTTGTAGATCCTTAATAATGCGTTGGAGGGGTTTTAGTTGGGGGCTGAAGGTGACGGCTAGTGGCGTTCTGTTATTTTCTTTGTTAGGCCTGTCCTGTAGTAGGTGACTTCTGGGAACTTTTCTGGCTCTATCAATCTGTTTCTTCACTTCCACAGGTGGGTATTATAGTTGTAAGAATGCTTGATAGAGATCTTGTAGGTGTTTGTCTCTGTCTGAGGGGTTGGAGCAAATGCGGTTGTATCGCAGAGCTTGGCTGTAGACGATGGATCGTGTGGTGTGGTCAGGGTGAAAGCTGGAGGCATGTAGGTAGGAATAGCAGTCAGTAGGTTTCCGGTATAGGGTGGTGTTTATGTGACCATCGTTTATTAGCACTGTAGTGTCCAGGAAGTGGATCTCTTGTGTGGACTGGACCAGGCTGAGGTTGATGGTGGGATGGAAATTGTTGAAATCATGGTGGAATTCCTCAAGGGCTTCTTTTCAATGGGTCCAGATGATGAAGATGAATATTGCGCTATATTGATGACATCTTCATCATCCAAATGTGATAACGCTTCTAATGTTGGTAAGTGAATATTGTAGCTAGAGAATGTCTTACATCTCATAACTTGTCCCTGAGCAAATCAATTTGCATAAAACCAATTGCTCTCCACTCCTCCAAAGTTGTCTTCAGTTGTGGAACATTTAGAGCTGAAGTTTCAGCTTTCAGTGGCACCACCAGTTTTATGAACTTTAGAAGCTCCTCTGAAAATAGTGGGAGTTACATGTATCTGATGTTCTGGACAACCACACCTTTGCCCTTTGTTGTAAGCACTTAACCATGTTTTAAGCTTGGGGTACTGGCTCCTTTCTCAGCTCTTGGGGGGGAATATAATTCTGAAACTATTTAACTACACCTGGGTATTGCGGCGACCTCAAAAACTTGAAATGAAACAATTATGGCCTAGTTTTCGGAGGATTTGAGCAACTATAAACTCCCATTGATTGTAGTGGAAATACAATTGGTGAGAGATGAGAAGTGTGTCTGTGAGGTGTTGATTGTTCTCAACAGCCAATGGGATTCACAGGATGGGCTCAGCATCTCACAGGGCTGTGCACTTAACTGGCAGTTAGGACAATATCCGAAGTAATTCTGCTGTGGTGCTGAATGTTGGTACAGCTGCAGTTTGTTTGATTTTGGCAGAGAGAGTTGGTGGCTCCTAACGTAAAGAAAAATATACACTATAATTGCTCCGAGAAGCTGAACATGCTTAAAAGATTATGTGATCCTGCTGATTTAATACATTGGCCTGAATGAAAAGATACAAGATAGCTTTTTGGTAATGACACTTTTAAAAGTGGGCCAAGTACCATTCAAAGAGAGATTTAAAATACTTTGACGCTATTGTGTGAGTCTGTGTTACATACTGTTGCCTTGTTCAGCTGCTGACTGTATATTGGGGAGCAAAACCCAAGATTTAAATATTCTTCTTTGCCCTCTTTATGAAATTGTTGTGGGGAAAATGTAGAGAACTCCCATAAACTTTTATGCCCTCACTCACCTTCAGTGAAGTCAGATGATGGTGAGTTGCAATGCAAGTGGAAAGTGGCATGCAGTGAAGTAGGTACTACGATTGCAATTATATGCTGCTGTTACTATATGCATTACATAATGAAGTGCTGCTGTTTTTCCTGTAGTTATTATTGCTATTATGACTACTGACTAGTGTTTTGTGCTTCAGGCTGAATACTAATCAACTTATGTATAAAGGATAAATTTACCGTTGCAAAATACAAAAGTAATTTCAGGCCTACAGTATTAAGCAACATTGAAACAAGCTGCAGAGAGAGAGAGGCTGGGGCCAAGAGTATGGGGCCCAAAACAGAGATTAAGGACTTTCCTCTCCTCTCTCCAGTAGTGCTCTGGCCATACATCCCCTATGGCCCTGTGATGGGGCGTTGACGCCACACTCGCGTGCAAGGGATTAATAGGGCCCTAGGGAGGCTACACAGGAAGTATCCAATAGGAGAGGGGCTGCGAGGAACAGCCAATCAGGGTCCAGCAGGTCCATATAAGAAGAGCCACAGGGCAAAGCAGGGTCAGTTACTCCCTGGAGCTCAAGGAGGAAGCACTAGGTGCCTGGCAGGTAGAAGGAAGCTAGCACCCTGGACAGAGCAGTGCTGCTAGCAGGGACCAGGGTAGCTAGAGAAGAGCTCCTGGCTGGCTGCTGGGATTTGCAGTCTGAGGCCCTGAGGCAAGGGTGAAGAGGTGCTGGGACCACTGGGGAAGTGACTGGACAGTTGGATTGCAACACTCGCCCCCAGAAGTGGGGAGCACAGATCATGACGCAGCCAGAGGGCTGTGTCATGAAGGAAACGCCACGTTCCTTGGAGTGACATGGGTCCGGGAGCAGAAATGATGGCGGGTGGGGCACCACCAGGAGTGGGTGTACTGATCTGCGGAGCTAATCCCCAAGATGACCAGCAGGAGGTGCCAGTGTGGTGAGTGGAGCCCCATCACAGGCCCCTTTGCACTGCTCCAGAGACATAAGGAGCCAGATTACAATTCAGAATCTGCTGATAGACTTTAGTGGAGTGATATCCATTTAAGATTATTTTGAACAGTCCTATTGAAAGGTTATGATTATAATCTCTATAGGATGGCTCAAAAATATAAAAAACTTTATTTCCTATTAACTTCTACAGGACTTTTCCTTAGGAGAAACATAAAAAAATCCTACGTAAATGAATACAGATACAGAGAGATTCAGGAATACATTCCTATCCTAGTACCAATTTAAACTGAGCCAAAATCTAGCCTCAGACTTGTGTGCACATAGCTGCAGGTGATATTATGCCATCTGGGCCGGATCCTGGCCCAATGAATGTTAATGGTAAGACTCCCATTGATTTAAGTGGCTTTTGGATTGGGCACCAGATGTTAAATTACAGATTTAGATATTAGCTAAATTATATATTTTGGGGTGGGAGAGTTAAGTAATGATTGTCAACAGCAACTCTAAACAAAAAATGATGGGATGGGAGTGAGAGACACTAGAAATAAAATCCCATTCTTGAAAAGCAGAAAGGATTTTGTTGAAAGGTGACTTTTTGCCAACAGTGTAACCTGCCTTTGGTCACCACCCAAAACTCATACAAAGTAGAAAGCAAAAAGTTGTTGTGATGTAGTGCCCATTTGGTAACATTAATTCCCTGTTGATATCTGGCCTATGCTAAATGTTGAGTGGTCTCAAAACAAAAATGTGAACAACACCTGCTTCAAGTTGGGGGCCTCCCTTTTTTGCGGCATTTGAATAGTAGTGAAAATCATAATCTGCTTTAACACCAGGCATCAAGGTGGTAGGTCTAACCTGCTTTAAATAGTTTTGATAAATCACTGTTACTTGTTAACTATATTTCAGGCTCCAAGCAGTAAGCTAAGTGTCTCTCATATAAAAGTCTTACATATTGCCTTGCATGGTATAATGGAAAAGAATATGCGACAGGAACATATATTTGGCATGACTTTCTGTAAATGAGCAGTGTGATGGCATGTAAAGATGTTTGGTGCCCCAGCTGGAAGTCCTGCTGCCTTGGTGCACCCAACCCAAAGGAGGTGGTGTTCTAGGGAAAATAGCAAGTTCAGACCTCCAAGAAATGCCTAGAGAGATCACCCAGGACCAGCCGCTGGCAGAACCCATGAGAAGTGGTACTCTAGTAGTTAGAAGATCCAGGAGCAGACAGAAGCCAATCAGAGCTCAATATGCAAGATAAAAAGGGTTGGATGCTTGTTCCAGGGCCTCAGTTCTGGGTGAAGCTAGAACAGGAGAGAGAGGATCCCAAGAGGCCTGGTCTATGGCCTAACTGACTACCTTTTTGGGTGAGACAGTGTAGAGTTGTTGTATGTGATGGAGTTTAAAGTCCAGCCGGCCATCTTGAGTTGAATATCAGTTGGACTGTTTTAAAAGATGGTGAGCTCACTTTGTGAGATGTCCCACTGGATCCAGCAAATCCATGACAAGCAGATACATTCATTTTATGTCTGTGTAATTGTTCAAGATCATGTCATTACAGTGTCAATGGTAATATAATTACATGGTTGTGCCTTTAAAGATCTCAATCCTGCAACTGTCTTGATGCAGGTAGATCACTATGCCTACGTGCAGTCAGTTGCACAGTTGAGGGGGGAATTTACTAATCAGGTGATACCTGCCTCACTAACCTCAAGCCAAATTCTTATAACACACCACAGCAGATGACAAGACTATGCAGGCTATCCCAAAGGAGAGCCAGTGAAAACTTTACACCCTGGCACACCATGTGTTTGCTAAGTGCTACATATGTTCCAGACATAAGTTAAGGATAACTTTTTTTGAGGAAATGAAGGCTATTTCGTGTATCCGTCTACAAAAAACCAAGTGTCTTAGTTAGCTAATAATAGTGTTCTCTGTAGTACATTCTTCAGGGCTTTGTCCTGTCTACTGTTAAATTTCCCAAGCAATGAGCCCTGGGGGGATTACTGCACAAGCTTAGAAATCTCACCATTAGGCAGTGCTTTGTTTTTCTAGCCTAATTTCTCTTCATAACTCATCCTGTTATTCCTAGATATACTACAGGGTTTGAAGTAAATTACCAAGCTGGGTGACAGCAGGGGTGGAGAGAGAGATGAAGGGAGAAAAGTGGGGCACAAGAAGAAAAATTAGTACAACTCTCCCTGCCGCCCCATCCCCGCACGCGCACACACACACACGCACACCATCTCCTGAACTTCCTAATTGCTTTTGTCTATAAAATAAAATGATCAAACAATTTGCATTATTGGCACTAATTGGCTAAAGAGGACCTCCAATTATAATAGTCCAAATGATGTTAGGTGCCTTCAGAAACCTTAGGGAAGGAATGCAGATGTCCAGTAATACTTGAATGTTAGCTTGAAAATACAATCTGTGTTTAAGAATTCCTCTGTTCCTGCTTTATTGTTGCCACTGGCTATAATCCACTGGTACAGAAATGAAATGTAGCAGAGGATTATGAATGGAGGTAGGGAAGCACCAATAGGAATAAATGAATTCCTAAAATACAACATCTTGTTTTTCTACAAATGCCCTCAGAAAAAGAAAACAATGGGAGGGAGCAGAAAGGAAATACAGAGTTTATGGAAAGATTTATTTTTAAAAGAGAGTGATTCTCAGCTGTTGCCAGGGTGCGTCAATTACTGTGGGAGGAATGGTATTAAGATGCTGTTTTCTCTGCAATGAGTGCAGAACTGTAGAAATCCCTTTTATAAACACTATTACTGATAGAATTATAGCAACAAGTTAATTAATTTAATCATAGAATATCAGGGTTGGAAGGGACCTCAGGAGGTCATCTAGTCCAACCCCCTGCTCGAAGCAGGACCAATTCCCAACTAAATCATCCCAGCCAGGGCTTTGTCAAGCCTGACCTTAAAAACTTCTAAGGAAGGAGATTCCACCACCTCCCTAGGTAACGCATTCCAGTGTTTCACCAACCTCCTAGTGAAAAAGTCTTTCCTAATATCCAACGTAAACCTCCCCCACTGCAACTTGAGACCATTACTCCTTGTTCTGTCATCAGCTACAACTGAGAACAGTCTAGATCCATCCTCTTTAGAACCGCCTTTCAGGTAGTTGAAAGCAGCTATCAAATCCCCCCTCATTCTTCTCTTCTGCAGACTAAACAATCCCAGTTCCCTCAGCCTCTCCTCATAAGTCATGTGTTCCAGTCCCCTAATCATTTTTGTTGCCATCCGCTGGACTCTTTCCAATTTTTCCACATCCTTCTTGTAGTGTGGGGCCCATAACTGGACACAGTACTCCAGATGAGGCCTCACCAATGTCGAATAGAGGGGAACGATCATGTCCCTCGATCTGCTGGCAATGCCCCTACTTATACATCCCAAAATGCCATTGGCCTTCTTGGCAACAAGGGCACACTGTTGACTCATATGCAGCTTCTTGTCCACTGTAACCCCTCGGTCCTTTTCTGCAGAACTGCTGCCGAGCCATTTGGTCCCTAGTCTGTAGCGGTGCATGGGGTTCTTCCGTCCTAAGTGCAGGACTCTGCACTTGTCCTTGTTGAACCTCATCAGATTTCTTTTGTCCCAATCCTCTAATTTGTCTAGGTCCCTCTGTATCCTATCCCTACCCTCCAGTGTATCTACCTCTCCTCCCAGTTTAGTGTCATCTGCAAACTTGCTGAGGGTGCAATCCACACCATCCTCCAGATCTTTTAGGAAGATATTGAATAAAACCGGCCCAAGGACCGACCCATGGGGCACTCCACTTGATACCGGCTGCCAACTAGACATGGAGCCATTGATCACTACCTGTTGAGCCCGACAATCTAGCCAACTTTCTATCCACCTTATAGTCCATTCATCCAGCCCATACTTCTTTAACTTGCTGGCAAGAATACTGTGGGAGACCGTGTCAAAAGCTTTGCTAAAGTCAAGGAACAACACGTCCACTGCTTTCCCCTCATCCACAGAGCCAGTTATCTCTTCATAGAAGGCAATTAGATTAGTCAGGCATGACTTGCCCTTGGTGAATCCATGCTGACTGTTCCTGATCACTTTCCTCTCCTCTACGTGCTTCAGAATTGATTCCTTGAGGACCTGCTCCATGATTTTTCCAGGGATTGAGGTGAGGCTGACTGGCCTGTAGGTTCCAGGATCCTCCTTCTTCCCTTTTTAAAAGATAGGCACTACATTAGCCTTTTTCCAGTCGTCGGGGACCTCCCCCGATTGCCATGAGTTTTCAAAGATAATGGCCAATGGCTCTGCAATCACATCCGCCAACTCCTTTAGCACTCTCGGATGCAGCGCATCCGGCCCCATGGACTTGTGCTCGTCCAGCTTTTCTAAATAGTCCCGAACCACTTTTCTCCACAGAGGGCTGGTCACCTCCTCCCCATGCTGTGCTGCCCAGTGCAGTAGTCTGGGAGCTGACCTTGTTTGTGAAGACAGAGGCAAAAAAAAGCATTGAGTACATTAGCTTTTTCCACATCCTCTGTCACTAGGTTGCCTCCCTCATTCAGTAAGGGGCCCACACTTTCCTTGACTTTCTTCTTGTTGCTAACATACCTGAAGAAACCCTTCTTGTTACTCTTAACATCTCTTGCTAGCTGCAACTCCAGGTGTGATTTGGCCTTCCCTGATTTCACTCCTGCATCCCTGAGCAATATTTTTATACTCTTCCCTGGTCATTTGTCCAATCTTCCACTTCTTGTAAGCTTCTTTTCTGTGTTTAAGATCAGCAAGGATTTCACTGTTAAGCCAAGCTGATCGCCCGCCATATTTACTATTCTTTCTACACATCGGGATGGTTTGTCCCTGTAACCTCAATAAGGATTCTTTAAAGTACAGCCAGCTCTCCTGGACTCCCTTCCCCCTCATGTTGTTCTCCCAGGGGATCCTGCCATCAGTTCCCTGAGGGAGTCAAAGTCTGCTTTTCTGAAGTCCAGCGTCCGTATTCTGCTGCTCTCCTTTCTTCCCTGTGTCAGGATCCTGAACTCGACCATCTCATGGTCACTGCCTCCCAGGTTCCCATCCACTTTAGCTTCCCCTACTAATTCTTCCCGGTTTGTGAGCAGCAGGTCAAGAAGAGTTCTGCCCCTAGTTGGTTCCTCCAGCACTTGCACCAGGAAATTGTCCCCTACACTTTCCAAAAACTTCCTGGATTGTCTGTGCACCACTGTATTGCTCTCCCAGCAGATATTAATATGTTTATCAACCTCCCAACTCCCACCTGGGTGTGTCTTTTCAGGCTATGGAGCTGCCTTCTTCTAAGGGAATAATAGGAAAATATTAATCACTATTTTCTTTGTCTTATTGCATACATTTTCTGCTAGTCTAAAATTACTTGGGTCTGATTGGACCATGGCCTGCAACGTGGGTGGAGGAGAATACTAGAAGCAGAGAAGTGAGCATTCTCCGTGATCCTAAGGCATAATGTGGCAGACATCATGTCTCTATATCCTATGCCTCTGGAAAGGATTGGAAAAGGTACAGCCCCTCCTAGAGCTCCTGCTGTGGTGGTTCGGCACCACCTGTAATCCAAGGCAAGGGATAATTGCCACAAATTAGTTCTTTATGTAGTTTGTCTCATTCTTCTTTTCCCTTCCTACAAAGCTCGTCTGTGCTGTTCCTGGTGCAGAGTGATTGCATCTGATGATAACATTGAGAAAAACACCCTCACCAAGATCTTAGGGCACTGCATGAATGTACTACAGTGCAATACCATTAGCCACTGTAATAATTAATTAGCTGTGATCACATCTCAAGAGGATTCAGACCCTGTCTCATTGCTGTATCCTGCTTGTTTCTTGGGGTTGGGTGTCACTATGGTTAATAGGTGTTCTGTGCTTTGTTGCTGGATCATCTGCCATATAAGATCTCACTCGGACACAAGATGGATTAATAAACTCCAGTTTTATTGTAGCTGCTTACAACATGACTTCTTTAGTCTAATTGTCATCCAGTGGTGTTGTGTCTGGTTTTGATTTCTCTTTCTTATGTGTTGCATGGACTGTTTCTGCTGACTGCCCTTGCAGGGTTCTCATTCTCTCTTTCTGATGGGTCTGTAGCCTGGCATATCTCCAAGCTTTTCTCCAAAGTTAGACAGCTTCCCACAGCAACTGCTCTCATACTTACAAGTCTTCTACTCCACACGCTGTCTGGTCTCTTATCAATAGATCTTTAATATTTCTAAAATTGCAACTGGCTGCTAGCACTTCTAAATGGGTTCTGTACTCAATCTATACCCTCCCCAGGTGCTTGATCCTGAGTAAAGAAATTTATATCTTTCTACTGTTTCATTCTTCCTGCGGTTATAGTGAGTATCACAACAGCCCATTATTGCTTCTAAGGTGCAGCTTGGGGCATTTCCAGGCACAGCGTCCCACTGATCTCTCTCCCTCCCCTTTTCTCCAATCATTTAACAAAACAGTTTTATTTTCACAGCATCCTCTCTATCTGCCATAGCAATATCTACATAGAGGTTAAATTCTTCTTTGCAGTTCTTCCGTGCCTGAGGTAACTTCTTAGCTTGCAGGTTTAATGTCCCGGGAGGCTTCAGCCCCTCTATGTTCTATTTCAAGAGAAAGCAGATAACACAAATTATGTACTCAGAAGTATTTTTCTCTTTGCAGTGCAGCTAAGATCGGTCCCTCTTGCTGTCTAGGATTTGATTTCCAGTTCCACCATGTTTTATGCTTTGTGTCTGGACTGGATAATCTGCCATATAAGATCTCACTTTGACACAAGATTAACAAACTGCAGCTTTACTGTTGCTTACAACATGGCTTATTCAGCGTCATGGCTTCTCAGACAGGTGTTCCTTTCTAACAGTCCCACCCGCCCCTCAGGAAACAGTACGCTTCCTGAAAGTGTTTGCTAGCAGTTTCATATTTGTTACCAGGAGGGGAAGCACAGATCGGAAAGTCTTGGGTTTGGACTGCTCTCTACAACCAAACCACTGTTAAATAAAGCAGTGTTTCATGATGCACCATTCATAAGCTTTTTTCAAAATGTAGTTTGGTGTTGGCATTCTGAAACCATAGGTAAAGCTCAGTGCACACAGCTAGTTCCAGCTCCCCTCTTTCATTTTCACTGAGCTGTACAATGGCTTTGCTGTTTATTTCTTCCTGTTTTGGGGCCTCTGGATCTCTTCTCTCACAGCCTACTAGAGTTGTCAGGGATTTTTCTACATGAATGCCTTTAATTCTAATGAGCTTAGTTCCCCCTCTCTTCTGAGCCAACTTAACCCCTTCGGGGCTGGTGTGGGGTGGTCTGAGTAACATCATAGGTCTGTTCCTCTGGATCACTTGAAGAGCAGGTAAAAATATTAAGTACATGTTGCTGCCCATGTCCCATGGGGACATCCACAGACATGTTGTGCACTGGGTGGGCTTCCAAAAGAGAATTTGGCCCTCCCAGTTTGTAATACTTTGCTGGGCCTCTTCAATGGGTCGCAAGTTAGGCACCCAAAAATGGAAGCCACCCAAAATCACTAATCAATTTTGAAAATCTTGTCTGTTTTTTTTTTAAAATCTTTTGTATTCAGTGGGATAGAGAAGTGGATCTAGTCATTTTAAGCATATACCAGCAGCACCCTGGCCCAGATCTACAAAGCTATTTAGTCTCTTGACTTCAGGAAGTCAGAAGCCTAATACCTTTGTGGAGCTGGGCTTCTGTGCTGTCCCTGCACGCGTGTGAGCGTGTGTGTGAAGTTCATGGTGCTGATTCTGATCCATAAAGTCCTCAATGATCTGGGCCCCATGTCCTGTTGTGGCAATTATCTGCTGCATCATTCTCGCTGGTGGTTCCTCAGCGGGAACTGCTGAGGACAGGTATCAAAGCACTTTAAAAGTTGCCCGTGGGATCAATGCAAAATCATTAGAAGTCACTGGAAAGACTCCCATTGACCTCAGTGGGGCTTTGGATTGGGGCCACGGTTTCTAAGGAGCTGCTCTCTAGTAGTACCCTGAGTTTTGTGAGGTTCAGGAAGCAGTGTAAAAACACATGTCACTAAACTGAGTACTAGATCATTTTAATGGCAGGGCACATGGAATGTTGTTAAGCTTCCCTCTACAGTGATCACAAAGATGGGCAAAGGAGCTGTGGTGGAGGGAGTGGAGGGAACAGCACATGTGATGCCCAGAAATTTGCTGGCTTGGAGCCAGGATTCGACATGGGCTCTTGGAATCTCAGGGCGTTGACCCCCCTGCCTGAATCCTCTGTCCTGAGGGGAGCACAAAAACAACAGCTCTTGAAATAAAAATTCCACAGTGTTTTCTGATTGCTTTCCATTCTTCCATATATTGATGGAACAGGAGCACTTGTACCACAGTCCTTTCGCGACACCTAATTTTGTAAAGGCCTAGTTTACTGTGCCTTGCAACTCCCATATTAACTCACAGGGGCTTGAGAGGCAGAGGGCATGGACTGGGGAGGTAAGGGAAGCAAAGGAGAAATGCACTACTACAGTCCCCTACCTAAAGATTAGCAGTGCCACATCTCACTCCGCCCTGAACCTTCATCCTGGCAGAGCAAGAGGAATTCCTGCAGTACCTCCTTCAATCGGGGCTTGATCCTGCACTCACTGAAGTTAATGGCAAGGTTCTTATTCACTCCAGTTGTGCATAGTCAGGCCTCAGGTCACTAGGGCCAGAAGGTTAAAGCAGTTAATACAACAAAGACCGGTTAGCACTGAGAGCAGTATCAGTGAAACAGAATTTTTGTCCTGTCTGTGGACAATATTGGTCCAGTCCAGCTGCCACTGAAGTCGGATTTGGATTAAGTCCTAAATTACCTTTTCAGGATTTATTTCCTCTGAGCTAAATCTCTATGCGATTCTCTTCTAAGCCAATCAATATTTCTGTTGTAATTTCTGTATATTATAATTTAACTCTATTGAAATGGCAAGTGGAATAATTGCAGAACGATTTCAGTAATTATAACAGATTTATCATCAATTTGATTGATAAGTCAAATTTGCTAGCCCATGAGAGATAAGCCCTTGGGAACATTACCAATTTGTCAGTTGTTCAGCACCGTCATTCCTTACTGTGATAGGCTGAGACAATAATGGGGAACATAAATGCTGACTGGTTAAAAATGTGTGAAAGCAGGAGTTGCCTCTGGCTGGTTCACCAGAAATATGACAGAAGCTATTAAAATTTTCTCATTACCACCATGCAGTCATTCCACTCATATCATGCACCTGCAATTGTATTCTGCCCATTCAGAGAGGATAGAGAGGGTGCTACCAAGTTAGTAATGCCAAATTCATGTTGAAATGAAGCTTTGTTTTTTGCAAAATCTGAAACAAAAAGGAAGCACAGAAGCCTTTTCTAAGTTTCACAACTTCCATCTCCTCTTTTTGTTCAGCATTTTCTGTCTCATAAAAATCTATCCAGAGAAGTGGTAAGATGTTAGGTCACTTTTTGGCATAATATCTGCTTTGTAAATATCAGACCAAGAGTCATTTCCCTGTGAATGGCAACAATCCTCATAGCTTCAAAGGATGCAGATTTAGGCAACAATCTTTTTTGCATTGGTCAACTGCTTAAGATATATTAGATTTTTCTTTCAAGGAGTTGTAGCATATTGTTTTAAGAGCACTTTTTTTTATTTTGAGGGAAGCACCATGTAAACATTATTTACATGAAATGTGCACTCCAACTTGACTAAAAAATTGTAATGAATCGCTGAGGGACTGTATTAATGCTTTCGGCTGTTATGCTGTATGGAAAACCATGGACTGAGTCCTTCACACTCGCTGCTCTGAAGGAAGAAAGTGCATATCTGACAGAGATTGTAGACTGTGTGTAGGAAAGGGCAACTGCAGTTTGAAAAGCAAAGGCTACGTATTGGACTGGATTAAGTATACTTCTGGTGACTGAAATGGAAAACATCCCTCAGAAATCAGGGGGAGCTAACGGTGCTCAGCACCTCACAGGGTGAAGTCCTTTTGAGAGGCAAAAAGGTCTTCTAAACTAAGTATGGAACTAAGAACAAGAGCTCTAGATCCACCTCTTCCACTCCATTCAGGGAAAGTAATTTGCCTACCTTTTTGTGAAGGAGCAAGATTGCACCAAAACTATACCTGACTCATTTCACTGTTTTCTCGTCCAAACTGAAAAAACCCTGTCAGGGCATGAATTTTAGCTAGCTGCTCAGCCAGAGCTGCAGCAATATGATCGTTGAGTTAAATCCCAAATTCCCATTTCTTAAAAAAACCAAACACATCGACTGTTTTTCAAATTCAATTTCATGCAGGACTAGATTGTCTTGTCTCAATTATAATCCAGTTGTGAAGTGACTGTCATCCTGACATATCATTCCAAGGTGGTTATCTTCATACAGCATCCATACTGATAATTCAGTATAACAGTTTTCATGAACATAATTTGTTGTATTTATTACTGATGGCTAAATGAATGCATTAAGCTGCAAAGATAGCAACTGGACATACCATGCAATGCTAAAAAGATCTCAAATGTATAGAAGTACTGTACATGTTAAAAGCCATGGTACATTCCAGAATTTCACTATAACTAGAGTGCATTTTTGCAATTAACTTAACAATATATTTTCACAATGATTGCTGAGGTCTCATTTAATTGAGCATGCACTGGTATGCCTTGCTCAAATCTCAGGGGCTAATTTAGCACAGAATGTTACATTTAAAACATAAATTATCATCTATTCAATGCATGTTTTTTAAAGTTTACAGACTCTTTAATGGTTCACAAACAGTTTAGTCCTGTTGTACTGCTGACAGACCAGATTTAGACTAAGATGATACTGCAGGAAATCAGCCTGCAGTATCAACAAATATATTTATATGGGTTTACAGTTGATTCCCCCTGTATGCTTTTCACTTTACCTGCTGTTTAGTTACAGTTATACTGAGGGACATTTAGTGATGTCACAAAAAATCTAAGTCTGGTAACATAATTCATCTCCTCATTTTGAGTGAATTGATAGGGCCATGAAATCTTTAACTAATTATAGAATGTAATGTTTAATTATTGTATGTCACTTTTCAGCAGTAGCTCTCAAAGTACCTCACACAGGTGAGTAAGCACTGCTACCCCAATTTTACTGATGGGGGAAACTGAGGCACAGATGTGTGATGCAGCTTGGCCAAGACCACACAATGAATCAGTAGAATAGAACCCAGGTCTCCTGCCTGCATTTCTGCTGCTCTTTTCCCTGGATCATGCTGGTCAAAGTGCAAACTTTACTAATAGCTATAAGTTTAAACTTGAGATATGGGCACAAGTGTGTACTTGTAAATTACATCTGAGGCTGAACCAAACCTCTGGATTTGAACAGCAGAGAACTCTGGTAAAATGTGGATCTGAACTTTGCAGCTTATACCTAGCTCCTACTTATAGTGACAGGTAGCATCTCTCACTGTGTCCCATGAAATGACTCTCCCACTGGCCCTATTTCCAGCTGCTGATGCCCTGTGAATGGGGTGTGTTTGAAGACTTGTGGGCTCCAGGTTCATGCGAGACGCAGAGCCCATCCTATTCCTATAGAGCTGTCATTCTGGGGGATAGTCTTGTTTGTGGTGTGAGGTCAGAGTGACAGACAGGTATTAGGTGAACATTAGTGCTAGGAGAGAAGACAAGGAAAGCAATGACTGTTCCATGGGAACTGTGTGCTACAGCAGGTGGGGTGTGGTCAATGGGATAGGTGTAAAATAAATTACTATGTGTATCTGAAAGAGAAATACAGATGTGCAGTATCTGATGTAATTTAGCTTTCTGTTAAAACCTCCCCAGTGAACACAGCTGAAGGGATTGAGAAGGGGGCATAGGAAGGGGGGGATTACTCATAAAGGAGTGACTAAAGACACACTATCCCTTCAGAGCAGGGAAATGGACCTAAACTACATTTTTTCTCAGTAGTTTCCAGGAAATTTCATTTCACTGTAGCACAAAGGATGTGGCTTCTACTTCTATTTCCAGAAGGGAAGTCATTGCACAGAAAGGCAGGGTAGGCAGCACAGCCGGAAATTCTGGGGACCAAAGACTCATTTGTGCATAAATCAGAGAATATTCCTTCATTTGAAAAAAGAAAAGGAGTACTTGTGGCACCTTAGAGACTAACCAATTTGAAAGGACTCTAAAATTCACTCCTGCATAAATCCAACAAAGCCCAAAGCTGTTAATCTTCAGGGCAAGGTGCAAGACTTTTCCTGAAGGAAGTACTTGGTGACATGAGTTTAAATTATTTTATTTTGTGGGTGAGGGAGAGTTTGAATTTGGTCAGTATCCTTTACTGTTATAGTGCCCATAACTATTCTCCACATACCCAAAAGGTTTTATGATCATCTTTGTATAAATCAAAAAATAAAATGAAAGAGAGCCCTCGCATTTGCTTTCCAGAATTATCACTGGTATTGGGTAAGTGAAGTTTATGATTAATAGTTTGATATCTCATCATCAGGGTAAAGGGTATATAGCGAAGCCCAGCTGTGTCTGCACTGACGGCACTTTTTGAAAGTGGGGCACTGCTTTATCTTAGTTTTCAGAGTAGCAGCCGTGTTAGTCTGAATCTACAAAAAGAAAAGGAGTACTTGTGGCACCTCAGACACTAACAAATTTATTTGAGCATAAGCTTTCGGGGGCTACAGCCCACTTCATCAGATGCATAGAATGGAACATATAGTAAGAACACACACACACACACACACTATGAAAAGTCGGAGAAAGAGGCTAATTAATTGAGATGAGCTATTATCAGCAGGAGAAAAAACTTTTGTAGTGATAATCAAGATGGCCCATTTAGACAGTTGGCAAGAAGGTGTGAGGATACTTAGCATGGGGAAATGGATTCAATATGTGTAATGACTCAGCCACTCCCAGTCTCTATTCAAACCCAAGTTAGTGGTATCTAGATTGCATATTAATTCAAGCTCGGCAGTTTCTTGTTGGAGTCTGTTTTTGAAGCTTTTCTGTTGCAAAATTGCGATCTTTAAATCTGTTATTGAGTGGCCAGAGAGGTCGAAGTGTTCTCCTACTGGTTTTTGAATGTTATGATTCCTGATGTCAGATTTGTGTCCATTTATTCTTCTGCATGTCTCTTCCTGCTGTTGAACAATGGGCTGGATGCACTCTACCCCATAGCTAGCTCCCTTTCAGTGGAGCTATGTATACATGGTTTGGGAATACGTTGAGCTGCTTCAGGATTGATAGACTAAAAAATATTTTGTTCTCATCGTGATTCTCAGGAGCTTCTGTGGTAAAGCACAGTTTGGATAACACTAGAGGAGAGCATCTCACCTGTCCCCATTCATCAATCCTCTTTGTGCTGAAGTTTGAACTCTTGTCAAAACCTGCAGAGAATCTAAGGTTGATGGGATCTTGTCATGACTAGCTGAACTTGCCTTGCCCAGTACCTCCCGTACCGAATACAAGGCACCAAGGTACGCTTTTTGTGAGAGTGGAGCATGGTCTGGGACAACTTGACTGAAATACCCAGCCTTGGCGGAGTGGCCTTCCAAGAACCAGGCCAAAAGACTCAGTCCTACTTGGTGAAGGAGTGCTACTGGCCACTGTTGTAGCAGGTTGTAGGACGGAGGTAGAGGGATTCTTGACCCTTGGAAGAAGATCAAGGTCTGCATTCTAGGCAATTAGAATTAGTAATTCAAACATTTCCATTGCGCATATTGGTACCCTATAAAGTCATATCTCTCTAGCACTGTCACCGTAATCTTCCCTTTCCTGTTCCCTTTCCAGATGCTTGTTGTAACTTGTCTTCAATTAGATTATAAGCTCTGGGAAAAGGAATCAGGTCTTCCTATGGTGTCCCTAGCCTCTGTTTGCCAGAAGCTGGGAATGAGCAACAGGGGATGGATCACTTGATGATTACCTGTTCTGTTCATTCCTTCTGGGGCACCTGGCACTGGCCACTGTCAGAAGATAGGATACTGGGCTAGATGGACCTTTGGTCTGACCCAGTAGGGTCATTCTTATGTTCTTATGTTTTGAACAGTGCCTAGCATGATGGGACTCTAGGTGGCGTATCAGGGTGCTGCCATAATATAAGCAATAAATAATAATAATCATGCTAAGGTCTGGAGTACTTTTGAACTTCTCTATTAATAAATCTGGAAACTGCAGTGAATGATGCAGTTTCCAATACTTCTAGTTTGGGCCAGAATGTATAAACAGTGAGAAGGCTTTAATTAACTTCTCACCTGTCACAAGTAAATCCTGGATTGCATTTCCATGCACCACGTGGCAGTATTTCTGTCTGCAGCTGACAGATACATTCCAGGTGTTTCTGTGCTGCTAGCTGGAGAACATTTGAGGGGAGCAGTAAAGGGGAAGCAGAGTAACTTTCCTCCAAGGGTAGGAATGTAGGGTCTGGTGAGCAAGGGAGGAGGTTACAGCAATAAAGAGCTTGGCTGGTGTAAATCAGTGTCATTCCATTGAATTCAATGGTGCTATATTGATCTACATCAGCTGATCACCTGACCCTGTTACCTATAAACCTAGGGAGAGAATCTGGCCAAGTAACTTCCCGTAACCTCATCCTTTGATATTTTTTTAATACAAATTATCCTTCCGCCACCAAAATATTAAATAGTTTAAAAGTTAATGAATAAAAGCAGATTCTTCAAAGTAATCCATTTCTTACAGGGAATACATAACATGGTTATGTTATATGTTATAACAGGGTTCAAAAAAACTAGATGAGTCACGGAGAATAGGTCCATCAATCCCTATTAGCCAGGATGGGCAGGGATGGTGTCCCTAGCCTCTGTTTGCCAGAAGCTGGGACTGGGCGACAGGGGATGGATCACTTGATGATTACCTGTTCTGTTCATGCCCTCTGGGGCACCTGGCATTGGCCAAGACAGGATACTGGGCTAGATGGACCTTTGGTCTGACCCAGTACGGCCGTTCTTATGTACATAGAGGACACCAGCACAACTTCCCCTCCCCAAAGTAGTCTAGACAAAGTACTTGAAAGTGCTAAAGTATATGATGTATAATCTTTGTTTCAGAATTTTATTATTAAATGTACTGATAGTTGGAAATGTTTGTCAGGATTATGGAAGAGTGAGAATAGAAATTGCCAAAGGTAGCTCCTCACCAATGCAAAGCAGGCACATGCCTTTCAAGGAAAACAAGGGGGCATGTTTTCCTTTCTATTTACTTTTTCCCCTGAGTGACAGTTTCTCAGCTGAGAGGAAGATGGTGAAGCATTTTTAAGGGGCTCCTGTCAGGGAAAAGATTGGTTTCCCACCTGCACACTTAAAACAGTAAGAAGGATATTGCCACAATCACACACAGAACTTCCGAGTGCTGAGGCCTGCAGAAAGGCCATGTAAGGCCTCCAAGGGGTCCCAGCATTGAAGAGGCCATGTGCCTCCATGCACCCTGGAACAATGGTTCTATTCACAAAACAGAGGGCACAAGTCTCCATTGCCCTAAAGCTGATCCAGCAGCATAAAGGGACTTTACAGAAGCCACTCCTCCTCCTTTCCCTCACAGAACAACCTTGGCATAAGGAGTTGCTGAGTTGGCACATAACAGGGGTACAGGTCATACCAAGAGGTAGGGAGCATCTCTGAGGCTTCTCTGATGTACACTGGGGCACTGGCTGGGCCAGACTCACAAAAGCAGGAGGTGCAGCAAAGTTATCTTACCATGTTTCTCCAGCCCTCTAGCTCCCAGGTTCCTGTGCTGAATAGGGCTGGCCCAAAACCAACCATTCTGTTTTGTGAAAAAAATTGGCGTTTCAGAATTTGTTTTTGTTCTGCATCAGAATGAACCTGAAACCTTTCACCATTTTTTTCTATGTAAACTTGTATTCTCAAGTTCAGTCCCTGCTCTGAATCAGGCAAAGGAAGCAGTTGAGCTAATATTGCCTACATCCGACGTGAGTGCCCTAACCACTTGGCTATTGGCTAATCTGGGTTGGTTTTCTTTCTCCTTGCCCTGTTTTGACCAGAAATTCCATCGTATATCTGAGACCTCTTCCTAATGGAAGTTTTTTCACACCCCGGACCAACAAAAGTGCTAGTGTAGACAAAGCTAAAGTGGCCAAAACTTTAGAAGTGGAATGCAGGAGCTGCAGCCAAAATTCCCTCTGGTGCTGGAGTGCAGAAACCATGCAGAGTTTCTGCAGTCTGGGGCTATGCATGAGAGCTGTGGGCAATGTCTGCTTAATGGGGCATTGGCCAGAGGGCAGAATTTAGCCCTAACTAATTAATCTGCCCCCCACATGCCCATAAGAGGTAAGTAAACATAATTCCACTTCACTCATCTAGCAAAGGCTGGGTAACTGACAATGACACTGTGCTGCCATTTCACAGAGGAAAGAGATAAAGGGCTCTTCAGCCCTAATTTCTATAGGAGAAATGCACTTACCTTAATTCATTCAAGAAACTTGGTAATTTTTCACTTAAAAACCATCTGAAAACAAGCTTTAGTAGCTTCAGGAATTAGCAACTCTGAGAATATTCCACAGCCTGGGAACAGAATTAGATGGTAATGATTTAATTGATTGAGTGTGCAGACAAAATGTACAGACAAAATCCTTTCAGTAATTATATCTTTTCGGGGGCCACAGGCTCTGATAATTTATGTCTCAGACTGTAATTACAAACCAGCTGCAATTTTAGGCAAAGCGTGAGCGTATCTGTGGTGCTTATCTTGGAGTAAGAAACAAACAGAAACACACTGGAGCTCATAGCAAAGAATTAAAAACAATTAAGTAAGGTAATGTAATATTATGCACAGATATGTGACATTAGAATAGTGCCAGTCATGCCATTATAGCTGAAGGTCTATCATGGTTTCCTTAAAATACCTTAATTTTTCAGGGTAAAAAATGTTTTGTGTTGAATCCTTTGGGTCCAAAAGTTCAGATTTCATTTGTAGGCTTTCTTACATGAAAGTTTTTAATGGGAATATTGGTTGAGTAAAGACTGCAGGAATGGGTTAATAATTTGGGGGTTCTGAAGGGCCAGTGTGAAATCTTCCTTGACAATGAAGAGTGGAAGCTTGTGCAACAGATTAAAAAGATTGTTCCCAAAGATTTACAATAGGGTCTTGGGACTGGCTGGGTAAGTCTGGCGATTATGGTCTTTAATTTACATGATCACATACTGTTTTTTCCACAGGACTTCTGTCTCGTTCAGTGCACAGGTTGGATCTTGTTCCGGGGATGAACCAGGGTTGTGTGAATCAGTGAAGGAGGCTGTTGTCTGTAAACCCCCTGCTTCCTTTGGTGTAGAAGTTGGAAGGTTTGTAGTGAATAAGACAGGGAATTACAGGAAGAGAAAGTCTCATGGTTTAGGCAGTTGAATTCTGCCCTGGAGAACTGGATTCTATTCCTGCCCCTGCCAAAAGCGTTTGATGGTCGGCAAGGTCACTTAAACCAAACTTTTCACAAGTAGTCACTAATTGGATGTACTTAATTTTCTTGATAGTAGGTGGTTCCCAGTCTGAGACCCTGGTGTCTGATTTGCCAAAGTGCTGAGAACTCAGTTGCAAATGAAGTGGAATAGAGCTGTGCTCTGAATGAACAGAGTGCTATAAAAATGCTAAGTATTCTGAAAAACCAGGCCCTAAGCTTCTCAGATTGAGCACTCAAAATTAATGGACAGTTTTGAGCTTAGCTTCTCTGCACCTCATCTATAAAACAGGGATAATAATATTGCGTCACCTCCCAAGGGTGTTGTGAAAATAATTAATGTTTATGAAACACTTAGAGACTATGAGCACCATATAAAAGCCCATGAGGAATGAATAGTGTGCAATAAATAAGAAATGGGGCCAAACATTGAGCAATTGGATAAAATAAAATATTTGATTGCCGCCTGGTCAGTGAGCACCATCCATCCCGTGCAGTGAATGAGGCAGGAGTCCTGGGGAAAAAACAAAACAAAATATGCTTGTGTAATTAAAGATTGCAGCATAATACATGTGCACAAGGGGGTCAAATCAAGGTTGCAAGGGCGATCTTAACTCTGGCATTTCCTAACTTCTGAGTGCTTGATTTTGCAACCTTAACCTTCCTTTAATGTAGCTGTATTGCGAGTAATACATTTTAAAGTGCTTTGAGATGAAAGGTGTGCAAGTCAATAGGATGACTCAGCAGTCTTTTTGTGTGTGTAATAGGGTTTTAAAGTGCTTTTGAGATTAAAGGCATGTAAATTGGTGGAATGACTCAGCAGTAATCAGTGTGAACAGCAGAAGCACATAACTGGTTCCCTTAAGGAAAGACAAACATAAAAATGTTCTCCAATTTAGGATTCACTCAGCACCTGGGTCTGGAGCCCTGCCTTCCCACAGGTATTCTTCTCCTGCCTTCGCAGCAGCCCTTTTGTATAGCCCTTCCCTTGAGCTCAGGGGAGGGGAAGTAACAATTGTGTAGTGGGGACTAGCTAGTACTCCTGTCTTCTTTCCAAAGGTGATATACAAATGTAATGTACATTTAGATAAGTCACTCCTAATTCTGTATTGTTCAGCTTCACCATCTGCCAGCTAACCACTTTCTAATGTGGCTTGGTTTCTATGTATCATGCTTTCTCTGTGTTTGGTTTATTGTGTGTGAAGTTATTGGGATCAAACACACACGTCACCTGCTGAGGGGAAAAGCAAGCTTTTTCCCGCCCCCTCATAGGATGATAGCCATTGACTCCACTTTGCCACTCTGAATGACCAGTCAGCCCAACTCCTGCAAAGAAACCTCCAAGATGTATTTGCTAAATATGTGAATATGGTCCTATGGGTAAGGCACAGGATTAAGAAGCAGGAGACATGGGTCCCTGATTCTGGTGCTTCATTCCTGCAGCAAGCACAGGAATGGGAGGGCGGGGGCAGGTGGCTTTAAGCTACCTTTTACGTTCCCCATATTCTAGAGCAACCAAGGGTCTGCCTGGCCCACCCCATGTAAGCTAAAGTAGTTTCAGGGCTGCTCTCGTTTATCTTTGCAACCTATAATGAGCCATGGGCAGCAATGTCGACAGTATGATAAAAAGAAAAGGAGTACTTGTGGCACCTTAGAGACTAACCAATTTATTTGAGCATAAGCTTTCGTGAGCTACAGCTCACTTCATCGGATGCATACTGTGGAAAGTGTAGATGATCTTTTTATACACACAAAACATGAAAAAATACCTCCCTCCACCCCACTCTCCTGCTGGTAATAGCTTATCTAAAGTGATCACTCTCCTTACAATGTGTATGATAATCGAGGTGGGCCATTTCCAGCACAAATCCAGGGTTTAACAAGAACGTCTGGGGGGGGTAGGAAAAAAAAGGGGAAATAGGTTACCTTGCATAATGACTTAGCCACTCCCAGTCTATATTCAAGCCTAAGTTAATTGTATCCAATTTGCAAATGAATTCCAATTCAACAGTTTCTCGCTGGAGTCTGGATTTGAAGTTTTTTTGTTGTAATATCGCAACTTTCATGTCTGTAATCGTGTGACCAGAGAGATTGAAGTGTTCTCCGACTAGTTTATGAATGTTATAATTCTTGACATCTGATTTGTGTCCATTTATTCTTTTACGTAGAGACTGTCCAGTTTGACCAATGTACATGGCAGAGGGGCATTGCTGGCACATGATGGCATATATCACATTGGTGGATGTGCAGGTGAACGAGCCTCTGATAGTGTGGCTGATGTTATTAGGCCCTGTGATGGTGTCCCCTGAATAGATATGTGGGCACAGTTGGCAACGGGCTTTGTTGCAAGGATAGGTTCCTGGGTTAGTGGTTCTGTTGTGTGGTATGTGGTTGCTGGTGAGTATTTGCGTCAGGTTGGGGGGCTGTCTGTAGGCGAGGACTGGCCCGTCTCCCAAGATTTGTGAGAGTGTTGGGTCATCCTTCAGGATAGGTTGTAGATCCTTAATGTGTTGGAGGGGTTTTAGTTGGGGGCTGAAGGTGAGGGCTAGTGGCGTTCTGTTATTTTCTTTGTTAGGCCTGTCCTGTAGTAGGTGACTTCTGGGAACTCTTCTGGCTCTGTCAATCTGTTTCTTCACTTCCGCAGGTGGGTATTGTAGTTGTAAGAATGCTTGATGGAGATCTTATAGGTGTTTGTCTCTGTCTGAGGGGTTGGAGCAAATGCGGTTGTATCGTAGAGCTTGGCTGTAGACGATGGATCGTGTGGTGTGGTCAGGGTGAAAGCTGGAGGCATGTAGCTGGGAATAGCGGTCAGTAGGTTTCCGGTATAGGGTGGTGTTTAAGTGACCATTGTTTATTAGCACTGTAGTGTCCAGGAAGTGGATCTCTTGTGTGGACTGGTCCAGGCTGAGGTTGATGGTGGGATGGAAATTGTTGAAATCATGGTGGAATTCCTCAAGGGCTTCTTTTCCATGGGTCCAGATGATGAAGATGTCATCAACATAGCGCAAGTAGAGTAGGGGCGTTAGGGGACGAGAGCTGAGGAAGCGTTGTTCTAAGTCAGCCATAAAAATGTCGGCATACTGTGGGGCCATGTGGGTACCCATAGCAGTGCCGCTGATCTGAAGGTATACATTGTCTCCAAATGTAAAATAGTTATGGGTAAGGACAAAGTCACAAAGTTCAGCCACCAGGTTAGCCATGACATTATCGGGGATAGTGTTCTTGACGGCTTGTAGTCCATCTTTGTGTGGCATGTTGGTGTAGAGGGCTTCTACATCCATGGTGGCCAGGATGGTGTTATCAGGAAGATCACCGATGGATTGTAGTTTCCTCAGGAAGTCAGTGGTGTCTCAAAAGTAGCTGGGAGTGCTGGTAGCGTAGGGCCTGAGGGAGTCTACATAAGCTATTACCAGCAGGAGAGTGGGGTGGGGGGAGGTATTTTTTCATGCTTTGTGTGTATAAAAAGATCTTCTACACTTTTCACAGTATGCATCCAATGAAGTGAGCTGTAGCTCACGAAAGCTTATGCTCAAATAAATTGGTTAGTCTCTAAGGTGCCACAAGTACTCCTTTTCTTTTTGCGAATACAGACTAACACGGCTGTTACTCTGAAACCTGACAGTATGATAAAAAACCTGCCGCACCGAGTCTCAGAGCCCAAGTCAGCTGACTCGGGCTTGGGGGGCTCAGGCTCTAAGACTAAATATACCTGTGTAGACATTTGGTTCTCTGGGGCCCTCCCCACTCACAGGGTCTCATAGCCTGGGCTCCAGCCCAAGCCTGAATGTCTACACTGCAGTTTTATAGCCTGACAGCCCGAGCTGGCTGACCTGTGCCAGCTGTGCCATGGGTCTTTTATTGCCGTGTAGACATACCTTACAGGTCTTGGGAAGTAGGGAACAACCCCTATGCTGGGAGCTGGAAACAGGGCTAGCATACAATTCTTCCCCTTCTGTCAGCTCTACTCTGTGCAGTAGAGTGTTCTCAGGAGGCTGTGTCTACCCCTTTAAGGCCCCTGTATGTAGTCAGAGTGGCGTAAGTGACCTTGAGCAGCGAACCACGGCCACTGGGAGCCGCAATGCGCCGAACCTGCTGACAGGACCGGCCCGCCAGGGGCTTTCCCTGCACAAGCAGCGGAACAAGTTTGGGAACCACTGCCTTAGAGTATTAGAGATCACGCTACTGGGGACTGTTTCTGGCTTTGCCATATACTTCCTGCATAATTTTCGTATGTCACAATGTCAGATTTATGGAACCTTGCCTTCCATTTGGCATCCATGAATATTTACAGGCACAACTAGTGTCACTAACTACCTGATTGCACCCACAAGGGAATGGAGTTTTGTTAAGTGGAAGAGAGGGCATCTAGTCTCTTCAGGCCTCAGTTTCTTCTTCTGCAAAATACGGCTAATATTTAATTCATGGGGGTGTTCAGAGCCTAAATTCTTTGAGATCCTGGTGGAGGGTACTCTAGGAGCACAACATATTGTATGAATTGTTACATGTACTCTGTCAAAGCATATTCATATTATAACATCCTATGCACATTCCCGAAATGGATATATAGTTCTACAATGTATATTACATAACAAGACGAGGTATTCTCTCTGCGAACAATCTATAAGCATGCACTTTGTGTATATCCTGTACCTATGCAAGTAGTTATTCTTTAAAGCTTAAAAAGAATGTTAAATGGAAGAAGATAGCAGAACAGTAAATTAGCCATTTCTTTTGCCTCTGTGAATAGCTAATTGTCTTAGATATGCATCTCTGCTCAATGCATGATCTTATGCATTATTCACACATTGAAAACTTGCCTGACTTATTTCACCTCTTGGAAAAGTGCTTTCTCTTCAAGCGTCCTTAATGAGTAGTGGCATTGAGATTTCAGGGTTGCTTACTTTAGTGTAGGTTATTACAGGAGTCAACGTTGTTCTTCAATAGTAGAAGATGTAGTAGATAGGAAAGAAAATTAATACAGAGCAACAAACCAAAATCTCATTCCTTTAGAGAGGTGGATATCTTAAAAGCACAGTAGAGGCCCGTAGTTCCTTTGGTTTAACTAACAAATTCTTGAACTTCCAGCTGGTATTACTCCATATAATGATGGGTGGAAAACAAAATATCGCCATTTCTTTGAAGGTAACATGGAAATTCTGCCAGTGTACTTGTTTCCACATTGTCTCCTATCACAAAATAAGACTTCCTTCTTGGTTTACTTATAAACTTTTTTTTGGTGCGGGGGGGAGTTTCAGAGGAAAACATTACTATATTACATTATTGCTATATGACTGAGCTTTGTGTTGGATTAGAATTGGAATGTTTCTGTCGTTTGGGCTGGAACACTTTATTTATGATTTCTTCACATGTGTTGAAAATGGATAACAACTTCAGAAATGAGTTAAAATCTCCATTAGCTGAGTTACTGCAACCCTGAATTTTGCACATTTCACTAAAAATGGGCCAGATCTGAATGCTATTACTTACTATTTTAATTCCAGTCCAAAAATTTACCCTGTCATGTGCTGTTGCTTGCCAGATCCTTGTTACATTCTGAATCAGCAGTTGTCTCTCACTTCGGGACTGTGAGCCAGGGGAAAGACCCACCTTACTAATGAAAGTGCTATCCAAACTGTTGTAGTGAGAGCAATTGTGATAACAGCTCATTACCAGCCTTATCTATTGTCCTTGATTCTCCAGTCCTTAACCAGAAAAGTCTCCTGATGAAGTCAACTTGATTGTCCCAACCTGGCTTCAGGGGGAATTTTTGCTTGAGTAAGGACTTCAGAGTCAGGGCCATTAAGGCCACACATCAGGAAAAAATGTCAGTAATGGGGAAAAGGAGAAAGGGAAGGGGCGGGAAAAGGGAGCTGAAGAAAGATAAGGAGACTGAATGGGGAGGGAATCAAACTGGAAGTGATCAAATGGGAAAAACAGAAAGAGAAATAAAAAGATACCATGATACTTGATATAACTCTCATCTTATTAGGCTGATAGCCCCTGCCTAGGCCACCCAGAACTCGCCCAAGTATTCCGTACACACGTGTGAGAGTCATTATATTGAGTAGCTGTAATGACTGCCAGTGCATTAGTGGAAAAGAATAACACTCAGATGTTGATGTAGACTTTGGAAGAGAAAGGGGGACTATTTAGCACAATACAGCATCTGAAAATGAAGGTGTTTCTTCTTACTGTGCTACAAGCAAATGTCTCAGAAAAGAAATTGTGTGTGAGAGAGAGAGAGCGAGCGCCACATGCTGACTAAATCAAGTCAAAGGACTGGGTTCAATCTTTCCCTTCCCATCTGCTGAGATCATGTCACTGGACTTTTTGAGCTGACGGCTAAAGAGAGATGCGGCTTTAGGCTGTGAGAGGACTTTGTTCTGCCTCCCCTCGGTGATATTTCTGTTCATTGTCACACTAGTTTGTGCCCAACAAGAAAATTTTTCCATAGTATTCAGCTGGATTGTTTGATTTGTAATTCTTTTATGATTTTTTTTCTTCCTTGTTCAAGTAATTTGCCAATGCAACCTGCTTGTCCTCGAGATGATTTTAACTGAGCCTGGGATACTGTTAATTAGGGACAGTCATGGGCAGTAACTCAGAGAGAGAACCTGATTCTTGAGCTCAAGAGGAAGGACCTGGAGAATCAGCATAAGTATGAGGCTAAGAGGAAAGGGGATTACACTTCCCCTCCTCTAAACAGTGTTGCAAAGGGAGCTGACAAGGGCCAAGCTGGGTGCAGAGAGTGCCGAAGGGCATGAGGTGCCATTACAACTGTAAAAGCAGCAAATCAGAAAAACCAATGCAGGGTTTATATTGAAGTTCTAAGCTACTTTGGAGATGGAGACTGTGCCCCTGGCTCAGCCTGCCTCTGGCTTTCACCAGTCATCCACTCCATCTTGCCATGCATTTTATTAAACCATAGCTTATTATTTTCTTTAAAAAAAAAAAAAACCCACACAAGCAGAGACCTACTAAAACCATATTATTAGTAATACAGCCCTCTTAGCCTCCTGTGGCTAGCAGGAAGCCAGGGAACCAACACCATCTACACGAGAGATAAGAAAATGAAACTCAACAGAAATATAAGACCCCTGGGAACTTGCGGTTATCCATTCACGGCTGTGGAATGGTGCAGTACTGCATTCCTGCCATGATGTGGTGCTGTGCCAAGTTATGACAGCAAGCTCACTCACCTGACTCCAAGAAGGCTGCTGCCAGCAATATACAAGCAATGCTGGCTTTCAGAGGAAACCTAGACCTCTGGAGATGTTTCCCTTTGTAGGGGAATTCTTCTCTGACAAGAAGAGGCCCTGGTTTCCGTTTCTATAGAACGCTGGATAGGAAAACAAAGGGAAGCACTCCTGCTGGTAGTTTGCCTTTTGGATCTCTAAGTGATATTTCCTTAAGGACTGGTGTTGATATACTTAGGATAATCTCTTTTCAGGCCCAGCCCCTTGGGCTTTTTGTGGATTGGGCTACTGCACTAAGGAAACCGAGAGTGTGTGTGTGTGTGTGTGTGTGTGTGCAAAAGAATATAAGAGAAGCAGAGAAAAAAAGGGGAAGTGTTTCATTTGAATCTTTATTACTTTTTTGGGCCTTGTGCAACCCTGTTGATTTCAGTGGGGGCCTGTTGATGTAAGTGAGAATTTGGTCCAATGTATTAAGTTCAAAGTAGGATCAGGGTAAACTAAGGGTGCGAGGAACAGTGCTCCCTTCTCCTTTCTCTGGCTTGTGGGAGCAGGCCCCCCTTTCTTCATTTTCAGCCCACTTTAACCACTGGTTTAAAGTGTCCAGAGATAAGAAAAAACAGTCTTGAGAGAGTGAGGAACAGCTGTAGAAAGACAAAGGGAAATAAAGAGGACAAAGATGGAGAATAGTGAGAAAAACAAAGGAGTGGGGTTTCTTAAGGCAACAGCAGTGTCCATAACAGTGAATTGTTTGTTTTTCTGTATTAAACTGCTTTTGTGCTAAATTTGATCATGTTCTGACATTCCCAGGACCTCTCGGAAATGATCAGAACATTGATCTTGGCCCTACATACTGTGTGAGCATTCTCCTAGCCCTTGTGCAAACCACCAGTTCAGAGAGTAGTTCATTACTGGTGATTGCCTGATTTTGTTTTATTTACAGAACAAAGTGCCCTCTATTTTAATAGGTGTGATCACATGAATCTGCTGTGATCCTCAGGTGGCTTCAGTTCCCAGAACTTATTGATTTTTCTCTTCATTTGGGGTGAAGGCTTCATTTATTCATAAGACTTTTGTGGCAAAATGCACCCAAGAGCAGAGAGCTCATTCAATTCCCTTGATGCTATGTTAACCCAGCATTTTGGCTCAAGTGCTGAATACAGTCTTGCATACAGGTGAATTTCACCCAGGGCCCTTATCCTGTATCAGACTGTGCTAGTGAAGACCCCTGCATCTATGTGGAGTCCTGTGGAAGTCAGCCCTTGATTGCAGGTGTCCAGGCTAGCAGGGCTGCAAACAGAGAGCACAAAGCTTTATGATACATTGAGCGTGATTCTTTGGTGCCCTGCGCTATATGGGAGTCACCAGTGTAAAATGGGGATAAAATGCTACCATATCCAAACAGTAGTGTTTTAGGAGTGAGGAAATATCAGTGCTGTGCTCATAAGGGATTTTTCTTTTGCAGAATAGCAAATGTTTCCTGGCAAGAGTTTGACTGGGAAACAGGACTAACTGGTGAGTTTTGAATTCACACAATTTAGTTTAAATAAGCAGTTAATAGTTTTTAGAATACTGTTTGTTGTTTATCTGTTGATTTCATAAATAAAAACATCATTTTTAGAAAGAGAAAGTAGTTTAAAATACCCTTTTGGAATATTTGGGTATTTTTTTTAAATGACGATTCTTTTTTTCAACTTCATGAGCTGAGCTCTACTAACCTGATGTCTTAGATATGCATTTGTTAGTTACTGATTTTTAGGTTACTTAACAGGATATGACTAACCACCAGAAGTGACACATTAGAGATGGAGTCCTACAGTCTGCTAGATGGAAAATAGTAAAGCTTTAAATTTTTTTAAAAGACTATTTTCCATACAAAAATGGTCTGTGATTGTCTATTTGTTTCATGGGTAAAATGCTGTACCGATGAGTTAGCAGACCGGTGATTCTCAAAGTGCTGAGAAACAGTACATCTTAACGGATCACTTTATAATGCTCACTACTTTTGTTAGGCTCTTAGTGTCTGAAAAGACAACGTGGCCTAAAATTATATCCTATGGAACACTTACAAGTTTTCCCAATATTATAAATCCCACTCGTATTTGTATTGGAACACTAAAGTAATTAAATGTTTGCAAATTATTAAATTATTCTAAGTTTTATCACATTGGGTTTAAATCGATGACCTTTTTAATGACTCTGTGTGCCAAATTGGAACATGTGATTAATTAAATGGGAAATGGCAAACATTTCTAAATACATCCGGTAGATTAGTGGGCACTATGTTAGAATGGCAAATCAGTATAAAGGCTTAGATCAGGAAGATTACATGTTACTTCAAATGCACTTTTTTTGGTTAATGTTCCACTATGGGAAAATTTCAGCTCTCAGACATGATCATGGGGACTTCCTACTTGCAGAAGCTGTGCCAGTGCATGATTTAGTCCTAATCAGTCTGCTGATTTTATTGCAAAGCATGTCATGTTTTTGTTTGTTCCCTATAGAATATGCACTGCAAATCTTATTATATACAATTTGTATATTCTATGTATTGCAAACAGCTGCTGGTTTCTACCATAGCAAATTCTCTTGCTCAGGCACAGTGGTTTCAGCTGTGAATGGAATTAGTATGTGACAGAACAATATGTCACCCAGTTTCCTGAATAAAGCCAGTTAAAAATGACACATTGTACTGCCCTTCTCCTTCCTTCAGAGACAGTGTGTCTGATCCATCCCTTTATGGCTTTCTTATACTGATTATTGGAATGCTCTTACCAGCATTTCAACTTAAGTAGTGGGCTATAAACAATACAAAATTCAGCTGTTTATATTCTTGCTGGCAGCAGGTGATTCCATCATATCACTTCAATCCTATCCAAAACGTATTGGTTGCTCATCAAATGCCATATTAATTATAGGTGTTTGCCAATTCAGAGTAAGCTTTCTCACACAACTGGGTGACTGGGCAACAAAATGGCAGATGAAATTCAGTGTTGATAAATGCAAAGTAATGCACATTGGAAAACACAATCCCAACTATACATATAAAATGATGGGATCTAAATTAGCTGTTACCACTCAGAGATCATGGAGTCATTGTGGATAGTTCTCTGGAAACATCCACTCAATGTGCAGCAGCAGTCAAAAAAGCGAACAATGTTGGGAATCATTAGGAGAGGGATAGATAAGAAGACAGAAAATATCATGTTGCCTCTATATAAATCCATGGCATGCCCACATCTTGAATACTGCGTGCAGATCAGGTCACCCCATCTCAAAAAAGATATATTGGAAAAGGTTCAGAAAAGAGCAACAAAAATTATTAGTGGTATGGAAGAGCTTCCATATGAGGAGAGATTAATAAGACAAAGACTTTTCAGCTTGGAAAAGAGATGACTAAGGGGGGATATGATAGAAGTCTAAACAATCATGAATGGTATAGGAAAGTAAGTAAGGAAGTGTTATTTACTTCCCTCATAATACAAGAATTAGGGGTCACCAAATGAAATTAATAGGCAGCAGGTTTAAAACAAGCAAAAGGAAGTATTTTTTCACACAACACATAGTCAACCTGTGGAACTCATTGTCAGAGGATGTTGTGAAGGCCAACCTTGTTCAGTATAACAGGGTTCAAAAAAGATCTAGATAAGTTCATCAGTGGTTATTAGCCAGGATGGGCAGGGATGGTGTCCCTAGCCTCTGTTTGCCAGAAGCTGGCAATGGTCAACAGGGAATGGATCATTTGATGGTTACCTGTTCTGTTCATTCCCTCTGCAGCATCTGCCATTGGGCACTGTCAGAAGACAGGATACTGAGCTAGATGGACCATTGGTCTGACCCAGTATGTCCATTCTTATGTTCTTAAACAGGGCCCGAATTATCTTTTGGGATTCCTGTTTTTTGTCCTACTGGCCTTTGGCTCAGGTCACTCATAAGTTTCATCTTGTGTTTTCTCTCCAGTCGTATCACTTGTGGCTCTTTGTGGAACTCATTGCTTGTTGATACTAGGAATCTACTTTTCCATTGTCTAAATGTAGAGAGCCACATTCATCCCCAGCGCATACATTTCTGAAGTTTAATGTTTGGACCAAGGTGTGTTTGTTCTCACTAAATTTTCACTTAACTAAATATCAACTCTGTAGGATCTCTTGACTGTTGATATTTAATATTACTGCTAAGTGTTTTATTTGCTTTGGAATAAGGTGTTTCAGTTCATTACTAGTGCTGTATGTCATCAGCACTTGAAAGTGGCAAACAAGTGGCTAGTAAAGTCTGTCATAGTCACAAATTCTTCTGGGCACCCAAAACATAAGGTACTTTGTCTATTTCAAGTCTGCAGTCTGAATGCAAATGCTCAAACTGTGGACAATGTGGGAATATCTGTTGAAAGAAGATAGTAGTTTTAAAATAGTAAACATCAAAAACCTTTTATGTGATATCAGATTTCAGTGCCATCTATTTATAGTACATTATTTAAAGAGACCTATGACTTGAACTGATCCATAAGTGCTCTTCTTCAAATATCTCTCTCTGCTGTGATGTCTGTATCAGCCAGTTAATAATGGCTTGACAGGCAGATAGGGATAGCTGGCACTTACTTTCTAATTCGGGAGGAAAAGCAAGTGTGTGTGTATAGATGTTGTATTTATTAAATTATATCTTTCTCCCACCACCACTGTATATCTCTTGTCCCCTTAGATTGTAAGCTATTTGGAGCAGAGATTGTATCTTTTTACGTGCTTGTATAGCCCCTTGCACAATGGGGCCCTGGTCCTTTTTTGGATTATGGTTAAATACAGTATCAGCTTCAAAACTACAATTCTGCTCTAAATTTTTCCTTGTACTCCTGGGACTTTCAAATAGTTGAAAGAGCAGTGTTATACAAAGTTGTTTTTAAATTGCTATTCTACATCCACAGAACTTACATTCTGGGGACTAGTCCATTAATGTAGTGGAAGCAGGTGGGTACAGATCTTCCAAATGAGTTAACGGTGAGCTTGCCCGATGGATTCTTGTTTAATCAGGTTCAACGCTGGACCAGTCATGCATGTATAGAACTCTCATTGCGGGGAATGGAACATCTGGTTCTTTGGGCTCCTGTCCTTGGCCCAGGCAGGGAGCAGAAGCTGCCTCCTCCTCACAGGCAGCTGCTGTGCCACATAGAGCAGCAATCCGGAGCAGCAGATATGAGAAGCAGCTGGCCCTGCCCCTTCCACTCCCCGTCTGGGCCCGGCTGCCAGGGACAGGGGCCGAACGTGCCGGGGGCAGGTGCAGTGGGAGAAGGACAGAGCCCCTCTTCCCCCATCCCCTGGCAGGCCAAGCAGAATTCTGGGGGGAGGAGGGGTACTTGCCCCTGCATGTCCCCCCTCTACATGTTGCCTATGCTGCTAGATATAACTTTCTTAGTCATGCCAGTTTCTTATTTCTATACACACTTTTCCATGTGTGTCTACGCTCTACCTCAGCACAGCTGCCAGTTTCCCTGGGCTGCATGTCAAGCTCTGACAGGAAGAATACTGGTCTGGTTAATTTAAAGAAGAAAATCATACTTTGCCACTCTGAAAATTACATGAAAATCTGAAATATGGTGGATATAGCAAAGTCAGGAGGCTCTTAACTTGCGAGGAAATTATGCTTCACTCTGCAGAAAACTTTCTGTAGCCGTCTGATTTTCCTCTTTGAACACCCTATTTGTGTGATATTTTACTTCATCTACAAGGTGAGCTCCATGCCCATTTTGTTTTAAAAATGAATGTTCAGAACTGTACTAGAGAGGTTTTCCATTGCTTCCTGTTGATAAACACTGAATTAAAACATCTCTAAAGTATTACCTGTGAGTTCTTCAAACATTCACTTAAACTTTAATATATAAATACAAAATAGGAATAAATAACAATTGCACAATGTCTTATTCAGAACAAAAGTATTTGTATAGACTAGCTCTATATAAATAAATCAAAGTACATTTTACTTGTGTTTAGAAGAATGATAAACTTTTTATAAAATTAAGAAATTTTAAATTTATTTACTTTATCCCTCATACCCTTACTGCAAAGGAATCATGCATTATCTCTACTAAACAAAGATAAGATCCACCTAACTGAATGAGCCCTGATAAAGATGTAGCTCTACTTTCCAAAATTAGACATGAAACATAGACATACCAGGACTACTCATTGAACAAGAAATAGTAAAGTAGAATACAATGTTCATGTGTAGTAAAATCAAAGTTACTGTATATCAAAACTATGTCCCTTTACATACCTTTGTGATGAGTATTAAAAAAAAACAAAATGACAACTGGCCAGCATGCAACTAACTAAAACATTCCAGTTTTAGGGATGTCTGAGTTTGGCCAAAGGAAAAAAAGAACTAAAAGAAACAGACAAAACAAACAAACATCCCAGATGCTTACAGTCCCCTTTGTGTTCTTCCTCTCTGTGCCAGGTCTGTTAATGCTTAGTTTGCAGCTGAGATGGGTGTTCCTGATGTTATTCTTCCTGTATGTGGTCCATCATTGCAATTTGGAGCATAAATTTCATATGCCTTCATGGAGATGGTGGTCCTTTCAGAGAATTGCAGGACCCTGGAGTGCTTCCAACTGTAGTTCCTTGCCCAACCCACTGTATTAGAAATCACCTTTTAATGCAATTCTCGAAGACATTCAGCAATGTCCATAAATGTCACAGTTCCATTTACACAGTATTATTCACATTTACACAGCTTTGTTCACATGCTGTAAAGTTTCACTTCAGAACAGAATTATGATGCAAGCAAGGACCTTCATTAATTACAGCAGAAAGAGAAAGCTTTAAACATCTGTTACATATCCCGTTCTGCTTCCCTTTTCACCTGCACAAGTGCTTCTAGTAAATTCTACTATACTATGGATTGCTCACTCTACATTTTTTTCCTTATAATAATGCCATTTTTTCCCTATTTGATTCTAAGGTGTAGTTTTATAGTTTTATTCTAAGGTGTCGTCATTTTACAGTGAATTGTTCTAAACAGAAGGTAAGAACATTTAATTGAGAACAATTCTGTTGATTTCAGCCTAGTTTAAGTTCTTCTGTTTCCCCTCTTCCCCCCGCCCCCCCAGTTGAAACACAATGTTTTAACAATACACTAAATTGCACTGTATTTCTAATTGGGTCAAACAAACAAAAAACTTTAAAAATCCTGATTTTTTTTTTTAAATCAGTTGATATTTTAAGTTTTTAAGAGCATTTCCAGCAATTTTGTTTTTATAGCAAATAGGCCCCCTTATGTTTTAAAACTGCTGAGTGGTGTTGGTGTGAAATATCTCTCTTGTACCTCTTGGTTTATATCTTGTGTGATAATATGGGTCTATATAATCCTAGGTTTAAAACTCCTTCTAAATTCCCCTGAAGGAAATGTACCCGTTTTTCAGTGCTACCCACCCCTGAATGGAGAATGACTCTCATCCACTTAGTCGTCCTGTAATTCTTTGGATCTCTCTCCTTTCATGCCTCTCTGTGGGATTGATCCAACTTCTGCTGAAGCCAGTGGGACTCTGTTTTCTCCAGTGGGAGTTAGATCAGGCCCTTGTCTAACAGGCTGTCATTACCTTTTTCATGTTTACTGCTCTTAGCTGATCCATGGATCAGCTGGAAAGAATGCTGAAATGTGCATGCACTGGTACCATCATCTTGAGACACGTCCGTCTCCTCAGCCACATGCCGGATTTCTGCTCTGGAAGCACCTGCTGCCCCAGCAGCGGAGTTGTATATGCACTCATTCACTGCCAGGTACTTTAGACCCACATTTATGGTTTGTTTAGGAAAAGAGGGAAAAAAGTTTATAAAACTATATAATAGAAACGTTTTTTTGCTTTATAAGTTAGTGAAAAGAGAGGGTGTGGTTTTTTTTTTAATTTTAAAATTCATGTGCAGCAGCAATGTGGTGTCAATATATTAACATGGAACTTCCACAAAAATTCCCTTCTAGTCTGCAACAACATGAGTGTCTTGGAAGGATTGAAATATTTATTCTTTTAATTTCCTCTTTAAACAAAAATGCTCTCCTCTACCAAGGAAGTGAGGCAATAGGTGCAAAACTCCCATGGACTTCAGTGGGACCAGGATTGCACTCATAATCTCTTGGTGATCAAATTTATGTTATGGAAGTGTTCCTGAAAACTATGCTGACTGTATAAAGTAGCATCGCACAAATGTACAGTGTAATCTGAAGTGGCAGTAAGGTGTTTGGGGAGGGAGTTTTCTCTCTTGAGGAAGTATTTTGGAAATTACTGTACCTTCCATTTGAAGCAATTTGTTCCATTCCAAGGCAAATATACAAAATTTTAAAAAGAGGGCCCTAGTGACAAGTTACCTCTGGGAGCAGTGTTTCAAAAAGAGGTTGACTGTCAGGGTCATGGGTAGTCACCCCAACTCTCCTGTTAGTTCAGTGGCAGAATTTAAACAGGATCTCTGGGGTACTCCACCCAGTATAATGCTGCCCTGCAGGGTTGGAACCCCCAACAAAATAGCATTGTGCTAATGCGGGAGAACCAGAACATGAAATTGACTGATCTAGTAGATTTCATTGTCCAAGGTGGTCCAAGAGGTAAACAGAAATTATAAATGGTGTGTCACCAATTATGAAAAAGAAAGAATGTTAATATTCACAGTATGGTGCTAACCTACTGTGAGCATCTTTTATATAGTACTGCCACCCCCAACTGTTCAGGCATCCTGAGTTGGGCACCAAAAAATCATGAGAGTTAAAATAAATAAATGTTGGATTCTTTTTCTTTGCCTTCTGGTTTCTGAACCTTTTAGGGTGCACTCAGGTCAAGTTTCCAAGCACTTTCTCCCTGACTGAGCCAGCTAGAAACACCCTCCCCAGGAAATGAGACTGCATGCGAATCTCAGCTTTCTAGATCCCAGCAGCTGGGGCTGTAAGTGAAACACCAAATAGTGTGAAAATGGTGATAAAATAATGAGAGCAGGCAATACTGACTGTATAACTTTTATGTCTCTAAAGGTGCCCCTTTAACATGCTGGAGATGCAGAAGCTGTGTGAGAACTTCCATATCCATCCTGAAAATCAATCTCTCTCTCTCTCTCTCTCTCTCTCTCTCTCTCTCTGCAGTACAGGTGTTTCCCTTTCCACT
Source organism: Chelonia mydas (assembly GCF_015237465.2). NCBI lineage: Eukaryota > Metazoa > Chordata > Testudines > Cheloniidae > Chelonia > Chelonia mydas. The sequence continues at coordinate 40,651,078 of NC_051246.2, forward strand.
GCAGCTACCAATCCTGGCACTACACTGGGGATAGTAGTTGCAGTGGGTAAGTACATACCTGTCTCCTTTGCATTCCAAGCAGGGATGCCGGCACTGACTTGTCCAAAATATTTTTCTTACAGGACCAAATTCATTGACCCCCATGGGGTTTTTTTGTTTGAATAAAGAGGACATGCCTGAAATGAGGTTCATGCATGACAGACTAGAATACTGTCACTGTGCCACAGGCTTGCTGATACCAAGGAGCTGCTCAGACAGCTTTTGTTGAAAGTAACAAGACAGAAACAGACTGACACTTTTTGCAAATTTTGGGCCAGCCTTGTAAGCATGTGCTCAAGACTACCTACTCGTTTTTGCATGTGCTCAATTGCAAATCCAAATGCCTAATGAACATGCAAGATGGTATGTGGACACAAAAGAAAGTGTGACTATGCATCAGGTATTTTGATCTGACAAATGTACACAAGTTTGCATGTGTATGTTTTAACATTAGGGCTTTTACTAAATCCTTGAAATTAAACTATGCTGGAAAGGCTTTAGACAGTTAATTACATGCACAATTGAAGAAACAGTGAAAGTAGCTTTTTATCCCAGTGGCTCTTGTTCCTGGATGTGGATTTCTTAGTGTGGTACTGCCCAGTACTGTGATCACCTTTCAACATTTGTCAGCAGTTACCACACAGTGGCATCTAAGGTACTCCAGTTATTTCCTGTGTAAATTATGGAGAAAGCTCCTATGCATTAAGCATTGGTCAATTAATTTAAAATGACAACTGTGAGGGTGTTATGGGGCAGAGCCACCTGTGACCTGCACCTGTTTTATACAGAGGTGAACAAATCTGTCTTATGCAATGTTACCTATATAACTGAGGCAGCTGTTGAAAACTGATCTGCAAAGAGCAATGAGGATTTACAGGCTACATAAAATACAAACACAAACCTACTTATTCTCCTTCTTGCTGAGGGAACATCGTGTCACTAAGGTTGCTGTACCTGTCTCATTCTTGCTCTACAGACAGTAGCTCCTTTTTTAATTTCTTAGAGTGTAAGGTCTTTGGGGCAAGAACCATGTTAACCTGGGTTTTTGTACAGGGTGAGAGGGGACACCAATCCTTACTGGGACCTCGAGGCATGACCACAATATAAAGGTATAATGACAATCAATCTTGAAGAAATGTATTTGCAAGAATATCCAGCAGAGCACTCTTTTTTGTTTGTTTGTTTGAAAAATATTGAATATATTAATCAAACTGGTTGCTGCACCCAGCTGCAAATCACACTGCTTGCAGATTTCCATTGCTATCAGGCTTGCTGTTAAAACCAAACTACTTCCATGAATCTCTGGAAATGGGCATGAATGTGGCTTACCATCTGAATTTGGGCAATACTAGTGGCTGTACCAGTAATTCGTAGGTACCACCAAAGCCTCTGGCTGTTACTGTTACTCGCGGATACCGTTAGACTATCTAAACAAACTACTCTTCACATAGTTGAAACATTCGTTTGAAAACTGAGGGTCCTATTCAGCAAATAGTCAGAGTCTTATGGCTCTGGCCACAGAGGCTCTAGAAGCTTCCAAAGCTCAGCTATCACTGAGCCTAATCCTGATTCAGGACCCAAAATTATATGTTGTTTGTATAAATATTTCTCTGCACAGCTTGGATGCTTTGGGCACCCTCCCTCACTCGATTCTTGGGAATTACAGACATATGCCTCTTTGTAGCTCAGGTAGATGTAAAGTGACTCACGTTAATGACCACTGAAGGACTCAACTGAGCATGTGCTGAGAGAATAGTGATGTCAATTAGATTCTGACAGCCCTCTCTTTTCTATGAACAAGACTTCTGCAGCTCATTGCCCTCAAAGAGGGAAACACAGGTTTGACGTAAGGGCATGCATAACCTCTGCTAATAGACATTGTCATGCTTGTTTACAATGCTCCATGAGGGTTCTGTCAAGCCACTCGTGTCATTGTTTGACTACAGTTAAGAGCAAGGTGCTCTGTTTTCCAAGCCCAGCTCAATCAGAGCAAAGCACAGTTTTGGCTCTTGCATTGTCATGAAAAGGAATAAAGTGCCACTGGTCATGTCTTCAGCTTCTCAGTGAGCCCAGAGCTTTGTGTGCTGAACTTCACCACCTTGTTTGGACTATTTCCAGGTGCAATCTTCCACTCCATTCATTCAAGCAGTTTGTGGGCACTCAGAGGTCCCAGACATGCGGACTGAACTGCAGTGGGACCCATTACTAAACATGATCAGTCATGGAGATGCAGTCCCAGTAGGATACTGCTATCATTGTACAAGGGCTTCCGGGTACTTGCCAACTGTCTACTGAAGCCATCTATGGTTGATACCTATAACTTAGCAAAACTGCCATATCACTGTAAGCATCCCCAATTACATTCTAATCAATATGACATACATAGAGAGGCTGCCCACTAATCATATCTTTGGATAACTAATGGGCATTGTGGCTGCTGGCTAGAAATATCAATATGGCAGGCCTTCCCATCCTTCTGCGCTGAGGGTTAGCATACGAGTTGTTAAACAGGCTACCATATTTCTATCCATAAGCCTCTGGAAATGGGTGTGAACATGCATTGCCATCTGAATTTAAACAATACATGTAACAATAAAAGTAATTCCTAGGTTACAGTAGAGACCACTATTACTGTTGTATGTGGATAACAGTACCTTTGCCTAGATTAGAGCTAAATGGTGGTAACTTTCAGAAATCAAGATATAGCTATGTCTATGATTTTTTTTTTTTTTTTTTTTTGTCTCCTGAATCAGGATTAGTATTCCCTGGGGAGGGAAAGGAATGAGGGGGAGGGGTTAGAAGGATGTCTGTACCCCTCTGGACTCTCTGCAGAATGGCCCCTGAGGAAATGGCTAAGAAAGAGATCAACAGGAATGCCAAATTTCTGCTGAATAGGTTAAAAGGGTGAGGAAGCCTCTTCGGCAGCCATCCATGTGCAGAAGGCCCGCATAACATTTCTGCTGAATAGGGCCCTAAATGAAGACAAAAGAAACATAGGAAGCCAGTCGTAACTTGAAGAGCTTTTTTGATTGAGCCGTTTATTTTTACATTTGCTAATCTCCAAGGACATTTTATTATTTTTGGTGCAATTAGACATCCCTTTGGACATGCCAACGGAATGGAAATAGTCATATTTTTATCTGATATATAAATGTAAAACAGCCTATTTAGTTAATTATTCCTTAACAGCTCTAAACAGATGGATACGGTTTAGCCAATATACAGTGAAAGTTACTCAACATTTTATGTTATAAAAATCACCCTATATATAATGCCTGAGTTTTAAGTTTATATATATTTTAAAGTTTGAAGTAGTTTACATCCCACTAAAACTGAGAGGAGCTGATATGTCAGGCTCACTTTAAAAACTGGAGTTTCAGTTTAGTCTTTTCTGGGTTTAGTATACAAATGTGGATCCTGCTATTTTGTTCGCAAAGATTTTATCCATCTTCTAGTTTCCCATTTAAAGAGCTTTTACAATTAAAGTAAATACGCAGGAAATGGAAATCTTACCTCTGCAAGGGGATGCCAATGAGCAATCGGTTTCCGAGGATACGAAAGCATTTCATTCCAGTGGTCCCGGCCTAGGCTCTCTGCATCGTTGCCTATTTGACACACTCCAATGACCTCATTGTGACCTACACTGTGAAAATGTGCCATAATATTTTTTTCTTAAAATTTTACATTTGGGAACAAATGCCATTTAAATTCTCTATGACAAATAATAATCTAGGATGCTGGGAAAACTTGATGAGCTACACAGCACAGATTTGAGTTTCATCCCTATCTTTTTCATTAACCTAGATAATATACTAATAATTTACTCTTTTATATCATATTAGTTCACACCGTGTGTGTTGGTTTTCTATGGAGTAAATTGACAGTTGGACTTTTATTTGTCTACACTCCAATTTTAACCAACAGAAAAATTCATTAACATTTGCAAAAGAGAAAAATAACTATACATCATACGTGTTCTGACTCCAGCCCACCTAAAGCATCCGACATGTAAAGACTACTATGTGAAATGGGATATCTGAACAAGCAGGATACCTCTTCCAAAGCAATTATTTGCAAATAGAATATATGGTGGGCCACATTTTCAGAAGAAATCTGAGGAATTAATGTGATGGTGCACAAATGGCCGTTCAGAGTGCAGACTGTTCATTGGGATAGGCAATCATTACAATTTGAGTAAATATGTATGCAAATTAGGCATACAAAGTTCTGGATGCAATTCTGTATCTCAAAAACTAAGAAGTAAATGCTGTGTGATGGTACAGAGAATTGTAGCCTGCTGCTGAGACCTGCACCACAAAACATTTTATGACAACTTGTGCCAGCTTTTTACAATCTCTTGCCTCATAAAATCTTGCATAGTAGATTTGTATTCAGTAACAGCTACAGGTATCTCACCGGTCATAATCCATAACTGCTATTGACAAGTTAATTTGGTCAATGTTTTCCGGAGGGACATCAAAGACTATGGCTTCATTGTAAACAGGATTGAGGGTATTCCTCTTGGTGGACGTTTTCCTTTTCTTTAGCCGCCGTCCTTCGCACATTAAAGAAACCTTCACGTAGGGATCTGGGTGAATCATGATAAGCAGTTTTGTTGATTTTAAAAATAGACACAGATGGAAAGCAAATGGAGTAAGCTTAATTTATGCCTATATCTATATACATAATTTATTCACTGTTACCTACATTAGAATCTGAGCTCCTTCAATAATGAAACGCGCTGGCAGTTAAAAGGTCTTCCTAGTTGAATGACTGTAATGAACCATTAGATGTTCATTTAGGAAGTTGGTTTTTTGTATTGTGTCTTCTCAAAGAATGTAAAAATTTCCATTAAGACACAATATGGATTCCCATGTTAGTAACAGTCTGCAGGGCCGGCCCACAACATTTTGGTACCTGAGGCGAGGAGCTCAAATGACACCCCCCATGCTCCCTTGCTTGGGCCAAAACTTTGAAACTCTGGGTTTTTGTGGTGCCCCCCCCGGCAGTCTGGCACCTGAGGTGACTGCCTCAGTTCGCCTCATGGTAAGGCCAGCCCCGACAGTCTGTGTAACTGATTACAGCTATAGCACAAGTAGAACCCGGACACAATCAGATAATGGGGTCAGCACTAGTGTTTGCTGATATGGAATTAGTTATGCTAACACTTTAGAAGTATAATAGTTTGAGTGGTGTACAATTATTGTTCTCTTTAGAGGTACGGTTAAAGCTGTGGGTGTAGTAGGAGACTGTCCCACTTGGGGCACCTGTTTCATTGTAGCTCCTTTCTGACAGTACTATTACCACCACCACCACCCCGCCCCTTTGCCAGTGGATTGAAACATGGCATCTCTGACCCCTTTGTAGCAAAATCCCAAACTGGTTTCATTTTGTTTTCAATACCAACCCTGAAAATGGTTGCTACAATGGACCAGTGAGCTTCATAATCTTGGCCCAAGCATCATTTGTATCAGATTAATGGCTGTTGAGCCTCTCCATTGTCGGTGTTGGTTTGCACTGTACCCAACATATACCCCAACAAATAGCAGGCAGTGCAAAATTAAATTCTGTGGTTACTATCATAGGATGGCCACCTCCAAGTATTCAAAAGCCAGGCCCCCAAAATTCTTGAGGTCTTTACGATAATAAACTTTGGGTTCTTTTAATTTGCCTTGTAGTTTTTGAGCCTTTAGAGTTCACATTTTTTTAAGCTTTTCTTTGCAACTAGCTAAAATCCTAAAATTTAGGATGGCTAAAATTATTTTTTAATGAAAGAATCTCCTATAATCAAATAACTGCAGAAACCGGGGCTTTAAGAAAAACACCAAATATCAGAAGAGTTGGACACACTGTACCATTTCTTTAATTCAAGGGGGAGAAGATGAAATTGTAATGTTGGGCATGAGAGAAATTCCTACCTGATGCTCCTGTTATGTCCATTGCCTTTAAATTCCTAGCCTTTATTATGGTAATAGTTAATCTGCCAGCCGTTGGAAGGTAGCAGAGTGAGAACATCAAGTCACCAAGATCCACATTGTCCTGTAAAAAAAAACAAGTTTGTGAAACAATAATAAAACTCTCTCTCTCTCCCTCTCTGTGCCTAGAAAGGCACAGAGTAACAAATGATAAAGTATGTGTATTTAGGAGCGCTGGTTATTCCAGAGAAAACTTAATTCTCCCTTGCAGAGCACATGGCAGGAAAAGTATGCACTGTATGCAGAGGTTTGCCCAAGCTGCTGAGTTTGTAGGCAGAGTTCTGAGTCCCATGAGCTGTAAACATCATTATAATTTTGTAGCAGTCAGTAGTGAGACAGGAGCCGTGTCCTAGTAGTAAGAACAGGGGTAGGTACCTGAAGATCTTTGTTCTACTACTGACTAGACAAGTCTCTGGAGCTCTTTGTGCCTCAGCCTCCCTATTTGCAGGGAATTTACCATAACGGGGTTCATGGGAGAAACAGCAAATTGACAAGGTAGGATGAGGTTTCATACAACTGCCCAGGACTTGTCAGGCCAAACATTGCAGTAGGGAAGGTCAGTGGAGGGAGCACCATCAGGGTAAAGTAACCTGGAGCAGGAGGGAGTGCAACTCTCACTTTCCGCCAAAAGCGGAATGAGAACTTTTCTCTCCCTGGTTTGCAGGAGCAGCTCTCCCCCTGCAGCCCTCCCTCCACCTTAGCTGGTGCAGTGATTGCATCCCTTTTCTGTTTCAAGTCACTGGGTACCATCCGGGGTTCAGAAAGGCAGCTGAGGAGGAAGTCCACCAGATCCCAGATGTAGATATTGGGGAACAAACACAATTTTTTTCATCTGATCACAAAGGAAAAATGTTGGTAGATTTTTATTTTTTTTATCTAGCCAAACGCTTCATCCACTTTGGACGAATCTGCCAGCATTAGAAGCCGTCCAGTAGGGATGATGCATTAGAGCAAGTTGTAAGGCACATCTGTTTGCTCAGCTTTTGCCTTAAGGAGTGGGAAGAGATGGCTGAGCGATAGTTCTTTCCTGCAGTTGTGTTTTTTTTTTTGAGGGGGGCATTCATTAATTGACAACATATTAATTTAGATGACCATTATTTGTGATAATAAGATGTTGGAGTTGTGATAGGTGAATTTTGTAATCTGTGTGTGTGGGGGGGGGGGGGGGGGGGAAATAGATTTTTGGGAGAAAAGCAGGGATTTACTTTTTAATTCGTTGTAGTAGTTTGGATTTAAGGCAGCTTTCCCACAAGACAGAGTGGGGAAAATGCTCACTGTTTTTCTGAAAAAAATACAATTGAGCATGAGTTAATAAATATTTATTGACACCAGCAGATAAATATTTGTTTTGTAGCTGGAGCAGTATCTGTGAAGTATCTCAGAAAGGACTCAACATTTTATTTATTACTTCCATTCTACCAAGTTTTTGAGTGAGTCTGGAGATGCTTTTTGTCCATTTTACAGTTTTGATATTAATGTAAGCAGATGAGAAACCTTGTTTATGGATGAAAAAAACTCTATTTATATTTTTGATAGATAACTGTGACTATCTGGCGGGGTGATTTTCTTTGGTTAATAATGTCTCCTAATTAAGCAGCCCTAGAAATCTTTCTCTTCATAGGTTACACACTTCTTCCTTTTGGATTTTCAAAGAAAACTTTTCTATTTATAAAAAGAAAAGGAGGACTTGTGGCACCTCAGAGACTAACAAATTTATTTGAGCATAAGCTTTCGTGAGCTGTTATTTTATTTAACAGCTCACGAAAGCTTATGCTCAAATAAATTTGTTAGTCTCTGAGGTGCCACAAGTCCTTCTTTTCTTTTTGCGGATACAGACTAACACGGCTGCTACTGTGAAACCTTTCTATTTATAGATACACTGTTAACAGAAAAAGGTATGTGTTTAATCAGCTGAGGTAGTGCAGATTCAGTGTCTCGTAATATTCCAAACACGTTGTTTTTCCCCTTATTGTGATATAATTGTTACAGTAACACCTAAGCTTCAAGCAAGATCAGGGTCTCATTGTGCAAGGCAGTACGTAGGTATATGGTAAGAGACCATCCCTGACTGACAAACAGGACAAAGAATGGGAATGGAACAAGATGTGAAAGGACCTGCCCAAGGTCATACGTGGCAGTTCAGGTCTCCTGAATTCCAGTCCAATGTCCTATCCACTACTTATACTGTCCCTTTCTTTTTTTTTTTTCCTTCTTGCTATGACCTGGTCTTCCCCCTTAGCTTCTTAGCCCTTTAACTGGTTATAGCTGACCTTTCAAATTAAAAAGGTCATAGAGCAGTTTTTAAACTAAGGGCTGGGGGGAAAGCCAACAGGTGCAGAGGAGCACGTGGTTTGGACAGCGCCATCTCTTAGGGGAGGATCTATTAATGGAGATTCTCTGTGTCCTAATAAGGAGGAGAGGGTGGAAGATGGTAAAATACAGGTAGGATCTGATGATAAACAGTCAAAGGAAAAAAAGTCCCATTCAATTACATCATGTAATGGCAGACAGCTAAAAAGTGACAAGTTTTTCAAGGGCTTATATACATCAATACTAGAAGTCTAAATAATAAGATAGGTGAATTAGAGTGCCTCATATTAAATGAGGATGTTGATATAATAGGCATCACAGAAACCTGTTAGAGTGAGGATAATTAATGGGTCACAGTAATATCAGGGTACAAAATATATCAGAAGGACAGAACAGGTCGTGCTGGTGGGGAAGTGGCACTATACATGAAAGAAAGCATAGAATCAAATGAAGTAAAAATCTTAAATGAACCAAACTGTACCATAGAATCTCTATGGATAGTAATTCCGTGCTCTAATAATAAGACTATAGCAGCAGGGATATATTACTGACCACCTAACCAGGATGGTGATCGTGACTGTGAAATGCTCCGGGAGATTAGAGAGGCTATTAAAATAAAAAACTCAATAATAATGGAGGATTTCAACTACCTCCATATTGAATGGGAACATGTCACCCCAGAATGGGATGCAGAGATAAAGTTTCTTGACACCTTAAATGACAGCTTCTTGGAGCAGCTAGTCCTGGAACCTGCAACAGGAGAGGCAATTCTTGATTTAGTCCTAAGTGGAGCACAGGATGTGGTCCAAGAGGTGACGATAGCTGGACTGCTTGGTAATAGTGACTATAAAATAATTAAATTTAACATCCCTGTGGCGGGGAAGACACCACAGCAGCCCAACACTATAGCATTTAATTTCAGAAAGGGGGACTACACAAAAATGAGGAGGTTAGTTAAACAGAAATTAAAAGGTACAGTGCCAAAAGCGAAATCCCTGCCAGCTGGATGGAAACTTTTTAAAGACACCAGAATAGAAGCTGAGCTTAAATGTATACCCCAAATTAAAAAACATAGTAAGAGAACCAAAAATGTACCACCGTGGCTAAACAACAAAGTAAAAGAAGCAGTGAGAGGCAGAAAGTCATCTTTTAAAAAGTGGAAGTTAAATCCTAGTGAGGAAAATAGAAAGGAGAATAAACTCTGGCAAATGAAATATAAAAATATAATTAGGAAGGCCAAAAAAGAATTTGAAGAACAGCTAGCCAAAGACTCAAAAAGTATTGGATTTTTTTTTTAAGTACACCAGAAGCAGGAAACCTGCTAAACAATCAGTGGGGCCACTGGACAATCAAGATGCTAAAGGAGCACTCAAGGACGATAACACCATTGCGGAGAAACTAAATAAATTCTTTGCATCGATCTTCATGGCTGAGGATGTGAAAGAGATTCCCAAACCTGAGCCATTCTTTTTAGGTGACAAATCTGAGGAACTGCCCCAGATTGAGGTGTCATTAGAGGAGGTTTTGGAACAAATTGATAAACTAAACAGTAATAAGTCACCAGGACCAGATGGTATTCACCCAAGAGTTCTGAAGGAACTCAAATGTGAAATTGCAGAACTACTAACTGTAATCTGTAACCTATCATTTAAATCAGCTTCGGTACCAAATGACTGGAGGATAGTTATTGTGATGCCAAGTTTTAAAAAGGGCTCCAGAGCTGATCCCAGCAATTACAGGCCTGACTTTAGTACCAAGCAAGCTGATAGAAACTATAGTAAAGAACAAAATTGTCAGACACAGAGATGAACATAATTTGTTGGGAAATAGTCAACATAGTTTTTGTAAAGGGAAATCATGCCTCACCAATCTACTAAAATTCTTTGAGGGGGTTAACAAGCATGTGGACATGGAGGATCCAGTGGACATAGTGTACTTAGATTTTCAGAAAGCCTTTGACGGCTCCCTCACCAAAGACTCTTAAGCAAAGTAAGCAGTCCTGGGACAGGCGGGAAGGTCCTCTCATGGATTGGTAACTGGTTAAAAGATAGGAAACAAAGGGTAGGAATAAATGGTCAGTGTTCAGAATGGAGAGAGGTAAATAGTGGTGTCCCCAAGGGGTCTGTACTGGGCCCAGTTCTATTCAATATATTAATAAATGATCTGGAAAAAGGGGTAAACAGTGAGGTGGCAAAATTTGCAGATGATACGAAATTGCTCAAGATAATTAAGTCCCAGGCAGACTGCGAAGAGCTACAAAAGGATCTCTCAGAACAGGGGGACTGGGCAACAAAATGGCAGATGAAATTCAATGTTGATAAATGCAAAGTAATGCAAATTGGAAAACGTAATCCCAACTATCCGTATAAAATGATGGGGTCGAAATTGGCTGTTACCACTCAAGAAAGAGATCTTGGAGTCCTTGTGGATAGTTCTCTTAAAACATGTGCAGCAGCAGTCAAAAAAGCTAACAGAATGTTGGGCATCATTAGGAAAGGGAAAGATAAGATGACAGAAAATATCATGTTGCCTCTACGTAAATCCATGGTACGCCCACCTCTTGAATACTGCGTGCAGCTGTGGTCGCCTCATCTCAAAAAAGATATACAGGAACTCCTCACTTAAAGTCGTCCTGGTTAACGTTGTTTCCTTGTTATGTTGCTGATCAATTAGGGAACGTGCTTGTTTAAAGGTGCACGATGCGCCCTTATAATGTAATGTCGTTTGGCAGCTGCCTGCTTTGTCCACTGCTTGCAGGGTTCTCTGGAAGAGCAGCCCTCCACCCCCACCCCCCCGTAGGGATTAGAAGCAGGGGGGGCCAGCAGCCCACCTTCCCCTATCAGCTTCCCTAAATTCCCTGTAAGGTATGTGGCTCGGTAGCTGCCCAGCAGCAGTTCAGGTGGCCACTTCCCCTGCCCTGCCCTCTGCCTTGGAGCTGCTCCCGGGAGCTTCCTGCTTACTAGGGGAGCGGGATGCTGATGTCAGGATGTCCCCCTGTTCCTGCCCCCCCCTGCTCCGTAGCCCCTCTCCACAAAGTGGAGGAGGGGACAGTCACAGGGCTCAGGGACAGAATGGCGGGGTCGGGGGTAGGGAGCTTGCAGGAAGCTGTTGCTTCCTGTCTGAACTGGCTGATCTACTTAAAAGGGCAACATACTTGAAGTGATGTCTGCATACTTAAAGGGGCAATGCACATCTCTCTCTTCACTCATGCACACACCCTCTTACTCCACCACCTCAACCAAGCTTTACAATCATTCATTGCTGTGTACAGTATTAACTGGCAAAAAAAATTTCCTTGGAACCTAACACACACCCCTCCCCCTGCCATTTACATTAATTCTTATAGGGAAATTGGATTTGCTTAACATTGTTTCGCATAAAGTCGCATTTTTCAGGAACATAACTGCAACATTAAGTGAGGAGTTACTGTATTGGAATTGGAAAACCTTCAGAAAAGGGCAACAAAAATGATGGGGCATGGAATGGCTGCCGTATGAGGAGAGATTAATAAGACTGGAACTTTTCAGCTTGGAAAAGAGACGACTAGGGGGATATGTTAGAGGGCTATAAAATCATGACTGGTGTGGAGAAAGTAAATAAGGAAGTGTTATTTACTACTTCTCATAATATAAGAACTAGGGGATACCAAATGAAATGATTAGGCAGCAGTTTAAAACAAACAAAAGGAAGCTTTTTTTGCACAACGCACAGTCAACCTGTGGAACTCCTTGCCAAAGGATGTTATGAAGGCCAAGACCATAACAGGGTTTAAAAAAGAACTGTATAAGTTCATGGATGATAGGTCCATCAATGGCTATTAGCCAAGATGAGCAGGGATGGTGTCCCTAGCCTCTGTTTGCCAGAAGCTGGGAATGGGTGACAGGGGATGGATCACTGGATGATTGGCATTGGCCACTGTCAGAAGACAGGATACTGGGCTAGATGGACCTTTGGTCTGACCCAGTATGGCCGTTCTTATGTTCAGAAATAAAAAGTTGACATAGAAGAACTAATGAAGACACATTCTAGGTAGCACTCTAGGACCTTCTACTAATGGAATCCTCCTTACTCTTTTCATTAAACACTCCCATTGATATCAGCAGTCCAGATGTCTTCACTTCTTGGCAGTAGAAGTGAACACTGTGGATAAGTTGTTTGTGGTGACTGCGAAACAAACAATTAAAGGGTGGGACACTAGTGCAAGATGTCTGGGGTGACTCACCCTGTTTAATGTCTCTAAATAATGTCTGTTTCCAGTGTGGAAACAGACTGCTGCCACACTGTGTGTCACTGACTCATTTGAACTGCTAGAAGATCAAAGTGGTGTTTGACAAGGTGATGCTTAAGAAGCCCTGAGGACTATAAGTGGTGTCACCACACTCAGAGGAAATACTCCTTTGCTAAAATCTGCATTCAGCTCTGGGTGAGGCATATCTGCTCTGTCCGATTTCACTGATGAATATTGGACATGATTACTTTCTCACTGAGAAGTTTTCCCTGAATGGTACATAAGTACTGCACTGCTGCCTCTTCTGATTCTGAGGGAAATGTTTCAAGAGATTGGCGGGAAGTTTTCCAGCTCCATAGGGATTCTGAGCTGTACAGTTTTCCCTCTTGTGATGCAAACTATGTAACTCTTTGGGGGTGGGAGGGGCGAGAATTCTATGGTCCATTTACAGTAGTTAGTGGCACCTTTTTGTGTCTGTATTCTTCAAGAACTTGCCCCCATGAACCAAAAAAATTGAGGAAAATTCCAAAGGAGGGATCATCCCTATCAAATTGCTCATGAGCTATTAGGAAAATCTGGCACACTAATGAAGCATGTCATTTGGCCTTAAACACCACAAAGAAGCCCCTTTACTTGTTTGTTTTAGTTGCAGATAGGATTTCCTATATTCTTTCAATCATAGCAGTGTCATTCTGTATTCATCCCTTGTGTTCTACTTATTGGCTATATAATTCATTATTTTGTTACTGTCACTGGTTTATTGTAAACAACAACAAAATCCCACCACCCTCAATTCCCCTATTTTCTCTAAATTTATTAGCCTGCCTGATGCTTTCAAAACTTCAAAACCTTTCAGCAATTCCAGAAGAAAATATCATCTCAATGAGATACTGTGAAGTGGTTTTGAATTTGAGAACTTCCCAGAAAAGACATACTTACCAATTCAGTATGCTCTATTTACCGTTGGCATAGATATTAATAATGGATCATTAGTTCTAGTGGACAAAAGCTGATTTCTGTAACTAACTTATTAAATTAAATATATTTTCCTTTTGTGGTAAACAGAAGTCACAGTAGATAGAACTTGATAAATAAAAACAATGAATATCTTTCAGTGGTATTCATTACCTTTTTGATTTGTTTTCTACGAACATTTGTAAGAGCATCTTTGCTCACAAGAACATTCACAGAAAGTGAAATCCTCATGAGAATATGTTCTCTGGAGGCTTCAGGCCAGAAGAGTTCACCTTTAAATTTCTTTATACAGCAATCATGATTGAAACAATAATCAAATCAAGAAACGATACCGTCGCAGATTCAGGGTAACTGCATTGTTGACCCCCCTATATGGTCTGATCAAGGAATGCCATCTCAGGCCTCTAGCTGTCACCTGTCTCTGGGCAGCACTCCAGGTCCTTCTCTTTCCAGACCAGGGTTTTAGGCTGCAGCTGCCTGCAGTTGCCCTATGATTATCAAAAGTAGATTCTGACTGATGTCCAGCCTCTCTGCTTTGCTTGTCCTCTGAGAGCTATGACTAGGGAATGCCATAGCTTGCAAGTGATCACACAGCTCTTCCAAAGCAGAGTACATTTATTTAAGGACAAAAGCTACAGAGAAAACCTCGCAAAAGGTCTAAATGCATCAGATGGACCAGAAATCACCCATCAGTCCTATGGGGATCCTGGCAGGTTCAAGTCCTCCAAACTCTTCTGGTGGGTTTGGCCCTCATTTGGACTAAAGGTCAAGTCCATTTACTGAATCAAACCAAAGTCCCCTGTGCTGTTCCCTCTGGCCCTTTATAGCCCAAGTTCTTTCTTTGTCTCCTGCGTCTCTTGGAACACGGCCTGCACCAGCATATGTAACCCAGGCCACGGGGTGATACTTCTCAGAGCTGTTTATGGTCCCCAGAGACTGCACTAATTACCCCCCACTGGTTTTAGTTTTTGGAGGAGCTGTGGTAACTCTCCCCTGTGGAGTAGAACACAATATCTGGCCCACAATGATAAATATAACATTCATAAAGTTAACACAATAGTCCCCAGATATATTGCATGTGGCTGCAATATCTGTCAGATACCATGTGACTTACCACATGGTACCAAGTGGCCGAACACACATCACAAATAGTAAAAGATACAGACGAAGTAAACAATCAATGAATAAACCTTAAAATGAAAATAGAATGTTAAATTATGAATGATCCATTGTTTGTGAGTGGTTCATGAAAAGAGCAAAGGGGGTAAATTTAAAGAATAAATGATTGTCTACAAATAGCTCTCAATTCTAAGAACAAAGAATTTAAGGTTTTTAGATTACAAATATGCTGAAGGAGGAGCACTGTTGAGAAGAACTGCAGGAGAAGAGATTAAGAAACTACCCTGAGTGTACTTCAGGAAATTATCCTATAAAACATTTATCTTCAAGCTTTGTAAACTTCCTCACATTTGAAAAGAGCTCTTAAACTATAAAATTATATATTTTGAATCAAACAGCCTCAGGAACAAATAGAGCTAGTTAAGATTTTTTCAAAATTGTGAAATTTCAATAATATATATATATTTTTAATGTTGACAAAAAACAGCAAAAAAATCAGCATTTTTACCTTGTGGTGTGGTATTTTTCAGACTGCTGTAGTAAAAAATACACTCCTGATCCCAAGTTCTTGCCGTGCAGGAAACCTCATGCACAGTTACATGATAGACTTTCGTATTACTGTGAGAGGATTCCAAAAATAATTTGATGCTAAATGGTGGTAATTACAACAATATTGTGCATTTTCTATAGAATCTTTTTTGTGTGAAGATCTCGGAGCAGTTTTACAGATGTTTATTAAGCCTTAGAATGGACTAAAGTGTGTGTGTGTGCGCGCACACAAACACACATGCATCAAGTCACCCACAACTCTTGTGATCTTTTCAAGCTTAAAGTGAAACAAGAATTTGAAATCTAGTCAGTTAAAAAAAAAACAGCTAGTCATAGTTTCAGGTACTACTTCTGCCTCTGAGACAGCTTGCCAGTATATGTAAATATGTAAATATTTATATGTATATATGTATATGTAAATATACACAAATGTTTTCTCTCCCTTCTTGCTGTGTGAAAGACTGACATAAACAGGTGGAATATGAACTGTGGTTATAGGGGAGAAAGAAGTAAACTGACTCATTGGAACTCAACATAAAATGCTGTTAAATGCACAAAGTAAGCAAACTGAAAATAAAGAGAACATAGCGTTTCTTTTCTCTGATCTTTTTCAGTTCTAGTAATTTTAGAAGTTGTTTGTAATAATGGTGGTAAAAATTCCATGCAGAAAAGGTTATTTTTAAAAATATTGATGTTGTCTCTTTTAGTAGCACACAGTAACAATACATTACAGTTTAGCACATGGATTGAAGACTAGTGCAATAACTACTTGAACCAACAGAATCAATTAAGGTAGGCAGAGTCAACTAAGGTAGGCAGAATGTAACTGCTTGGAATTTGGCCAGGAAAACGTGGTTAATACGCAAATTCTAGTGAAAGAACCCTGACATCTTTAATAATCACAAGTGGTTAAAATCTGTTTTCTGTCACCTGAAAGATGGCTCCTCCAGTAGCATAGCGCCATTCTGCAACACTGATTCAGTATTATTTCTGAAGGTACATAATGATTACCAGTCTACATCCTAGATGTTCTTCAGTGCTTCTCCTCCTTAAGTACAGATTCATGCTAATCCTGATTTAGCTATGAGATCCCATGGAATCTCAGCAAACAAATGTGCTCACCAATCTTCCCAGTCTCATCAAGCACTTTTATTTTGGTGACCCTGGAGTTAAAATATTTCAGAGCACTCATTATCTGGGAAAGATTAAATTATTATCTTGCTATTGAAATCTCAAAAGTTAGTAAATTTCTGGTGGAGTAAGCCTCATAATCTCTTTCCCATTCCCACTGAGCGAACTGCTATTTATTTTTACTGCGGGGTGTTATATCTTATCATGTGAGAGTGCTGTTTCTATCTCAGTCCCAGAAATGTTAAATTTGCTTTGGGGTTTTCAAGCCCTGACTGCTTATGAGACGATGCTCTTATACTGAACCAAAAAATGCAACTTGACACAGTGTGTTAATTTAAATGATGAAATAGAGAACAGAAAGAACAAATTGAGCTTTTTGGTTGATAGTCAATGATGTCACAGCCAATGTTCCCTCTAATTTTTAACAGGCCGTTTGCGCAAAAAATTTCTTCTGTGCTGCCGCTGAAGAAAAAAAATAATAATAAAAAGCCGAAGCCGGAGCGCGCGAGGTGTTTCGCCGTGTGCGCAGTATTTAAGATCTGTGTGCGCGTGCACAGCTTAGAGGGAACAGTGGTCACAGCAGTGGCCAAGACATCCAGTAAATACTGAGTTCAGATATGTATTTTTGTTTTGTTTTATTTTATTTGTAAATTTCCTGAAGGCAGAGAATGTCTAGAGCAGGGGTGGCCAACCTGAGCCTGAGAAGGAGCCAGAATTTACCAATGAACTTTGCCAGAGAGCCACAGTAATACGTCAGCAGCCCTCCATCCGCTACCCCCCTCCAGCGCCTCCCGCCCACCGGCAGCCCTGCCAATCAGCGCCTCCCCCTCCTTCCCCATGCCTCCTGCCCGCCGCAATCAGCTGTTTTGCAGTGCACAGGAGGCTCTGGTGGGGAAGCGGGAGGAGCGAGGGCATGGCAGAGTTGGGGGAAGGGCTGGAGTGGTGGCATGACCTGGGCAGAGCAGGGGGTTGAGCAGCGAGCACCCCACAACATACTGGAAAGTTAGCATCTGTAGCTCCAGCCTCAAAATCAGCGCCTATGCAAGGAGCCGCATATTAACCTCTGAAGAGCCGCATGTGGCTCCGGAGCCAGAGGTTGGCCACCCCTGGTCTAGAGGATTATTGCATATCTTGGGTTGGTTTAATATCACTGAGCCTTAGGACTTTGTGCCATGTACCAGCACCCAATGTGTGCTGTAACTGTCTAGAAATGAACTGCATTTTCAGCTTAGAATTAACAAACTTAACTGGTAGGATTTTGAGTGAAGATTGTTTTCAGTATGATGTGGGTACTTCTATATTACTATGTATGCAAAACAAAAGATGGCTGTATAAATGGTATACTTTCAGGGCATTGTTTTATATTCTTGTTGTTAAAAATGACTCAATAAAATAACTCTTTTGATTTGATCAATGAATGTGTTTGTATTCCGCTTCCTTAGGCACTTCACAATTGGCAAACATTTATTTTGAAATAGCTGACATATGAGTTAATTTTGGATTCCTACTTGAAAATAGTTCTGCATCAGTTATTGCAAAAATAGCTACATACTTATTTGTACAGTGCCAGGACAGAGCTAGATGTTTGGAATGAAGTTATCCAATGGTCTAACTATGTTGTTTATCCTGCCCATGTCTGTCGATAAGCACTGCTAGCTAGATCCAGCCGATTACTCCAGAGTTGGGGAGCCTGAAGTTCCTTTCCTGAAAGATAGTTCTGAAAAGGTCTCCTCTGCTTTGCTAGCCCACCTGTGGAATTTAGATTTTCTAGGTTAAATACATCTGTTTGCTAGGGTACCTGCTGGCTGGAGAACTCTGGCAAGAGTTGCTGGAACTGAGCACTAAAACCTTCACCATTCTGACTGGTGGCATTTCTAGTCTTACGTTATTCCAGATTTGTGGAGCTCTTTGCAGAGATACAGTTTTCAGGCAAGGACAAAAAATTCCATTTTGCAAATACAAGGAAAACATTAATTTTTGCTATGGGTCAAGGGTTAAGAAATCTTATCTACATCCCCACCACCATTTCACACTCCATTTTTACAGCCAACATTTGATCTACCATCAGAATCAGTTTAGAAGCTATGCAAATGACTTGACCACTGGCAGTTTATTTCAGATGATTCTGATTTACCCAGAAATGTTTTCCTGATTTCCTTATGTAAAGCTAGTGTAGTGAGCACCTATCTTTAAATGTTGAATTTCACTGGTAATTCTAATACCTTGTTAGTCAATCTGTTTTTTCACACATTAAAATTATTAATTTTGTTGGATGTTAGCCTTCAGACTGAGTCATCCCCTAGTACTATGTCAACTGTCTTCGTACTGGCTCTAAGATGAGTATAGTTCAGCATTACAAACAGTGAAACGTGTGACCGTAAAGAGAGCTGTGACAAATGTACTCCTTAATGGCTCCATTTCTGATTCCCTTGGGGCTATGTTGAGTCAGATTTGTGCTCAGAAATCTGTAAATTACATAGGAGTAGGAGGTTTTTTGACAAAATGGAAATAGCATTGAGGATCAGGGGTCCCTGTAGATCAACTGCCCCCTCCTGTGAAATCATTCATGTCTGAGTAGAGTGGATATGCAGAATAGGTGGGAAGAGACTGAAGTCAGCCTTCCTTCTCTGATAGTGTTTAAGGCCTCGGGAAAGGTGCACTGTGCTGTGAGGTGGGACACCACATGTTCTAATCTAGACTCACCTATTCCACAAGCTGCTTCTAATATTTCTGTAGTTCACAATGCTTATCAAGCATTCTCTACAGACGGTTGGTATATTGTTCTAGCTACTTTGGTTAGGGCTTTGATTTGTGTGTGTGTGCTGAAATAGTTGTACTGGTACAATTTCCCCCCTTAGTGTGGATGCAGTTTTATCAGTTAAAAGGTATCTTATACCATCGTAGCTTATTCCTTTTGCCATACAGGAGTAGCCATACCAATATAAGGCACCTTTATATTGATATTACCAGGAGGTTGTACTGCTTTGACTACACTGGTATAGTGAAAGCCGTATGACTTGTGTGTGTAGACAAGCATGTACCAAGGGAGGGCTTATATTCCTTCTGGGAATAGGAATACAACCAGAGTCTTATTCCCTTGGCCACATTGCCTTTCAGAACAAGTATGCCCAGGGTTCCTGACACCCAGCATTCCACTGCCGTTTCACCAAAGAGTTGTTTAATCCACAGGCAAATACTATGTTGCATCTGCCTTTAGGGCCTACTCCACTTAAAGCATAACAGCCAACACCTGTTACCTTTAGCTCAAGTAGTAGAACTGTTTTGTATTCAGCTGAAGGTCCTATAGTTCAAACTATTTATTAACAGAGGGTTATGGCTATGCTAATGAACTATGTGAGAAACATGTGGTCACGTAATTAAAGACTGTGTCATAATCCATACACACAACTGCCTTAAGATTTGGCAATCAAGTTTGAAAAAGTCTGTCCATAATCTTCGATGCCTTAGAGCACTTATAATGTTTCTCTTGGAAATAGAACACCTTACTTTTTCTCCTAGCTGTTAAGATCTTATATTGCCCAGAATCTATTTCCAAGAGAAACATTATAAGTGTTCTAAGGCATCGAAGATTATGGACTGACTTTTTCAAACTTGATTGCCAAATCTTAAGGCAGTTGTGTGTATGGATTATGACACAG
The DNA here is from genome assembly GCF_015237465.2 of Chelonia mydas. Taxonomy (NCBI): domain Eukaryota; kingdom Metazoa; phylum Chordata; order Testudines; family Cheloniidae; genus Chelonia; species Chelonia mydas. The sequence continues at coordinate 40,671,063 of NC_051246.2, forward strand.
TCTTTAATTACGTGACCACATTTTTCTCACGTGGTTCATTAGCATAGCCATAACCCTCTGTTAATAAATAGTTTGAGCTATAGGACCTTCAGCTGAATTTGCTACAGGCAATATAGAATCATGGAATCGTTGGACTGAAAGGGACCTTAGGAAGTCATCTAGTCCAGTCCCCTCCACTCCTGGCAGAACTAAGTATTATCTAGACCATCCCTGACAGATATTGACAGATACTGTCAATTCAGCTGGCATGCTTGTGCATCCATGCAAAGAAGCCAATATTAAAACTGATATGAGAGGACGGGATTGATTTCCTAGTGTTTTACCCATTGGTTTGTCTGTAGTACGGACAGCAATTATTACCCTCTGGGTAATAAAAGGGTAGTACCTTCTAATAAAATGCTAGACATGGAAGTTTCTTGTGTGACAGACATCACAAAATCATGGTTCAGCACAATGCATGTTTTGAAACAGCATGGGGCATCCTGGTACTCCAAAACAAATGCAGTACAGAATAGCAAGTACCTCTGATGTGTGACTTGTTCTTGGAAATGAACGAGTCACACGAGGGAGCATGAGCATTTGAGTATGGAGATGATATGACATGGACAGACTCAGTGTTTATTGATCCAGTTTCTAATTACGCTCGGTGTGAATAAAAAGTACAAGTTTTGTGTCATTTTTGGTAATGTATATTTTTGTCCATTATATAACTGGCTAAAGAGCATTAGCAGTGAAGGAATGAAAAACAGAGAAATGGCATGTGGACAATCCTTGATTATGGTGAGCAACAGAAGTTATTTCACAAAATTTCCATTCTATTTATACATTGGAAAAAATACTTTCCATCAGACAGAAAAAAGCTCTACCTCATTATTCAATACATTTTTCCAGAGTGAAAATACCTATTTTTAACTCAGAGTTTGTTTATCTAACAAAAAGATGATAATGTCGCACCTTTCAGCATCTTTCATCAGAGGGCCTCAAAGTGCTATATAGGCACTAAGGGATAAATTCTGTCCCCCATGCCAAGTCTGAATAGCTGAGCTTGATGTTGGGAGTTCCCAGGGGACTGGAGGAGGAAGGAATCCTTCCTGCAGACTGTGATAGTGGATCTGCACCATGGCTGCCTCCTCAGCTCTGGGACTCTCTCTTATCTTGCGGTTTAATACCCGTCACTCTAATATCTGAGCACCTTTGATGTAAAATCGATAGCAATAGCAAAGTCCCCAGTGGATTTCATGGAGTCTGTGGCACTTTTCCTTTTTTGGGGTCAAGATTTTACTTGGGGAAAGGCTCTTGCTGGCCTTGTGCTTCCTGCTCCTTTGGTGACTTTGGTTGGTGGATCTGCAGAGCACAGGATCTACTGGCCTCATTCCAGCTCCTTCCCCAGTCTGCCTGTGCCCCACCTCAAACCCAGCTGCAGGGGAGCCCTCAAAGAGCAGTGTTCCAGAACATGTAAACATGTCTTCCAGAACATATCCTTACCCTCCCTTCACTGTAGAACCTCCTGCATTCCACTGTGTTGAGGGTGAAGGAGCAGGACTAGGCCCTAACTGATTTTAGCCTCTGAACACCCCTCTGAAGTGGGTATTTTTACATAGTAGTATTCCCATAGTCCAGGATGGGAATCTGAGGCACAGACAATTAAGTGACTTTCTCAAAGCCACTCACTGAGTCAGTGAGAGAGGGGCAGGATAATTCCCTGCCATGCCCTTTCTCATTTGGTGTAAGAAGTACAATGGATTTAACCCACCTCTTTGTCCTCCAATGCTTTCAATTCTGGTGGCCTCCTTATTCCCACCAGAGCCCCCAGAACCGCCTGCTTCCCCAAAGGGTTTTTTTGTGTTTACACCCACCCCATATCACGACCACTTTCCTTTCACAGGCAGCACCTTACAGCACAATAGCAAAAATCCTCCAGTACAGAATTCCGTGACCCGTCATGGCTGGTCAACATAGAAACCTCAAGATTTGTGCAAGTGAGACCAAGGGATATGTTCTTGTAATGTATATACATTTGAGAACAAGTCCATATAATACTTATGAGAATAATATGCACATAACCTGCACTTGCCATAATGTCATTCATAAATGAAAAACAAAGTTCCATTCTCAGAGCCACAAGATGGATCTTGATGCTGTTATTCTGTTCTCTTGACATACACAAAACCTCCATTGTCATAAATTTATGTACTGTCAGAGAGCTGAATATTGCCTTTAGTGGTCCATCTGCACAACGTCTGGTTTTGTCACAGATCCAGCTAATATTTTGATAGCAAATTATTCTTCATTAAGGGCCTGATTCATAAAAGCATCCCTGTTCAGCAAAGCACTGAAGCACATGCTTAAATCCCACTGACTTTAATTGGACTTCAGGATTGTGTGTGCTTTGGTGAGTCGGGGCCTAATAGTGGATTTTAATTGGTTACTTTGGAGCCATGAACAGAGATATATCTTGAGGTGTTACAAGGTAAAATGGTGAGTTGAGGAGCCAAAGCTTCCAGTGAACAATGCAATGCAAATTGGCAATCAGGTGTGAATAAAAAGATGGAATTATTCATTCTGTTTATGTGTGTCACACACCAGGTTATAAAGTGATTCCACAGACATAATTGGTAATGGAGAATTCTGAAAACAAACGTCTGTAGAGATCTAATAGCTCTAAAGTAATCTTTATCTGCCTCCTGAACAAACCGAGATGTAAAGAAGGTTGGTGAGAAAACGAATTGTTTTGTAAGTTATTCCATGTATCACTGCTGAAGTCAGAAGGGGAGATCAGTTAAAAACAATGTGATTCAAAAAGGCTGATAAGTCTCTCACTGAATGACATCTATGTTGTGTTCAATGAGTCTTAAGGTGTTTTGCTTCCTTAAATTTCATGTTTTAGTCCCACATTTTGTTACTTGCTGCCTTCCTGCCAATAGTGTGCTGTGTTTGATTTTAAAAAAACGAAACAAAACACCCTCATTTTCCAGATACCACAATGATCCTTTGATCATTTTGGTTCTCTCTCAGGGGAAAAAGCAGAGAAAACTTTCAGGGGAAAACAAAGTGTCTACCTGGTTATACGATTCATTTAAAAATGAAAATGTCACGTTCTCGAAGATATGAATTAACAAGTGAGATTCTGGGGAGAGATAACTGCTCCTCTTTCTCTGCAAATATCTTTTGCTTCACATCCCTTCATAAATGCCTGTATTTAAAGCTGTCCATTCTTTGGTATCGTACTTCACAAGCCTTTAAAATGGAACCACCATGAGGGTGGATTAAATGGTTTCATAATGCTAAACCTTTTAAAAGAGAGCACTTTTCGTGCTGAAGTCACTGTAATATTTCTCTTTGTAGACATGAGTGTAATGCTTTAGAAATGTTGACAAACTGAAGAAGAAACTGCAGCTCACTTTGAAATGTTAAGTGTTCGAGTTTGGAAGAGATGTTTAGAGAACAACCATTTTCTTGTAAAGAAAATTTCAGATGGGAAGCGTGAGGGTTTTGGTGTTAGGTAGGTAGAGATGGTGAGAGAATGCATGGGGCAAATGTATAGCTCCAGGTTCAGGTAGGCAATAGCTGCCTCCCAGATGTCAGTTCAGGTAAAAATTCCCAAGGGGGAGATCTGAAAGAGTATGGAATAGTTTCCCAAAACAAGTGGCGGTAGGTCCAAGGCTTGAGACATTTAAAGTGGGTCAAGTACTGAGGAATATACAGTTGTGTACAGAATAGTCACACGTTGGTAGACACTTGGACAAGATGGCCTACTAAGTCCATCTCTAACTTCTATGAAATATTAAGCTTGAGAAAAGAGAGGTTACTTCCATTGTGGCACTAAATATCTTACAATACAAATTAGCAGCTGACCTATCATAGGTATCTTAAAAGAAAACTCTCAGTGGTAGTCATACAGGTATAAGGAGAGAAGATTGTAAACTCCTGTGGTTTGAGGGCCAGATTCAGATCTGTTGTAATTAGTAAGGGCTTAATTTGAGTTTAAATTTTCACTATCACTAAGAGGACTGGAACTTGTTCAAAATAAAGCAGCAAAACCACCCTGTAGCTTAAAATCTACTTCTGCTATATATTCAGGTACAGGTTGTTCTTTGCCAGTTCCTTCTCACTTCTATTCTGGTACAAGGTGGAAGGAACTTTTGTTTCTCTCTGTATACTATTAATTATACAGCTAAGAAAAAACACGTAAAGGAGGAAAACGTTTGTGAAAATTAGTTAATTAAACTATTTCCATCTCGAATGTCTTCTTTATCAACATTCGGTACTGATGAGCTAAACTGAAGATGCTGAGATCAGTTAAACTTGTATGTGGACAAATGCAGTGGCCTATCACAGCGCCCAAAGTTGAGTGGCTCTGTATGAATGTACACACCTACCAAAAACTTCACACAGTGCTCTGCTTCCCAACCAGTCTCTACTAAGAAATGAAGAAGCCTGGAGATAGAATTACCCTTTCACACCTGGGGATTGAGAGCGATCAGTTTTTATGTAGGGTGAAGTCTAATGGAATGGCAGAGATGTGTGGAAAAAGCTTATATTAATACAGTTTGCTACTAAACCTGGATAAAACAGAAGCTGTGGGCTCCACTATTGACAGTCACTTGCCTTTTGTTAGCATTGAATTGCTTCCTCTGTACTTGCCACCTGTGTTGAATAAAGCAGCCTACTTACTCTTATTCCATTTGTGAAAACCTACTTTGAATCCGATCACATTGAAAAGGATAGGAACTAAATACTTGCGTAGTACTAAATGAGATGGAGAGAGAGGCAGCCGTGGAGAGGAACAGAGATGTCATTTTCAACCTTTAAAGGCAACTTTTGTAAGTGCTAAAGGATGTATTCATTATGCTTACATTAGGATAATTTCTTTTCCACTCAGACCTAGCACAGACTCAACTTTGAAGGGCTAATAAAGAGAGAATCCTTTGATAAATATAAAGTTCTCTTCAAAAGTAATAGAATTTGTACTGCATTTACACAGCTTGACAGCGAAGAGGTTGAGTAAGGGTCCAAAGTAATACAGAATTCTAAAGTTAAAACTAAAACTGCCCTCTTCCATTGCATTAACATGTCCAGACCATATGCCATTATCATTGTACCACAAAGAAAAGAAACTTTACTCTTAGGGTTTTGCTTTAAAAATGTAAGAATTACCAGACATCTCTCAGCAGATTTCATTCATCTGCTTTGTGATTCAGTCTGTATGCCAAATTTAAGGGAGGATATAGAGAACTAGAGTGCACATACAAACTTTTCTGGGAAAGTACAGGATAACCATTTTGTCTAAAAATGGATGTGTCTGTAGTGAATTATCCCTGTTCTCTTTTCAAGTTACAGGCCAAAATCCTGGTCCTACTGCAGTTAATAGCAACAATCCCATTGACTTCAGCAACACCAGGATTTAGCCCATCGTGTTTAATCTCTCGTCGTTATATTACCTTAGTAAATTGATGAGAGATCACTTCATTTGTCCTTTTCAGCTGAATAAATCCACAACACAGAATCATATGCAGTATTTACAGTAATTATAACTGGTCAATCAAGCAGTATTCTGCCTGGGTTTGGCATATCCTAACTGTGATGGCCCCCATCACAGACTGCTGCAGGAAATTTACTAATGAATAATGTACTGACACTTTTACAGGAAAAGTGTATGTCTCATGTACGCTGTGGTCAGTTCATATCCTACCCATGATACCCCGAAAGCAAAGTTACAGTAATACACAATCCCAGTACTTCCGATTTGAGAGCAGAAATACTATGAAGGTGTAGAAAACTATACGTAGGTGTCTTGAAACTATGTAAATGTCTTGAAGCTACTCACTTGAAAGATCTGGCTAAATTCTGTATTTTGAAAAACATACATACAATAGGCGTGTTGGTATAGTGAGTAGAGCAGAGCATAAGTCTCAACATATTTTCAAGTAGAGGAAGAGTCTTGAGATGTGTCAAATGTTCAAAGCCATGCATACTTTCTTTCTGTTGTTGTGACTGTTTTAGCAGCTGCATTGAACATTTATTGCCATATCTTCCTTCCAGCTAGCATAATTAGGAAAGGGTAAAAAATGGGCACAATTAAAAAGTTTATATCTGATCTTTTTAATGGTAGGTAAGATATTGCTGCTTTGAACAGGTATTCCTTAAACAATAGAACCTCAGAGTTATGAACACCAGAGTTACTAATTGACTGGTCAACCACACACCTCCATTTAGAACCAGAAGTATGCAATCAGGCGGCAGCAGAGACTTCTCCCCCGCCCCTCCAAAAAACAAATACAGTACAGTACTGTGTTAAACGTAAATTACTAAAAAAAAAAAAAGGAGGGGGGGGTAAAAAATGTGACAAGTTAAGGAAACTCTTTCTGTGTTTGTTTCATTTAAATTAAGATGGCTAAAAGCAGCATTTTTCTTCTGCTTAGTAAAGTTTCAAAGCTGTATTAAGTCAATGTTCAGTTGTAAACTGTTGAAAGAACAACCATAGCATTTTGTTCAGAGTTACAAACATTTCAGAGTTATGAACAACCTCCATTCCCGAGGTGCTCGTAACTCTGAAGTTCTACTGTGTTTACAATGGGAGATACCTCTAGAACCAGTCATTTCTCACCTACTGGGAAAAGGCACATGGGGAATTTTAGCTATACCCACTGTATCCTCAAGGATTGTAAATGCATACAATCATCTGACTTACACAACACATCTGTACTCTGTGGGTCCTTTAGCTACCCAGACCATATGTCTTGTACAATGATGGTGAAACTTAGGGCTCTTGTGTATGCAGAGGCCACAAAGAACATCTGAGCACAGCCTCAAGTGACAAACATTGTATGCTTCACATGGCACCTTCTCAGTTTCCTTTGTTCTTCCTTCTCACCTTCTGTCCCTTTCTCCACTTCTTTCTTTCCTAGTTCTGTCCATCTCCCGCTACTCCATTCTCTTCCATTTGCCCTCCCTAATTCATCCTTCTCACTGTCTGAGGCTTTCTCCACTCCCACGAAAACACACTCTTACGTTTTGGAATAGTGATGAGTCATGCCACATGAATCATTCTGACCACTTTCCAAGACACAACCTTCAAATAGGCTTGAGCTTCATTCCCCACTACATTTGAGACAATGGATTACACACCAGGCACCAGTTTGAGCCTGAAGTTTGTTATTCCTGATCTAGGATTTTGCAGACTACACCTTTACTTGTAGAAGCCAAAACTGCTGCTCTCTTAGCTATTTCCACCATGATCAAAAAATATCTAATCAATCTATTCATCTGTGTTATTTAGTATGTGAGGGTTACCATAGTATCTAGGTTCAGAATTTGAAAAAAAAAATACAGGTGTTGATCAGCTTTGATGTCAGTTCTACAAATACATTAGAAGCAAGAGGAAGACCAAGGATCGAGTAGGCCTGTTACTCAATTAGGGGGGGAAAGATAATAACAGAAAACGTTGACATGGCAGAGGTGCTTAATGACTTCTTTGTTTCGGTTTTCACCAGGAAGGTTGGTGGCGACTGGACGTCTAACATAGCGAATGCCAGTGATAAGGAGGTAGGATCAGAATATAAAATAGGGAAAGAACAAGTCAAAAATTACTTAGACAAGTTAGATGTCTTCAAATCACTAGGGCCTGATGAAATGCATCCTAGAATACTCAAGGAGCTAACTGAGGCGATATCTGAGTCATTAGCAATTATCTTTGAAAAGTCATGGAAGATGGGAGAATTCCAGAAGACTGGAAAAGGGCAAATATAGTGCCCATCTATAAAAAGGGGAATAAGGACAACCTAGGGAATTACAGACCAGTCAGCTTAACTTCTGTACCCGGAAAGACAATGGAGCAAATAATTAAGCAAACACTTTGCAAACACCTAGAAGATAAGGTGATAAATAATAGTCAGCATGGATTTGTCAAGAACAAATCGTGTCAAACTAACCTGATAGCTTTCTTTGACAGGATAACAAGCCTTGTAGATGGGGGGAAGCAGTAGATGTGGTATATCTTGACATTAGTAAGGCTTTTGTTTTGACACTGTCTCACATGACCTTCTCATAAACAAACTAGGGAAATACAACCTAGATGGAGCTACTATAAGGTGGGTGTATAACTCATTGGAAAATCTTTCCCAGAGAGTAGTTATCAGGAATGGTTCAAAGTCATGCTGGAAGGGCATAACGAGTGGGGTCCCGCAGAGATCAGTTCTGGGTCCGGTTCTATTCAATATCTTCATCAATGATTTAGATAATGGCATACAGAGTACACTTATAAAGTTTGCGGATGATACCAAGCTGGGAGGGGTTGCAAGTTCTTTGGAAGATAGGATTAAAATTCGAAAGGATCTGGACAAACTGGAGAAATGGTCTGAAGTAAATAGGATGAAATTCAATAAGGACAAATGCAAAGTACTATATTTAGGAAGGAGCAATCAGTTGCACACATACAAAATGAGGAATGACTGCCTAGGTAGGAGTACTGCGGAAAGGGATCTGGGGGTCATAGTGGTTGATCACAAGCTAAATATGAGTCAACAGTGTAATGCTTTTGTAAAAAAAAGCAAACATCATTTTGGGATGTATTAGCAAGAGCAAGACACAAGAAGTAATTCTTCTGCTCTACTCCGCGCTGATTAGGCCTCAACTGGAGTACTGTGTCTAGTTCTGGGCACCTCATTTCAGGAAAGATGTGGACAAATTGGAGAAATGTCCAGAGAAGAGCAACAAAAATGATTAAAGGTCTAGAAAACATGACCTATGAGGGAAGATTGAAAAAATTGGGTTTAGTCTGGAGAAGACAAGACTGAGAGGGGATATGATAATAGTTTTCAAGTACATAAAAGGTTGTTACAAAGAGGAGGGAGAAAAATTGTTCTTCTTAAGTTCTGAGGATAGGACAAGAAGCAATGGGCTTAAATTGCAGCAAGGGCTGTTTAGGTTGGACATTAGGAAACAATTCCTCTCAGAGTGGTTAAGCACTGGAATAAATTGCCTAGGGAGGTTGTGGAATCATAGAATATCAGGGTTGGAAGGGACCTTAGGAGGTCATCTAGTCCAAGCCCCTGCTCAAAGCAGGGCCAATCCCCAATTTTTGCCCCAGATCCCCAAATGGCCCCCCCAAGGATTGAACTCACAACCCTGGGTTTAGCAGGCCAATGCTCAAACCACTGAGCTATCCCTCCCCCCGTCATTGTGGATTTTTATGAGCAGGTTGGACAAACACCTGTCATGGATGGTCTAGATAATGCTTAGTCCTACCTTTGGAGTGCAGGGGACTAGACTAGATGACCTCTCGAGGTCCCTTCCAGTTCTATGATTCTATGGTCTAACACCTTTGGCAAGTACTACTTTTGTGAGGGAGCTCTGATTATTTTGCCTGTTTAAGATGAGATTATCAGTCTAAAGAGTCCGTTTGTGAGAAACTGTCTGACACAAGTCCAGATTTCTTCACTTCCCTTTTAAAATTTAATTTTACTTTAGGTGCATGGCTTGCTGTCTAGATTCTACCTATCACCAGCACCTATCTGATCCCCTAACTAAAGCATCTATCAAATGTACACATAAGGATTATGGTTTGTTCCCAACTCCCCTGTGGGTCTTTATCATCATGGAAAAGCTAAGTGCAACAACCATGGGTGGCATGGGTGGTCAGGTCTAGTGGTCAGAACTGACGACAGTGTCAGCTTCAAAGCAAAGATCGGAGCCACAGTCAGGTGCCAAGCCAGGGGTCAGAGCTGGAGACAGCATCAGGGGCATGGTGTAGGGGCAGGGACCTGGAGTAAGGCAGGACAGCAGGGACTGGAAATAGATGGGAGTCTGGGAAAGGAGGACAGGAACCAGGAGCAGGTGGGGAGGCAGGAACCAGGAGCCAGCAGGAATGCAGGACTCAGGAGGGCTCCAGAGCTAGCAGCCAGCCAGGGATTCCTCTAGTTGCTCAGACAACTTCCTGTGCTACTTTCCAATTTATACAGAGTTCCTCAGCCAGCTGGGGGGTTCTGGATGTTTTCTCCAATCAGGAGCTTGGGGGATGGGGGGGATGGAGCCCTCTGCACACTCGCTCTTGTCTGGTTCCCCTTCTCTGGTTACTCAAATGAGCCGCTGGGTGGCCTGAGCACTGCCCACGGACATGGGTGTGAGGCTCATGCTAAGTAAAATAGCTGTGTTTTCCATTCCTTCTTAAGGTGGTGAGGTTCGTTGTCCTGATTTTCACAGACAGGGAGTTCTACATTTGTTGGCTGGCTGCTGAGGAAGCTGCCCTGCCTTGGCCATCAGTCTCTAGTCTTCTGCAGCGCTGCGCAGCTGAACTTGTTCTTTTTGATAGACTTGCCTCAAGTCACTCAGACTTAAAGTTATTTCCTTGATAACAAATGCATGGATACAATTAAATGATACATTTGTAATGTTCTCTCTTGTTCTCTTGCCAATGTATTCAGGAAATATTTGTTCAATATTGTGGTTATCCTGGTCCTTGACGACTACATCCTGAATATTAAAATACCCATCCTGACAGAACTTATTTTGATTATGCTGGAAAGCTTTTGTTGAGGAGTGTTTGGCATCTTTAACTACTGCTACAGTCAAAACCTCTTTGCATTTCTAGTATTCCTCTTTGGCAACTGGGAATATATGCAAACACTTCATGCTAACCCTTCTATTTCAGCTGTTCAGAATGTTCTCCAACAAAATCCTTATGGAATTGAAATTCTCCATGTTTGGTCTCTTCTAAAACTCAGGGGTGAGGGTTGTTTTTTAAGTTTGGCAAAATCCATCTGGCCATTTTTGAGTTCTTCAACTCTAGAATATTTTGAGTTCTCAAAAACATGCTAATTTCAATGAAAAAACATTGCATTATGAATATTTTGCCCAGTTCTAGAAGATGCCTTGCATGCATTTCTCTTTCTCTCCCTCTCCCTTGCTCAATAAAATTCTGATCACTTTTATTGAGGTAAAAAGTTACAGAAGTGTTGCATAGCCAATAAGGCGCATTCAAGGCAGGTCTTGCAGTGGTAATGTATTTTTTCACACCACGTGTCCCTTTAGTTATTAGTACCCATTTCTCACTTGAGGCGAGGATGGTGATATTGTGAGTCTGTTTCTGTAGTCTTCTTCCAAGGTTATACAGAGATTTTGTTCCTCATGTTTTAGTGGGAAACCTTTTATTCTTGAATAAGTATCTTTCATGTACTACCTTATATTTTATACAATAGAGAAAGTGTCTCTCAGTTTAAAGAAAATGAGTACTTGTGGCACCTTAGAGACTAACCAATTTATTTGAGCATGAGCTTTCGTGAGCTACAGCTCACTTACTCTGAAATCTCTCAGTTTAATCTCTCAGACCTTTGTTTGGTCTCCTTGGACACTCCCTTTCTCTCCATCCCAGGAACTGGTCTCAATCTTTCACAACTACTTTCCTGGCAACAAATAATTTCTTCCTAGAACCTCCTTCTTATTCCATTACATTTGAAATTGTTACTTACTTACTATTAAATGGACTCATCGAATGTGCCAGAGTTGGCTGATGACGTTGTAAATGCTGGAACTTATAAGCAACAATACTGGTGCCACACCATACTTAATTAAATGTGCAATCCACTGAAAACTTCAGTAAAATGGAGGAAACCATTACAGTTTAAAAACATGTCTAGTAGCATTCCAGGTTTTCATTAGATGGTAAGCAGAATTAAATTGAACAACATTCATTTTATCAGCAAGATTTGTCTGTAAAATGACCCATTTTTAACAAAAGTAAAGCAATTTCCATCAGGATTTCATTTATTTTTTAAGTAATAGGTTCATATAGAAAAGAAAATCTCAGTATTTCGAAGTTGAACAGCCTAAACTAATTACACTGATAGCAGTACTCAATGAGTGGGTTATTGAGTTAAAAGTTGTGAATCTAACTATGAGATAATCAAAGAAATATAAAATGGAATGAACAACCAAATTATCAGTACACTAGGTGGAAGAAAAAGTCACAGAATCCAGGGCTAGTCATTATGTCCTACCAGATCAGGTTTGTTAAATGGCAAAATCCCAGATGCAACACTGAGATTCCAAAATACTGAAAGGAAAATCTCTTTCTGTTGAAATGCAAAAGGAACCAAAATAGCAAAAGTTAGGAAGGAGTGAGAATGAATTTAAAATCACTGACAAGGAGAGAGTCTCACTCCAAAAGTACAAATAACAGGACTGATGAATTTCATCATAGAATTTAAGTTCCCATGGTATAAAAAAATGTTACCACCTCAATTAGGAGAAAAAAAATTATTCTTCCTCTAACAGTTACTATTACTAATTTCATATGTAATTGTTATTAGCCTTTGTTTGCTGCATAAACATGCCCAGTACATGATGCCAAAACCTCTCATCAGTGCACACATCCCTTAACCCCTGAGAAAATGCCAGCATTTATGGAACTTTCATCTGTGGTGGTTAACAAGCAAGGGGTTAATTTAACCACTTGTCTGGGAGGGTGAGGAAATGACTTCAGTGATTCTACTGATATAAATAGGCTTGGCAGAATTTGATTTTTACTTTTTTAATAAATTTGATAATATCAATGTTTATTTTAAAGTATTTTTTAATTTCTATTGATTTAAATTTTCACAACTGCAGGAAATTGGGGGGGGGCAGGTCAGACAATAGTTATTGAGATTCAAAAAGTTAAAGTTTTGTAGCCATTAAAACATAAATTGTCAACATCACATGGCAAAATATACAAAGTAAAATATCCTTCAATCAAACTCTAATAGCACTTTTCTTACTTTGCCTATCTGAAAATTTCAGTTATTATAGGTGGAAATATTTTTGGGTCAGTTAGTGTGTGTATGGTGAAAGCAACATTTACTGACATTTTTACCAATAAAAATCGAATCCTTCCAAGCCTAGATGTAAACAAGTCCAGGTTGGCATCTTGACGTGGTGTTAACTGAAAGGCCAGGGTCCTGGAAACTACACTGCTCTGTTGTTCTCAGAAGTGATTCCTCCAAGTCAAAATTAAGTTACATTAGCCACAGGAAGGGGAATTTTTGCTGCCACTGTGTGTGATGAATCTGATTTACAAATAAATAGACGACTTCACTCCCCAGGCACTGCACCAATCTAGCGCTAAATCCAGTTTAAAAACCTGTCAATAAAAAAGATTTCAAAATAAAAAAATAAGGACTCTGAGGAACTTGCCAGGTGTGGGGGGGAGAAGAAAGAAATCTAAATGAGAAACTGCAGTCAAGTGAATCACCAACACGCTCCAGGTGTCTACAGCACGAGCAGGTGAAAATGTGATTATGTGGTGTGTGATAGCAGTTCTATTTCCATAATACTTATACCTTAACAGATGTACTTGTCTCCACATTATATTTAGGCATCTGTGGCTGGCAATTTTAGGATTATGTAACCCACTAACCACCTCTTTTTGTCCTATGACTGCAGAGGGGTTAACGGTCCACCCCACTTTGAATGGTCCCTTAATGGGCCCTCAGCTGGTCAGCATTTTTCTTCCCTTACAGACCACACAAGAGGCTGTATAAGATGTGGGATAACAAGAGTGCGCTTAACATAGGCAAAAGGATCTGATTGTTGTAGGCACCGAAAAATGAATCGAGCATTCTACATGTCAGAAAGTTCTCTCTCAGAACAGGTTTTATCTTTGTGTACTTGACAGAGCCAAATTACCAGCCTGGGAGAGGGAGTGTTAAGAATTTTTACTGTTCTTCTAGGGGCAAGTGAGCAGACCTGTTCAGGTCATATTTTGTGGGAGCTGCCTGTGTTACTCCACTGTTTATATATAGAACAACTAGTTGTTATTATGGATATGAGTTTCTCACAGTAAAATTAAGCAAAATTCAAGGAACAGTCATGGGATAAAGGACAAAATCAGTGGATGGTCACGGTGGGGCTGAAGCCAAAGCTGGAGCCCCACTGCCCAGGGCTGACAGCCGGAACCAAAGAAGTCATGGAAATCTGTTAAAGTCAGAGAATCCATGACCAAACCATATCCTTAATTATTATTCAAGTGCCCACTATGCTCAGCACTGTTCAAGAAATAAGGAAAATATAGGGTTACATTTTCAAAGTACCTATGTGATTTAAGAGTAGAGCTGGGCAAAATTTTTGGCTGAAACATTTTTCAGGGCAAAATGCAAATTCAGTGACACTGAAATGTTTTGCCAATTTGTGTTGGTTCATAGATTCCTAGGTTCCAAGGTCAGAAGGGAGCATTGTGATCATCTAGTCTGACCTCCTGTATAATACAGGCCCTAGAAATTCCTCAGAATAAGACCTAGAGAAACGTCCAATCTTCATTTAAAAGTTGCCAGTGATACAGCACTGCGGTGTGCACATTCAAGGATCTGCAGAGAAAGATACTACAGCCTCAGGCTGCAACCCCCCTTCCCTCCACTTCTGCTTGGGAACCTCTGGTAAAGGTTGGCCCAGGGGCAGCCACAGGATGTGAAAGCCTTGTCAGCACAGCTCCTGAAGCTGTACTCCCCGGGGAGAGGGAACCAGCACTGGCACGCACAGGGGCTCAGAGCTATGGGGTACCCCGCGGCAGCTCAGCACTTCTGGGTGCCTCCGCCGCCCACAGTGGCTCAGAGTTCCAGGGCCAGCAGCTCAGAACTACGGGGATCCCCTGCTTCCCACGGCAGCTGAGAGCTGCAGGGAGCCCTTACGGCAGCTGAGAACTGCCCCTGCCAGATGAGAGCTCCAGCCCCATCACTCCAGGGGTATGGCGGAAAATGTCAGAGGTCTCTGGAAGTCACAGAATCTCACCTCTGTGACATAGCTCCACTCTTACAATGATCAGCACCCCCTATAACACACCTTTCGAGATCCATAGATCCTGCACATGCCTATCACAACATGTGGTCTACCGCTCTGCAGTGCACTAAATGTCCCAATAACTGCTATGTAGATGAAACCAGACAATCACTATGCTTTCAAATAAACTCACACAGGATAATGATAAAAGACAAAAACACCCTATCACCTGTGAGTGACACTTTTCACAAAGTGATCACTATATGTGACGTATCAGGCCTCATCCTCAAAGGAAATCTGCACAGCAGTTTCGAAAGACAAGCCTGGGAGCTTAAATTCATTACTCTGCTAGACCCTAAAAATCAGGGACGGAAGAGAGACACTGGATTTATGACTTATTAGAATAATCTGTAACCCACTAACCACCTCGTTTTGTCCTATGACTGCAGAGGGGTTAACGGGCCACCTCACTTTGAATGGTCCCTTAAGATATATGCTAACTACTTATGCTAAACAATCTGTTCCACCTTACAATTAGAAATGGCTCAGGGAGTGCCTTTCCCAGGCCTGAAGAAGAACTCTGTGTAGCTCGAAAGTTTGTCTCTCTCACCAACAGAAGCTGGGCCAATAAAAAATATGTACATGAGAAAGGATTACATGCATTAGTGAATTAAAAAGGATATTAACACCACAGGAGAGTTATTAATCTTGGGCCTGATAGTGTCCTCCCATTGAAAAACTGTGTGAGTCAGGCTAAGGGTGCATCTGTCGTTCCAATTGTTACTTTAGGCCAGCAAGTTTTCTGTGACCTCTCCCAGCAGAGCAGGCTCTGACTGTCCAGGGTCATCCACACAGAGCTACGGTGTCCCTGCCATGGTTCTATGGTGCCCCCTCTCCCTGGGAATACAGCTTCAGTGCAGCTGTGCTGACAAGGCTTTCACATCCTGTGGCTGCCCCGGGCCAACCTTTACCAGAGGCTCCCAAGCAGAAGTGGAGGGAAGAGGGTGGTGGGGGGGGGGGGGCGGGGTGTTTGCAGCCTGGGGCTGTAGTATCTTTCTCTGCAGATCCTTGAATGTGCTAATGGGTTTTGGGGCACTGGGGGAAAGCTGTTGTGCAGGAGGCTGACCCTCCTATTGCGTGGGTTTGTGAGATTTTGTGTGGTCAGTCAGGCCCTGAGTTGCTTGCTGAATTTATAATTGGGTTTTAACTGACTGTGTTGAGTGACTGGTTAAATATGTTCAGCTCTGATTTATGTTAACCCTGTCTGCTCTCATTTCCCCTCTTTCAAAATTTGATTCAAAATACATTATCAGTTGCTAAAAGCCTCCTGGAAGAGAAGCTATAAATAGATGACACCTGATTAGAATTCCCTAACACTTGGCTGGGACAGCACGTTTCTCTTTCTACTGCTCCCCTCCCTGCTGTTTCCATTCTTTATCTCTGCTATCAAAGGCAGTATCCATTTAAGTGATGCTAAGGTGCCACTCTGCTGCAGTGTTCTTTACAATACCACCTCCTCAGCACCACCGCATGTTCCAGCTGCATGTCTTAGTTCACTGCATCCGATGAAGTGAGCTGTAGCTCACGAAAGCTTATGCTCAAATAAATTGGTTAGTCTCTAAGGTGCCACAAGTCCTCCTTTTCTTTTTAGTTCACTGAGAGTCAGTTCAGCACTGAATCACTCCTTCCAAGGTCCCTTCCACACACAGAACAAGCCCCCTTTGAGAGCCTATGAGCTTCTGCTTGGACCAGAGGGAGAGCTTGCTCTCATAGATTACTTGGTGAATTGTATGACCTCATCATAAGCACAGCACGCTCTACAAGTTAGCCCATTAGCATGCCACCCTGGTTGCCAGTGTAATGGTTAGGGTTAAATAATTCCTTTCTGTATAGAGGTCCACAATGGACAGCATATATCCAATTAGGCACGCATTGGCATCATGAATGGCTTAATTGTGAGATGCCTTATGCCCCACTACTAGAGCGTAAAGAGGGGGAGTAAGGAGCTCCCTTATTCCTTTGCATGAGCCACCTGCTTGTTGGTGGGGAGAAGAGCCTCGCAAGGCTGCTACTCGCCTTCCTGTGCATATAAGCAGGCATGGAAAGTGGATGATGGAGCCAAGCCTCTGCACCATGCATCAAATTCACCAGCCAGTCCATCTGAGCTGGTGCACTGGGGAAGTAATCTGTGTCAATGATAGGATGACTGCAGTTAAGTCGCCTTCCCCGTGCCCTGGAGCAAGGGAAGCACCAACCAGGAACCAGATTGTAAGTCAGTCTGTTTCCTGGTTGGTTTTTGGAACCTCCTGCTCAGAGCCACAGTAGAGCTCTGAATTAATAATATGTAACTAGAAAAAAAATGTGCCCATTGCTCAGCATGTCTGTGAAAGCTAGGGAAGAGTCAAAGAAGAATAAAATTTGAAAACTGGAATAACCAGAGCATTGACTGTACACAGTAGATCCGAAATCCTAAATCTCTAAAGAAGTCTATTTAGTGGAGAAGGAAGACTGATGGCTCTGATATCTTGTAGGGATTAAAGATTAAAAATAGCTTGAGGCATTTCAGGTAAGTACAGTATGTGCAATTCAATGGGAAGAATACATTCAAGTTTGGCTCCAGTTATGGAAACTGACTCTACAGAGCAGGTATCTTTCAGAAAATCTGATGAATTCTATGGCTATTTAAACAGTTTCCATAAGCTCAACTGAAAAGCAGCAGAGTCAGAAGTCTCCGAACTATTTAATAATTAAACAAATGTTGGTTTGAAGTGGCTTTTTTTCACCTGGCTAAATACATGTTTTAGGTTTTAAAGATATAACCTTGTGCAAATATGAATGCAACAAAATCTAGGTCTCTGAGTAACATAACAGCTGCCCACTGTGCAAAGTGACACCAGCTGAGGCTCCCTTAGCATAGCTGCTTTAGGGTCACAGCTAGGGGAGAAGCTCTTGCTTGGTTGGTAAAACTGCTGCCTATCAACTGCAAATTTTTTCCCCGGTTACACCTGTGCTGTATCATTAAAATCACTGGGATTGTATGGTGGAATTGAGGGCCAGGTATGACTTGTTACAATGCAATACTGGAGGCTGCCAGCAGATGGCATTTTGCTTCATTTCTGTATAGATTAGGGAAGGATTATGGAGAACAGGGTAAGGAGGAGGTGGGAGACAGAATGAGAGAAAAAGATGCTGACTACAGAATTAGCTACATCTTGTTTCTGTAAAATCTGGACCATCTAGTAGAGCACGGAACTAGAACTCAGTCTAACCTTATTATTTCTATTAATTTGTGACTGTATATGGTGTGAGGAGGGAAGTGTTTCTCTCATATCTTCACACACTGCCAGTTACAGGACAGCTCTATCAGAGAAATGTGTATGTACACATATGTAAATAGCAAAGTGCCCGCCATAGATGGGCTCAAAAAATATGCAGCATTGCTCCTGGGTAAAGCTGAATGGGAACTAGATTTTTCATTTTGTGGGAAATCCTGAGAATTAGAACAACAACACAAGAAATCTCTTCGAAAACAGAACTAAAAAAAGAAAAGAAAAGAATTTCCCCACAAAATAAAATTTTGGGGTTTTTTTTGTTTGGATTTGATCAAAACATTTTGTTTTGATAAAATCAAAAACATGTTGTTCTGATTTTTATTTTTTATTTTATATGATATTATAGCATAAAATTTTAAAAGCATGAAAAATCATTTTGAAACAGAAAATCGGAACGGTCCATTCTGAAAAAGTCAAAATGGAATGTTTCGGCCTTCTCAAAATTATTTTTTTTCCCCAAACTAACTTTCATCAAAATTGTCACAGCTAAATATTTTGCTTTCGACGGATTGGCATTTTCTGATGGAAAAAGTTCTGTCCAAAAATTTCGGACCAGCTCTATGTCTATTTTTTTGTAAGACCAATAAAACTTATTGCTGTGCATTAGAAATAGCTTCTTGTTCAGAACTCTTTCCATGCAGCAGCTCTCAACTGCCACTACTATTAACCCATTCTGAAACCCCATTATAAATTGCTTAAACACCTGATTAAACCAAGATGACCAAATTAATCTTATTGCTGAGCAAAACTGTGCAAATCCATGTCTTTGGAAGAGAACGGCTGCTGAAGTAATCAATTGCACCAGCTTGTCGCCATTAGCTCTGGACCAGGGCTGCAGACCCAAAGTGTGGTTGTGCTTGCATCTTGTGTTTCTGGTCCTGATCATTACAGATGTTGGGGCTAGCTACATAGTTTGGATTTGGATGTCTTCATCCTCAAAGTACAAGGCTGATTTACATCTGAGGTTTAGATTCAGACCCATCCATATTATTATTACTGTTGTTCTTGTTAGTACTATTAAATATTTTTATTACGGTACTGCCCAGATGACTCTGTCAGGTTTGGGGCTCAGTGTTTTAGGTGCTGTAGAAACACGCACACAGACAAAGTCTCTGCCCCACAGAATTTACAGTTTAACGCACTAATTTAGCAAAGCACTTAAACCCATGCTTAAATTCATCACTATTCAGCCTTACCACTTATGCTCATGCTTAAATCCCTTTGAAATCAATGGGTTAATGTTATTATCTTTCTTAACTATTGCATAACATAATTATGACTTGCAAATTTATCTATGCTATAGCCATATGGAGTGCTAATTGCTAACCAGATTAATTTACATTTCATTTCTGATCAACCTCTTCTAACATGGTTAACAAAACAATGAAATAAAAAAGAAAACACAAAACCAACAGACAAAATCCAATCTTGGAAAATGAGCCTGCTTAAAAATATGAAAACTTTAGAAAGAACACTTTGCAGTGCAATTAGCTGACAACGTGACAACTACTGTAGCTGCTGTGCTAAGCGTGAAGGCCAATTAAATGTTTTCCTATCCACACTGGGTTGATTCTTGAGAAATCTGGAGGATTCAACATCTCCAGTTTTTCAGACCTTTTTTACCCCTGACATTATATCACCTATTGCCCAAGGACTTTGTTTAACCTTTTTGGTACTTTTGATTAAGCAAGTATAGGCAGAAACAAACAGTCCCTCACAAATAAACAGTGATCACTGGGACTTGATTCTTATGGGGTGGATTTTTTTTTTTACCTGAGTCTTTAAAGACAAAAGTGTAAATGAACATGAATACCCCATGATTTACTACCTGAAACTTATTTAAACACTTCCATTTCACAAGTATGTATATATGGTTGGACTGATTCTTGTCTCCAGTCTCTTCAGGGGCGTGGGTTCGAATCCCACTGCTAACACCAGTTGTCACAAAGTCCCCGGGCAATGCTCTGGAACTGCTCCCTGCGAAGCCAGTCAGGAACTGGTGAAGCCAATCTGGTGAACTCTCCTCTCTGTGAGACTGTCTTCAGGGCAAAAAGCTCACACAGCTTCCACCTTCCTGGGTCTGACCTCAGAGCATTCAGCATCCTCTGCCCCTCCTTGCGCTTCCCACAGCGAGTCCACTCAGGGGGGTCCTGGGGAAGCCAGAGGGTCCTTCATCCCAACTTCGCAGTCAGACGTGACTCTTAGCCAGCCAGTAAAACAGAGGTTTATTAGATGCCAGGAACACAGTCTAAAGCAGAGCTTGTAGGTACAGAGAACAGGACCCCTCAGCCGGGTCCATTTTGCGGGGCAGTGAGCCAGACAACCACGTCTGCACTTCACTCCACGTCCCCAGCCAGCCCCCAACTCACTCACCCTCCAGCCCCTCCTCCTATGAGCTTTGTTCCTCTCCCGGGCCAGGAAGTCACCTGATTCCTTTGTTCTGCAACCCCTTTAGCTATCACTTTAATATATACAGTTATGGTTTGTTTTCTTCGGCTGACATGCAGCAGGAATTATTTGGACAGTTTGAAAATTGTTATAGTGAGACTGAAAATATAATGCAGTTTAGTCCTAGTGAAACAAACTTGTCTAACCAAGAAATAACTAGCAGGTTTCTTCTCAGCCTTCTGGCCCATTTTAAAAGTAGGTTGAACATAATGATTTACAAGTCTACCTTTTTACTAGCTGATTCACACCTGCAAATTGGATAGTTAAATGCCTATAAGTCCACTTCAATAACTGATTGCCCCAGTGACACTGACGGTTGGCTGGTTTTAAATGTATCCCTAAATACAGTGTTGGTTTAATATTGGATATGTCCTCTGTCATGAGACTGTATCTTCTACTGGCAGAACTCTATTTGTGTTTTCCATCTCTAACGGCTATGATTCTATAAAATAGAGAGAGGCTCAGATCTTAACTTCTCTGGGGTTTGAATTAAAATCTGGAACAAGAGACATATTTTGTTCCTGGTTTCTCTCAGTTTGTCAAACCAAAATCCCAGGCTCAACCATCCTAAACCTTGGGGCATTTAAAATCCAGATCTGAGATCTGCAGCTCAAGCCCATCATTTCTGTATACAACGCACTTGTCAAAACAGGAATTTTTTTTTAAATGGGCTAAAATTTGATGCCACACTGAAGGTTTCTCTAACCACCATAGGTGGAGTTGGATGGTTTGCTGTCAGCATCACTGGTTGTAAACTGAGGGAAAGAGGCAGTTATATAGTGGATTAAACCTGGCACTCGGAGCAGACACTCCCCAGTTCCAGTCTCACCTCTGCTACTAACTCACTATGCTGCCTTGGGCAGTTTACTTATCCTCTCTGTATCTGTTTCCCTTTCTGTAAATTGGGGATAATATTTACTAACTTCCCTCAAATAATGTTTTGGATTAGTTCATGTTTGTACAGAGCTTTAAAAGTGTAAATGCCAAACATGTGAACCATAAAAGTACCACGTATTATTAGTTCCTTCTGGAAAGATTTGCTCCTCGGAAAGAGCTTGCTGTGTGTATCCCAGTGGGCTAATTTTCTTCCCCAAAGTGCATGTTATTGGAGAAAATTAAATTTCTCATAGCATATGAGTAGGGCAGGTTTGTGGGGTAACCTTTAGAAAAGTCCCTTTTGTTTGGGAGGTGAATGCACTTTTGAATTTCAAGGAACCCTGGCAGATTTCCAGTTACACTTCAAAAACTCACACCTGTAACTATTTTCCATAAATAGAACCCACTGACATAATTCAGATCTCAGTCCTTCCACACACAATGGAAGGAATCTGTAAATATATTGTTCTCACTTACCCTTAATTATAATTAAGTGGGGGGTAGCTCAGTGGTTTGAGCATTGGCCTGCTAAACCCAGGGTTGTGAGTTCAATCCTTGAGGGGGCCATTTAGGGATCTGGAGCAAAAATTGCGGATTAGTCCTGCTTTGAGCAGGGGGCTGGACTAGATGACTTCCTGATGTCTCTTCCAACCCTGATATTCTATAATAATTATTATTTATATTGTGATAGTGTCCAGGGGTTGTAATCATGAATCAGGACCCCGGTCCTAGACATAACTATATAAACACATATCAAAAGATAATATCTGCCCCACAGAGCTTACAATCTAAGAAGACCAGGGATACCAGGTGGATACAACCAACAGAGGGAGCACATGGTAACAATGAATTGGTAAGCAGTGGTCACAGCACACCGGATGACTAATCAGAGAGCAGAGTTTTAAGGAGGGATTAGAAGGACAAGGAGGAGGGGCTTTGTGGATGCTTATGAGGAACTCCTTCCATGTGTGGGAGTGGCATGGGTGAAAGTGCATAGGTGCTCGTCCATACTAGAATTTTCAAATACATATATTAGGGTTGGGTTAACCATTCAGAATAGAAGAATCTTACAGACACTGAATATCTAACATCCAACTGCACTTACCATACCCAAATCTCAAAGATAACTATATTTGGAAGCTGAAAAGATACCGTCAGTGTCATGAGCTCTCTCTCTTGCCACAGCAATTTATTACATCATTTAGAAAAGTTTTCTAAGTCGAGGTGCAATTGGTGACAGTATTGGTTTATCGAATGGCTGTACCATGAAAAATATCTGGCATTTAACACTAAAGTAGGCAGATACTGAAGAGGGAAGCAATGCTATTAGATCATACAAGAGACCATTCCTGTTGTGTTCTGTGCTTCTGGAGTTATTCTATCTTCTTTTAGGATTTATCTGTCCAGTAGGAAAACTGCTTAACAAAGCCAAATAGACAAGTGCATTGTAATACTTCACCATTGTACGTCCAGCACCCAACAACCACTAAATTATTTATCAGACACGATACCTCTGTGCGACAGATAGGTATTTACTACTTTCATACCTGCTAAACTTGAAGCACCAAGAGTTTAAGGTAAGAATATTCAGACATGCCCACTAGTTTTGTGTGCCCATCTTGAAACACCTATGGCCTGAATTTCAGAGATATTGAGTGCCTGCTGCTCCCACTGATCTCCGTAGAAGATGTGGGTACTCGGCACATTTGAAAATCACGTCCTAGGTGTCTCAAGTTTGGCATCCAAAACCTCTTTTGAAAATGCTAGCAGAGCTGGGAGTAGAAGTGAGAAAGTCACAGCTCCCATTTATTCCCCTCCTTTAAGTGGAAATCATCACTCTCCAGTTCTAATTTTTGTTTTGTTCTTAAAGAAAGAAGCTAGTGGAAGGATCTGCTACACAGCAGGGTGACAGAGATAAAGCCGTTAGGTAACAAAAACAAGTCATTATGAAACAAAATGTTCACAGTAGAAACTGGTTTATCTAAGATTTGCAATCTTTCTGTCTGCCTGTGTAGCAGCATGGTCATGTTTAATAGGTTATTTCCTTGAAAAGAGTTTTTTATTCTCTGGTACATAGCATGTTAGTAAATGGGTATTTAGTATTTCATGGAGAAGGTGATTCTCATCTATCCAGAATGCTGTAACATGGGGTTTCATGTCTTGTGTAGATAAATTAATTATTTTATTTTATAGTTTAATATGTTTTTTCCCTTTTCCTGAGGCCCTATGCTACTCCTGAGGAAATATGAGTTTGAGGATAGCACTGTATGTGGGGAATGTGTGTGCGTGTTGGGGGGGCAACAAACAATCATGCCCTCTTCAAAACATGCCACCAGTCTGTGAACATTTAAAAAAGTCTTTTGAATACAAACTTCAGAGGCTACTGAGTGCATTAGTTTGACCTGTTAAACTCAGACATAAAAATAGAGATGACAGCATCCCCTTCTCCTCCATCCTAACAGTCAGAAATCAGACTAACTTGCCCGATAGATGTACAAAAAGCAAATCAAACTTGCTTTCATGTTCATCTAAGGCTGATCTACTTAATTACATCTTCCATTAAACAACCCGCCGCTGGTGCCTGTAAGGCAATCCCTTCTGCTTCTCTCTGGCTGGAAAAAGCAGTGTGACAGAAGAGATTCAGTTTTATGCTCAGAGGGACTAAGATTAGAAGAACCGTCATTTGAATATCAGCTTGCTCTCTGCTTAGAGGCAGTGCTCACCATAGATTTTTGTGTGTGTGCTGTGGAGGTGCTTTAAGCTACCATATGCATATTCAACCCTGTTAACCTAATGGATACGAAGCTATTAGAAAAGAATCGTACAGTCTGGGATCGTACTGCACTCTGGAAGAAGAATTGAAGCTGCTGTGCTTCAGTGGAATTGTAAGCCTTCCGCCTTGTTTGAGTATAGCAAGTAGACACATTGATGACGTGGTCTCAGGATGGATAAAAATCAATTATTTTTTTTTATTTAAATTGGATTTTTTGGCGTAAAATGCTTTTTGAGGAAAAAACCTATCTAAAGATAGTTTTAATTAAGATATATTATAGTTCAAAAATATCTCGTCATGGAATAGGGATTATAAATTCTAATTCTAAAGTATCAGACAATATAGTCATGTAATGTTTAAGAAAAGTTTTGTAAATGAGTTCCAACAGTTCATGGATCAGGGACCCAATTTTATGGGGTTCCAGGGGCTTCTGATAGATTATTTAGGTTAATCTTTCTATCTACCCAAATGGGACTGAATGCTCAGTCTAGAAGATACCATCAGAGATGCTTAGTTTTGCAGTTCTCAAACTGTGGTTTTGTGTCTCCACAGATAACATGCTTGTTAACAGCAAAAATGTTTTAAAATAAATAAATAATATATAGAGGTGACAAATAACAGACCTCAACCCTATTGTCCCTCTGCAAATTTGTGTACATAGAGTCAATCCCTTACGTCTCTCTAAAAGTGCAAAGTTTCAAAAAGTTCAATGAATAGAAGATTGTTGGGGGGCAGAATAAATCTGGACAAGGAGAAGAAGTCTGGAGATAAATGTGAGAAAGGAGGGACAGGCAGTAATAACAAAAATGAAACTGTTTGAGCAGCATATTCTAGAAGTCTTGAGGTCTTTCTGAGTGTAGCCTTCATTGATTTGAGATCTACCATATCATTTTCTCACTAGAAGGGAAAACCTATAATGGCAGCAGGCCACAAAAGACACCCAGTTGGGGAATAAGAACCATTCAAGAAATATTTGTTTGGTGATAATGTTTTAAAGAAAGTCACACCAATGAACTGGTGGAAGTCATTTAAGCACTTGGATTCAGAGACTGTTGAAATGATTATCTCACTTTTAATAGCATTAGTTTCTTATGCCAGTGTAGAAAAATTATTTTCTTCCTTTGGAATAATTCATTCCAAATTGAGAAATCGTTTGGGACCTGAAAAAGCAGGAAAGCTTGTTTTTCTTTTCCAGATTATGAACAAACAGAAAAATGAAGGTGAAGATGACTGAGTTAGCTGAAGAAACCAATATTTTAAGTTTCTCATGTTGACCTGGCTGACATAGTCAATTTAATTTTTTTTTAAATATTTCATTTATTTATTTTAGTTAAAAACAATTTTAACAAAAACAAACCTGATTTTAAAAAACTTGCATGTTTAACTAAATTCAAAAATTCATATGCTTGTTTTGTTAAAATATTATATGTTTGCTGTTGAAGAAAAAAATCCAGAATACATAATGTTGTTGTTTTAGTTAAATAAAACAATTTAAATGTCTGTCTGGTGATGTTCTCCTCCTAATACAGCACGGCAAAATACAGCAAGAAAATCCTCCAAATATTAATAATTAATCTGTTGCATTGGAGATAGTTCACCTCCCATGAATTTATAAATATCTGCTTCAATTACCTTTGGTAAATAAAATAACCAAACAATCATTCATTTTCTGATATAGCTGTAAAACTAATCTGAAAAGTTTTCAGAATAAATGTCTTTAAAAATGTATAGTGTGTACCTTCTAAAAATGAAACCTCTATCTATCTCTGAGTTGTGAAGAATATGTATTAAGGTTATAGCAACCAACAAGAATGCAATTTTATGTAGAAATCCATGATTAAATCGAGTCTTCCTGACTAGTGATTTAAATCAATTTGATTTAAATGAAATCCACCCTGTGTGGTCTAATGGGTCAATCGAATGGCTTTGTTTGTGGTGAAGCTGATTTATTTCATGTATAATCTGCAATATTCACTTGAAATAGACCATTTTGCTAGGTATTCAGTAAAGTCTGATTTGATGCGCTATGTTATAGTAATGTATCAAATTGGATTAGAATATAATAAAATAGGGAAGAATGTAAGATAATGGGACATGCAATACCTGGCTATATAATGTCATGAGATGCATCAGGAACAGAAGTAGATGCAGTTTTGCTCAGATGCAATACCAGAACTGTGGGTAACTTGGCAGGTTTGGTTGTATAATGCTTACTTCTGCTCTTTGCTGGATTCTTTGATGATTTACACCCTCTGAAAGTCCACTGATTTCATTTGACAAAAGGCATTTGGTCCCTTTTAAGTTTGATGTTTGAAAAACCGAGAAACTCAAAGTTCAACTGCTGCCAAGGTTGATGCAATTCCTGCTCACAACCATTAATAAACTCAGGTTTATTCATAACTCAGCCCAGTTTTGCTTCAAAGATTCATGAACCTTGTCCTGTGATCAGGTTTGTGATGAAATCAGGTGAGTTTTGTACAGCAATGTTGAATTCCCAGTAGGATGTGAGATTTTGCTGCCAGTCCATCTGGCAGCTAGGAAATGCAGATAAAACAGTTAACTCGGATTTGCTGCAACTCAGTGCAACTTCTTGAATTATGCTGGGTTAGTTTGTCAATATTTAATGTGCTAAATCTAACCGTTTGAATTTTTGGAAATGTTAATTGGAAAATCAAGTTTATAATTTATCTGAACCCCTTATCTGGAAACAAACTAACTGAAACTGGATTATGTTTCCTGCTGAGCATCATTTACATTGAAAAGCCCCTGTTTATCAGAATGAATTCCATGTCCTTTGTTCTGTTTGGATCAATGTATTCTACTGTACTCTGAAATGCACCTTGAC
Organism: Chelonia mydas; assembly: GCF_015237465.2. Taxonomy (NCBI): domain Eukaryota; kingdom Metazoa; phylum Chordata; order Testudines; family Cheloniidae; genus Chelonia; species Chelonia mydas. The sequence goes on from NC_051246.2 coordinate 40,698,082, forward strand.
TAAAACTCTAAGGACTATAGAAGGGCCCATACCTCAACCCCCATGCAGAACATGTGGAACTCAAGAGTTTTAAAAATTTGAACTCAAACACAAATAGAAATATTGGGAGGGGACGGGGGGGGGCACACATTTCCTTCACGTAATTTGCGCATGCTTGGGGGGGAAGCAGAAGCAAGAGAAGGACCTACAGGGGCTGGAACGGGTCTAGGAGCAGGTAGGAACCCCCAGGACCCTCCCTCCCAGCCTGGAGCCAGCTGCTGCCCTCCAACCTTCCTGGACAAACTTCATTCCCTCTCCTATTCCTACACTCCACCATTTGGATGGAGCTTCTGTCCCACCCCATTCACCCTGCCAGGGTAGCCAATGCCTACTATGAACTTCACAGATAAGAGAGTTTAAAATAATGACAGCCAGTGTGAATGCCAGCATTTCCAAAACAAAATCAAGAAAAAAATGAATTTAGTCCTTTTTGCTCTATGGCCAGTAACATGGCACATTAGCAGGTTATAGTCTAGAAAGATTAAAGTGCTGACTCAGGAAAGCATCCCTGTTTAGAACAGCATTTAGCACATGCTTAACTTTAACTATGTGCGTAAGTCCCACCAAAGTCAAAAGGAACTGTAAGCAGGGGTGCTGGAACAATTTGTATAGTGGGGGTACTGAAAGCCATTGAACCAAACAGTAAACCCCTATATGATGGAAACAGTCAACCTGTGAAACTCGTTGCCAGAGGATGTTGTGAAGGCCAAGACTATAATATGGTTCAAAAAAGAACTAGATAAATTAACGGAGGATAGGTCCATCAATGGCTATTAGCCAGGATGGGCAGGAATGATGTCCTTAGCCTCTGTTTGCCAGAAGCTGGGAATGAGTGACAGGGAATGGATCACTTGATGATTACCTGTTCTGTTCATTCCCTCTGGGGCACCTGGCATTGGCCACTGTCGGAAGACAGGATACTGGGCTAGATGGATCTTTGGTTTGACCCAGTATGACTGTTCTTATGTTCTTAAACCACTTCAAACCAGGGGATACAGCATAGTTCCAGCACCTATGACTTTAAGCACATGCTTAAATGCTTTTTAGGATTGGGGCCTAAATGACTTACACTCTTTTGCTGTTATTGACTTACTGACACTAAAGGGTGGAATCTGCAACACTACAGTTCCATAAAACAAATGAAATATTTATTGGCTTCTGGAAGCAGTAGTTTCACTTTGTGGGCTCTGAAATGCATAGGGCTCTTTTTTTCTACTGGAGAATGCTGAAGTCCCATTAACACTAATGGGAGGTTTGCCTATGCCATGAGAGAAGTATAAAGCCCCTGGCCTCTGAAAGTACTGTCTGTTTTGTAGCTGATGCCCTGAGAGTGTTCCTACGTAGGCCCACATACTAAAGGCTGTCAAGACAGCAGGAATATTAGTAGATTATAGTAAAGATGTTCCCCTGCTTCTTTATTTAAAAAGTTTCGTTCAGAAAATGCCCCTAGCAGGACAGCACTACACAGATGTAGTACCTGCGACCTGCCTCCTGAAATGTAAACTGAGATGGTCCTTGTATGGATTTGAGTTTTCAAATCCTGCGTGACATCTTCAAACTTTCCTCTCATTTTAGGCTGTGGCTACTAACTGCTGGTGCTAGGTTTGAACTCACATATTCCCCTTGGTTGTAGGTGCAAGGTCAGCTGACTTTGTCAGAATGAGCTTCTATGGGAGGTTGACGGAAGCCATGCAAAAGTCTTCAATTTCCAAACTGAGGCCAATAGCATCCTAGAATACATGTGGAAAATAATGCAAACCACAGAAAAGTAGAGAGAGAAAAGAAAAAATAACATTCCCTGCGGTAAGTGAGGGATAGAGAACAGATTTTTGTGGCTTTCCTCCCCTACAAACAAGATAATAATTAACCTTCAGTAATTCCTGCATAAAGGACATTTCTAGTGCTGTCCAGTAAAGGTAAAATGATTGTGGATTGTGGTCAAATGCTGAGAGAGAGATAATTTTCTCCATAAATCTACCATGGAGAACTTTTATCGCCAGTTAAAAAAAGGTAGAGGTTATAAAATATTAAATTACTGTATAAAATCTCAAAATGAAAAGGTGTCATACTCACATTGGTGACATACTCAATATCCCTCCAAATATTACTTTCCCTGGGAAAGTCTGCCAAATCTAAAAAATTATCCACTATCACTTGGCCAATCAAGTCATGCCTGGAGAATCTGTCAAAGTCATACACAGAGAAGTGGAGTTTCCTTGTGGTCAGATCATTGTACGGAACGGGAAATAAAAAAACCTCATCAAACACTGGGTTTAGGGTCTTTCTATGCACTTTAGTCTGTTGTTTTGTTTTTCTATCTGGAAGCAAATAGATCTTCACATAAGGGTCTGAAGTTCCAGAAAAGTCCTTTGCTGGCAGGTTGACAGCTTTGTGAATCTTCACTATCAACTGCTCTAAATCACAATCATATTTCAGAATGAAGTTGAGTTTCCCACAGGCCTTGCTGTTATTCCTCCGGCCATCATCGGTATCCACTGATCTTTGCTTATACAACTCTGGCTTAATGCGTCCAATCCCTGTCAGCTGCTCCTGTTTCTGAAGCTGCTGGATGTTGAAGTCAGGGTTCGAGAGATTGAGCTGTCTTCGGATTGAATTGTGCCTTAAGGGAAAAATGACAGAAACTAAACTGATTACATTGTTAGGTGTTGTGTGATTCTGGTTTGTATAAAGGACCTATTATTTACTTTCATTTGGCTTTCCTTAACCATGATTTTGGGTTGTATGGTGCCACAGGGTTTGATTTTTACTTCTTTATACCTATAGAGCACAGTATCCCTTTTAATGAGTAGAAGGATACTTATATTAGCCAGATGTAACTATAGTTCTTCATCATTGGATTCATGGTGTATGCATAATTTTCAGTTCCTATACCTCGAGCTGGCAATAAGTACTCTCCAAAATTGGCTGAAACTCATAACATCCCCTGTTAGATAAAACTCACAAGAATGCTGCAAAATCACTGACTCCCAAGAAAAGCTTAAAAGTGTATACTATTCAATCCAACTACATATGTAGCCCATAAAGGAAATGGACCAAATTCATGCCTGGTGCAAATCCACAGAGATCAGTGGACTTAAGTACACCAGGTATGAATTTGTCCCACTGAGTGTAATAATTATAATAAATACTAATACTTAGCACTTGCTTTATAGGGGCTTTATAAATACTGAGACAAATCCCATGAAATATAAGGGTGTAACACCAATGTAACTGAGAGCAGAACTGGTCCCATAAACTAAGTAATGGCTTACTTTGAACTTGCAGATATCTTGTATACAGTGACGGGAGGAGATATTTCCCAACATCTGTATTTACTGATGGAACCTACTACTTGGTTCACAAACTGGTTATTCTAATTTAAATGATTTTGCTGCTTGTTCCTATCAAGCTGGTTTGCCTCTCAGAACTCCTAGCTGATGTGATATGCACTGTAGTACTTAGAATGAAAGACTGCTTTAGTTTCATTGCTCCTAGGAGAGAAAGTTACTTTTAGTTTCAGTCCAGTGAGATTTATTATCTAGACTTGGTTATTGTGATTGAAATTTCCACTCTACAAGAAGATTGCAGAAATCAAATTTGTAGTTCTTGTATGGGAGTGGGATGTGAAAGCTGGATTAGGTAAAACCTTAATCCTATACAAGTTGGATTTTACGTTTCCCCCCAATTAATATACAGCAATCATGCAACATATTGAAGAAACAAAATGAAGTGAACATAAAAAGTAAAACCTGGGAAAATCTTAGCACAGGATTCGTTAAAAACTATGTTGAATATAATCAGCATTATTTTCTCTGCTGTTATCATTTCCTGAATGTGTGTGCATTAAAACAAAAGCATCGTCTCTTATAATCCATCTAATTTTTTTCCCTTACTGCACAATAAAAGCATAATTATGTTGTTGTGCATTAGTAATTTTCATGACAATATATTATACCACAAATAAAGAACTTAACCCCTAGCATTCTCTACAGATTGTCAAGATGCTGTAATAGAGACAGATAAGGGTTGTTGCTGGTGTGGGGGTTAGTGTATTATCTACATTGTATAGGTGAGGAAAGTAAGGCATGGAGACTTGATAAAGGTCACACAGCAAAGGCCGTAACTGACCAAAGACTAGAATCTTGGTTCTCAGTTCTGTGCTTGCTAGACTGCATTGCCTCACATACAATATCTTATACAGCTTGCATATCTGGGAGCCCAAACAAAAAAAAGGTAGTAGGGGATCAAATTGCATGCAAGGATCAAAATGAGTATCGTTCTTTTCTTGTACCCCACGCAGGGTTTATTTCCAAAATTGACTTAAGTGTGACAATGTTTCACCAATGGCAAAAAAAAAAAAAAAAAATTTAGTGATGATGATGATAGTAACATTAATCCCTCAATTTCCTCTTTTTACCTTTTCCTGGAGGATGTTGCCTCCTGCCCCTCCCCAGCCCTAAACTGTCTTTTATCGAGCACCAACAAGAGGCACTGATTTAGGTGGGTAAATTTCATTGCCTTCCTTTTTTGTGTGTTCCTGATATTTTCCCTTCTACCCATCCACTCCATTATTTGCCACTGATTTACCCCTCTCTCACTCCCTTTTGCTGTTCTTTTGCTCCTGCTTTATAACACTCCTCCATTTTACTGCTGTCCCAGAGACACTTTGGGATTAGACACTCCGCAGTGCTATAGCCATGTGCTTCCCTGCCATACTCCCTGTGCAATATTGTTGACTTCTGTGGCGTTGTATGGCCTGTTAACCAGTATAGAGGTGGCCTTCTGATAGTGAATGTGTGGCCCTTTGCAGATCCAACATCTAATGCTAATGGTATTGCTAGTGAACCACAGAACATGGGGCAAACTACTTTTACAGGGGTTTGAAAACAGAACATTAGCTCCGTACCACAACTCTCGACTACAATGCCAGTCTGAAATCAACCTTGCATGTGGCTGTGTGTGTGCAACATGGTGTCCAGCATCGACAGTTATGGCAATGCCCTCTCCACAGACTCCTAGAAAAGACTCTCAAGGAGCCTCCCTTACACTGATCGTACAGCCAGTGGAAAAAGATTAACAAAGTGTGTCCATGTACCTGGAGCCTTTGCTCTATAGTATGTGTGGTGTTTGTTGGGCCTTCTGTTCATCTAGGCCAGGGGTGGCCTACCTGTGGCTCCGGAGCCGCCTGCGGCTCTTCAGAAGTTAATATGCGGCTTCTTGAAAAGGCATCGACTCTAGGTTTGGAGCTACAGGCGCTCACTCTTGCACACCACAAAATAGCTGATTGGGAGGTGCGGGGAGGGAAGGGGAGGTGCTGACTGGCAGGGCTGCCGGTGGGTGGGAGGCACTGGGAGTCGGGGGGAGGGTGAGCTGATGTGGCGCTGCTGATGTATTACTGTGGCTCTTTGGCAATGTACAGTGATAAATTCTGGCTCCTTCTCAGATTCAGGCTGGCCACCCCGATCTAGGCGAAGCCTTCTCACACCTAAACCTGGGGCTGTCAGCAATTATTCAGCTTTAACAGCTGTTTCAGCACCTTATCTTAAAGCCTTTGCCAAACCCACTCCAGTCAAATGGCCAGACGAATTATTGAGGAGCAATGGAGAGAGTGCTGTATCTTCTCCAAATCCAGTACATCTGCATCAGCTCAGAAATCCATTAATTGGCTGTTCACGTGCTGATCCTTTTTCTGGCTGCATGCAGCCTAATCCTTTTATCACCTGCCCCTACGCACTCTCACATTCTCCCCTTCCCCCTTTCCTGTTCCCTTATATGCTGGCACTCTGGTGCCTCTGCCGTCATCTAATCTTGCTCAGTCAGTTTCCCCCCACAGTCAAGGCTGTAGCTAAAACCTATCACCTTTAATTCTGTTTCTAACTCTCAAAAGTGTTTCATTAGCCTGCCCTATTTTTCTCTTTTGATGGTTGTTGAAATCTTTGCGGAGCCCTCGGCATTGATGATAAGTCCAAATGAATGTGATTTACAAGATCCAGTGTAGGCTGTTCTTTTGTTCTACGGGGCATTAACCTTCCTGGCTATTTTGTCCAGCTTATAAGGGGAAGACACAGATGATGCTGTAGTTGTTCATGCTGGAAAACATGGATCGCCACTGTGGCTATTATGGAAGCACCTTCCTAATTTTAAAGCCATCCATCATCCAGTACACCCCAACACACAACTGATTTTCTATGACCATTAAAGTAAAAGAATGAGGCAGGTACAATATACATCTGCAGTCAGGCTCTGTGTTAACTAATAAAGTGTAACTCTCTTGGTCTCATCTCCATTCATAATGATTATCATTAGAAAGAAATTACAGCTACTGACCGAGCAGAAGAGGTTGGTTCTGTGATTTGGCGATGCATTCGGACATTGTGCACACAATTCTCCTTGGTCCCTGCCTGAGCATCTAATGGAATATCAGGGGAAGTGTGGCTAATCTTCAGGGAGGACTCCGGGTAGGAAGTGGGCTGCCCCAGGTAATCCTCACTGTATTCATGGTCATTGGTCTCTGTGTCTGTATAGTTCAGCGATCCCTGCTTGTTGTCTTTGCTCCCAGATGGCAGGCCACGTTCTCGCCAAGGGATCCAGCAAAGCTTCCAGGACACAAACAGAGACACACCAAAGAGAGCAAGTCCACAGGCTGTGACAACTAAGGACAGCAAGCTTACTGAGATATCTGCAAAGAAGAAAAATACAGAGACATGTCACATTTTTCCTCCTGTTCGGATATGGCTCTGTGCAGCTCCAAAGGGGCACACATTATGGAACTAATCTTTTGTTACATAATGCTTTTCTACTGGATTGCAAAAATGAAGCACTGGTAGCTGCAGCATTCAGATCACAGAAACAGAACAAAATGTGTTTCCTCCATTTCCCCCAGAAAAATTAACTTTCATTAATGTCTTGCTGTGAATAAAATATTAAAGAATTATAGTTTTGAAATGTATTATTAATATTGGACACAGGCTCTGTGACTTCTGGCCTTCACTAATGCTACAAGAGAGCATTAAACACCATTTAAAGTGATTTTCATCAGCCTCAACCACTCTCCATTCTATCCTGGTGGTAAATGCCATACGTGGGAAAACTTCTCTGTCTCACTCACAGAAGCTGGTCCAATAAAAGATATTACCTCATCCACCTTGTCTCTCTAATATCCTGGGACCAGCACAGCTACAACAACGTTGCATACTTGGGAACATACATTGCTGTGGTCTTCCTGGCATAGACATAAGGGAAATGTACAATATTTAGACTTTTCAAAGAGTGTCTTCCATTTTATCTACAGAGAGAGATTTTTTTTTAAAGAAATATCACTTAAAAGAGTAAAATGAAAAAAAATCCTCTATTGCCTTTCAAAATGTTTTTATGTGTCAGTTGCCCCTACGGCAGGTGTTGAGCTGTCATGTGCCCTCTTTGCCCTGGGAAGCTAGCACTTCACAATGAGGTTCAGCAGCCCTTGTATGGGTTCATCCTGAGGTAGTGTAGAGGTTGTGCTTGTGTTCTTTTCCTGCGTAAAGTTGGGGAGGGGGGATGGCTGGTGGAATGAGGAATCAAACTAGAGAAGGAAGAGGCGTGTTCAGTCATCTGTTCATCTTCCTGCCAGTGCAGGATTGTTCGCTACAATACACTTTCTGTTGCCTTGTTCAGTTCAGTTTCAAATGCCTCCTTCATTGGGGCTTTCACCACTTGCCTTGTGGAGAATATTTCACAGTTTAATATATATAATACCTGTCAAGATATTTTCCCCAAAACTCACCAGAAATGTTCAGTATTTTAATTCTATTCCTTCTAATTCTAGCCTCTTTCTCTACATTGTGCGTGTGCACTCTTCACATATGTTTACATGGAAATCTTGTGTCTCCCCCCAGTCATCATTTAACTATGGTACAGCTACGTGTACAAGGTCAAGTGTCTTAATTTTTGTGCTCTTCTCTGAAACCCTTGCAGTTGGTCTATATCCTTCTGGTCCTCAGGGGATGTGGAGGTGGACTCTTCGCAAATCTTTCACAGATCTTAGCATTATCCTGTCCTATAGGTACTATTTGGAGGTTGGGTTTTTGTTTTTTAAATTGTACTTTGGGAAAATGACTGACTGAAACAGCTGTTTTGATGGTGATGGCATTTTCTAAATGAGTTTCATTAAGGGTTACACAATATACCATGCCCTAAGCACAATTAACAGGGACTCCATTTCATTGCATCAAACTGCAACACAGCCTTATCACTGCAATTTTCCAGACTGTGTAAAAGCACTAAATGTCACTGTAATCTCACCTCTCCAGTTTACTGCTAGACTAAAGTTTCAAACAGCTGCACAAGATTTAGTCATACAGCTCCCAATACGAGTCACTTATGTAACTGTGTGTGACAATTCAGGTGAAACAAACCTCAGCCAACCCTAAAAGAGAATACTCTGTGTCTCCCAAGGAGAACGCTAGAAGATACAGCCACTCCCAAACGCTGGGCAGGTTAAATCTCTGCTGTTGCTGCAAAAGGCAGTCTCAGTCAGCCCTGGTCTATACTACAAACTTATGTCAGTATAACGAGCTCGCTTAGGAAAATCCACACCCCCCGAGTGATGCAGCTATACTGACCTAACCTGCAGTGTAGACAGGACTATGTCAACAGGCATTCTCCTGTCCACATAGCAACCATCTCTTGGGGAGGTGGAGTACCTACACTGTTGGGAGCAGTTCTGAACAACTCTGGTGATGACTTTGGTAGAGCACAGTCAGCTAGAGAACCGAAATCAAGAGAAGTAAGTTATAGCAGTAATAACACTTTGCACTTATTTAATACTTTTCATCTGAAGATCTTGAAGTGTTTTACAAGCATTTAATAAAAAAGCATCACAAGACACCCGAGAGTAGATGGGTAATACATTTATACTCATATGACCTGAGGAATACACAAGTTAAGTGACTTGCCAAGGTGAGTCAGTGGAGAAACAGAACCTAGGAGTCCTGAGTTCCAGTTCCCTGCTCTGATCATTAGGTTACACTCTCTACCAGATGTTCTGGCATCTTGCATTTAGTAGACATTGTCTGATACTGATGCATATTCTCTCTTTCTAAACAACTGTGGGTTTCTTCCTTGACCCAAATCAGCTGGCTATTGGCAAACCCAAGATGGGTCCTGCATGTGCTAGTTCCAAACTGCTGCCATGTGTTCAGGAAAACCCCATCTTATACCAGGTGTTTTCCCAGCTATTTATTATTCAATGTGCGTTGGGAGGAGAATCCATCAGAAAGCGAAACTGCACAGCAGAATGAGGAGATGTGTAAATCTCTTTCACTATCCTCCTTTTATGTTCTATCTGCTCTCACTCATTCCTTATAATTTTGTTTTGTAGGATTTTTTGGGGGTATGAAGATAGTTTCACACTTCCATGAAGTTGCAGTGGGGCTAAATACTATGGCCAAAGCATTGAGTGACCCTAGACAGTAATTTGCAGGTAATCAATGCAGGTACTTAACATTTGAGTAGCATGTTTTCAAGTACGAGGCAGATCCAGTTCCTTTGGACAACTGGGGGTACTATAACCCTTGTGGTACTGTGAGCAGCTTGAGGGACTGTAGCCCCAAGTAATGAATATTTCAGCTGCATCTTCCTTCTGATTGTAAGAGAGTGAGGCTCCCATGGAGCTGTTCTCATATTACTTACTATTTTGTATTGATTTTTCTCCAGTAACTTTTCCTCCATCTCTCCAGCTGTTTCTCCGTTTTCCTGAGCCTATTTTGCGATATTCCAATGTGCTTATGTTCTTCAGACTGATGTCAGTGGCTCACTCTGCTTTTTGATGAGAGCAGAAAGGATCCTCATTGTGTGTATTTGCAAAGATTACAGCCATGTAGTGCGAGCGAGTACCCGAATTGTGGTGACACTCAGGACCTCAGAGGCTAGTCTTTTCAGTTAGCTCAGCTTTCACAGGAATTACTGCAACATGTATGTGACACTACTATTGGAGATAGCCCAAACTGCAACTGCAAATCAGAGCTCTTCCAAGCCTGGTAAACTGGGTTGTGGATTTACATACAAGCCTGAATTTGGTATTCGTGTGGAAGAGCACTGGATTGGATTGTAATTCACAAGGAACAATCCCTCTACCAGCTAATCAGCATGCAAAGATAGTGTGCATATTGCACTGTTCCTTTGGATAGTGGAGCCTGGTGCCTATTAGCTAGGGTCCTGCCTCCTTTGCACCCCATTTGGGGTGATCTGCGCTCTTGGAGCTCGAGAAGGGAGAAATCTCCTGAATGGATTGCTTTTGTGCCTGAGTAGTAGAAATGGCAATGATAGGGGAAAAGACTTCTTTCACCCGTCCCTCTCCTGGTGCAACCATGCTTGAGCCAAGCATCCTGTGCTATACAGGAGGTCAGCCTAGATGATCACAATGGCTCCTTCTGGCTTTATAGTCTACACTGCAGAACAACATCGCCCATAGCCCATTTCATCCTTTGTAGTCAGACAGGTTATTAACATCTTTATTTTCCTACCTTCTCTTTCTGAAAAAGATTTCAAACTAGACACAGCTTTTTAAAGCTGGATCTATTTGTTTGCAGTCTCGGCATGTGCCTAATAATTTTGCATGCAGCGTTTCCTGGAGTCAGTAACAGTAGGGAGCTAGAACTGTGCTATTTCTTCAGCAGGATTCTTCTGCATTTTAGTCTCACGTTTCTCTATTCCTGCTGATTGAAATCTTCTGTAAATCGCCATTATTTTATTTTTTGGATCTAAGTTTTGGAACTTTAGTTAATTCATTCTAATTTTCCAATAGGACAATATTTTGACATAACAGGATATAAGGGCCAGCTCCTGGCCCTGTTTTACATAGAAATAAGCCACACATTAATCCCTTTCTCACCACAGATACAATACTGTGCTAGGTTAATCAGGCCCAGTACAGCAGTGGAAGCAGAGAGGTTTCATGCTCACTCTCTGGCGAGGACCAGCAGATCTCCTCCACAGCATGTGAGCTCCTCATATCCAAGCAGCTGTCCACAGAACTCTGTCCCCTTTCTCCATGCACTGGGCACACAGGGGTTAGTGTGAGCTGTGGAAAGGGGGTGGAGGCAGAAGGCAAATGAAATTACACCTCCAGACAATCCACACCCTCATAAAACACAGAAAAGGGACCTCTAGAGAGGGCTTGGGAGAGTGTTGGTAAGGATTTCTCTGTCTGCCCAGCGCTCAGTTGCCATTGGGTTTGTTAGCCCGAGATACCACTGCATTCACAGATGCAGTTCAGCACTGTCTGCTGGGAGGTCCCTGTCTTAAGCCCAAAAGTTCATTTACTCTCCTTGCCTGATTAAGAGAGGGAATTGAGGTGTGCACATCCTCAGTCCTTTCCTGACCTCACAGTCAGCTTGGGCCTGCGGAGGGCAGAGTCACTACGATTTATGGTCCTTGAGAATCTGATTAGTTCTCCATGGCTGCAGATAGTACTGGGATTTCGCCATAAACAATCTTTTGTAATACATAATGTTAAGGTACTTAGCTGTCAGGAAGTTACAATAATAAAATTCAGGAACCACCTATATGCATTTCTTGTTTGATTTAAAACATATTCCAATCTAAATTAATTCTCAGATTCCTGTCATACATACACACGCAAACTGGCCTCTCTAAGGGATTTTCATGCATACTCCTCAAGGGACCGGTCGTTCCCCCACTGAAATCAATGACAAACTTCTGGCTGATTGTCGTAAAACTACCCCAGGCTTTCTGGAATACCACATTCAGTTCTGGACACCTGAACACTAAACAGAGACACACACACGGGAGGTAATTTAAGGGAAACTAAAATGAATAGATGCTTAAGGGTACTGTGTTTATTGTCTTACGAGAAAAAATTAAATGAGCCAGAGATGACAACTGGAAGAGCTAAGCAATGACTATGGATCTTATGGGGAAGGAGACTGGATAATAATCTGATAATATGTAAAGGGTATAAACACCAAGGGCAGCATTCTGATTCAAATTATGTTTGTATGAAAAACAGGTCTCCTCAGACCTTGGGTCCAAGAGCATATGAATAAACTGGTCTTAGAATCATGGAATATCAGAGTTGGAAGGGACCTCAGGAGGTCATCTAGTCCAACCCCCTGCTCAAAGCAGGACCAATCCCCAATTTTTGCCCCAGATTTCTAAATGGCCCCCTCAAGGCTTGAACTCACAACCCTCGCTTTAGCAAGCTAATGCTCAAACCACTGAGCTATCTCCCCCCATAGTGTATTCCTTCCCTGGAGCAAGTTGGTGGGAAATAACCCCTGTACTCACTGGCCAGGTTACCTGTGCCAGAGCATGGGCTGGACTGGGATGGGTATAGGCCAACAGTAAATTATTACCCGCTGGGAGTGAGAAGAAAGCAGGGTAGGATTTGCCTCTACACAACCCCTGGCAACCCCTTTGAATGTAGCTCCAAGAAGAGAAAGGAACTGGTAAGGGTGGGACAATGGGGTATGTAAATAGGAGATCAGAGTAACGGGAATACAGGTAAATTTGATAAAAATTGAGGCAGCGTATGAGAAAATACCACCTTCAAGTGATACGTTAAAAATGGGTGCTTTATTGATTGGGACATTTAAAACCAGACTGAACAATGCATTAGTAATGGACTCTAGGAGACACCCTGCACCCCAGACAGGTGACCTGGAGGAACTAACAGGGTTTTTTCCAGCTCTATTTTTTATTATTCTCTGACAAGATCAGCAGATCTGCTTTGCTCAGACCCTCTATGTTGCTCTCTCCCAGCCTGATGACCTTGCTTTTTGCAAAAATCCTCATTTATTCATTGGCTTTTAGGAGGCTTCAGCTGAGTGAGGTCATCTGCTCATTTTAGGGATCAGGAATATTTTTATCTACAAGGTTTTTTTTTAAATGTGGGGAAAACCTTTGAAGACTGAGTGAAAATGGAAACCTTTGAGACATTTTCTTGTTAAGGTACAGCAGAGTGTTGCTGTCCTTGGGGGTTCAAGCGTGAATTTATAGCAGAAAGCTATTTTTTCCTTCGTGCATTATGAGAGAGGAGAAGTAGTATGCTGAAGGCTTCTGTAGACTGTGCTTCTGAAGGTAATTTTGAAGATCTGGCCTTTGTATTTCATTTTCTCCTTTCCAAAGAGAGAAATGCTAAACAGATGTGAAAGGAGAGAGACTAAAAGACACAAATAGATAAGATGGGGAAAAAGTCTGAAGAAGTGAGACATCTTAAAACTGTCAAAACCAAAAAACCTATTAGAACAAAACTGAACATTCAAGCCTCTGTGCTGCTCTTTTATGCTTCTGAACAGTAGTTGGCCTTTGTAAACCCATGATGCTGTCAGCCTCAGGCCTTCCCTAAATTTGGCAACTCAAAATGTAGAGAAGAACCTCAGCTTGCTTGCTTCCTTTTTTAAAAAATAAGTTTCAAGCCTTTCCCATTGCCAAAATACACTTGAAAATGTAACCTGATCAGTAGAGTTGAAAGCGGTCAATGATTTTTCGTAAAGATTTTAGGTTATTCACAGTTTGTAAAGGGCTACCTAGAACTCCTAAAGTCACAAATCCTTCTGGCAGGAGGAAGGCTAGTGGCCCCAAGAGAATACTAGCTTAGCTGGGGATTTCTTCTTTGTAATAGTTCTCTAAATGTTTGCAGCTGAAAACAGAACCCAGCACAAACAACTAGGCTCCTACTCTCTTGGAACAGGAATTAAGGGGAGTGGAGTGGGGGAAAAGAGAATTCAAAGGTCTCCCCCCCACTGCTCCAGTCTCTCTCACACACACTTTACATAAATCATTCCTGTCAGGATGATGATAGCGCCGACAATGTGCTAGGTGTGTCCAAACTTACAGAAAGACAAAGCCTCCGCCCTGAAGAACTCACAACTTAAGAAAGTAAAACTCAAACAAAACAATGGGGAACGATGGGGAAGATGTCAGCTGTCCCCAATGGGCCCTTGATCTAGTCATTGATTGGCTAACATTTGGTTGGCACCTCTGTAGAAGTGGGTCTTGAGGAGAGGGCTCACTTATGAATTAGTTCAGGGCAGGTATTTCATGCATAAGGGAAGAAAGGGTGGAGACAGTTGTGGGAAAATAGTTATAGAGTGCCTGATGCGGGCATCATTGGTTTACATTTTCATGTCTTTTTTCACAAAGGGTAGAAATTTTTTAAAAGTGAAAGACGAGAGTCTGCCTGACAGGGTCTTTTGGCCTGTGGTGCTAAATGTGGGCTCATATGACCTCCCCCCCTACAAGCCCCTCCTGCCTGGAGTACGCAGGTGTTGGATCTCCAGGGTCTGTGGGGAGAAGAGGCTGTGCAGGCACAGCTCCAATCCAGCCATAGAAATGTTGTCCTATATAAGCAGATCACGTGGGACATGGAGGAGGGACCAGCAGCAGTGCCACATAAAAGCCAAGGAGCTGTGGCAGGTGTTCCAAAAGGCAAGGGAGGCTAACGATTGCTCTGGTGCGAAGCTGCAGACATGCCACTTTTACAAAGAACTGCATGCCATTCTCGGATGAGACCCCACCACCACCCCTTCCAAGAGCCCCGTGGATACTTCGGAGGAGTCTGAGTCGGAGGCCCCCCACCCTGAAGCATGAGGGGTAAGTGTTGGACAAGGAAGAGGAGCAGGAGCATGGGGGACAGGCAACATGTCATGGGATCCAGGTGCACAGGAAGCCAGGACATGTCTTTTACTCCAGCGCAGTCCAGCCAGTCTGTACAGGCCAGCACGGGTGAGCCTTATGCAGGGGTAGGAACCTCCAGTAAGTATGCTGTTTGCTTTGAAATTACAGGGCTGGAACCCCCGAAGTAGCAGAACACATCTGTTGATTTGCTCCTTTTTACTTATGCTAAAAGAGGCAGTGAAACAACCAGTAGAGGTAGAGTTCCTGTCTGCTTCCCATCCCACTCTAGAATTAGGCAGAGGGGGCCCCCGCAGAACACTGTTTATGTGCACTGGGATGTCTGGTGAATCCTGGTGCTGGTCCCTCCTCCATGGCCCGAGTAAGGGGTGGGTGGTTCCTGGCCAGTTGGCCACTGCGCAGCAGAGTTCACAATGGTGACCAGAGCGATCAGGGTGGTGCATTGTGGGGGACACCTCAAGGGGGCTGCGAACAGTCAATGCAAGTAACACACCATCTACACTGACACTGTGTTGACGTAACTACATCGACCTTGACTCTATGCCCGTTGTGGAGGTGGTGTTATTAAGTCAGGGTAACGGGGCAGTTATGTCCGTGGGAGTGAAATTTAAGTGTAGATGCATACACATCTACATCGACGTAA
Organism: Chelonia mydas; assembly: GCF_015237465.2. Lineage (NCBI taxonomy): Eukaryota > Metazoa > Chordata > Testudines > Cheloniidae > Chelonia > Chelonia mydas. The sequence goes on from NC_051246.2 coordinate 40,713,398, forward strand.
GCTGCCTCACATTGACTTACCTGTGTAGTGTAGACCAGGCCTCAATAAGGTCACTATAATTTTGTACCTAAAATATTTAGATTTGTTTAGATTAGCTTTTAGATTATTAAAATAGTAAGTGATATCAGTCAGCCCACTGTACTGGGTTTACCTGGTACACTTATTTTCTCATCTTCATCTTAACAGTTTTATCCTTCAGACAGACTTTGGTGGATGGTATAGGCTGCATTTAGGCCATGATTCAGCAAAGCACTTAAGCATATACTGATTTAAACGGGACATAAGCACATCTTTAGAGTTAAATGTGTGCTTAAATATTTTGCTGAAGAAGGATGGACTAAAGCAGTGCTTTGCTGAATTGGGGCCAAAATCTGGGTAATGTTTTGCCATGATATATGAATACTTTTTTTATATACAGTCAGAAATTCAAAGCTGCCATTGTGGTTTTTGCTATTTATTATAAGGACTATTTTGTATATAATGTATTCCTTACCTGTGTTACAATTACTGTAAATTATTAAAACTGAAAGAATTTTAAAAATCTTTATTTTTCATTAGTATGGCGGTTTGCTATCTATAACTCCCTTGGCTTGAAAAATGAAACTAGATAATTCAGTTTCAGTTTTGCTTATAATCCCATTTTAATCAATTTTACTTTCCAGTGCTCATCCCTAGCACATTATACCATGACATTCTTTTAGGCATCAGAACCATCTGAAGGATTCATGAAAGGAAATAGAAAAAAGTTTAAAACAAGCAGAACACACATTTTAATCAATAAAATACAGACAACTAAACAAAATATGCCGTAAGTGGTAGGAGTTTAACAAATATGGATTTCTATTCCATGATGTAGCACTGTACAGTCAGTCATTAAAAGGAATCCTTAAAAAGAACCAACAGTAATTACTATCTTTTGCAATTTGCATATGAAGTTTACAACGTAATATTCAAATTTTATCATTAAAAAGAGGGTGAAGCTAGATCGTGGCAAATTTGGGATTTTTTCTGTGTGATAGGACACTCCCTCATCCAGTTGATAGATAGGCTAATGAGGATTCCTGCTCAGCCAATGCCAATTAAGCACACCTGCAGAACATGCTCCACCTGGAGAAGAGGAGCTTAAAAGGGTGAAACTTGCAACAGAGAAGGGGGGAAGTTTGCCAAGGAGGGCAGGCTGCCAGGGACTGCTAGTGATATCCAGTAGCAAGGGAAGCCCAGCCTGAGGCAGTGGTTGGTGTTTCCTTCTCTTCCCCCGACTCATTTGGGGACAGACTAACACTACAAGTCTGATATGGGCGAGGGGCCCTGGAAGGCTGATCTCAGCCAGCAACCTATGGTGGGACCTGGGGAGTGCCACCAAAGACTACCAGCAATAGCAGTTGGACTCAGAAAAGACCCCATGAATGAGCTGAACTTCCCCCAGGAACAGACAGATTGCCCAGGAGAAGTGGATCTGATAGGGGACCCAGTGGCAAGAGACTTGGAGGGACTATGTCCAAGCCCCAGCTAAGGGTTGGACCACTACAACTGGTGGAGAATGTGGGCATGAAGCCTTATGCCTTATACAAGGCCCCGAGGCAGAAACAGAATCCACACCAGTCCGTTCAGAGGGTGCTTCTGCTGAGAGGGGCCCCAAACGCTAATGCAAGTAGATGGTGGAGTGGCAACAATAACAGGCCAACCAGCAACAGCACTTCCAGCAGCAGATGTTGCAGCAGGCCCAAGCCCAGGCAGCTGCAAGAGCTGCTGAAGGAGGTTGTGTCCCAGCAGCAAGAACTTCAGAGTGTCTTTCTGCAACAATTAAAACCCCTGGCCCCTGCCCAGGGAGACCTCACAGTGGCCTTTACAGCAGGGGACCTCTGTCACCCATGCTGGTGAAGTTCAATAAAATGGGCCCCGATGACAATCTGTTCCTCATCACCTTTGAGAGGGTGGAGCTGGTCTCTCAATGGTCTCTGGAGCCCTGGGCATTAGTTTTGTTCCCTGCCTGATGGGACAGGGACAGCTGGCCTAGAGTAACCTTGATCCAGAGCAGGCTAGAGACTACAGTTGGGCTGGATATCAGCAAAGAGACACATCAGCAGTGCTTCAGAGCAGAGATGTGGCCTTAGGGGGCATGCCCTTTGGTGATGGCGCAACAATTAAGAGCATTGCTGGCAGTAGCATTGCCTGGAGGAGCACTTTGGGACCCAAGTTGCAGAGTTATTTCAAATGGAGCAGTTTGTGTCCATGCGGGCATTTCCCTGAGTTATTGTCAGACGCAGTGCAACTGATGGAGAATTTGCTCAAGGCCAATGGGCTGTGTCAAGCTTCCTTCCCCACTCTGAACTCTAGGGTACAGATGTGGGGACCTGCATGAAAACCCCCCTAAGCTTATTTCCACCAGCTTAGGTTAAAACTTCCACAAGGTACAAACTATTTTACCTTTTTCCCCTGGACTTTATTGCTGCCACCACCAAGCGTCTAACAAATATATAACAGGGAAAGAGCCCGCTTGGAAACATCTTTCCTCCCAAAATCCTCCCAAACCCAACATCCCCTTTCCTGGAGAAGGCTTGATAAAAATCCTCACCAATTTGCATAAGTGAACACAGACCCAAACCCTTGGATCTTAAGAACAATGAAAAAGCAATCAGGTTCTTAAAAGAAGAATTTTAATTGAAGAAAAAGTAAAAGAATCTGTAAAATCAGGATGGTAAATACCTTACAGGGTAATCAGATTCAAAACATAGACAATCCCTCTAGGCAAAAACTTAAGTTACAAAAAGACACAAAAACAGGAATATACATTCCATTCAGCACAACTTATTTTATCAACCATTTAAACAAAACAGAATGTAACGTATATCTAACTAGATTGCTTATTAGCCCTTTACAGGAGTTCTGACCTGCATTACTGCTCTGGTCCCGTCAGAAGCATCACACAGACAGAGAGAAGCCTTTGTTTCTCCCCCCTCCAGCTTTGAAAGTATCTTGTCTCCTCATTGGTCATTTTGGTCAGGTGCCAGCGAGGTTATCCTAGCTTTTTAACCCTTTACAGGTGAAAGGGTTTTTCCTCTGGCCAGGAGGGATTTAAAGGTGTTTACCCTTCCCTTTATATTTATGACAGGCTGCTAGACATGGGACATGTGTGGCTTCTGCCCATTTGCCAGATATGGTCACCAATAGCGCCAGATGCCTGCCAGCACACGCCAAACCCCGGGCATGATGGAAAACATGTACAAAACCCACTGCAGAGACCCAAGCTATCCGCACAGAGACGGGAAGACTTTGGTGAGCCACGGGGCTGAGTTTGGATGATGTATTGCATGAATAAATACCCGGTGATGCAAACAACCAGGCTGAAGGCTTTGAGTTCAGACAAAGGTCCCCACATAAATTAAACCAGGAAGGAAACCAGGGGGATGAGTCTGGCAACCTGCTACTCCTGTGGGCAAAAGGGACATATGAAGAGAGGGTGCCCATTGAAGAAATGCCAATATACAGAGGGCTGAATGGCCGAAGAAAGAGTCTGTAGGAAGACTCCTGCCAGGTGATGGTTCCACTGTGGGTCCAGGGGAAGGAGGTACTGAGGCTTGTAGACTCGGTGTGTAGCCAAATGGTGATGCAGGCTTCCTAGTGGGCGAGATGATCAACCCAAAAGGAACGATTTGCTTGCAGCGTATACAAGGCCTGTGCGGAAGGTGATGTCCATGGATGGAGAGGCAGTGGACCACAGTGCATGGGACAGTACTCCCCACTTTGTCCAGGAGAGAGAGTGGCTGTGTCACGTGGAAGGAAACCCACCGTTGGCAGTAATAAGAACTCAGCTCCTGGTGTCCTGTAACCATGGTCGGGCTGTAATCCAGCTGGCACATGAGATGCCTTGTGCAGGGCATATAGGGTGTGAGAAGACTCTGGAGCAGGAACTGGCTCAGTTTTTCTGGCTGGGGGTGCATCAGGAGGTAAGGGAGTATTGCTCTCCCTGTCCTGAGTGTCAGTATGTGGCAGCTAAGAACACCCCAAAGGCTCCTTTGGTCCCAGTTCTATTTGTAGAAACCCCATTTTAGAGAATAGAAATGGATATGGTGGGGCCTTTGGAAAAGAACTCCTTGGGAAACCAAAATATATTCATAGTGGCGGACTTTGCCACACGTTACCCTGAAGCCATCCCCTTGTGTTTGGCAAAGGCAACAGCAATCACTCCTGAGCTTTTGAGACACTTTGCCTGGGCTATGGTTCCCATGGGAAATACTGACGGATCAGGTCTTCAACTTCCCCTCTCAGGTGATGTGTGAGCTATGCTCTCTCCTTAAAATCAAGGCCCTGAGAACACTGATGTGCCATTTGCCTTGTGGTAGGTAGGCAGGCCCTCAAGCCCACCTGACCCTCTGGGTCTGAGCTTGGATGACTAGCCTGAGTCTCTGCTGGAGCTGCAACAGCCACACTGCTATTTTTAGCATGCTAGCCCAAGCCAAGTCAGTGTGAACCCATCTACCAGGTTGGGAGGCTTGCTCTCAGCTGCAATGTGGACTTATCCAAAGGAGCCTGCAACCCCATGACATTTTGAATCCCATCTCTCTTCCCTGTTGTCACTCTGAACTCAGAGAAATGAAGAAATGTCTAATTCAAATGTCTAATTGTGGCATTTTACACAAGCTCCATAATGGTACTATGTCCAGAGCCTTATCTCTGACTTGTAAATAGAAAAAAGACTATTCAATCCTGATGAGACGAAGAGGTAAGGAGAGCAGAATAGTGATTGTGACATCCACAGGACACTGGCCATGTCTCACTCTGTGAGCCTGATCCTCAGCTATGCCAGAGTTCTGTTCATTGCTGATGAGAGGGAGACACGGGTCAACTGTTGCATTAAACCACATCCCCACCGCCAGTTCTTCGGAAAACTGGAGCCATCTCATCCCCTAGTGCTATGGTTCCCAAATGTTTCAGTACTGTGGCTCCCTTACAGATATTTTTTAAAACTTGGTGTCTCCCCACAACCATATACCCCTTTTAAACCAATTTAAAGCATTAGATTCAAGAGGGACACAGAGTTCAGATGGTTTTGTGACTTTATTCGATTTTATACAGTTTGTTTAATTATATAATCTGATCTAATTTGGCTTTTTAAAACTATAATTTGAAAATATGGATTTTTGGGGGGGCATTTGGACATGCCAAGATCCCTCAACAGAAACCCAGAATTCCTGGTTTGTTAGATTTGAAAACTTGGTCTTCAGCATGTGATTCACTTGACAATTCTGAGAGATTTTCTTGAACTGGGTGAGATATTTAAGGTTGGAATGGAGTCAACTGTTATCTAGAACAGGTTTTGAATCCAGTTGGTAGCTGGGGAGTCATCTTCAGCAGCAGGAAAATATTAATCAAAATGGGAATACAATCCAGAAAAAGAGTTAATATTTGGTGTTTAATAGCATTTTGAGCTCTTTTATTCTGTTTTTTAAAAAGTCTGATAACACTGGAAACATCTTGGTCACTTCCTTTTCAAAGTGGCATCTCCAAAAAGAGAGCTTCTTCATGAATCCCCTGATTTTCTATTTCATATCTAGTATATTTGTATTCCCACCTTGAAGTGTTAGGTTCAGTGTATTCAATTTGCCATAAATGTCCACCAGGTAAGCTAACATAGTCAAGAAGTCCACATTGCACGTGTAATTTGCAAGATCTGTTTTCCCAAGGAGGAAATTTCTGATCTCATCACGCAATACAAAGACATGTTGTAACGCTTTCCCACATTACAACCACATGACTTCACTGTGAAACAGAGACAGAATGTGACCTGGGCCCATCTTTTCTCACAGCATACTAAAACAGAGTGGGTTCACTGCCTGGGATTTTATAAAATTAACAATTTTAATAACAATGTTGAGGCCCTCGTGTACTTTATATCATAACTTCTTTGATGCCAAAGCTTGGTGATAAATCACACAGTATGTTCAGATTGCTGCTGGCACCACTTTCCTTACTTGTGCTGCAACCTCTCTGTTTTTTTCTGGTGGTGGGTGCTATGCCATCAGTGCAGAGCCACACACATAGCCACACAGTTTAGAGCCCCACACTTAAGACCTTCATCCACACTGAATTTATTGACGATCTTGAATATTTTCTCACCAGTTGCTCAGGTTAGGATTTCTTTACAAAATAAAAGTTCTTCAACTATAATACTGCTTTGACAAATCTCACATAACACAGAAGTCGAGCCATGTTAACTATGTCTGTGCATTTATCAAGCTGCATCTTCATCTTCATCATCTTAACTTGGTCTATCGACTGGTCCTGGTCATTAATGTGTTGATGGATGATACTGTTTGACATAGGAATGGTTTTCAGTGCCATGGCTGCTTTGTCTCCAATCATAATTCTACATGTCTATTGCTGCTGGAAGTAGAAGGGTCTTGCCAATGGTGTGTGCTTGTGTGCATTTTGCAATTTTTATAGCCACAACATAAGGTGCTTCTGAGGCCTTTTGAGGAACAGTTGTTTCTTTGGACATGGCTTTTTTTCTGATTTAATTCTTCTTGTTTCGGAAGGAAAAAAATTGCAGCTCTTGTTTACAAATTCCAGGTGTTTGGTTTCTCAATGTCCCTGTGGTTTCCCAGGCCTCAGACTTTCATTTACTAACACTGGAAAGTGATGCATTGTAGCTGTGAATTTTCTGCAGTAATCAAACATAATATAAGTATCATTGTATTGTGTACTTTTCTTCCTTTTCTGTTTAACTTTATTAAAATCTTGATCTTCTTCAGCTGAATGTTTGCTACATGTAGGCGTAGCACTTGGTAAAAATCAATCTATTATAAAGAGCACCTGTCTCTTGCTCAGCACCCTTCCTCTATCCATTAGTACTGATGCTGCTGTTGATGGCACTGGGAGCCTCTCATTGCCTCTACTCCACCAGGGGGCTTTGAGCCAAGAGACTCCCTGCTGAACGTTTCCCCCAGCAGGGAGTCTCCCTGCTGAAGTCTCCCTGCAGGAGTGGAGGGCACAGAGGGGCTCCCCTCTCCAGCAGCAGCAGCAGCACAAGATGCAGATCCATGGATAAGGCACAAGTGATTTTTAAGCCTAGTTTATTAGTCTCTTAATTAGAAAAACACAAAATATGGGCATGTTGATTAAAAATGTTTCCCAGACACTGGTGGCTCCCACACGAACCCTTTGTGGCTCCCTTGGGGAGCCACAGCTACAGCTCCCAGTTTGGGAAGCACTGTCATAGTACAAATTAAAGCAACCTCAGAGATACATCAGGGGAATCTTCCTCAGATATCTGTCTTGGGTAGTATTAAGGCTCCTTGTCACCACCACAGTGACCTTAGAACGGGCCAGAATCAGGCCCTGTGTTTTGTATAGGGATGAGTGTACTATGAATATTCCGCAGCAAGTAATTAAGAATGACAACAGAAACACCCGTGATAACATTATCTGATGCCGTAGACACATTTTCTCCAGTAACTTCCAATTTACCAGAAGGTCATTGTGAGCCTAACATGAAGGGAATGCCAAATCTGGATTTCTGCAAGAAATCTACGAGCAATCATTTGTCAGAGCTTGAATCCCTATTTAGCAGCTTGCTGACCTTTGCTATATATAGGGCCAGAGTCTCCCATTGGATACATATACATTATTCTTATTGATGTCAGGAGGAGCTGCATTCACGGGAGTGCAGAATTTGGCTCATGGTACATAACTTTAAAGATCTTCTTGTTGCTGTCACTCCACAGATGATAATTCTCTGGCACTTCTATTAATTGCCTCAAAAGGTATTTTCTGGAGTCAAAATTTTGGTAACACTTTATTTAATATTCCCTTTATAACAACAGTATTACTTGGTAATAATGATAATATTTTTTGAATTTGTTACTAGATATGTTTCCTGTATTTGTTTATTATCCTAGTACCAAAACAATCTAGCACAAATAAGCAGACAGAGGCAGAAGGAGCGTATTAGAGATGAAATAAAGATAGTTTTGGACATCACTGTAATCAGATATTAGGCCATAATTTCTACTGTTCAGGTTATTCCCATACCTGAATGGAAACACAATTCTCCTCAGAACAAGTTCCATCCCTTAACCAGCAGATCACCTGAGATCAGCTTGAGGCCAGAAACTTCTGTATGGAGGCTGCTCGTCTCTCCACGGCTACGTCCACACTGCAATTAAAAATCCCTTGGCTGGCCTGTGCCGATTGACTTGGGCTTGTGGGGCTCAAGCTAAGGGGTTGTTTAACTGCAGTGTAGATGTTCGGACTTGGGCTGGAGCCTGGCTGTAGGACTCTGCGAGGTGGGAGGTTCCCAGAGCTCAGGCTGAGCCAGAACATCCACACAGCAATTAAACTGCCCCTTAGCCCAAATCCCGTGAGCCCAAGTCAGCTAGCACAAGCCAGCCCCAGTTGTCTAACTACAGTGTAGATAGACATACACTTAAACAGCAAATGCTCAGCTAGCATGGCTCCTCTAGGAGTTTCTCTGACCACAGCTGCCCCTGGAACTATCCTAAATCCCTGTTCCAGCAGCAGCAGGGCAAGCAATTAAGTTAGTGCAGACTGTGTACAAGTAACTCTTTTTTTGAATATGTTGCAGCCACAGAGCCATCCTGTAGGACAGGGGTGGGCAAATATTTTGGCCTGAGGGCCACATCTGGGAATAGAAATTGTATGGCAGGCCATGAATGCTCATAAAATTGGGGTTGAGGTGTGGGAGGGGGTGAGAGCTCTGGTTGGGGGGTGTGGGCTCCAGGGTGGGGCCAGAAATGAGGAGTTCAGGGTGCAGAAGGGGACTCCAGTCTGGAGTGGGGGAGTAGGGTGTGTGTGGGGGGGGGAAGGTGAGGACTCCGGCTGGGGGTGCGGGTGCTGGGGTGGGGCTGGGGATGAGGGGTTTGGGGTGAAGGAGGGTGCTCTGGGCTGGGATCGAGGGGTTCAGAGGGTGAGGGGGATCAGGGATGGGGCAAGGGGTTGGGGCATGGGGAAAGGCTCAGGGGTGCAGGCTCCAGGAGGCGCTTACCTCAAGTGGCTCCCGGAAGCAGCGGTATGTCCCTTCTCCAGCTCCTATGTGGAGGCATGGCCAGGCAGCTCTGCCTGCTGCCCTGTCCGCAGGCACCACCCCTGCAGCTCCCATTGTCCACAGTTCCTAACCAATGGGAGCTGTGGGGGCGGCGCTTAGGGTGGGGGCAGTGTGCAGAGTGGAGCCTCCTGGTTGCCCCTACGTGTAAGAGCTGGAGGAGGGCCATGCCGCTACTTCCGGGAGCCACGTAGAGCGGCCCCCGACCCTGCTCCCCAGCTGGAGCGCCAGAGCAGGGCAAGCCCCAGACCCCGCTCCCCAGAGGGAACTCGAGGGCCAGATTAAAATGGCTGGCGGGATGGATCCAGCCTGCGGGCTGTAGTTTGCCCACCTCTGCTATAGGAGCTGCATGCCTGGCTGTACGTCAATGGAATCTTTCTGAGCAGTACTGACAGGTAACGTGTGCTGCTCTGTCAAGCACACCATTCTGTGGATTGAGCATAGAAACAGCCATCCTTCCTAATCAGCCCTGAGTTCTTCTCTCCCTTTGGAAGCCAATCTTAAGCTTTGAAGCAGAAGGAAGGAGGGAGGATCAGTGTGGCTCTGTGGAAGCAGTATGGTCAGAGAGCAAGTTACCTTTGGCCTGCATAAATATCTAGAACCATTTCTACTTTAAAGCACAGAGTTTTCTAGTGGTAGGTTGCCTGAATTCCAGGAGCAGTGCCTCAGTTTAATCACAAAGTACCCAGTATACTGGATCTAAACTGCCTAGAAGCAAGGTGAAGAGATTTGGAGAACCACCCAACCAGGGGCACTGGAATGGTGGCCCAGGAGGCCATGGTCCCATCACTTTTTACCTGCCTTAAGTGCAAGTGAGGGGAGACGGTGGAGAGGAGCAAGTAGGGGGCGGGGCCTCAGGGGAAGAGGCAGAGCTGGGGCCGGGCCTCGCAGGAAGAGGCGAAGTGAGAGGGCAGGGCCATGGTTCGGGTGCTGGTGGTCCCTTCCCCACTTCCCCCAGGAGGAAGAAAGTGTGTGACTGTTTGCTGGGCAGAGCTAGAAAATCTGTATATCAATCTTACCATGCCTGTCCTGGCACAACCAAGATTACTCTGGCTCTCCCTAGAAAATCTTCCTCAAGACTTTGTAAATGAAAGAAACATAGGAAATACTTAGTGGAATCCCTTTCCCTAGTGCAACAGGAATGTGTCTGATATGAACTGAGGGTCCTTTCCTGCTTTGGAGACAAACCTTGTTCACTAATTGCTTTGACACGTACCAAACAAATCCTTGTCTGGTGACCCCACTTGCCGGAAGTCAAGATGTGCCATTGATGGCTTGCGTGACCATCCCTGCTGATCTGTACTTTTTCCACCGTAGATCATCAGAGCCTGGGCTATTTGTGCAATGCAGACAGTTACCCCATTCTGAATGTACCATTCTCTGCCTCCTGACATAATGGAGAGGACCAAGAAACCTGCTTGCCCCATATTCTGCGTGTCAGGTAATTTCAAGCATATGGGCTATGAGAATCTGCAATAGTTGTCCTCTTGCTTTAAGGAAGAAAGGACTTGAGGACTGTTAATTAAATCACATATTAAACCTCAATGGTTAAAATTTACTTAGATTGTATGATCTTTGGGGACAGGGGACATCTTTCTGGGTTTGTACAGCGCCTAGCACAATGGAGTCCCAGTCCATGACTGGGGATCCTACATGCAACGGTAAGAGCAAAAGGACTCCAAGGGGAGGCCATTGTCTGCTGCATTCTATTATGGAAGCACTATCCATACAGACAATGGCCTCCTCTTGGGAGAGAGGGAGGGGGGAAAAAAAGAAGAAAAACCTGAGGGCTGTTTTGTTGTTTCCTGTATATACATGTTAAAGAAAGCTGTTTGCTGAAGAGTGTTTTAGCATGTGCTGACAATGACTCCTCTCCTCCTCATCACCTTTAATCTTACTTACTTTCTAGTGGTATGAAATGTTAAGTATCATAAAAAATACCAATCCCAAACCTATGCAGATATTTCTGTAAGAAACCTTTATCATAATGAAGGTTGAAAAGATGCAAATATCAAGAAAATGTAAAATGAGTTTACCATGCTAGCCTAGTCAAAGAGAAATTGCATTCTGAAATCTATCTACCTTCACATTAGAAAAGAAGCCTTTAATCCTCACTGGTGCTAGAATAGAAAAATGCGCTATGTTCCCATGAACTGGATCAATGGGAATAGTTGACATTACTTATTCAGGAGACAACTTCTTCTGTCTTACTTTTCTGACCAAAAATGTGAATGAGCTAGAAGCTGGGAATAATATAAAGTAGACTAAAACAAAAAAGATTTTATAATTGATTAACCTTTTATGCATTCTGTGGATACACAACAATTGCTCCCTAAAGTAGCATGCTTATAGTTTTTATGGACATCCATCATTAGAACTGGCAGAATAATTCATAACATATAATTGATTTTCCCCTCTTTCTAGTTACGGAGTGTCTGTGAACCCTCCGCCATTTTCTCAAATGTATTGTTATGCAAATCTATTTAACATTTTCTGGTGTATGAATTTTGTTTCTTTTCTGGCTTACTATTGGAATCCATTTTCTGAAATTTCAGTTATCTTTGATTAGTTGCAATTAGCAATGTTTCCATTCCTGATTTGATGAGTGTAATTCTTTAAATCAAGTAGCTGGCAAGAATTGTCTCAGAAATGGAATTTAAAATTCTGCACGTACATTGTGCAAGGATCTGAGATGCAAATTTTAAAAATTGGTAGTAAATCTCAATCTGACATTCATGGAAAGTGAACATGATCAAAAAGTATTTGTATTTGCAGAATTTTTTGTAGTGTTGTCCTACCTGTATCTGTCTGTTATGTAGCCTGGAGAACCGGGTCACTAAAATATCACAGTGATGAAACTATTTAACACTTATGGAACACATCCATAGATCTCAAAGGAATTACAGGTGGGTTAAGTATCATTTCCATTTCACAGATGTGGAATGGAAACTGAGATGCAGCACAAGGTCACAAATTAAATCAGTGGCAAAGCTAGGAATGGAATCTGTGTCCTTTGACTCCCAGTCTTGAGCCTCCTAGATCATATCATATAACAGCACTTTCCTATTAAACACTCACACAGCAATATCTACTATGTTAGCAGAACAAAATGTGATTCAATGGAGCAGCATACATAGAAATGTGATAACACTGTTTAATGCATATCCATGTTTATTACCTTTAGGAGTACACTCTTTGCTTTCCAAATGGGGGTGGTTTGTGTGTGTTTTAATGGGTTAACTTTAATAATCTAGTTTTCAGAGAAGTTGTTATCATGTCATCATTAATCCAAAGCCAATGACTTTGCAAGAGGCATATTGGCGCCACAGTTATAGTACCAACTGACACAACAGACATAGGAAGAAAGAAACCAAAAACAATTGAGAAGTTATGTCATCACATACTGCAGTCAAAAGTGATTGCTGACTGTAAATTAGAAAGTTGTGAAAGATAATTTGGCAGATTTCAGGAAGACTGAAAGGAAGCACAAAAGAGATCATCTACTATAACTCATCAGCTGCTGTAATAAAATATAGTACAGGACTCATTAAAGATACTAGCTGAAGAGCTCAGCAATAATATTTATCTAAAAACTCCTATCCTTCCTACCAACAAGCCAATAGAAAAGATTCCATTAAGAGGATCTAGTTTATATATATATATATATATATACACACACTGTGTGTGTAAAGTTATGAGTCCCTTAAATACAGAATTTTGCAGGTTTCAAGCTTGCTGAGTTATCTTTCCTAAAACAAACTCTGCAGTAATCCCTTGTATTATTTAGGATTGCTCTACATGTGACATGAGAACATTAATCTGACAATTAAACGAATGGGGAATAGCAAAATAATTAACTGAATTGAAAGCTCCAAAACAGTTTTAATGTTCTTTAGCTCACCTCCCTATATATGTGTTCGGACTTGTCTATCTGCATGTAGTGGGAACAACTAAGTAATAGCAACGAATTGAACAATTTCTTATCTTAAAGCATATGTTCTTTTGGAACATTTTTTAAATGTTTGGAAAATCTCAATATTTCCAACATGCATTCTCTGCTACTTTAGCGGAGTTAATTCACCCTGGTTTATGTCTCATGTTGGCAACAAACAGGAACTAGGCTTGTTTCTTTAATTAAATTAATTTAGCTAGACCAGTAGCTTATCTACGGAAATTATTTTTACAGGAAAAAGAGTGTCTCATCCTCTGTGCTTAAGAAGAAAGAGGACGTTTATTATCTGCTATTCCCTGAACAGCCCAGTGAATGGAAAAAAAGGAATGCTGTCAGCCTAAGCTTGGAAAACAGATCCATGCTCCAAAACCAAACCTTATGGTGCATCAGGTGACAATGTAGCTCTCCATTACCTTGTAGGGAAATTTGATAGATGCCTGTGCTCTTTCTGAGATTGGGCCAGGGTTTTCTTTGATTTCCCAGATAGTTTTGTGAGGAGCAGTCAGTCTCTTCTATTGAGGTTCGTAGCCAGTCCAGAGTAGCCTTGGCTATATAAATGGCCAGATGAACTCATGTGAGCGATTTAGTGTTTCCTCCACTTTTTTAAGCTATGATATTTTTGGAAAATATACTCCCTTCCAGGTGTACTGTGGAATTACTCATGCTGCATGTCTTCTTTGGCGACCCAGCCACATGCCTCTGTTGATTCATCTGGTGGATTGTATTCCATTTAATCATTTGCATTAGGAGAGATCATTTTGTGATAGGGAATTTCACTGGTGTTTAAGCAGTTATTCTATTGCTGGGAATTCTGAAACTACTTTAGATTGTTACACCCTTGCCCTGAAGGAGTGAATCTTCTAGAGTGTACATCCTTTATGTGGGCGGGTTCTATGGCCTTGTAAATTTTACTAATCCGATAAAAATAATCTTCCTTATGGCAACATCTAGCCAAAGAGCTATCAGCTTACTTCTCAGGAGATATGGGAGCATCCCAAGGCCCTAGTTCGGCAAAGCGCTTAAGCACATGCTTAGCCTCAAGCATGTTATTAAGCCTTCCTCTGTTCAGCAAAGCACTTTCACACATGTAGTTATCTTGAAGTCATTAGGATTTAAACATGTGTCGAAGGCTAACTGCTGTGCTGAACGGAAGCCAAAGTGAGACGATGGCTACACTGGCACTTTTCAGCACTGCAACTTTCTCGCTCAGGGGTGTGAAAAAACACCCCCCTGAGAGCAGCAACTTACAGTGCTGTAAAGCGCCAGTGTAAACAGTGCCCCAGGGCTGGGAGCTGTGCTCCCAGCGGTCTAAGATAATCCCCTCGTGGAGGTGGAGTACCAGGAGTGCTGGGAGAGCTCTCTCCCGATGCTTGCGCGCGACCACACTCGCACTTCAAAGCGCTGCTGCGGGAGCACTCCCGCAGCAGTGCTTTGAAGTTTCGAGTGCAGCCCTGGCCTGAGTGTGGTAGGTACAGCTGGCTGGGATTGTTAAAATTTTCAGTGAAATTTAAAAAAAAAATCATGAAAAATATTTCCTGCTTGAGCAAGTTTATGGAATGGGTCATAACTTAGTTTAAAAAAAAATCTATTCTGATGAGAGTTTAAAAGAAATCATAAAAATATTCGCCATTTTCTAACCAGCTCTCCTGCTAAGTAGCTTATCATTGTTCACACTAGGGAGAGTGTTAGGCCCTTCTGCCCATGGACTCTGGACACAGTAACTGTTGAAGTGAAGGGAGTGATATCACCTGTTTGACTTCTGCCTATTCCAAATACAGTGCAGGGCTCCCAACTCATACTTGGAGTGAGGCTCCCCAAACGAAGAGGCACCATGCTGAGAATGCATTTACCTCTTCTCTTCTATTTAGAAATTATTCATTCGTTTTGTTCAAAGGGCAACACTCACTTCCCAATGTTGGATGACAATATGGGCAGAATTTGTCTTAATATCTGTAGGCTCCAATTTTCCCTATGGTATCATGTCTTTGTGTGTAAGTAACTCCCTTTTAAGTACAGAAGGACTACAGGATTGGGCATTACATTTGTTTGTTTTTCATTCTTTTCTTCAAAATCTGAATATTTATCTAACTCGAAAAACACTCACACAAACAAGACTGCTCATTCGGAATAATTTTTACAAGCAGTTTACTCTTCAGTTTTATGAGTTCCCAGCAGAGGGATATTAACGTATCATGTACTTTTAGAATAGGTACAGTATAGCAATTACTGTTAATTGCAAGAGCTAGGAGGAAACAAAGGAAACAAGTTATTTAACAGACTGCAGTTTCAGTGCCAAAATCAGTTAAAGCATTCTGATTCCTGTACGAAGGGGAAAGTTAGTAGTAATTAATAAGATACATGTTAATGTGGATTCGTGACTTATTTCCAGCATGTTAACTGTCTTGCCATATTTACTATTAGAGAAGATTTACTTATTCAGTTTTTGTGCCTACAATTTTCAATGTGCATTTTGGAACAGGGACCATGTCTTTGTATGTGTATGCACAGCTCCTAGTGTAATTATGATTGGGCCTCTGGGTATTAATGGTAAAATATTAATAATAATAATTTTCAATGCTAATCAGAATAGCAGGAATAGATTGAAAGAGGATATATGAAATGAGCATGAAGGAGAACATGAAATGGAGCTTGGTATTCAGGTGACTCAGTACTAGCTTACTTTGCATATGAGAGGATTAAAGGTTATTTTGTAGGAGACTTCAGCCAAATGTTGAGTGCCTTATTTCTTCTAAAACACATTTTAAAATGTATTATGCTCATTAAAGCCACAGGTAAGATAAAGAGGGTAGTATATATCACACCTTCTTTAAAGAGAAGCTCAATGTAATCATCAAAAAGTGTATTTGGTCAGAGAATGAGGGCCTGATTAGGGTTGCCAACATTCTAATTGCACAAAACCGAACACCCTAGCCCTGCCCCTTCCATGAGGCCCCGCCCCTTCCCCAAGGCACCGCCCTCCACTCACTACGTCCCCCCTCCCTCGGTGCCTCGCTGTCCCCCAACTTCACTCACTTTCACTGGGCTGGGGCAGGAGGTTGGCGTGTGGGAGGGGGTGAGGGCTCTAACTGTGGGTGCGGGCTCCAGAGTGGGGCCAGAAATGAGGGGTTCAGGGTGCAGGAGGGGACTCCAGGCTGGGGTAGGGAGTTGCGGTGCAGGAGGGGGCTCCAGGCTGGGTGGGTGGGGTCGAGGGATTCTGAATGTGGGAGGGGGCTGTGGGTTGAGGCAGGGGGTTGGCATGTGGGAGGGGGTACGGGCTCTGGGCTGGGTATGTGGGCTCTCGGATGGAGCCAGGGATGAAGGGTTTGGGATGCAGGAGCATAGGCACGGGAAGTAGAGGTGGGGGGTGCTGCAGCAACTAACTCAGCCACTCCCACTTCCCAGCCACTAACTCAGAGCAAAAACGTGTGGGTGCTTCCTGCACCTCCGCCCGGTCCTCCGCACGCACTCTGCTCACCAACCCCTCACCTCACCTGGGGCTCATGTCCCGGCCGCCGGCCCCAATCCCGGCCACGGGCCCGGGGCCCCGTGCCCAGCCCCACCCCCTACTCCCAGCCCTCCGCTCCCAGGGCCCCCCCCCATTCCCGGGTCTGCTCCTGGGGCCCCGGCCACCAGCCCTGCTCCCCAGCCGCTGGCCCCGTGCCCTGTGCCTGGCTGCCCGCTGCCAGGGCTCCACTCCTGGGGCCACACACCTGCCTCACAGCCGGGGCTCTGCTCTTGGCCCTGCACATGGGGTCCCGGCTGCTGGCCCCTGCCCAGAGCTCCGCTCCTGGCCCCACACCTGCCCCCAGCTGTTGCCCCAGCCCCCTTACCCTTGTCCAGGTCCCCCCTCCCAGAGACACAGCCCTGGTCCCAGCCTCAGCGAGGGAGGGTGGCGGACCAGGGTAAGGGGCCTGGCTTTCAGCACCCGCACTACTGTTATTGAGGGGCACCAGGAAAACAACACAGGGAGTTAGGCGAGAAATAACGCAAGCACATGGGCAGAGCAGTCTGCAGGGTATAATAAAATACCACATGTTCAACTTAACTTGCAATCAGCCTCACTGTTTGCTAATAAAACACACAGCATGCTTCCCTTGAGCATGTGGATATCCTGCAGACAAACGACAGGATCTGGGCTCCCACAGGTGTGGCTGGGGAATAAGCTTTCTCCAGAGTGCACCCTCAAAGCTATGGAGAATATGCAGTGTAAGAAACTGTTGACTTTATCAGCATTGATGAGGAACTGAGGCAGCAGCCATCAATGAGGTCATAGAACCTTCACTCTCAAAAGCCATAATGCCCTGGACAAAGAAGTCTCCAGGAAATAGCACAGAAACATGGGCCTCTGTAAATGTGCCTGTCTTTTTCACAACCTTGATCTGCTGGAATACTTCACAGATCTGGAGGATTCCTTGGGTTCTGAGGAATTCCACGACTCCTGCCTGTTCTGATGGAAGAGGGGCAATCCGCGGCAGGATAACCCCAGGTAACCACAGTGAGCTGAAACTTGTCATTCCCTGGCTTCTTCATGATAGTTTCTTTGCATGGGGAAAATACAAATGAAAACAGGTGGAAACTTTTTCTAGATCCCTGCAGTCATTGCAGTCAACAAACCTTCCTGGTGTTTGCCAGAAGCTGGGATTGGGTAACAGGGCATGGATCACTTGATGATAACCTTTGGGGCACCTGCCATTGGCCACTCAGAGAGGACAGGATACTGGGCTTGATGGACTTTTGGTCTGACCCAGTATGGCCGTTCTTATGTTATGTTCTTAATAACAAGAAGCTAATTTCAAAATAGCACTACATGAATCCCTGCCTAAACTGTCTCTGGTTTGGTTGCTCCTATAGTTCCTTACCTCAGAACTTATCTGAGAGAACCCTTCTACCTCAGATCTCCTCCCACCTCTCTTATAGTCAGGGTGGTGTTGAACAGGCCATCCCTGTCTCAGTGAGTCATTAGATTAACTTGCAGTTCCTTGTAGGATTCCACCATTTGCTTCTTCTTGGTGTATGTACAATGTGCCTCAGGTGGCACGTGACCAGGATTCATTATCGAATTTGGTCTGCTGATTGGATTATTAGCTTCCCTTGTCTGGGCCAGGTACTGATGGGGAGCGTGACATGAATGCTGATCCATGCCCCCCACCATCTTCTAAAAGGGCAGAGCAAGAGGAAAACCCTGCCACTCTGACATTGTAAAGGAAGAATGGTAAATTCTTGTTTTATTATTATTATTGTTGTTTTTTTTATTTATGGTACACCTAGGAAAATGAGGGTGAACAGGGAGATAAAGATGATGACTCAGTGTAATCACACTGAGTGAATGGCTTTTTATTTCTTTGGATTATCAGTAGCCAGTCTTTCCCTTTCTTGATTGTTGGCTGAATAGCAACCCAAGCAAAAACATCAATGTGCCAGCTAGGGCACACACAACCATATGTATATAGCCATTGATACAATATGACGTGACAGGTCCTGACAGAGGTGAGAGGGTTATCTCATATAGAATTGGAGGCCAAATTCTGTTCACAGTTACACCTATGCAGCCTCATTGAAATTAATGGTTAGAAGAATCAGAAAAGAGAAACTTTCCAGACCCCATTCTGCTTTGTTACATTTGTGCTACTCTACTGAAGTCCATGTGACTGTGTCTTGTGTTGGGTTTTCACTTTCCTCTGTAAGGTAGTGCTGTGGAACACTAACAATGAGAGGTTTCAGAGTAGCAGCCGTGTTAGTCTGTATTCGCAAAAAGAAAAGGAGTAGCTGTGGCACCTTAGAGACTAACCAATTTATTTGAGCATAAGCTTTCGTGAGCTGATGCATCCAGTGAAGTGAGCTGTAGCTCACGAAAGCTTATGCTCAAATAAATTTGTTAGTCTCTAAGGTGCTACAAGTACTCCTTTTCTTTTTACTAATGATGAGGTTTGCTTATTTTAGGATTATTTTCACACAGCAATTTTAGGATAATTCTGTAGGATTCTTAATACATACCATGAATCTATTCACACTGCAGTACTTGGGCAAGTCATTTCAACTCATCTCTAATAGAAAAAATCAATGATTGTTCTTCTATACCCTTATATAATTTAAAGCTTGGATTTTCAAAGACGCTTAAGGGAATTAGTATCCAACTTCCATTGAATGTTAGTGAGATTTGGGTGTTTAACTCCTATGAACATTTTGAAAATCCCAATCTAAAAGACACTTCTGAGTTAAAAAAATGGTGCCGTAGTCGAGAGGCCAGATTTAGTGGCCCCTGATATAAACTGATATGATGCCACTGAAGTAGAGTTACATCATGGTTGAATTTGTCCCAAAGAATGGATAAATTCAGACAAGGACAAGCAGAGGAAATATCCCTTTGAATTACCAGACAAATGCAATTTAAGAGAGCAGAAAATGTCTTACTTGCTATCCTTCTCAATTAGGAAAATTGTAAGGATAAGATTTTATCCACTTTGATTAAAAAAATCTAATACAATTGTATCATTAAACCCGATTAAACAAAAGAAACTTGAAGAGCTGAATGTTCTAAATTTCCAGAGATTTATGAAAGGAAGCCGGAGCATGAAGGAGCTTGCTCAGTCGAAAGCAAGTTACACTGCCATTCTGCAATTTTCCCACAAGAATTTCACATGGGGGGAAGCTTGGTACAGTTTAAACAGCTTATTCAAACATTACAGGGATATTGAGGCTTTTTGGTAGAGTTTAAAGACAAATATGTAACTTAAAGAGCAAATAAATCAAGACCAAAATAATTGGTGTGTGCCCATTTAGTTCGCAAGTGGTATGAGTCAAGCTATAGTTCGTTTGCTGAAATAAAAGGATTCCATATCTTGTGTCTCTTTATTCCCACAACTGGAACAATTTTGCAAAGATGATAACAGTCCTCTCAGTTTTTGCTTCAGCTTGGTTCATACAGGAAGTGTATTTGCAAACATACAATGGATGTTTGACAGCCTTAAACCTCACAAAAATAGGAAGCAATCTGCAAAATTAGTTGGGTATTTAGAGAATGAGTGAAAGCAAACCCAAATTCCTATTGTATAATCAAAAATAGGCCAGATTCTGAAGCAGAATGGTTCCTACAAAACATTCCATTCGGTTCTTTAAACACAGAGAGCACAACTTGCAAATACATGGGCACCTAAATTCCACAACCAAATCCACATCTGGACATTCAAACAAATACAGAGGCAGATAAATGCCTCTTTAAGTGCCTAGTTTTTTTTCAATGCCCAAATGTAGAAGCTGATATCCTATTTAGTGCCCACATTTGAATATTGCATCCAACCTCCAAAGTGTATCCCACCAAAACTCTAAACCTTTGTTCAATTAGTACTTATTGCTAGGAATACCAAACTCTGCATAATCAAAAAGGCTGACAAAGGAGGTGCTGTCCTCATCATGAATAGGTCAGAATACAAACAAGAGGCTGCTAGGCAGCTCTCCAACACCACTTTCTACAAGCCATTACCCTCTAATCCCACTGAGGGTTACCAAAAGAAACTACATCATTTTCTCAAGAAACTCCCTGAAAAAGCACAAGAACAAATCCACACAGACACACCCCTGGAACCCCGACCTGGGGTATTCTATCTGCTACCCAAGATCCATAAACCTGGAAATCCTGGACGCCCCATCATCTCAGGCATTGGCACTCTGACAGCAGGATTGTCTGGTTATGTAGACTCCCTCCTCAGGCCCTACCAGCACTCCCAGCTATCTTCGAGACACCACTGACTTCCTGAGGAAACTACAATGCATCGGTGATCTTCCTGAAAACACCATCCTGGCCACTATGGATGTAGAAGCCCTCTACACCAACATTCCACACAAAGAGGGACTACAAGCCGTCAGGAACAGTATCCCCGATAATGTCACAGCAAACCTGGTGGCTGAACTTTGTGACTTCGTCCTCACCCATAACTATTGGGGGACAATGTATACCTTCAAATCAGCGGCACTGCTATGGGTACCCACATGGCCCCACAGTATGCCAACATCTTTAAGGCTGACTTAGAGCAACTCTTCCTCAGCTCTCGTCCCCTAGCGCCCCTCCTCTACTTGCACTACATTGATGACATCTTTATCATCTGGACCCATGGGAAGGAGGCTCTTGAGGAATTCCACCATGATTTCAACAATTTCCACTCCACCATCAACCTCAGCCTGGACCAGTCCACACAAGAGATCCACTTCCTGGACACTATGGTGCTAATAAACGATGGCCACATAAACACCACCCTATACCGGAAACCTACTGACCGCTATTCCTACCGACATGCCTTCAGCTTTCATCCAGACCACACCACACGATCCATTGTCTACAGCCAAGCTCTACGATACAACCGCATTTGCTCCAACCCCTCAGACAGAGACAAACACCTATAAGATCTCTATCAAGTGTTCTTACAACTACAATACCCACCTGCTGAAGTGAAGAAACAGATTGACAGAGCCAGAAGAGTACCCAGAAGTCACCTACTACAGGACAGGCTCAACAAAGAAAATAACAGAACGCCACTAGCCATCACCTTCAGCCCCCAACTAAAACCTCTCCAACGCATCATCAAGATTCTACAACCTATCCTGAAGGACGACCCATCACTCTCACAGATCTTGGGAGACAGGCCAGTCCTTGCTTACAGACAGCTCCCAACCTGAAGCAAATACTCACCAGCAACCACATACCACACAACAGAACCACTACCCAGGAACCTATCCTTGCAACAAAGCCCGTTGCCAACTGTGTCCACATATCTATTCAGGGGACACTATCATAGGGCCTGATCACATCAGCCACACTATCAGAGGCTCGTTCACCTGCACATCTACCAATGTGATATTGCCATCATGTGCCAGCAATGCCCCTCTGCCATGTACATTGGTCAAACTGGACAGTCTCTACGTAAAAGAATAAATGGACACAAATTAGACGTCAAGAATTATAACATTCAAAAACCAGTCGGAGAACACTTCAGTCTCTTTGGTCACTCGATTACAGACCTGAAAGTTGCAATTCCTCAAAAAAAAAAAAAAAAAAAAAAACACTTCATAAACAGACTCCAACGAGAGACTGCTGAATTGGAATTAATTTGCAAACTGGATACAATTAACTTAGGCTTGAATAGAGACTGGGAGTGGATGGGTCATTACACAAAGTAAAACTATTCCCCCCACCATCCCCCACTGTTCCTCAGATGTTCTTGTCAACTGCTGGAAATGGCCCACCTTGATTATCACTACAAAAGGTTTCCCCCCCCTCCCCCACCCCCGCTCTCCTGCTGGTAATAGCTCACCTTAAGTGATCACTCTCGTTACAGTGTGTATGGTAACACCCATTGTTTCATGCTCTCTATGTATATAAATCTCCCCACTGTATTTTCCACTGAATGCATCCGATGAAGTGAGCTGTAGCTCACAAAAGCTTATGCTCAAATAAATTGGTTAGTCTCTAAGATGCCACAAGTCCTCCTTTTCTTTTTGCGAATACAGACTAACACAGCTGCTACTCTGAAACTAAAAGGTGTTATACCAACCCATTCTCTACCCTGCAGGCACATGGGACAAATTATTATTCTTTATTATCTGTATTATACTAGTGCCTACATGTCAACCTGAGATCAGGGCCCCATTGTCCTAGGCACTGTGACAACAGATTGTGAGAGACAGTTCCTGTCCCAGCGAGCTTACAATCAATACAAAGGGTGGACAGAGAAACAGCAGCATAGAGAGGTGAAGTGACTTGCCCAAGGTCACACACTTGGTGAGTGGCAAAGCTAGGAAAAGAACTCTGGTCTCCCAAGTCCAAGTCTACTGTCATAGCTACTAGACCATGCTGCCTCCGTATAACCTCCATGAATCACTGGGTTTGCACCCACATAAGAGAGAGCAAAATTGATGTACAGGACATATCCAGCACACCTACAGTGTAATTTTGAACGTATAGCATTTTAGAATTCCAAACTGCTTTCTGTATATCTTCCTTTTCCCTTAAACTAACCCTGTAATTTTCATCTCATTACTTCATCTTCTAAGCATGAGTCAGCAAACACCTTTGAGGAACTTTTCCAGTGGCTAACTGCTGGCAGGCAAATAAGAATAAGAATAAGCAATGTTTAGGGTTTTTTAATCAAATACATTAATATTGCAATTAAGAAAACTACCCCTTTCTCTGCCTAATATCATTCACTGGGTATAATACATTGTGAATTTTTCTAAAAACAGTCTTATGAAAGTTGCCTGATAATCACTGGTTCGTTATGCAGCAGTTTGTATGTACAGTGGTAATTAAATTCTCTTCCTGCTTTTTAAAAAAATTCTCTTATTGGTAGCAACAATCCCAGAGTCCTGTCCCAGCCTTGTGGTATACTGTTTATAGTGAAGTTGATACATGTAGCTTATGGTTTGGGAAAGTGATGACTTCAACATGAAACATTCACACTAACTCTACTGTGCTTGAAATTATGGTTTATTTAATGCAGCCATGTCGCAGCATACTAGTGTAACCCACACATCTCCTGGGTATGGAGTTCTGTCCCAGCTAGTGGCACTGAGACCACTTAGAGAAAGAGAGATTAATGAGTTTGCTCTACAGCTTTAGCTAACAGCCAGTTGGTGTTTAGCTCATGCAGTAGAGGCTCATGCACTAAGCTCCAGAGGCCCCAGGTTCAATCCTGCCTGCCGATGACTGGGGTCTGTCAGCGTTACACTAGGATTCCCATATAAAGGTGTGAAAGGTGGCCCATCTGTTATAGCCTTGGGTACACTATAATGTGGGGAAATATCCACAGGAGACAGGCCCGGCTGCACAGTTTTTGCCACCCCAAGCAGTGAAAAAAACTTCCGCTGCGGACGGCAAAAGAGAGGAGCTGCCGCTGATTTGCCGCCACGGCCAGTGGAACACAGAAGCTGCCGCCGAATTGCTGCCGCCGCCGAAAAGCAGCCACCCCTTTCAAACTGCCACCCCAAGCACCTGCTTGGAACGCCGGTGCCGGGAGCCGGCCCTGACAGGAGAGAGTTGTTTTTATTGCTTCTGGCCTGATATGGTTGATTTTTCTTGCTGTCATATTTTATGTTGTGTTTTTTTAATAACTGGTCTTTCATATTTAGTTACACACAGCTTTCAGATAACATTTTAAGGCACTTATTTTACAGCTTTCTGATCTGTTTGGTTACTGAGAGAAGAAAGGGGATGTCATATATGCATACAGTACAGATGGTGGCTGTTTGTCAGCAAGACCATATTAAGAGGAGAGACTGTCCCAGACCTAGCTTGGTGGAAGGACCTGGTAAAGGGCAGTGCTGGTCAGTGGTTTGGGGAGAGCCTGATTCCGGCTACAGCTCTCACCATCTTGGTCAGAGCATGGAGTGCTTCAGAGGTTCCTTACCTCCAAGGCTAATCAGCTGTTCAGGGCATGAAGCAGTGCCTCTTCATCTGAAAAACTAATCGGGGGTGGAAAGATGGAGCTGCTTCTAAGGATTTCCCAGGACAGCTGGAGCTCACTTTGACAGGAGATGACCAGGGAAGCTAATTTTTCATTTGGGAGTAAGAGGAGAGCAGGAGTGGCCTCTCCTTATGGCTTGATCTGCCCAGGCTAAGGGAAGAGCCCATCATGAGATTAGACCCTGAAATCTATTTTGGTGCAGGCACTGTCTTTATTTTGTGTCTTGTACAGCTCCAATCCCCAATGTGAGAGCTTAACCAATAATAAATATCATAGCCCTGGTTATGGAGAAGGGTCCCAAGGAGAAAGAAGAGGGATAGAGCAGGCAAAGGAGGACCACTGAATGAGTTTGGGGCTAAAGAAGGATTGAAGTGGGAATGAATAAAGGGGAAACATTCCAGAGCGGGAGTGATAGGAGGCAGAGATTTACAGACAAGAAAGGAGTGAAAATGACAGTTAACTGGCAGGAAAATACACTGAAAAAGACTTAAAGGAGAATTCTAGATATGGGGAAAAAAAGAAACTGGAATGATGGAAGAGAGAGGGAAGAACAAAGTGTGAGACCTACATATTGTAGTTTATTGTAACGTTTTAGCTTTATGAAAAGTTGATTGCTGAAGCCTGTCAATATATATGCTAATAATGATACTGTGCAAATACATTGGCCTCACTTTCTATTTTGGTCAACCTCTGCTCAGCTCAGGAAGAGAGCCGGGGTGGCTGGGAGCTAAAAGGGCTGTGAGCCACGTTTAGCCCCACCCCTTTCTTGGGCCCAGCCAGCTATCTACTCAGAACTTGCCATAATTTAGAGCAGCCTCAGGTCTGCTCTGTTTTGCACTAGGTTGCCCCTGGCCCCAAGAGGTCTTTTCAGCAGTTGAGGATTGATTTTGGTGGGGGTTAGATGCCTAAATACCTTTGAAGATCTGGGCCACAGTGCTGTGGCTATATCCCCTTCAATGGGGCATATAAAGGGTGTAGTAAAGTTCAAGTAGTGGGCTACACCATGTATATTCCCTGGTAGCCAGATCTACAGGTTTTACGATTCCTTTTTGCTGCTCCAGCAACATGAAGAGTCCAAAACATAATGGATGGTCAAGCCTATTATATTTTATTTATGGTGGGACACATATGGTGGGAAGACAGTTGCAATAACTTGCCATATATCTTGTTATATCCCAAATCTATCTGGGAGGAAAGATAAAAGAACTTTCTCTCTTTGACATGTAGAAAGGCTTTTTCTCTGCTACACATAGAAACATTAGACTCTAAGACTCTTGGTTTTGTTGATACCATTATCAGAGACAGTGTATTGTCCCTTTTTTCTGGACATTCAGAATTCTCACTGGGTTATTTCAGAGCAAGTTCTACTTAGTTTTAAGCTATGACAGATGTCAATAAAACATTTAATATGTTGTCTTATGAAACCTTAATTTAACCATTAATTCAATAGGCCAAACTCTCATATGAATTGAAAACTGACTCCAAAGGGTAATGATAAACAGAATTGAATATTGCTGAGGAGTGGTGTCTGGTGGGATAATGTAGGGAGTGGCGTAAGGTCTGGTCTTATCTGTCATCTTCAGTGATGGAAGAGGGATTCAACAGCACAGTAAAGAACTTCTTAGACAATGCTAACTTTGAAGGAGTTGCAAACAGCACTAACGACAAAGAAATAATACAAAGAGACCTACAGAGATTAGAACCATGCGTAGAAAATAATAAAATGAGCTATAGCTTGGACAAACACAAGCTCATACATGTGGGGAAAATAATCTGAAACACAGATACGCATACAAATCTGGCAAACCGATATGGGATGGTAAAGGATAGCATATTTGACATGTGTTTACAATGTGCTATAGCAGCAAACTAGGCCAATTCAAATTTGTGCTTCTCAAAGGCAATAGAGCAGGGAGGTAATAACCCCTTTCTATAAGGCTCTGCCTGGGCACCATATTACCAGAAAATTATTGGCAAACTGGAGGGAGTTGAGCGAACAGCCACAAAAATTATCTGGGAGCTAGGGGGATTGATTTACAAAGAGAAATTACAAGAGCGAAATATGTTGCGCTTAGCTCAGAGATGGCCAAGAGATGGTGGAGTCACACTAACCCGCTACACCCGGCTAGAAAGGCACACTGGCAGTGATATAGAATTAAATGTACTGACTGAGATTTATCATGCTGAAGAAACAGTCTCCCAAGGGAAGTCTTGAAAACCTCATTGCTTAGGACTTGTAAAGCAAAATTGGCTAAAATGCTAGAAAATATACTGTAGGGACCATCCCTCATCCCATCTCAAATGTCTTTTATTCTATTCATTCTTTGCATGTCTAAAATCTGGAATCATTACTGCCACTGGATTTTTTTTCTACCATGCGGGATTTTCATCAATAATCCAAAAGGTTTTTCTGAGGGAGTTTATGCCCTTGAACTCCTTCTACCACCTACAGTCTGATATATCCCGGGTGCTGTATATTGGCTCAAGGCATACCTTTATGTGTCAGTTTTGGCTACATCCACTGCCTCCATGGATCCCTTTTAAGCATATCAAGCATATCCTATAAATCCTAGCTGTGGATCTGCTTGTCAGAGAAAGCAAAACTTCATTCTTCTTTCTTAACAAGTATTCAGTATGCTGCTAAACATAGTGAGCACCTAAAACACACTGATTTGGTGTGATTACAAAAGCCAGTGTTACAGATGTACACAGCACCAGCTGGTATGGAGAATGTTTTCTCTACTTCATCCATTTATTAGACAAGAACAAAACCCCCTGTACTTGCTGTAATATATTCATTATGGTCAATACTAAAGAATATGTAGATAATTATTTATTTTGCAACAAACTCAGTGATCAAATACTTTATAAATTGTGATCAACAGCGTTCTTTATAAAAAACATTTCTATGTTTAATTTTGCTGATGATCCAGTGAATGAAGAATTTGGCTTGTAAGCTCACTTATTTTTTTTCTCCATTTGAAAGCAGGCACTGTCACAAACATAGCATCAGAGTAAAGCTTTAAACTAAAATAATCTCCCTCTATCTGTTCAGTCTAAATAAAGCCATAAAAGAGCTTAAATTAATGCTAAAGTACAGCAAAAATCCACAACATTATAGAAAGTTCTTGACTACAGTTCTGTAACAAACCATCAACAATGTTCATTATCTCCCAAAGGAAAATTTAAAAAAAAATCAAAATGTGTGTTTACAAATGAAATATAAATTAAAGAACTCATCGCAAAAATATAACATTCGGGTGCTAAATAAGGAGATAGTTAGAAATATGAGCTAGCATTGGCGAAGCAATTATGAGTTGGTTCTGATTGCTTAGTAAGGACACAGTCATTATCCTGGTTACCCACCAGAGCAGTAGTGTGAGGTGTAGCCTTAAACCCCTGCCTGGGCTACCTCTATGGCTGGTATCAGCACAAAGGAGAGGAGTGGGCAGCCTTCCTGGAGCAGCTGCCTTCCCTCCTGTGCAAATGGTGGGGAGTGCGTGGTGCAGCTTTGGCTTCACCTGCTCTACTCAAAGAAGCTGGTCATTGCAGCCATGACGGTGTGGAGGTAGAAGTAATCTTCACCCAGCGAAAGGTTGGCGCATCTTATTGCTCCCTGGAGCGTGTATGTGTGCCTCTTTGCTGGGGGGTGGGGTGGGGGGAAACTCAGAGACCAAACTGAGACTCTGAATCTCAGTTCAGACTCTGGCCTGCTTCTGGAACAGCTCAACTATGTGCTGCTCCTTTGGCAGGGCTTGTGGCAAAGCCACTATTCAACAATAGATTTAAAGGCAACATCCAGGCCTACTTTGATAGTTCAGAGCTACTGTAAAGATCAGCCCCCTGAGGACTGCTCCTGCTTAGAGGAATAATCATGTACAGCTCCTGTGTCACCTCCATTTCCAGCCCAGGTGCAAGGGGCCTAGCTGGGAAAAAGGAAGCTGCACTGGAGCATCCCTAAGATCCCTCAGAGATGTCTGGGAGCCAGAGAGGTCCCTGAGGTCCATGGGCAGCAAGGTATAAGATAGAACATCCCTGACATACACAGGGCTATGACTAGGAGTAATGGGATCAAATTAAAAAGGGAAAATACAGTCTTTTTTATGACATTCAGCCTATCTGACCACAAGAACAATTAGGCTGTAGAACACTCTCTCAAGGGAAGTAGTGAAAGCCTTATCACTTAAGGTTTTTAATACGGACTAGATAAAAGTTTTTCATATCTAATGCCTGGAACGCATTGAATCTCATGGCAAACCATCATATTGGAGAGGTCACAGAATTATGCATTACTCCAGCAAGCCAATCAGTGCTGTGGGAAAAACATGTATGTTAAAATTTATTTCTACATTTACTCCCTCCCCACAGCCCGATCAGTGGTGCATTCAAAATATAAAACTGCACTTAAATCCATGTTCATTTAAGCTTCTCCATTCATATGCAATAACCTTGCAATGCCCAATAAAAAGAAAAATAGGACAATTACATATAGGAAGTCAAATCTGTAGAAGGGACCTCCTTTGTTTTTATAACTGAAATCAGTTGGGATTATACTTCTGATTCTGATTTGTGGATGCAATCAAAGAACTAGATGTCTAAATGCAGACATCTGCATGCACTATTGATTCTGCTCAGGAAATTAGAAGCCATTTTGCGGCGGGGGAAATGTGGCCTATTATTTGCACTTTGGTCACTCAAATTAGCACAAAACGTAACAATTTAGAATGCTAACATTACGTATCAACAGTACCATATGTTCACAAAAAGTTTTTACAAGGAACCAATAACCCATACAGCCATTAGAAAAGAAGACCTCTACATAAGCGATTGGGGCTATGTGCCCTATAAATGTAAATGACTGCCTGTAGAATATTTCTTAGAGATGTAATAAAGCAAATTCTGCCCTCAGACAAGAATGTGCAAATCCCATTGAAAGAAAATGTTGTCACTACTAATGTGATGGTAAGTGCTCAGTGGGAATTACAAGCATATACATGTGAGAGCAGAATTTGACCCAATTTTTGAAATCTACAGAATATGCAAAGGCTTTTAAGGTTAGAGTCTTGGAGTAATAAAGAGGGATTGGACTGTAATTAATCCAGACACCTGAAAATGTTGGTACTTCTTATGTTTCTCTTTAGGTAATTTCCCCATCATCTGTATTTTTCCATTGATTATCCTAATTTTCTTTGACAGTGATAGTACATTATAAGAAACTTGCTTGAGTAGTTGGATGTTACTGGACAAATAATTTCTGATTTGATTTTGTATATGATATGCTAATCCAATTTCCAAGAATGCTTCACAAACGTGCTCTCTAGAATATATTAAAAACACATATAAAATGACCTATATACAGGTCCCTCATATCCTTTCCCTCGAATGTTTCTGTAGGTTCCTAAGATGCATTATTAATGACAGTACTTGCTATTTATTTACTCTGGGTGTATTTCCAGGAATCAAACTCAGTTGCTTTCAAAGACACCATAGAATGAGGTTCTGTGCCCTCAGGAAAAATCTTTCATCACGGAGACAACTGGCATATTCCTCCAGCTCACTTGAAATAATCCTTGCCACCATATTTTCCAGTATATTGCAATGCTATAGTAATTCAGAATATAGGCCCATATGCAGGTCCTAATTTTAAGCATGTGCGTAGTTCCATAGAAGTCAATGGGACTACTCATCCACCTAACTTCAGACATGGCTGAACAGGGACCGTATTTGGGAGAGTACTGAAAAACACCAGGGCAGGAACACTGGGTTTGTATTCATTTCTTTGTAAATTTTAAAAGCTCATAAATTCAAGGAGACCTTAAAGAATTTAAAGTAAACAGAGGAAGAATGAGTAAAATGGGTAGCAAAATATAAATAAAAAATAGCAAAAGAGAAGTTATAAAAGTGAGAGGAAAATAAGTGTTATATTTCTTTCATGTGCATGCCTTCTTAGATTTTTCCATTACTGTATAAAATCCATCGCTTTTGCTCAAGATGTATAGAGTTCTTCATGTCTAATGTCCATCACTAAACCACAATATTCACTGTTTATTCTATTTTAGCAGATAGTGATAATTTTAAAAGGACATAATTAAGAATAACATCTGATCTTATTGGCTTAGCTAGGCTGAGGATCTGGCCATACATGTCTGTACAACATCTACAACAACTAGGCTAAAATCTGGGACCTCTGGATCCCACTGTAATACATCCAATAACAACATCTGAAGCATCTATACATACACAGAATATTCATAAAAATACATTTCCCATAGTATAGGTCTGTAACGGACTGTACAGTTGTTATATTAAAGCAGAACCTTTGTTCAGAAAAAATAATATAGTAACTTGTACAATAATTGTCACCATCTTCTTTAGTTTGATTCACATTGTATCACTGGTTTTGTAAGGCAACAACTAAAGTCCCAAATCTTTGTTGGTAAGCACACGTAGTCCTTCTTGTCTTAGCAGATACATGCTTTTTTGTTTCCTCTTTCTTAAAGCACATCATTTTTACAGTTATCTGTTGAACGCAGCATTTTTTCTCTCGTAACCTGAGTACTTAACCCTATTAGCGTCAATGGAAAATCTCTGAGTGCCGAGCCATTTACAGTAAATGTGCACTGACACCAATTAAAACAATACACCATCTCAGATGAAAGGGGAGCAGCAAATGTTTCTTTAAATCCCCAAAACTTGTGCCTGACTTTTCAAAAGAGGAAAACAGTGTTCAGCTCCCATTTAAAATATGTGATTAACACTCTATTTGAACAAAGTTTAAAACAATATTTTGGTTTCTGAAATTCAAAGGAATCTGAGCTGCAGTCTCCCTTGTTCATTTGCCGTAATGTCAGAGGACCTGGTTTACTGCTGCCTTATATTGTGTGGAGTGATTTATACTGATGGGAAATGGGTCAAAAACACTATCAGTTCAGAATTGTAACATTTTACCTTTATTTGTACTGGTGTCACTGGCTACAAAATATGCAGGGCAATGGTGAATCTGGCCCAGAATGAGTAAAAAGCACAGCGACAATAAATGTACTATATCTTGAAAGGGTTATTCCCCTTTTTTTCACTTCATGACTGTGTAAATTGTTTTTTCCCCTTTGGCTGAAATTTCTCATGCTTAAACTAATCTTTTTCCCTGATACTTTTCATTTTTTGAAAGTTTGAACAAAATCAGTTGAGTCACTTTCACGTTATCCAAGCATGAAAAGTTAGACATGTGCCTCTTAAGAAATTAAGCTACTTTTTTGAAGCCTGGTTTTTACCACCACCACCGAAACCAACCAACCAACCAAACAAAACCCACAAAAGTTTTTAGTTAATGTCAAACTTTCTGGGGACTTAGCCCTAGTTAAGGACAAAGGAATGACATGTTTGAAGAAACCTAAGCTGAGGTTTTCACAGAGGCCCAAAGAGGTGAGGACTCCAGCTCCCACTGAACCACAGCTCCTTTAGGTTCCTGTGAAAACCCAGGCCCAATTCACCAATTTTTTAAAAAAGTGATTTAATATAAGGGCTACAGTTTATTCAGAAAAATGCAAGCCCCCATGATGAGACTGGTTTTAAGATGAGGTCACAACATGTTATTAATCATAATATGGGGTAAAATGTATAGTCCATGTTGAAAAGATTTTCTGTGAGCAAGGGTGTGTCTAGACGAACAGTTAGCCTGTGGCAAGCTGGGGTGTGTATCTACAGCACACTAGCGTGCCACATACTAAGTGGCAGTAGCAGGGTCCACACAGCCAGTTAGTGTGCCATAGGCTAGAGCACTGTAGATTTACAGCCTGGTTTGCCAAAGATTTCATTTAAACAAGCCCCAAGTTTGGCTTCTGTGCTCACGTGGTTGGCTGAATGCCAACCAGTCCAGACATCTTTGCTGTTTTCCACTTTTGTTTTTCCTATCGATAATTTATTATGCAGCTAAGCCACCTATATCCGGTGTAGAGGAATCAAGCAGAGTTAAAAATGCACTTAGTTAAGTAAAGTATTGATGAAGAGGACCCTTAGCTTCCACTGACATAAATGTAAATTGTACCCTGTCACATTGTTCCTTCAAAAACCATCACATTTCCATGGCCAGATTTCTTGGTTTCTTGATTGCAATCAAGTATTTTTAATTTGATTAAATAATAAAGTCTGATTTTTCCATTACTGTATAAAATCCATCGCTTTTGCTCAAGATGTATAGAGTTCTTCATGTCTAATGTCCATCACTAACCCACAATATTCACTGTTTATTCTATTTTAGCAGATAGTGATAATTTTAAAAGGACATAATTAAGAATAACATCTGATCTTATTGGCTTATCCTCAAAATGTGCAATCCAATATGACAGTCAAGAACAGGCAACTTTATTTAGTATTTCTACTGTCATTATTCCGCTCAGTGTGACATTAATGAAAATTCACCATGATTAATGGTCTAGCCCTTTTATATAACTCCCTTATCTGCATAAACATTTCCTGATCATTCTTCTCATCCTCCTCCAAAGGTCCACAACAGCTTCCAATGACCTTTTTAAATTTTTTATTGTAAGTTTCTGGTGCTGGATCCTTTCACTCTTTTATCTACAGGAAGGGTGAAGAATCCAATCCAGAATGTGCTGTAGCGGCATAATGTCTTTTTTGACATAATCTCCAACATTTTATTGCAGAATTTCCTAGTCCTTTGACTAAACGCTTCATACTCATATTTCAGTAATTATCAACAAACTAGAAACCACGCAGTGAGCACTCTGTGGCTGCAGGACATGCTCAGTGAGGAGCACATGGAGAGCAGAAGCTGTGGAAAAGGTGGGGGTAATCTGAGAAGGGTGAGACATGCCACACCAGAGGACCCTGCAGAAATGTGCAGGGACAGGCACATCTACCAAAGAACTATGGCAGACCAACCCTGCCAAATGACTGGTCCCTGGAGAATTCTCTGGCGTGTTGGACTCCAGCAAGAAAATGGGTGAAAAGATATACAAACAAAACAAAAAGCAGTGGCAAAAAATCCCGTAAAAATTGCCATCTGATGTATGGGACTTTGTCATCCAAAAATATACATGTTGTCCTATTTGTAACGGAAGTGCAAACCACAGTAATTTGCCACAAAATTCACCACTCTGAGAAAAGCAACATTGTCTCTAGTGGACAGAAGAAGACCACTATCACTTACCTTCGGTGCTAAACTGTTAACGGTCCTAAACCCAAAATCATAGTACACTTTTGACTGATCTTCTTACAAAACACCTGCTTCTCTGGCAATCCAGAGTCACATACCTGTGTGACAAAAGTATACAGCTGCTTCTACAGATTCCTAAGACATGCCCCACATCAGATGTTTGACTTGGGAAGTGATAAAGGACTGGGAGAGGGATCTACTAGAGGAAAAGTCCACAAAGAATCAGCACATACTTGCTGTTGCCCTGATTCCTCTACAGCAACCGAACACCCATTCCTCAACTGCAAAATTTTTGTTGGTTTTAATTAAACTCACTTTCCAGGTGACTATCTCAAAGACCCCATAACTCCACTTAAGATGGTTTTCACGTGCATATCTATCTAAGGTACTGATGTGGCCCTCATTACCATAGTATCTGAGCATCTCAGAGTCTTTAATGTATTTATCCTCACAACACTCCTCTGCGGTAGGGAAGTGCTGTTACTACACCATTTTACAGGTGGGGAATTGAAACAGAGAGGTTAAGGGCCAGCTTGTTAATGGTATTTAGATGCCTAAAGATGCAGATAGGTGCATTTTTCAAAAGTGCCTTGGAACCTAACTCTCATTGAACAAATCCTAGTAGGTGCCTATCTGCATCTTTAGGTGCCTAAATACTTTGAAAATCTGGTCCTAAGTGACTTGCCCAAGTCATTTTACACATGAAGTCTGTGGTGGAGCAGTGAACTGAACCTGGATCTCTTAAGTCCCAGGTGTGTACCCTAACCAATAGACCATCCTTTCTTTCATATAGGGAAAATTATGTAACAAGTAAAGATATTGTACATCACCATTTTCACCAGGTTGAAGAGTTTAGGTAAGCATATAATTTACTGGGAAAATGCATCTGAGCATGGAGAAACTTTCTAAAAATAGCATTCACATATTTTTGTACAAGAACTGCCATAATGAAAACAGTAGCATTGCTAACCATGAGCCACACACCACATATATTTTTCCTTTATAGCCACACTCTTGTCAGCTCTGTTTACTAACAAATGTTTATGTATTTTTAAATGGTTTTCTTTTGTGTCTGGCTTGACAGGATTTCCTGCTATCTGAGAGGAACATAGTTTGGGTGGCTGATGTAAAACTTGCTTACATAGTAAAGAGAGTATGACACAATGAAGATGACTTCATGCTTATTTTTGCCCAGAAGAATCTGTCCCCAGCCCTATATTGTAGCCAACATCCTTCCAGTCCTCGAAAACTGATGAGTCTCTCTTCAGAGCCCATAAATTCCATTCCACCATTAACTCAATGGTATTTCTTATGTGAGTAAATCAAGCTGGATTTGGCCTGTCTGCTGTTGAAGGGGTACTGTCTCCCTCTTTTGGGAGTTGAATGCACTGTCTTCTTACCATCCATGGATTTAACTGGGAAACCAAACTTTATGGGGAATTCATTTTCTTGACAATCCCACATTTAAACGATAGAAATGTGAGTTAAGTGCAAATTAACAGCTTCCTAACATAGTTACTCTGTGTAATAGATCAGGTTTGCAGCAAATACTAAAAACCCATCCTACCATAATGGTTTAAGAAATAATGAGCTAAAATAAGAAATACAGAAACAGTTTTCTTCATTATGGAAAGTAATACAAGAAGACTAAGAATCTCATATTCTCGCAGCGATGTATGCTCAATGTATATAACTTTACTGAGCACAGTATGTTTTTAAAATGTTCCCAGACAGAATGCCAGACATCATGTCTGCATGATACTTTCATGAAAAGTCAGGTGTCTTCTACAAAAAATCTCAAAAATGCTTGTTATTCAAAGTGATTTAGGCTACCTCTTTACATATGGTTCAAGTAACTCACAATTCTAAGTGATAATTGACTTAAGCAGCTGTCCTCTTGGGAATCATTACTTAGGATACAAGAATGTGATTGATACCTGAGTATATACAAACTAGAGAAACTAGAAATAGACACAATCACTTCTTGAATGCTTTTTGACAGAGAAGTGTCTGTCACACACAAAGTATTTATTTGAACCAAATTATTCTTAAAATTATTAAATGCATATGTATAATATTTATTTTGTGAGTTATTCTACCTATCTTTTAGTAAATTTTAAAGTTCTTGTTACAAATGTCTGCAATCTTTTAAAATTAGAGTTGTTTTAAGTGAATGAAGTTATCACGGCTGAAAATAGATCTTAATACAAATAACCTAGACCTATGAAAATTCTGCTTCGTTTATTTTACATGGAAGATTTTTTTACCTAACCAGTTTTATTCTCCTTACTGGATTGCTCAAGCTATCTTAGTTTACCAAAGTATTTGTCAGTAATTTACATCATGAAAGCTGTCTCATATTAATCAAGTTACTGCAAAATCTTTGTTTGAAAGCATTAGACATTGAAGAATAGACTGAAATTGGAATAAAATATGCTAACTGAACTAACTACTGTAAGAATAGTAAATACATTATTATTACTATGCAGTGACGAGTAGCTGAACTGCCAGTACAATTTAGAGTACTGCAAATACTGTCCAGTTCTCAGTTATTTTAACTCTTTCTAAAAATGGTTCTGCTCATTTTAATTTTCCTTCACACCTGTGAAACCTTGATTTGACGCAGTATAGAAATTGAAATATAGTATTATAAACTACAATACCCACCTGCTGAAGTGAAAAAACAGATTGACAGAGCCAGAAGAGTACCCAGAAGTCACCTACTACAGGACAGGCCCAACAAAGAAAATAACAGAACGCCACTAGCTGTCACCTTCAGCCCTCAACTAAAACCTCTCCAGCGCACCATCAAAGATTTACAACCTATCCTGAAAAATGATCCCTCACTCTCACAGATCCTGGGAGACAGACCAGTCCTCGCTTACAGACAGCCCCCCCAACATGAAGCAAATACTCTCCAGCAATCACACACCACACAACAAAAACACTAACCCAGGAACCTATCCTTGCAACAAAGCCCGATGCCAACTGTGTCCACATATTTATTCAAGTGACGCCATCATAGGACCTAATCACATTAGCCACGCCATCAGGGGCTCATTCACCTGCACATCTACCAATGTGCTATATGCCATCATGTGCCAGCAATGCTCCTCTGCCATGTACATTGGCCAAACCAGACAGTCTCTACGCAAAAGAATAAATGGACATAAATCAGACATCAGGAATCATAACATTCAAAAACTGGTAGGATAACACGTCAGCCTCTCTGGTCACTCAGTAAAAGATTTAAAGGTGGCAATTTTGCAAAAGAAAAGTTTCAAAAACAGACTCCAACAAGAAACTTTTAATATGCAAACTAGATACCATTAACTTGGGTTTGAACAGAGACTGGGAGTGGCTGGGTCATTACACATATTGAATCTATTTCTCTATGTTAAGTATCCTCACACCTTCTTGTCAACTATCTAAATGGGCCATCTTGATTATCACTACAAAAGTTTTTTTCTCCTGCTGATAATAGCTCATTTTAACTAATTAGCCTCTCACAGATTGTATGGTAACTTCCAACTTATCTGTATGTGTATATATATATATGTTCCATTCTATGCATCTGATGAAGTGGGCTGTAGCCCACAAAAGCTTATGCTCTAATAAATTTGTTAGTCTCTAAAGTGCCACAAGTACAGATACAAACTAACACGGCTTCTACTCTGAAACCTGTCACTGAACACTGAGATTCTGGTTTGATTGAACTCAGTAAAGCTACTTATAGGTTCAAACTGCTATCTGGAAGCAAACATTCTTAAGCTTTAAAACAAATGAAAACACTGAACAACTAAGATGAGATAATTTAAAGTAGTGAATCTATGATTCTTGGTTTCAGACCAGCAGTCACAATTATATTTCACTGGAAATACTTTTGAAATTAAGATTTGCTAAAATTGATGTACATACATGCTTTAGTCCTAAATGAATCCAGTTTCAAGGGGAGAAATCTAATCATATGAATAGTGTAACCACCTGAAAGAATGGCTGGAAATTGATGACACCAGTTGTTGATTTCTTCAAAAATCCTAATGATTTAGGAACACATAAAACCCCATCAGGTTTTACCTTTTAGCAGCCTTCTATATTACTCTGCAGAACAACACTTAGATCAGGTCGTTGCTTGAAACTAAAGAATAGATTCTGTGACTGAGTCCACTCCTGTCCTGAACAATCGGAGCTATTGCTTTTATCCTACGGGAATGTTTCCCCTCTGAAGTTAGAGCAGAAGGGGTGTATATGCCCTGGGGGAGTGGGTATGAGGAGGGACACATTCTTCACCTCCCTTGTTGTTCAGTGGAGGTACCTACGGGTAGGGTGAGGCTGTTGATTTAGCATCTCCCCAGGGCTGGGGTGTGATGGGGAGTATTGATTCCTCATCTCCCCATGGCTGGGTGTGATGGGGGTATTGATTCTGCATCTCCCCATGGGTGGGGCGGGATGGGGGGGTGTTGATTCTGCGTCTCTCCATGGGTGGGGCGGGATGGGGGGTGTTGACTCTGCATCTCCCCAGGGGTGGGGTGGGATGGGGGGTGTTGACTCTGCGTCTCCCCATGGGTGGGACGGGATGGGGGGGTGTTGATTCTGCATCTCCCCATGGGTGGGGCGGGATGGGGGTGTTGATTCTGCATCTCCCCAGGGGTGGGGCGGGATGGGGGGTGTTGATTCTGCATCTCCCCATGCGTGGGGCGGGATGGGGGGTGTTGATTCTGCATCTCCTCATGGGTGGGGCGGGATGGGGGGTGTTGATTCTGCATCTCCCCATGGGTGGAGTGGGATGCGGGGTATTGATTCTGCATCTCCCCAGGGCTGGGGCAGGATGGGGGGGTGTTGATTCTGTATCTCCCCATGGATGGGGCGGGATGGGGATATTGATTCTGCGTCTCCCCATGGCTGGGGTGAGGAGCATTGATCCTGCGTCTCCCGGACTCCAGACACCGCGGCAGGCGTCTTGGGGGAGTGGGGTGTCTCCCCTTCCCAGTAAGTTAGCGACACAATGAGGGTGGGAAGGAACTAGGGAGTATTGTTTTCTCCGGGCATCCCCCGCCCTCCGGCCTGAGCAGCAGCGTGTACCTGAGTCCGTGAGCCGGGGTCGGGCTCTGTCCCGCAAGTAGTAGATGAAATCCAGGCAGTTCTCGTTCTCCACCGCCCCGCTGGAGCAGAGCTCGGCCAGCAGCTGCAGCGCTTTCTGGCAAATCTCGTCCTCCCTGCCGCCAGGCATCGCCCCCCAGCATCCTTGGGAATGGAGCCGAGCTCTCCGCTCACACTGCACGCGGCGGCTGCCTCTGCCCGCCGCCCGCCTGCAGCCGCCGATGCCGCTGGGCGGCCGCCTGCATAGTTGGGAGCCAGCCGCAGCGGAGGTCCCCCCCTCCCTTTGCAAGCCCCCGCGCCCCCTCTGCTCCGAACTGAGCCTTTCTTGGGGGCTGCCCAGCTGGCTCTGCTCTGGAGGGAGCACCAGGCTGCTCCTGGCAGCAGGAGGAGGATCCCACTAGTTGCATGCGATGCGATAGCCGGCAGGGAAGCGGCCGGGGCTCTCTGAGCCTGTCCCCGCCTGTGCTCCAAGCGGCGCGGGAACAGCTCTCCCCAGCGGCGGGAGCGCTCAGTGCACAAGCGCTGCCATCCTCCTCCCAGTCGTGGCCGGGGGGCGGGAAGGGGCCAGGGACCAGCCCAACGCCGGATAATGACACCCAGCCTCTGCTGGGCTGGGCTTAGCCTGCTCCCCTGGGGGCCTGCTCCGGAGAGCGTCCCACTCCGGCACAAACTTTCCCGCCCCTCTTCCAGGGGAGGAAACGTGAACATACTTGTTGTGGCAAGTGATGGGCGCTGACACACGCTACCTTGCTTGTGGCCAAATGAGGGGCGCGGGCCCACACACACACTCCAGCACATATACTCAGTTACTGACATCCAGATCTCTCTCTCTCTGTCTCTCTCTCTCTCACACACACACACACACACACACACTCCTTCCCCACACACAGCTCATATGGGCCGCACCCCCTGGCTTGACGTGGTTTCCATCATATACAGGGTTTACAGTTTGGTTCAGTGGCTCTCAGCACCCCCACTGTACAAATTGTTCCAGCACACAGAGGTGAAGGGGGGGGCGGGTAAAAGGACCAGGAGCCCCCAGCCCTTTAAAATTGCCGCTAGAGCCCCAGGTGGCAGGGGCCAGGCAGTGCGGCTGGGCTGGCTGGCGGGCGAAGGCTGACCCCAGCCCCGCCCCTTCCATGTGAGGCCCTGTCCATGCCAGGGGCCTGACAGGCCCCCATACAGGTACGTCTTCTGTGTTACTTTCACCCCTGCCAGCACTCCTCACATACACACACACACACAAAATTATGTCCCACAAACCCCCCACCCTGACACACAGTTAAGTCCGTCTCTCTCTCTCACACACGGAGGCACATATACTCAATTACTTAAGTCCAGATGTCACACTAACACAGACACTCAGTTACTTATGTCCTGGTCTCTCTCTCTCTCTCTCTCACACTAACACAGACACTCAGTTACTTATGTCCTGGTCTCCCTCTCTCTCTCTCACACACACACACACACTTGATTATGTCCAGATAATGGACGCGCACACACACACGTACACCTACTGATTATCTGCTTATTTCCAGATTTTAGGCAAACAGGAAACACATGCATACGTACATGGGGTCCATATACTCATTTGCTTATTTCAGTCTATGGACAAATACAAAATTCTGAGATTTGGATGTGTAAATTAATTCAGTGAAACCAAGAAGTGTAAATCACAAAGGTGAAGCCATGATTAAGTGTGTTGAGCATAGGGTGATGGGACAGAAGATCAGGAAGGAGGGAGAGCACAAAATGAGGGTGGGAAAGAGGAAGGAAAAAATGAGGGAAGAGCAGATAGGTACAAAAATACAAGGAGAAAGGGTGAAGAAGTGTCAGCATGGGACAACGTCAAAAGCTCTGCAAAAATAGAGGGACAGGGAGAGAGGTGCAAAGTCCAGGAGTGGCAACAAGGTTAAAAAATGGGGGGAGGAGGAGTGGAGAAGGAAAGGAATAGGCAATAAAATGAAGGAGGGAGTAGTTCAAAGAGGCACAAAAAAGAGGAGGGATGTGAGGAGAAGCCCATAAAAATGATGGTAAGGAGGACAGAAAGAGTTCGGAAAAAAGGAGGGGGCAAAAATGAAGGCAGATATGAGGAGAAGGTGGCACAGGGATTTCAGGGGAGCATGAACAAGCCTTTTTTCCTCAGGAGGCTGTACACAGGAAGAGAAGGGGTATATCAAATAAGAGCGAGATGGAGTGGAAATGTGGGAGGA
This sequence comes from Chelonia mydas, assembly GCF_015237465.2. NCBI lineage: Eukaryota > Metazoa > Chordata > Testudines > Cheloniidae > Chelonia > Chelonia mydas. The sequence goes on from NC_051246.2 coordinate 40,754,352, forward strand.
CAAGAAAAAAGCAGAGTGGTGCCAAGAGGCTGTAAATACTGCAGGCAATCCATCTCTTTGGGTAAACCTCATAGGAAAGCAAGGGATGCACTTTAAGAGAGTTCTGGGTCACATTTCATTGTATATCTGGGTTTTCTCTCTGGTTGGAAAGCCAAACCTGTCTCAGCTTCTAAAGATTAACTAGAGAACAGAAACAGGAACACTTTGAAATCCTAAATCATAGTTCAGAGATGTCTGTATTGTAGGAAAACATCAGAAGTGATATAATGTGTAAAAATAAACCTTAAATGAAGGGCCTGATCAATATAATCTCTGGCAAACCCTTGGGAAAATTCCTTTTCTCTTCTTGTTCTTGATGAATCAAGTCTATGCTTCTTTTCACTGCCTTTAATATTTATAAACAGTTTGTAAAATACCATATGCTTTTTGTGTCTCACTACCTACTCCCATTCAGAAATGATTACGTTCACTGAGCTAATTGTCTTGCAATTGTTTTCTATAAATAATGTATGCACTTACTGTCTGGAACCAAGTGGTGGAGAAAATATTATAATTTTATGACACTGTATGGCAAGTGGGCCTGTTTTCAGTTAGTTTAGACGGGTAGGCAAGAATGACTTTTCTGAAACTGCTGAATGTGAGTTAGGAGCAGATTTCATACCGTGCAACAGTTATTTTTCTCATTTCTGGTTCTGTAGTGCTTGCCACAAGCTTCCCATTGGAGATTTAACACTAGCCACAGTCCATAGTCTCCATTTTAAAAAAATTCCAGCATCTTTAATGGACTAATGATAGGCTCACCGTTTAAAGTTTAACAGTTGCCATCTAATTTCTGAAGAATAAGGATAAGCTTCTTATTCTCTAGACCTACTCAAGCAAGTGATCAGATACCAGGATGATGAGTGAGCTATAAAAGCCTAGATCAGGATTCACACAAGAAGGCAGCTCTTTTATGCTGCCTTCTTGTTTTCCAGAGTCTAAGATATATTTTTTTTAAAAATGAAGTCGCTAACTGTTACAATGGTTGCTGAGATACGCTCAGGTCACACTTTTGAGGCTAAGGGACGCTGTGACATCAGCCTATGTTTGCAGAACCTGCAACAATAGTTCTGAGAGGTGTAATCTGACCCATTCATCTCAATGGGGACTGAGATGCCAGTGTTAGTACTTTAAATGTTAACATTGTTAACTCATTGCTCATCAGAGCATTTAAGAATGGAGAGGGAAGATAATGTTAGATGAAGACAATGAAGGTCTATTGTGAATGACAGCTTATTTTGGCACCACCAAATATGACCACTTTTCTCTACAGCGCAATCAGAAAGGAGCAAAGTGCAAGGAACCCAGCAAAGCCCAAGTTGGGCATCAGAGCCCCCTCGAGGGAGAGCCAAGCTCAGGAATCCCAGCAAGGCATGTGAGCCTTATGTAAGCTCCTTGGGGCAGGGACTGTCTTTTTGTTTTGTGTTTGTACAGTGCCTATGGATCCTGGGCTATGATTGGGATTCCTAGGCACTATGACAATACACATAAATAAGGCTAGTAATAAGGGAAGTGTGGGATAGAAAGAAATAATTTTAAATTGTTGGATGCCAAGTAATTTTATTTTAAAAATTACTAAACAATTTAGTTTAGAGAATCAAGAAATGGTAGGCCAGCTCTTTCTAATTGTGTCTCTTACTGCCATCTTGGGGATGTGACTCTCACTATTTTAGTCACAGCGTTATTTTTTAAATTACCTTACAGAACACCATGATTGAGACCAAACAAAAAAACCACAGCGATTAACCATGGCTATTTTATCATTCAGAAAAGGAAACAAAAACATTAAACGAAACAACACAAATGACAGAACACAATTGATAAACTGGTTACTTCGGTTACAATCTCTTCTTTATTTCTGTCTGTGAAGAGATTTTAGCAGAGTTTACACCTTTGAGAAGGGACTAGCTAGGGGGCAGTCTTCATTTGGTAAGTTAAGACCAAAGTATATTGTTTCCCAAATTACTGTGAATTCAGTCTTAATATCTTATTAGATACTTTAAAACTGTTCATGTGGAGGCAAAATAATTTAAGGGCAAGTGAAACCTGTCTAGTTATTAATAATAATAATCAGTCAGTTTAGAGATGGACACAGGAAGCAATTGTAATTAAATCCTATGACATTGAAGGAGGTATATAAATCAGTACTTAGAAGAAGCCATTTAATGAGCTGTCTTGAGACAGGCCAAACATGAATATTAAGAAATTTATATTCAATTAAATTCCACTGTTTTTTCTCTGTTTGCCAGTGTTTAGCCTTGTCTCCTCTTCAGGAATATATAGTCTAACCATTTGGTGATTAAAATAAGAACTGTAAATATTTTAAGTTACAACAGCATTTCCATATCCCAACAAGATTATTACAAGCATTTTAAATCAAATTTCTTGGCAGTGTTTTAGCTAACTTTCTCTTACTGTGGCAGGGTGAGCACCCACTCCAGCCCTGAAGGGATTGGAAAAGCCCTGCAGAGGGCTGGGGCTGGAGAAGGGAGTAAAACCCCAGCTGATTGGGGGAAGTGGTGGCCGCTGAGGGCTACGCCCCAGTCAGGGCCCCGCTGTCTCTATAAAAGTTTTGAGCCAGATGTTCCAGCAAAGATTCTTTTTAGCTTGGAGAGAGAGGGACCTGGCTGTAAGGGCTGAGAAAGTACCTAGATTGGGAGCAGAGCTGGGGAGCTTGGGCCAAGGAAAGCCCTAGGCTGCAGGCCTGGGAAGGCCTATTAGGTATGGGGGTTGCAGGGGCAGCCACTGGTAGGCAGAGGCAGCAGGTCTAAACCCCCTTGCCTGTGATGAGTGGCTTATACTGCAGTCTGCCCCAGGGAGTGGGGGCTAGTTGGTGACTGGCAGTAGCCTAAGACTGAGGTGAGGTGGGGATAGTGGGTGGGGGTTCCCCTGGGAAGGGGAGACCCAGAACTGTGGGGGTACTGCCAGGGGGCAGCACCCAAGACAAGAGCACTGAGGTCTTGGAGGGGCATGGGGGCCTGGGGTGGTGAAATACTGGCTGGAAGAGGGTGCTCTGGAGACTGGATGCTAATTCCCTGAGATGACCAGCAGGAGGTGCTGCTGGGTAAGTCTGCGCCTGTGACACTTACCAATCCATGTTGAAATATTGGAGAGGGTTTCTTGGGTTAGCATCTTCTTTAGTCTTGGCAGCTTGCTTGTAGACATAATCAGGATAAGTTGATGAGTGCTTTGTGCTTCCTGTTAATGCAGGCTGGCAGAAGGGGTGTATGTGTGTGAGTGGTGCTTGCGTTGGTGTGTTTTTTTATACTTCCTTCCTATTTCCATGAAATTAGGAAAATACACTTCTTACAGGCTGGCTGATTCAAAGTTGGTTGCTGTCATTCTTTCATTGGCTCCATGCCTTTGGGGTTTGCTGAGGTGACACCTTTAGCTCCTGAAGATGAAGTCTGCCTAATGCATATTCAACATTTAATTGTCTTTTTTCTACTTGTGCCAGGAAAGCATCAGATAATTTTTAAACTTAGTTTTAACTCTTTTTTTATTAAACAATTTTCTGAGATAGTCTTTCAATTTCATTAGAATTTGATAGGAAACGAAATTCCGTTTTCCAAAAGTCCAACTTCCTGTTTATGTAAAAGTTTTCAGTTTTTAAAGCAGTCTTTTAATATTCAATAATTTTTAAAGAAAGTCAGTAGTTTAAGTAGTTGTTGAAACTAAATGATCATTTTTGGAAGGATGATTGTTCCTGTGTTGGATTAGAGAGTTATTTGAGCAGTGCCAGTATTTAATTTTTTTTCCATTCATATAAATATTCTATACTTAAAATGGCTTCTTACATTAGTAATTAATTTAGCAAGGTCATTAGAATCCATGTTGGAACATAAAAGCATTTTGTAATTTACATGGCAATGAAATGCAAAGGAGCTTTGCATTTAACTAACATATTTGGAAGCATGCATTTCATAAAGGCGTTTGCCATTTAAACATTTAAGAAATAAACAAAAGGTTTAAAACATTCCAACAAATGTTTTCCCTCTAGAGGCTTAAAGACACAAGAAGTGATTTTTCTTGCAAAAGTGTGGAGGTTGGTAGAGGCACAATTTACCTGTGGATTTATAACACAACTCTACATTCCTTTTTCCATCAGGTCTTTCATGTTTTAGAGAATGTTTCACATGATTTGCTTTCTTGATATAAGGATTACATTTGGACTAGTTGGTATCTTATACCTAGGGACAGGATCTGGTCTAGATAAGACACTGTTAGTGTTTGTCTCTTAACCCAAGCTCCTTAGCATTACAATCTGTTATAGCAATTAAAATTTTATTAAATATTTTGTGCCAAGCATACATTTCAATAGCCAATATATCTTTTTAAACATAGGACAAAAGAAAATAGTATAAAATTAAAGCATGGTAAAGTGTAAAATATAGCTTTTTCTAAACATGGTTTTATGGCTTTACGGCTAAGGAAGGAATATCTTCCTGACATTCGCTTACCTTGGGGACAGAGTAGACACTTCCTGCCATTTCTTTAGGTAGCCTGAATATTTTATAACATAATTAACTAAAAAGATACACTGGTATTATATTTTCAAGCATCCTGGCTACAACTTGTAGCTATATCTAATATTCAGTGAAGATACAAACAGATTCGTAATTACCAAATATTAAAAGAATAAAAGTTGTATTAATATAATTTTGGTATCAATATTGTGTCTCGCCTCACAGGAGTCAAGCTTCAGGAGCCCAGCAGAACCCAGAGGTGCATTCAGACCACACTAAAGCACAGCTGTTTCTAGTCTTGTAAGTGGTATTTTGTGTGAATGAATGATGACCCAAAACCCAATTTTTTTTTAAAGATGAGAGGCTCTGAAGTGTGTGTGTGAGAGAGATCATTTTGTGGGATGTTACAAAAACTTTATTGGTGCTCAATTGAGATGACCTCATAATTTACACATGGACAACCACTGTGTGTGTTCTGTATGCTTTACAGAAAGCTTTATACATTTTTACTGGTACCATTTTTTGTAACACTTTGTACTCTTTCTAGAAGCAGAAAACAAAGAGGAAAAATTATAACTGGTACCACAAAAACATCCAAAATCTAAAACAGTTTTACTATAATTAATATTGGGCTGTTATGGTCTAATACCTCATCCCCTTCAATGAGATAGTGTAATTTGTTTCTATTTTTGTTAAAGGGGGATTCCCAGCTCTCTTTAGCCCTGATAGTTCTTGAGATGTGGGACCTTAAGCCATCATTAGTCCAGAACTGGACATTGCATATCTATCTAGCTAGTTGAGGTTCTTATACAACCTCCATTGCTGTAGTACCTGAGCACCTCACCATCTTTTATTTATCCTCACAATACCCATGTGAGGTAGGGAAGTACTACTTATGCCCATTCTATAGTTAGGAAACCAAGGCACAGAGATTCTACGTGACTTGTCCAAGAACACACAGGCATCTATGACAGAGCAAGGTCTCTGAAGTCCTAAGCTAGCACCTTAACCTCTGGTCATATCTTATAACACAAACTATTGTAATTTTATTGGTGGGGGAGGAGAACAGGGAAGAAAGAATTTCATCATTTGGAGGAAAGGAGGAGACTGTTTTATGGCAGCTCAATGAAGCTGATGAGACGTTTGGAATGTTAGAAGTAGATCCAGTGGAGATGGATTAGCAAGCAGAGTGCGGATAAAGAATTAAAGGTACATGATCAGTGCAATTTATCATATTGTTCCACAATTGACCTCTTAGCTACCACCATTTTATGTAGGATACATTTAATGTGTGTATGTATATACACATATACACACAGAGGCTTTGCCTACACTAGCCTTTTTTTCCTAACACTATTAATATTTTAATGGTGCTAACACTGTAAAACTTTGCATTGCTCGTACCATGTCATGTAAACCTGGGCTTAAAATAGCTGTGACTGCCTGGAGCCTCATCTACATTAGTGCAGCACTAGGGGTTCAATGGTGGGAAATTTTTTCAGACACAAGGCCAGTGGAGAAAAGACCACGAAATAGTTTGTTTAGAAGCCACAGCTTGTATTTAATGTAATAATGACTTTTCCCTGCTGCTTGCACAGAAAAAGTGAATTGTAAAGATAATGCTACTACACAAAGGCATCTGTTCTGAAAAGCTCTAAGTAGATTTTCAGTGTGCTGTCCACAATAATGCCCAGGTCTTTTTCCTGAAGGGGTACGTTAGTGTTGCCTGCAGAATCTGAGTAATGGAAGTTATTCCTTCTGATGTGCTTTACCTTGCATTGTGAACATTGAATTACATCTGCCACTGTGTTTTCCAATCACCTGTTTTTTTCAGTCTTCTCTAGCCTTGACTAACCTAGTTTTGTGTCATCTACAGATTTTGCCACTTCACTGTCTTACTCACTTTTCAAGATGATTAACTGGGTTTTAAAGCACCACATAGATTATACAGTGCTTGCTACCTCTGAAAACACGAAATGTTTCCTGTGTGGTGACATTTGAGGGGTTCCTGCCCATGCACTGCTGGTTTGGGTCCCTGGTAAGAACATGGGGCCCCAGGATAGTGGGGAGGGGGCTGGAATGTCAAGGGACCATCAGGACACTGAGCCTGCACTGCCAGTTCTGTCCCCCCATATGTGGTCTGCCATTGTACAGGGAGCAGCCCCCCCACCTACAAGAGGAACCCTCAGTTGTGACCCCATCACTTCCCTCCTGGAGGTTGAGGAGCACCTCCCTGCAGAGAAATCAGAGAGGTTCTAGAGATGGGGGTGAAGAACAGACTGACAAATTAGACTTATGTGAGACTATAAAAGGGCTAAGACTTTGGAGGCCCCTAAGCTGCTGGCAGTCGCTGATGATGGAGCTGTGTGCCCTGAGAAGGAGGATAGTGTTGTGCTGGATGGTAGCTCCGTGTGAGGAGCTCCCAGTGGGGTACTGTCTTCCCAGAGCATGGTGAGTCCTCAAGCTCCTGATCCTGCATGCTGCAGTGATGACACTGGCTCCCAGCCTGGGGCTGCACTGCCTAGCACTCTTGGGAGCAACTGGCATATCCATATTCCCAATGAATCTCTGATTCGTGAATGATGGGAATGTTACAGTGGTGGCTCAATGTTCTACTTAGTGGGTGGAGTCTGGGAGAGATGAAGAGGATGACAATGATCTCACTGGTCCCTGATGTCCCTGTCAGCTATGTAGGAAGGCTGGGTACAGTGTGAAGGAGATTAAGGACTTTTTGGAGAGCACTAAAGGGAAGCGGGGACCTGAGGTCAAGGCCTATGACCCTGTTTTACAGCACTTTGTTCATTCAGCTGTCCTTGTCTTGAGACATACCTCAGTTGATTGTAGGAAAAATTTTCTTCTCAAAGTAGTTGAGAAAGGTGAGGAACCTTGTGGGGATTTTTCAAGATCTGTAGACCTCCCAACAGCTCATTTTGTTCCAAGTACTTCTACTTTCCATTGCTTCTCTGCTGTTCGGCTTTCTCCTTCCAGTCTCTATGGTGCTGCTCAGTTTTGGCTCTGTATTAATGCATGTGGGGATGTCATAAAAGGGCACAACTCTTTGAATTTCTCAGACAAAACAGGTTGTCTGTTTGAAAGAGACGCACTCAGACCCTGACAATCGGGAGTTGGTTGAAGGAATGGGATGAGGAAGCTTTCTTGAGTCATGGCTTCAATGTCACTCCTGGGTTAGCAGTTTTTCTCTTCTCTTCTCCCCGCCCCCCCCAATTGCAGGGGCACAGATCTCCTCTGTGAAGGAAATTGTGTAAGGCCAGCTCCTCTGGGTAGAGACACATACTGACGCTATTGTTTTTCATCTTTTTACTGTGAATGCTACTACTCTGGGGTGAGATCATGTCTCTTTTCTGCAGACACTTGCACATGCTGTGCTTGGATGTGGCCCTGATACTATTATTGTCCTGGGAGGGAATTTCTATTGAACTGTAGATTGTTTTAGACAGGAATCATTAGGAGCCATATACTCAGACAAGGAACTGTATCATCTGCAAACCTTTGAGCTAGTTGATGTGGGGTGAAAGAACCTTCAAACTGTTAGGCAGTACTTTTGGCTGAAAGCTACTCCCAACCAGGCCTCAGGGGCTAGACAGGATCACTTTTATACCATGAAGGCCAGTGTGAATATATTTGTTTGGTCTTCCATGTCTCCTACTCGCTTGTCTGATCAACATTGTTTGTCAGTGTGTCTCCCTCTTCCTGCCTGTATTTCCCACTGCCATTTAAAAACCAGATTATTACAGGACTTGAATTTCACCCAGATATTTGCTGTGTTTTGGGAGCTTTGGCGGTAGCACTAGCTGCTGCATGAGTCCCTGAGAAAGTGATGGGATGTTGAAAAGGTCCAGATCTACCTGTTCTGCCAGTAGTATACCCAGGCTGCCACGTGGTCCTTGCATCAGGCTATGAGTGCCCTGGAACAAGACATCTTGAGTCTCTGTGGCAACCTTGATGTGGGAAACCCAGTGCAGATTCACCAAACCTTAACTGAGGTGCTTGTTGGAAGAGAATGTGCAAGGAGCCCTGGTTTAGGCCCATTTTATTCAGCTTTCTGGAACTGACACTCCCACAAGGTTTTTTTTTCTGGGATGGAGAAGGTACACAGACTGTCAGCAGATTTTTAGTCTCCAGCTGCCGGATGGTGTCTGAGGCTGATGCTGCTGAGATCTGGAAAGCAGCTGTTTCTTTTACAATATTCTGTACTCGCCGGATGCCTGTGTTGTGCTGGCAATGGAGGCTCTGTACCAGGGGTTACCCATCTGACTGGTGAGGAACAGAGGTGTCGCTGTGGGAGCTCTCTGATGCAGTCCAGAAGCTCTCTACAGGCCAGGCCCCAGTGAGTGATGGGCTGCCACCTGAATTCTACAAGCATTTCTGGCGTCTGATCAGTCCTGACTTTTTTGCTAGGGGTGCTGGAGTGTATCCAGGAGAAGGCTCTGCCCTTCAATTACTGCAGGGCTGCGATCACCCTGTACAACAAAGGGAACCTCTGTGACTTGCATAACTTGAGACCTATTTCTCTTCTCTGTTCTGATTATAAGACTTTATCCACTGCCTTAGCCAATTGACTGACGGACTGTTTGATACACCCAGATCAAACATATTTTATTCCTAACTGCTCTGTTTTTGATCTGTTTTTAATTCATGATGTTTTTACTGTTAGCAAACTTTGTAATCTGGGTGTGCAGTTTGTTTCAATGGACCAGGAGAAGGCCTTTGATAGCGTTAACCATGGTTATCTTTTAAAGAAGTTGGAAGGTTTTGGTATTGGGCCAGTGTTTTTGGTGTCCTAAAGATAATCAGGGGTCTTAGCCATTGCTTTCCAGTTTGCAGAGGCATTTGTCAGGGGCATCCTCTGTCTGGGAAGCTGTAGGCTCTTAGTTTGGAGCCATTCCTGCACCTTCTCTGAAGCTGTCTGGCTTTCTGTATAAGGGTATTGGATGTTTTCCCAGTTCATTTGTCAGTCTAAGCTGAAATCAGTTTTTTATCACATCTGATGGTGACATGCAGGCACTCTGTGCTTATGTATGCATAGGGCATCTTCTGCCCCCATTTACTGGGCTAAGAACAATTTGATCTTATTGGGCTCTTGGCAGTGTAGGGGTCCCTCCCTTTGTTGCCCCAACAATTGCTATAGGGCACCTCTGGGATTAAAGTGTTGGGGGTTGTGATGAGATGTTGGCCCCACACAGGTGTAGGAAGGGTTAACCTTAGCAGGGAGCAGTGGAGGGGAGTCCTTTCTGGCAGCCCAGAGTGGCTGGACCTCACACAGCCTATCAGGGAGGAGTTGCAGGGAGCCACCAATGAAGGCCCGGCAGGCTCAGATAAGAGGAGGTGCAGAGCTGAGTAGGCTTAGTAGCAGCCGGGAGCCCAGGGAGTGAAGGCTGGCTCCCAGCAGGTGGAATGAGCACTAGCACCATGGACAGTGCAGTGCAGTGCTTGAAGGCCCTCTGGTAAGGGCAAAGTAGGTGCAGGGAAAGAGGCCCAGGGAAAAGTGGTGGGCAGTTCCAAGGAGAGCATTATGAGGCTGCCATTGACAGGGTCCCTGGATCAGGACCTGGGGTAGTGAGCAGGCCCAGGTCCCCCTCACTCTCCACTGGGGAAGTGCCATGTTTATTGGGCTGCGATACTGACCCCTGGAAGGGGAAACATGGATGGTGACATGGCCAGAGGGCCCAGCAATGAAGAGGACATTGTGGTTCCTGAGGCTGCAAGAGGCAGAGACAGTGATGGTGTGCAAACTGTGGATGGGTGGGGTGTTGCCCTTGAGCTAATCCTCTGAGTGACCAGGAGGAGGTGCCAGACCAGTGGTGGTTGATGTACCCTGTGACAGGGAACTTTTTTGAATCGGAACAGTATATTCTAAGGAACTGGGAGGTGGCTGAGAAGGTGTAAGGCTGCCTGCAGAAGTGGCACTGGCTCCTTTCTAGAATCTTTCAGAGATGGGTTTTGATTGCTGACAATCTTGTGTCCTCAGGGTTGTGGCACTGGCTAGTGTCTGGATACTCCCCTGGGCCTTTTGGGCCAGATTCAGAGGAATATTAACTATTTCTTTTAAACAGATACTACTGGTTGTCCCCTGCTTTGCTGTTTGTGCTAGTACATGAGGGTGGCCAGGACCTCATTGATTTAGTCAGCAGGATGGTGGCCTTTCCCTCCAGTCTGTTGAATAGTTTCTGTATGCTGTTTCCTTGCTAGCCTAGAAGTCCTTTGCTTTTTCTCTCTTCCTTCGTGCTGCGGGGATTGGGCATTGACTCTGACCTATTTTTGTTGACAGCTGGTCAGTTACGGAGTCTAGATTTGCTTCCATTCTATAATGGTCTCTTTTAATGCCTGGCAACTTCTGTGAAGTGTGTGGCCTTTAACTGGGAAGAACTCAATAATGTCTTAGGGTGGCAGCTTCTTCAGAGTTGGCTATTAACTTTCACAGAATGTCTTAGGGATGGTTTTTAAGGGGAGAAAAATTAAGAAACGGATCTGCCTTTGGTTTGGGGCTCTTTACTCAATGTGCTACCTTCAGCTGTTAAAAAGGTCAGATATAAATTGAGCTTAGTTAACTGAGACCCTGAAATAGTTATTCTCTGATATAATTAAAGAATTTTGCTGTAGCAATAGGGAACCTGGATTTCATAGGTTCCCATTCCCAGGCCTGTGTTAAGTGGGGGAGCTGCAAAGGGAATGACAGTCCATTTTTGTTTGTTGAATACTTAGCCTCCATTATGTGGAAGCAGGTGTCATTCATTACTATCATAGAACATCAGGGTTGGAAGGGACCTCAGGAGGTCATCTAGTCCAACCCCCTGCTCAAAGCAGGACCAATCCCCAACTAAATCATCCCAGTTCCCTCAGCCTCTCCTCATAAGTCATGTGTTCCCTAATCATTTTTGTTGCCGTTCGCTGGACTCTTTCCAATTTTTCCCCATCCTTCTTGTAGTGTGGGGCCCAAAACTGGACACAGTACTCCAGATGAGGCCTCACCAATGTCGAATAGAGGGGAACAATCACGTCCCTCAATCTGCTGGCAATGCCCCTACTTATACAGCCCAAAATGCCAGTGGCCTTCTTGGCAACAAGGGCACAGTGACTCATATCCAGCTTCTCATCCACTGTAACCCCTTGGTCCTTTTCCGCAGAACTGCTGCCAAGCCATTCGGTCCCTAGTCTGTAGCGGTGCATGGGATTCTTCCGTCCTAAGTGCAGGACTCTGCACTTGTCCTTGTTGAACCTCATCAGATTTCTTTTGTCCCAATCCTCTAATTTGTCTAGGTCCCTCTGTATCCTATCCCTACCCTCCAGCGTATCTACTTCTCCTCCCAGTTTAGTGTCATCTGCAAACTTGCTGAGGGTGCAATCCACACCATCCTCCAGATCATTTATGAAGATATTGAACAAAACCAGCCCCAGGACCGACCCTTGGGGCACTCCACTTGATACCGGTTGCCAACTAGACATGGAACCATTGATCACTACCCGTTGAGCCCGACAATCTAGCCAACTTTCTTTCCACCTTATAGTCCATTCATCCAGCCCATACTACTTTAACTTGCTGGCAAGAATACTGTGGGAGACCGTGTCAAAAGCTTTGCTAAAGTCAAGGAACAACACGTCCACTGCTTTCCCCTCATCCACAGAGCCAGTTATCTCTTCATAGAAGGCAATTAGATTAGTCAGGCATGACTTGCCCTTGGTGAATTCATGCTGACTGTTCATGATCACTTTCCTCTCCTCTAAGTGCTTCAGAATTGATTCCTTGAGGACCTGCTCCATGATTTTTCCAGGGACTGAGGTGAGGCTGACTGGCCTGTAGTTCCCAGGATCCTCCTTCCCTTTTTTAAAGATGGGCACTACATTAGCCTTTTTCCAGTCGTCCGGGACTTCCCCTGATCGCCATGAGTTTTCAAAGATAATGGCCCATGGCTCTGCAATCACATCTGCCAACTCCTTTAGCACTCTTGGATGCAGCGCATCTGGCCCCGTGGACTTGTGCTTGTCCAGCTTTTCTAAATAGTCTCGAACTACTTTTCTCCACAGAGGGCTGGTCACTTCCTCTCCATGCTGTGCTGCCCTGTGCAGTAGTCTGGGAGCTGACCTTGTTCATGAAGACAGAGGCAAAAACCTGTCAGGTTTCAAATATAATACATCAGTTTTTTAGAATAGCAAGGTTTGCAGTTTTCAGGATTTTACTCTGCAGGAGACCTGTAATCTACTTGTGTGCCAGAATTAAATATCCTTTGTGGGGTCTTGCTCAGTGACTGATGACCAGGCTGCTCCATCACAGCAGGTCCTGAAGGAAGTGCAAAAGGGCTGTCCTGTATCAGGCAAAAAATCTACCAAAATCCCTTAAATGCTGCCAAGCATTGCTGAAAGCCCTGCTGTACTCGAGGATTACGCATATTCACCTGATAGGCCATATCTTGGTATTGGGATTCAGCTACATTTCAGAAAATAATCCTAAAGAGGACTGGTAAAGAAACCAAATGACCTGAAGGAAGATTATGAGGAAGATCCATGCAGCTTCTTGCCTAGGTCTAATAAAATTAGTCAGTGATTCAGGTCAAACCTCCCTGACCTGGGGCAAAGAAAAATATAGAATCCAAATCATTTAGAAGATTTTAAATGGCACAGTATGAATGGGTCATCTTTTACTCTCACAAAAGTATTCCAGGTGCTAGCTCATTTTCATAAACTCTTTACAGCTGGATAATTTTCTTTTTTTTGGTTCTCATGTATTTCCTCTTGCTAATGGAGAGGCCTCTAGGTGCTGTGGCTCACCCTCCTATGCTGTTTTCAGCTCCTGATACTGCCCTTAGGAAAGTCTAATCAAAGCTGGAGAAATCGGGGAGGGGGGGGGGAAGAGATTCTTAAGTTTGAGTAATCTTATTTTTAGCACTTCTCCTCTTGATGAATCTGGCACACACAGATTACCGCTGAAGAGTGCTGCTTAGGGAACAGGGCCAGGAGCAGGGAAGCACTCAAATGCCCTGCTTCCCAAAGTCCATGTTCTTTTAGTCTTGAGCATTTGCAATGGAGAAAAGGATTTACATACAGTACTGTTGAGATCCTAGCCACAAAGTCCTTCTCCTCTTTTCCCTTCTCAGTTCTGATGCTGTACGCCCTGGGTTTATGACCAACTCCAGCCTACATCTGCATTCAGAATGTATGCATTCCAATGCTCTTTCTCTCCCTGTTACCTTATTTAGCACTGCTAGCTTCCACACCCAGAGCAGTTGGAATCACTGTTTTTAACCTCACTAACCATGAGTTTAACAAGTGCTTTCAGGCTTGCAATGAACAGCAAGTCTCGGTGGAGAAAGAATAGCATGTTTGTGAACTCTGAGCTGCTTCACCAGTATTCTGTGCTTCAGCCAACAGTTGATTGCATAATTCATATCCATAATACAAGCTGAGGCTACAGAAGGGAGTCTCTGGGACCTTACCCTGACACTTCACAAGTTCTCTGTGTCTTCCTGCCTGCAGAGGGGTATGTCTTCATTCCCTTTCTCTGTCTTTACCTGGAAAAACTTATCATTGTGACAGTTTCCCAGTGAATTCACCTATTATCTACAGAATCCTGTCTTATTTTTCTCCAATCTATGGAAAATGCTGCAATTAAGATTGTCATGATCTTCCATTCCAAGCACATCCATCTCTCTCTTTTAGCCCCTTCACTGGCTTCCTCTCCTCTTGTGAATCAGATTCTATCTCGTAGTCTTTACCTTGCTGCTCCCCCTCACACCAACATCTGAGTCCTCATTCCTTTTCTGCCCTCTCTGGGGTCTTACAGCCTGCTCAATCTTTTCCTTAAAGCTATTTTTTTCGTGTTCTCCCACTCTTCATTTCATACCTTTTTCATGGAGAGCACTTTAGTTGGAACCAATTACCTCGTCCCTTCAAAAGGTGACCTCTATCTTCTCCCTGCTCCTTCAAATCTGTCCTTTTGCTTTCTGCCTCTGACCTCATAGACTTTAAGAGCAGAAGGAGCTATCATGATCCTCTAGTCTCACCTCCTGCACTTTGCAGGCCACAGAACCTTACCCACCCACTCCTGAAATAGACCCCCTAAACTCTGGCTGAGTTTGAAGTCCACAAATCTTAGTTTAAAGACTCAAGTTAGAGATGCCACCATTTACACCAGTTTAAATGCACAAGTGATCCATGCCCCATGCTTCAGAGGAAGGTGACCAACCTCCATGGTCTCTGCCAATCTGACTGGGGGAGGGGAGGATTCCTTCTCAACCCCAAATATGGCAATTGGACTCTAAGCATGTGGGCAAGACCCACTAGCCAGACACCCCTCTGCCAACTGTCTGCTCTTGCTCTACAATTAAACACAATCTACAGAGGGCCTGCAGGTAGTGAGGGAGGCAGGGGTGGGGTGCAGCAGTAATGAGTCCCTTTCTGGCTGTGGCTTTTCAGGGAACTTCTACACTGGGGGGAAAAATCCCACTGAAGCAAGTCTGAGCCCAGGTCAACTAACTTTAGTCCCATAGCACGAGCTCCAAGTAGGAGCATAGACCTTTCCACTCAGGTTGGAGGCTGGGTTCTGAGACCCTCCCTCCTCGCTGGGTTTCACAGCTCAAGCTGGTCTACACTGGAGGGTGGGCGGCAATCAATCTAAGTTAAGCAACTTCAGCTATGTGAATAACGTAGCTGAAGTCGATGTACTTACCTCAGCGAAGACACTGTGGTAAGTACATCAAGTCGACAGCTGATGCTCCCCTGTTGACTCCGCCTGTGCCTCTTGCCCTGGTGGAGTACCAGAGTCAACGGGAGAGCACTCGGCGGTCGATTTATCACATCTAGACTAGAGGCAATAAATCGACCGCTGCCTGTTGATCCAGCGGGTAATGTAGTCAAGCCCTCAGACTCTAGTCTAGACATTTCCACTCAGGCTGCTGTGTTTTAGTCCTGTAATGTGAGCCCTGTGACTCCTCCCACCCCCAATCAGTTGACCTGGGCTGAGACTTGCTGCCCTAGTTTTTATTTTTTGTGTGAAGACATATTCTTGTACATGTAACCCAAAACCAGAATTTCAGCCTATGTCTGTGCCTTTGAAAGAGTGACTGAATCAGCTGACTAGGTGTATTTTTTTCCCCACCCTCAGCCTCGCCTGGTTATCTCTACCACCCAGAACATGCTATTTATGAAACTTTGCCCTACTGTTTGCCTGTCAATTGATGCCTCTTTTATTGCTCAACTTTCTTTAAAAAAAAATCTTATGAATATACATGAAAAAGCTGGTAAACCATCTGAAAATGTAATTCAGTTTAAATTACATTTGTTTTGCTTTGTTCTGTAACTAAAAGGGCTGATAGCCAAATCATGTGTTTAAGGGTTTTTTGTGTGTTATGTGTTTATGGGTCTATGGGTTTTTTATTGCTAGCATGTTTTGCAAATCACTTTTTGGGATTTTGAGTATCAACTGGATTTCTGCCTTTAGCGGATAATAAAAGTTAAAAATAGTATTCACTGTTGTATTTTAGCAGGGAAGATGCATTATTCTATAGTAAGAGTAGAAATTAGAGATCTTAACAAGAGGGTTTGTAATATGGCTTACTGACCTTTTATGCTGCCTCAGCTCCAGAGTGGGCCATATTACTGCCTTTGCTCAGAGCTGAGGTATTCTGGGACTTGCAGTTCCCAGGAAGCATCAGAACTATGGTAGCAGGCTTTACTTACAGTCCTGCTCCCTTTAGGCTGAGAGCAAACTCCCTTTCCTCAGGTTTCAGAGTAGCAGCCGTGTTAGTCTGTATCCGCAAAAAGAAAAGGAGGACATGTGGCACCTTAGAGACTAACACATTTATTTGAGCATAAGCTTTTGTGAGCTACAGCTCACTTCATTGGATGCATGCACCTTTCCTCAGTGTGAAGGTGGTTGGAATTGCAATGGGGTGTCTAGCTGAGGGGGAAGGAACCTGTGAAAAGGCCAGGGAGGAGGTCTACAAGCAGGCAGAAGAATGAGGCACATTTTTCATTTGGTAAAGTGTGAGCCCTGTACTGAAGAATGAAGGCTTGTGTTCATGTACAGTGTCTGTTTTGCAGGGTTCTTGCTTATGCCAGTAATTGGTTGAGTTTTTTTTGGATAGGGTAAGTTTAGCCCTTCAATCAATCATGAGAGGGGAAACTGAGTCAGTGGCACCTCCACCTCTACAAGGTAAGTGTCTGAGCCTAAATCCCTCAGTGCCAGCTGACAGGGCTCACTGTTCTGTGACAGGAATGCCTGACAAAATTACTACACCCAGTACATTGTTTTCAAAGGGGGTCAAGTACAATATCTAATAACTTGGTATGCAGACCTTGGTATCACTCCAGATATCATCCTGTGCATAGGTGCCAAGTTTCTAATCTGCCTGGGGGTGCTCCCCCCAGTTCTGCCCTGCTTCTTCCCATCCCCACCCTGCCTCTTCCCTGCCCAGTTCTGCCCCCTCCCCCAAGCATGCTGCACCCTCATTCCTCCCCTGCCAGTGCCTCCTGAGGCTGTGAAACAGCTGATCTGAGGCCAGGAGTAGGTGCTGGGAGGGAGGGGAAGGCACTGATTGGTGGGGCCCACTGGTGGGCAGGAGGTGCTGGGGAGAGGGGGAGGTTCTGGTAGGAGGGGCTGCCGGTGGGTGCACTGCACCCACCATTCTTTTCCCATGGGTGCTCCAGCCCCAGAGCACCCACTAAGTCACCGCCTATGATCCTGCAGGTGGTTCAACAATATTACCCCTCTCGTGGGGATCTGGTCTCTCTCAGGAATCAGAAGCACATAATTTGGAGAAAGAAACAAGACCTCATAATCAACTAGGAATAAACAGCTCAGAGGAAAAGCTTCTTCCTAACACCAGTGTTTGGCTTATAAACCCTCATGATTCAGGGCAATAACCCTTAATCTTTTAGGCTAACAGCTACTTATGTTCTTATCTATAGATATGAATCCTACTAATTGCATATTGAACACTGAAACTATCCTTACACAATTTTTTATGAGTAAAAACTTAAGGATAGGTGGTCCCCTTCATAGAGTATACAAAGGATTTGAAAGATGATTAATAGGGGGACTGACTTTCAACTTCTGTCAAGTGGATTCTGACACCATGGATTACTGAAACCATGGGATGTACTCATTTTACAGTGTCAACGACATGTGGCCCACAGTAAAGGGAGATACTTGGATTGTATGGTTAGGGCATGCATCTTGCCCACTGTGTGGCAGTCTCCTTAGAATGCATAGGAATTTTACTTGCATAGCAAGCAACTTCACACTAGGAAGTTTTATATGCAAATACAATTAGATGGTAAAACTCTACATATTCTACTTCATAGTCTTTTTTTTTTTTTTTAAGACTATACATATATTGCATACTAGTTCATCCAAACCATTGCAGAAATACTGCTATGCTGGCCATAAACAGCAATGGAGGATGTTACTGGCTGTAGTCAAGAGAAGTATTACTGGGTATAGTCAAGGGCAGCAGGGACCTGATCCGCTTGCTAATATACATACGGGCTCTGACTTTACTATGGCTTCTACTTACAGCATCTTAAGTGTTTTTACTCCCTATAGGAATAGATTGCTGGGGGTGGGAGAGTCAGTGAGCTGTGAATGGGACTGCTACCATCTAAGGATATAGGTGCACACGCTCATTTTACTTTGTCTGCATGCACCCATTTGGTTGAGCACCATAACTATTTGCAGGTACCTTCCCTAAAGGAGGAGAGGACTGACTGTTTTGAGCCACAGAGACTCAGGGTAAGCATGTTCATAAGTGCATTATCAAATATATCTAATCTGTGCCTTTTCTCATACCTTCCATCCTGACTGACTGCTTACTAGTCATATCCATTGCTTGGGAGTGAAACTGGCAAATAAGCAGATGAGTGATTACTCACAAAAGTAAAGTAAAAGTAAAGTTAACGTTAATGGGAAAAGTTATTTATGGGTGGGTATTTGCTGGATAAGGTCACTGGCTTGTAAGCTCTCTGGAACAGAAACCTCTCTTCCATGAAGTACCAAACACACACTAACTTTTTTTTGTTCTATACCTAGTATAATTCCTATACCATTCATCCTCCCCCAACTTAAGTAATCACAGAAGGAGACCAAGTTCTCACAGGGGAAATGAGTTTAATAAATGTTAATGGAAAAGTACACCACGTGGAAAAGTGGAAAGGACGTTGGCATGTGGAAGGTGGCCAAATAGGTTTCTCTCAATGCTGAATTACACACCTAAAACCCATTGAATAGAGAATGTTACCCCCAGAATAGGACTTCCAACTCTAGAAATAACTTATCCTAGCATCACTGCAAAAATGAAAGTATAGCATTAGTATCTTTTAGTTCTAATCCTGCAGGTGCTATAATTTTGCTCACATCAGATTCACTGAATTCAGTGGGACAATTCATATGAATTTAGGGCTTGTTTATGTGGTGACTTAGTGCACTGCAAGCTGGGGTGTAAATATACAGGGCACCAACCTGCCACACACTAATTCATGTGGACCATGTTACTGCACACTCAAAGTTCCATAGTGGATTTTGATGTATCTCCCTCTATTTAATGACTGGGCAAATGGGGCCCTTGGAGTGATCTATTTGTTTACTTCTATTTAAGATAAACACTGAATGTAATACATTGAAAGAATAAACACTTATTCAAACGGAGGTTGACCAGATGCCCTGATTTTATAGGGACATGTAGCAGGGCGGTCACCCTGCTCAGGTTTGGAAGGGGTTAAAAACAGCCCTGGGAAAGGGCTGCCCCAGGGAGCCAACCATGAGTGGGCTTGAGGCAGCCAATCAGGGCCTGGCAGGGCCAGTATAAGAAGGGCTCCTGGGGGTAAAGAAGGCAGTCTTCCTCCTAGCAGCCTGGTAGAGACAGGGATACCTTGGACAGAGCAATACTAGGAAAAGGCAGGCTGAGCTGGGGAGCTCTGGCCTGGCTACTTCCCAGGCTGAGGCCTTGTGTCAAAGGCCTGAGGAGGTACTAGGGCTGCAGGGAGGCAGCCAGGGCAAGAAAAGGCAGCAGGTCCAACCTCCTTGCCAGTGATGAGTGGCCATTCTAGACTGCAGTCTTCTGCTGAGAGAAGGGGCTAGAAGATGACTGGCAGTAGTCACTGAGGCAAGGTGGGAATAGGGGGGGTTGGATTCTCCTGGGAGGGGAGACCCAGAATGTGGGGACACTGCTGTAGGGCAGCACCCCAAGGTAAGGGGCACTGTGGTCTGGGAGCAACACAGGGCCTGAACTGGTGGAGAGGCAGGGGAGAAACTGGCCAGAGAAGCTCACTCCCAAGCTAGATGAGCTAATTCCTGGACTAACCAGCAGGAGGTGCTGTGCTGGTGAGTGCCCCACCCTACTACCGGCCAGTCCTGATATTCATGGCTTTTTCTTATATAGGTGCCTATCACCTTCCACTCCCTGTCCATATTTTTCACATTTGCTATCTGGTCACCCTATTCAAACTCAACATGAAACGTAAGGGCAGCAACTTAAAAAAACTAAAAATACAGTACATAAAAGGTTTCCATGAATCTGATAACCAAACTGCTGGATTTGCACCGCCATGCTAAATGGTAGCATCTTATTGGAATCTGAGTTGCTAACGTCACACAGTAGTTTAAGAAACAAACACCAAAGCAACTTTACAGTAGTGTGTTTTTTTTCCCCCCTCATTAAAGATTAAGGGACCAGGGCATAGGTGGTTTGGTCTAGCAGTCAGAGCTGGCATCCACCAGTCAAGGACAGTCACAAGGCAGTAGTCAGTGAGCAAGGAATCAGTAAGCAAGAGTCAGGTCAGGGTCAGAGAATGGAGATCAAAAGTTGTTACCAAGCTAGAACCAGGAGGCCAGAGATCAGGAAGCAAGTGCAGTCTGGAATCATAATAGACCAAAAATCTGTGTGGTTTCCCAGACCAGTTCCTGGGGTATCTTCCAGGGTTAGATAGTTTGCTGGGCCCAGGATGCTGTCACTCTAGACTCTTTGGACCATATATCCTGCAGTGCCTGATCTCTACAGTGCTCCTTGACTAGAGTTCTACATAGTCCCACATCACCACTGGGGCAGTATCAGGTATCCCTGGCTCTACAGACATGAGTGCTCGACCCATGGATTCTTACAAAAGAATTCACTGTTTAACCGGCACTTGCTGCTCTCCCTCCTTATGTTTTTATGGTCAATGGGACCTAAAAATAAAATCCAGCAGGGATATTTATTATCTGCAAGGCACTAAAGTCCATACTAATTGAACAGTTGCATCTACTTCTATACATAATGTACTTAAAATCATGATTTGGACAAACTGTAAGCATTTCAGTTAAATGGTTACTATCCTAATGCCAGGTGGGTGCTTGGCACCTCATGGGCTCAGGCCTGTAGGTCTCTGCTGGCTAGGTTTCACAAAAAGGGTGATTTAGCATCTCTGTTCTTGCTTCAGGGTAAATCAGGAATATAAAGCATAGTACCAATGTGACACATCATTCAGCTGTGATATCAGCTGGGCAAATGTCTCCCTCTCAGCTTCAGAATCCATTCCTTCATGAGGATCAGGCAAATCCTTTATCTTTGACCACAAGTGATGTTGCACGTGTTTTAATGATTTTGCACTGGCTATAATAAAAGCAGAATTTGGTCTGTAGTCGCTTTCTATCGGGGGGGCATATTATAACATGATTATTTGTATATAGTAATGGGAAGCAGAACAAAATGCTCCAAAGCAAATGGGTTGCTTTAAATAAACTGGACAACTGAACTCTGGTTCCAGTGTCATGTCAAAATGTTTTTTTTTTCCTTTTCACCCTCCACCTTTCCCATTGAACATGTGCTCAGCCATTCCTAGTGAGCACATGCAGGATGTGCACTGGGGAAGGGAAGCATCACTGAGGAGCCTGCCCTTTGCATTTCACTTTTGACGTGACAGTAGTGTATTGGTTCTTGTGCTGGCTACTTCCCTAAGTATCCACATCTCCTTGTGATAGTTTCCCTAAGCATGCCTTCTACTCAGTCTGTAACAATGGGTTGGGTCCATCACATTTCAGGATCAGCCCTGCCACTCTTACTCATGTGGGTAGGCCCAAATTCAAGTAGGTACTTAAACATCTGCCTAACTTCAAGCACAATAATAATTCAATTGACATCATTGGGGCTACTCATCTGCCTAACTCTAAGTATATGCTGAAATATCTTCCTAAAACAGGGCCACTAGAAATACTAATGACTCCAGTAGGGCTAATGGTGTGAGCAACTTACTTACTTGGATGAATAAAGATTGTAGAATCAGGTTTTCAATATGCATTTGCCTGTTAGAGGAAGATTCCATTAACCCAGATCTGCAGGATGAAAGGCAAGCTGCAATGAAGATGGCTTAATTAGTCTGCAACTTTAACTCCTCTGGGAACTATCTGGCCATACCGCAGATGGTACAGATCATCATTCCTTCCTTAATTGTTTGCACATTTGGGGAAAGGGGGAAGGGGAGAGGCTGCCATCAGTGCTCCACCCCTCTGCAGCTAGCCCCATTGCTGGGATCCCACTGCCCTCCTGTTGTGCAAAGGTTAAGGGAGTTGTCTCATTGCTATACCAGATATGAGGAGCCCCAGCCCCATTCCTCTACCACTGCTGCCTTGGGGATCCTGGGATAGCCCTAGCCAGTCTTCACTGGGACCCTCGCTTTTGTGGGGATCCAGGATCCCCAATCTCACATGGTGGGGGATGGCAGCTGCATGTAACCATGGCAGATCCCCCTTTCTTTGCAGCTGCTAGCTAGGTGTGAAATGGGGCTCAGGCTGGTGGGGGAGAGGGTTTATATATCTTCCCTTAGGTGCCCGGGGCCAATGTCTTACTGAGCTTCACTGACCTGGCCACTAGCTCTGGTGATCTCAACCTCCACCCTGCAGGGAGAGGGTACTCCTAAAGGAGTCACTACCATTTTTCTTCTGCCTGTCCAGAAAAAGCCTACCCCTCCCCACACCTTGATGTCATGGGGGTTGCACTGGTTGAGAAGTTTGATAATTATTTTTAGTTCAAAACCCCAGTGGAAAACTCTTTGTTCAAAAGCTTTTCTTCTTTATTGACTCCACTGGGGAAACAGACAGATTAGGGAGCACCTAGTGAAGACTGGTCTTTGGTCAGTCGTAACTCACAGTGCCTAGACACCACGCTGGTGTCCATGACTGGACTCTATGAACATGCAGAATCAGAACAACCAGTACTTAGCAGACAACTGCATAGTCTATTATTAATTATTTATTTTATTTTGGTCAGGACAACTCAGACAGCTGCTTTCTCAGCAGACTCACTAGCAAGTCATTTCTTTGTCTGTCTGAAGTTAAAACAAATCCCAGAGTATCAGATGGATGAATGAATGAACCCTGCTGCTATGCTAAACAATAGGGGAAAAAGTGGAGTTGTTTCATACATTTAAACGTTTCATAGACTATTACTACAACAAACATGAATAATTTAGCTTCAGACTGCTAAAGCCATATCTCAACATAGAATTCTGTATGCAGGGGCTTAGAAGGAATGCAGTGATGAACATTTTGATAAGAAGACTAGGTAGCTTGTTTACATCTATAGCACTGTTGAAAGCAATATACAATAAAGTATGTGAAAGTGGTGATAACAGCTCCAAGTTAAAAGAGCAAACTGTAACCACTCAAAACACTGCTTTTCCCTCTCTTCCCTCCTCCCCTATTGCCCCAAGCCAGCCAGATAATCTCCATTTCCTCTGACTTTAACAAGCCGCTGTGAGGATATCCTGTTGGGATTGGTGCTGGGCCTGGACCAGCTGCCCTGCTCAGACCTTACACAACTGAGGGTTTCCTTGAGTTATACCTCCCAGATGTGTTGTCCCATGAATTCAGACATGCCTTGGAGCTGAATATTGAGATGTCAACATAAGAGAATTTTTCACTTGAAAACTTTGACAAAAACCCCATTGTTAAAATAAAACATCTTGCAGGAAAAACTTCATTTTTCCCCAAGTATTTTGTTGTTTTACTTTTCTTCCTCTTGAATCACTTTGCATAAAGCTTATCACTTTCTGACCAGCTCTCATAGACATCCTGATGCTGATATCAGCATTTTGTGGCTCTGCATGAGGAGAAATGAGGGTAACTTATTGCGGCCTCAATTCAGTAATGCACTTAAGGATGTGCTTAAAGTTAAGTACATGCTTAAAGGCTTTGATTTGGGGTCTCCAACAGTTCTCAAACTTAAAGTTCACATTCAATTTGATTTCAGTCTAGGTTTTCCCTGGTTTTATTATTTTTGAATCAGTTTATCTTTCTAAAAATAATGTGCATAATTTTGTAGTAACTATATAATGGATGCATTATCACTCAACTTGGGCAAAAAAGATTCCCAAACTCAATTTCTGTAATACGTATTTGGAAAACATCCCATGCCAAGGTACTTGGGGTCTAATCCAAAGCCCACTGAAATCAATGGAAAGCCTCTCATTGATTTCCAATGGGGTTTGCAGCAAGGCCATGCTGTGTTGTTCAACACATATGATAACCTGACCTCATAAAAGTCAAACAGGTAAAAAGTAAAGGAGTCTGTTAGCTGAAGTGTTTAGTCAAACCTTTTTAGATTTGTTTCATCCTTCCCTCTCTTCTTCCCTGTTCTCTAAATCATTCTTATATCCCTTTCCAGACTATACTTCTGTCTTCATGGGTCTCCTCAATTGACGTTCCCTCTGACCAACAGACTTCCAGGGCTATCTACCTTTTCATACTCCCTCTGTTATCAAACACTGATGATACTAGTGGGACACACAAGGTCTGTTAGCATAGGTTTGCTGAGGGTCTCAGACTGTGACTGTATTCAGGTGTATTCCAGAGCTTCTCCAAGTACATGATGGGGAGAGGTCCAGACAGCAGGAGATCTGAACATAGCAACAGCCTGTAGACCTGGCAGATGCTCTACTATTCCATCTGGTCTCTTGTTTATGGCCTGATCCAAAGCCCACAGACTTCAACAGCAAGACTCCCATTAATTTCAAAGATCGTAGGGGAAACTGAGGATGGTAAATTAGAGGGCATGGGGGAGAGTCTGGCCATGTGGGCTCCCAGATAGGGAGGTGGGAAACTGCCTGAGAGGTTGCTTGATCCAACTCATTATGAAATGCTTGTGTGTGTTTGGGGAGAGGCATGATCATCAAGTCATTTTTAAAATGAGCAGGTTCACATATTTGTAAACAAAATTGTAACCGTAACCAGATTAGGATATAGGCCTTTATTGTTCTTCTTTCCAAACCACATTTTAAGATTAATTTTAATCACGTCTCTTTTTTTACTCTGATAAACATTAAAATATTCAAACAGTCAAAAAAAATTTAAAAAGCATATCTCCTTTCAATTTATACTCTACCAGAGTGCAGATGTAGGCAAACTAAGCCATGAGTGATCTGATTTCTTTGATGGCCATCCTTATTAAACTGACAGAGGCAATTTAGATTTATCCCTATTTTTTTTCAGTAAGGAGAATGCTAGTAATTTTGGTCGGTCTTGCAAGGCAAATATATTCAGCTGCTGTCCATAATAAGATTAAATCTCTATAGCCTTTGTTTCATAAAAAGGATATGATCAAAGAACCTTTTGACTGGCAAAAAGTTAAGAATAACAGAATTCTTGTTGGATGAACATTAGTGAAACAAGTCTACACGGAAGGCGAAATCTCCATTAAAATATGTGAGAGCAGCATGTTTCCTCCAAGTGCATGTTCATATGTCACTGGAGCTCTCTGACGTATGATCAAAGTGTCTAAAACTATATCATAGAGACCTTTAGTTATATCTCAGTTAACATTTAACTTATTTAACAAAACTTGGGTGAGTGTGAAACTGAAGAATTTCTATAATGTTACTTCTCAACTTGGATCTGAAGATCAAAGCTTTACAAATGCTAATTAACTTGCAGTCATGTCAACCTTTGAGAGTAGTTTGGTATAACTACCTACTATCTGGCCTGAAGTGACATACTATCCTACAGGCATCCAGACTTCTTGCTTTCACTTACATGGCTACAGCCTGTAAACCTGTGGCAGAGTTGGGAGTGGGACCTTTTGATTCTATTCCAAATCCTTGTCTCATGCCTTGCCTGCAAGATTCTTCTTTCTCACTTAGAACATATGACCTCCTTTTGTGTTTATACATCTAATAAGGTTTGCCTGGAGACATGATCAGTTTATCTGCATTCCTCAGGAGTTTTGAACTTTTAAATCGTGGCATCCTTGCTGCTATTTGGTCAATAGGGCTGATCTGAGCCTGTTTTTGTTCCTGGGTGGCTTCATTCCACATTACCTCACTACTCTTCCCTCAAGCCGCATGGGGAAGGAGTAATGAACCTTAGCCCACTACATCCTCTGTACTTTCCTACTGTGTTTCTGTTCATACTCAGACTTTTCAATTTTATAAAGCCATCTTTTAAGATTTCATGTAATTGTATCCTTCTGGGTCAAATGGACTACTTCTGTGCCAAGTGCATCATTAAAGGGAAAAGATTAAAGCATTCACCCTGCTGCTTGCTTTCATGCCTACGAATCCCACTGCAGATGTAAAGGGATTAAGCATTCTAAAACATTAGCCAGACCAATGATTATTAATTCCATAAGTGCTGCTGATTATAGTAGAATTTTCAATTCCAAAGTGCCCAGGAAAACTACTCTTTTTCGTAGGCATAACAATAACCAAATAATACATAACCACCTGGACCTTCTTCAGCATGACCTGATTTTGTTTTAGTACATACTGTGCCCATGCACCCACCTGCATAGCACATCAAACTTTTACCCCTGCTAAATTAAACTTAACTCCTCCTCTTACACTGTACCTCTTAGATCTAAAGCAACACAGTAAACATTTCCTGTTTGATTGAACTAACAACCAGACACCAGCAATGAAGAGCTTAGCAATGATTAGTAGTATTTCTTCTGTCATCATAGGGGCTCCTCTTTTTCCTCAGTAAGAGTTACCGTAGTGGGAGACCGCTGGGCCCTTTTCCACTCATACTGACTCAGTGACACTGCAGCCTGTGTAACACAACAGAATTTGGAGGAATGTCTTTGCTGGTTCTAAGGTCTTTTCTCTCTTCTAGATAACATTCTGTGTGTCTTTCATACTAGCAGTGTGCCTCTTGCTTTGAGACTGTATTAGTCTGTCAGGAGCAGCTGGCTTTCACTCTGAAGTTCAGTATCATATTTCTATAGTAATTTCCTACTAAATGGATTATGCTCTGTTAAAATTATCCAGGCTTACATTTCATACATTCATACTGCCAATGAGAAAAAAGGGTTCACTTAGTGCTGCTCTATGCTGGAGGAACCATGTTATCTCAGCAACATTATTATAAAGCCCCATGGGTCTAGAACCCAGGCCTGTAAAACTACCAGGCAGCTGACAGATCCAAACTGGCACTAGGGTGACCAGATGTCCTGATTTTATAGGGACTGTCCCAATTTTTGGGTCTATTTCTTATATAGGCTTCTATTACCCCCCACCCCCGTCCCAATTTTTCACACTTGCTGTCTGGTCACCCTAACTGGCACCCAATGGCAGCTGTAATCAGCTTGTGCTCCACTTTCCATGACCCACTGTGGGTACAGACCATAGGAAGTTCCACCTCAAGGTTTTGACAGACAGACTGCAGCCTCATGGCTCCCAATTGGCTCCCTGCCCTATATATACCCAATCGGTATTCCAGGAAGTGTCTAGGCAACAGTGATTCTGTAGCTCCTATAGCCAGCCCCTGCTCCTGAATTTTTGGCTTGGTATCAACTTTGCCTCCTACCTGAACCCTGAAATCTGCCTTGGATGGTGACCCTTGGTATCAACCCTGCCCTAGAACCTGACTTTGAACTCCGCTGCTGTTCCCAGACTCAGGTTTGCCCTGCTCTGACCCTTGGTCCTGACTGCCCTTGTTGCTAATAAGCATGAGGATCCCATGTGTCTAGCATACTTTTCCTGACCAGTGTACACAGACTCCCCCCCATCCCCCAACCAAACCACATGCTGACCAGTGCATGTTTATGGAATATATTTGCACTGTATATATTAGAATCATAGAATCATAGAATATCAGGATTGGAAGGGACCTCAGGAGGTCATCTAGTCCAACCCCCTGCTCAAAGCAGGACCAATCCCCAATTAAATCATCCCAGCCAGGGCTTTGTCAAGCCTGACCTTAAAAACTTCTAAGGAAGAAGATTCTACCACCTCCCTAGGTAACGCATTCCATTCACCCTCCTAGTGAAAAAGTTTTTTCTAATATCCAACCTAAACCTCCCCCACTGCAACTTGAGACCATTACTCCTTGTCCTGTCATCTTCTACCACTGAGAATAGTCTAGAACCATCCTCTTTGGAACCACCTCTCAGGTAGTTGAAAGCAGCTATCAAATCCCCCCTCATTCTTCTCTTCTGCAGACTAAACAATCCCAGTTCCCTCAGCCTCTCCTCATAAGTCATGTGTTCCAGACCCCTAATCATTTTTGTTGCCCTTCGCTGGACTCTCTCCAATTTTTCCACATCCTTCTTGTAGTGTGGGGCTCAAAACTGGACTCCGGATGAGGCCTCACCAATGTCGAATAGAGGGGAACGATCACGTCCCTCGATCTGCTGGCTATGCCCCTACTTATACATCCCAAAATGCCATTGGCCTTCTTGGCAACAAGGGCACACTGTTGACTCATATCCAGCTTCTTGTCCACTGTCACCCCTAGGTCCTTTTCCGCAGAACTGCTGCCGAGCCATTCGGTCCCTAGTCTGTAGCGGTGCATTGGATTCTTCCGTCCTAAGTGCAGGACCCTGCACTTATCCTTGTTGAACCTCATCAGATTTCTTTTGGCCCAATCCTCCAATTTGTCTAGGTCCCTCTGTATCCTATCCCTACCTGCCACCGTATCTACCACTCCTCCTAGTTTAGTATCATCCGCAAATTTGCTGAGAGTGCAGTCCACACCATCCTCCAGATCATTTATGAAGATATTGAACAAAACCGGCCCCAGGACCGACCCTTGGGATACTCCACTTGATACCGGCTGCCATCTAGACATGGAGCCATTGATCACTACCCGTTGAGCCCGACAATCTAACCAACTTTCTACCCACCTTATAGTGCATTCATCCAGCCCATACTTCTTTAACTTGTTGACAAGAATACTGTGGGAGACCTTGTCAAAAGCTTTGCTAAAGTCAAGAAACAATACATCCACTGCTTTCCCTTCATCCACAGAACCAGTAATCTCATCATAGAAGGAGATTAGATTAGTCAGGCATGACCTTCCCTTGGTGAATCCATGCTGACTGTTCCTGATCACTTTCCTCTCGTGTAAGTGCTTCAGGATTGATTCCTTGAGGACCTGCTCCATGATTTTTCCAGGGACTGAGGTGAGGCTGACTGGCCTGTAGTTCCCAGGATCCTCCTTCTTCCCTTTTAGTATGCATTAAGCATGTAATAGTAATTAGTATG
Organism: Chelonia mydas; assembly: GCF_015237465.2. NCBI lineage: Eukaryota > Metazoa > Chordata > Testudines > Cheloniidae > Chelonia > Chelonia mydas. Next base: position 40,783,316 of record NC_051246.2, read on the forward strand.
CATTAAGCATGTAATAATGTTCTATATAGCCCACATTGGCCTATGCCTTTGAAAATTCTGGTTACTTGTGCTAAGTATCCCATAATGGCCTGCATTAGCTGAAGTAAGTTTTGGCTAAAGTAGATAGGAAACTGTCAGCATCAGAATGAGTGTTTTTTGCCATAGCAACAGGTAGGGAGTTACTCTCACAGGCCAGTACTAGAATGTCTCAAATTAAAAGGACAACATATATATATATATATGTGACTGTTCTACCCTGGTACAAACCTAGGAGGTGCTTTCGTGGACCAGTACCTGGAATGCTAGTGTCCAAAAGAAAGATAAGCAAACAAACAGAACAGGAGCTGGGACCAGCTGATGGATTAGATTTTAGTGACATGTAAAGAGATGTGTAACTTGTAAAATATCCTTAAATATTCTGTAGTACACCTTCTGTGTAAGGTGAATGTAACAACACTTGCAGGAGACAGATTTTTGGAGACTGGTATCCCATTGAACCACTTTCCTGCACTTTATTATTGGTTTTTAGTAATAAACCTGACTGATCTTGGTTATTTGGTTTCTTGAATATGTCTGATAATGAATCAAAATGTGGTCAAGCAACTGACTGTACAAGTCATCAACACATGCTACAGACTGTTGAGCGATAGATGACTCTTTAGGTTGTATATAACATGATTTTATAATGAGGTTCTCAAATCTGGTCTACAGTAGTCAGAAAAGCCATGCTAGAGTCCTTCTTAAACCCACTGGAAGCTGGCATGGTCCCTGTGATGGGATGTACAAACTCCACAGTGGGCCATAGGCGTTAAAGGACAATGCTGGGCCCAAGTATTCCCACCCCTCAAGACCAGCAGAGCATGCTCCAACTGGAGAAAAAGTTGAAAAGGGAGCAACTCAGCCCAGAAGGAGGAAGGCTGGGGAGGAAGACAGACCTACCTGGAGAGCTGTGGGACAAGAGTGCTGGAGAAGCCACTCTGAGAGGAATAAGACTGTGTGCTGAGCCCAGTTGGGGCTGAAGTTTTCTTTTTCTTTTTATCTTATATTGGACTTGGAGCTGTGGAAGGAAGTGGATGGTACGAAGTGACCCAGGTAGGGTAACTTAGAGGGCACTCTAGGGTGCCAGACACTGACCCTTTTAAGGTCCTGGGTTGGAGGTTGGTGCAGTGGGAGGGCCCAGGTTCCCCTATCAATGACCCCTGCTGCAAGAGGGGCATAAGCTTCATGCCCAGCTTGCCTCCCCTCTGGTAAGAAGAGTGACTGGATGGAAAGACCTTCCAGCTGTGAGGTGGCACTACGTGCTCTACCCACTAGGCCATCTAGCCTGCTGATGACTCTATTACAGTCCTGCTCCCAACAGACACCGTTCTGGTCCTGCTACTATTTCTCTGATCACTACTTTGATAGAAGTCCTACAAGTGGTTGCAGCAGAAACCAAAGTAACTATTACAATGCTTCCAACCCAAATCAAGCATTCAGCAATCAGGAGTCAGGCCCTCTTTAAAAAATTATGAGATTGGATCTAAAATCATCAGATTTTAGAAAATAATAAATTAGGGATTATTTTATTTGCTTTCCTGGTATTTTAAGGTTAAGATTTTCAAACTTTTTCCTGTTACCATGAGGACTAGGAACTCTTTCAATGTGAAAACTAAGATTCCAGGAGCTAGGGCTTTAGGATAAACACCAAATATTGTGCAACTTCTGATGAAATCAGGGTTGACAACACAATTTTGTATATACCTCCCAGGGTACACGTTCACTGAAGAAAAAGGTGTGTTAACTCATGTCAGTTTTCACAAGGTGAAATCCTAGTGGAAACAAGGTGGGTTTGTAATTTTCACATGGGTAGCAGGTTGAGGTAAACATTAGGCCCTTTAGCAGGTTGAGGTAAGGACTATGAGCATGCCTAGGTTTACCTCAACCTGCTAACTCATATGAAAACTACAGACTGCCTTATCTCCACTAGGATTTCACTTAATGTCACCTAACGTAAGAAAAGAAAACACTTTTTTTCCTAGTGAAGAAAAGATCACCCAGACAAAATGAGACTCAGGCCCTAGTGTAATCTGTGGCAATCACACTATGGAAACTGGCAGTGCCAGATTGCTACCAGACAGTGGGAAGTCCCTTTGGCGTGGGAAAATCCACTGTGGAGGCTACTTTCAAGCAAGCTTGCAGGGCCATTACTCATCTCCTGTTACCCAGGCCTGTGACTCTCAGCAATGTGCAGGACACAATGGATGGCTTAGCCGCTATGGGGTTCCAAAACTATGGTGGAGCAATAGACAGCGTGCACATCCCTATTTTGGCTCCAGAGCACCTTGCCGCAAAGTACATCAACAGAAAGGACTATTTTTTTCATGCTTATGCAATTGCTGGTGGATCACTGGGGATGCTTCACTGATATCCACGCTGGCTCATCAGGGAAGGTGCATGATGCTCACATCTTTGAGAACACAGGACAGTTCAGAAAGCTACAGGTGGGGACCTTCTTTCCCAACCGGCAGATTACCATTTAAATGCCAAGAGTCATCTTGGGGGATCCAGCCTACCTTTTACACCCCAGCTTATGAAGCTGTGAACTGGCTACCTCAAGAGCACCAAGGAAAGATTTAGCTCAGTCTGAGCAGGTGCAGAATGAAGTTGAATGTGCTTATGGTAGACTCAGAGGGCGTTGGCATTGTTTGCTCACCAGATTGGATCTCAGTGCAGAAGATACCCCAGAGGTTATAGTGGCCTGTTGTGTCCTGCATAACATTTGTGGCAAGATTTCACCCTTTGCTTCACAGGGGTGGAGGTAGAGCAGCTGTCTGCTGAATTTGAACTGGCAGATACTAGAGCTATCAGACAAGCGCAACAAGGAGCTAAGGGAGGCTTTGAAAGAACACTTTAACAGCTAGCTGCAATAATGTGCTTTGTTGTACTGGGCTGAATCTTGGCACTGCAGCTTGGGGAGCCTGTTATGAATTATGGTGCTTGCTGCACATCTATGCATATATCACTGACAGTGCACCTACTAATGTTGGGGTGCTTGCCATACATTTATGATGACTACACTGTTTGGCTCTGATCCAATAGGTTGTGTGTGTACAAGACCACTACTTTCACTGTCAGTAGGCATTACACACTAAATGTTGGCAAACTAATAGATGAATAATTTTCAAAACAAGTTTTATTCACTTACAGGCACAACTCCAAAAAAGTCTGAAACTTAAAAGTAAATATGTTTTAACTTAATTCTTTAAAAGAAATCTTAAATAAAAGGAAGGAACATTGATGTCCATTATACCTACACATACATCAGCTGTGGCTCTCACGGGTCAGTGTAGGTGAAGCAGTGAATGTTCATGCTTTCCCCTGGTTTGGCATGGTAGGGATAGGTGTGCAGGCCTGGAGGTCATGTGCAATGCTGAGCGGAGGGAGCGTTATGCTGCAGTTTTACACAGATTCCAATGGGAGATGGGCATGGGATTGTTGAATCTGTAGGGCCACAAGAGGCTGCACCATCTGAATTTGCTGACAGAGGAGCTCCATTATGTCCACATTCATATCCCGCTCCTTTTCCTCTGCCTTTCTCCTGTCTGCTCTTTCCCTCTCCATACAAACTGCACTATTGACCTTGCAGGCCCTTTTTCAAGATCTGATGCAGCACTAGCTTGCAGGATCTCACAGAACATGTCCTCCCGTGTCCTTTTATTTTTTTTAACTCATCTGGGTCAGACCCTCCTCTAGTGTGGAGGGCAAATCCCCCAAGGCCAACACAATTATGGATAAAACACAATGGAACTATTGTCAGGATAGTAGGAAAGGAAAGTGAAACTAAAATTTCACCTCCCCTCTTCCGCCTAAAGCAGTGGTGGGCAACCTGCGGCCCATGGGCTGCACACAGCCCGTCAATGTAATCCGCTGGCGGGCCACAAGATAGTTTGTTTACATTGACCGTCCACAGGCACGGCCACCCTCAGCTCCCAGTGACCGCGGTTCGCCGTTCCCGGCCAATGGGAACTGCGGGAAGCAGCAGCCAGTACGTCCCTGAGGCCCGCACTGCTTCCCGCAGCTCCCATTGGCTGGGAACAGCAAACCGCGGTCCCTGGGAGCTGTGGGTGGCTATGCCTGTAGATGGTCAATGTAAGCAAACTGTCTCGCGACCCGCCAGCAGATTACCCTGACGGGCTGCAGGTTGCCCACCACTGCCCTCAAGTGTTTAACAAGACATGCTTATTGACACTTGACTTTTGGAATGCTTGTGCCCAGTGCCAATCACTCACCATGGCTTGAGCTGAATGGCCCACCAGGGATGAGAGAAAGGAGGAGGGAATTGCTCAGTTGCATGAAACTATGAGCAGAGGGCACTGGCATTGAATATTGGCATCATTTTCCACAGGCAGTGGTGATTCTAGCTAATATCTCATTCCTGAGGGTAACATAAGGCACAGAGACTACAGCTGCTGCTGGCATCCCAAAGCTGCCCAAGCCTGAGTGCTGCTAGCCTGTTCATGAAAATGGTGCCTGCCAAAGTTATTGCTGTCTGGTGTGGGAAAGTATTCTTCTGTGGCAAAAGAAACATGGCTGCCATCCCTAGAAACCTTCAGGAGGATTGCAGTGTACCTCCATGGAAGTTTCATTGAGATCTCAGGGGGATTCAAGGGACAACCCTGTGTACAACTCCTCTGCATGCCCCCCTTGCCTAGAGGGGAATCAAAAGTAGATAGCAACTTCACCTCTTTGTTGCACCGCTACTTCTTGTTGTACGAGAAAATTAATTAAAAGTCAATAGTTGTGCCCTGCTTAGTTGGTGGCACCATTGCAGTAATGGGAAATTTATTTACACATTACCCAAGGTTCCTTCTCCTGCATCAGCCTCACCTGTGTTCAACTGCAGGGACTGGCTGGATTGTGGTGGAGTCAGTCCTGGCTCCTGGGACAACTGGATCCCCTGGTTGCCTATACCCCATACTCCTCATCCTTGCTGTTCATGGCAGAGGCCTGTGACTTGGACTCCTCAGAGGTATCCATGATGGCATGTGGAATGGTGTGATATCCACCAAGTATGGCATGCAGCTCTTTGTAAAAGCAGCAGGGCTCTGGTTTGGTACTGGATTGATTGTTGGACTCCCTGGCCTTCTGGGGTACACAGTACCTTAACTTTCATGGGGCACTGCTGCTGTTCCCTGTTGTACCCCTTTTCCTGAATTCCCTGAGCAATCTGCTTGTTGATGTTGATGTTTCTATGGCTGGTTCAGCACAATGCCTGCACAGCCTCTTCTCCCCACAAGCTCAGGAGATCAAATATCTCCCGTCTATTCCAGGCAGGAGCATGACTGGAGTGTGTAACCAGTATTGTTCGCTGGAAAGTTGCGCACAGTAGAGAGCAACTAGCGGTGTGCTCATGAAGCTGGATAACCAGAGAAAGGAATTTCAAAAATTCACATGGTTTGTGTGTGACAGTCTGTACGCTATGCTCACCTCTTTTACAGGACTATGACAAATTTGTAGAAAATTATTTCTTGTAAGGTATCATTTGAAAATTCATAATTTGCTGATCATTATTGCACTGCTAAAATGTGTGTCAACATTGTAAGTAAAGTTAAGATTCGATTGTATGATATTACTAAGACATGTTTGAACTGAGGAGCAGTCACAAACCAATTCCCCCAGAGACAAAAGACTAGCCAATGCCTCAGCCAGGTGTCAACAAGATCAGATGGCTCATCACCTGGTTAAGTGGCCATTCTTTGCCAGGAAAGAGGGTGTGAGTGAAAAATGTCTACATCTTGACAAAGAAACCTCCTGTCCACACAGACTTTGTCTCCTGAACCTCAGCTGGAGATGATTCTTGAGGAAGAGAAAGAACTATAAGAAACAAGAGCAGATGCACCAAAAGATCTCTCCCTTTTTATCTACTCACGGCATCAACAACACCAGAAAGAACAAAGGAAACAGTTTTGGACTGGGGGAGGGATCCTGACTAAAAGAAATTCAGCCAGTAAGTCTGCTGAAACATGTGGTAAGAGAGACTTTGGTTTGAATTCACTTAGCTTGTTAAGTTAGACTTTAGTTGCGTTTTACTTCTGTTTTCTTGTAACCAATTCTGACTTTTATGTCTCATTATTTGGAATCATTTAAAACCTATCCTTCTGTAGTTAAACTTGGGTCTTACTGTTTTATCTAAACCAGTGTGTTTGGATTAAAGTATTTGGAAAACTCCATTTGGGATTACAGGATTTGTGCATATCATGTTCTACTAATAAAATGACAGACTTTATATGAGCTTGAATTGTCTAGGAGAGAGATGGGCAATACAACACTCACATTGCTGGTGGAGGTCTGGGACTGGGAATTTGCTGGTGTTACTCTGCAGTGTAATTCAGGAGTGCTTGGCTATAGTACTCATACAATATAACTGGGAGTAACTTACGTGCTGGAGGCTGTGTGAGAGCAGACCAGAAGTGATAGTTCTTACAGCAAAGCAATGTAAGAGTCCCCCCAATTCAGAGAACTGAGGGGACACAGCTGTTCATCAGTCCAGATTGTGCCTTGGGAAATGTCACAAGCTGGAAGCACCCATGGGACTCCAGGCAGTGGAGTTCACAACTGTGACCAGAGCAATCAGTGTCAGGCATTGTGGGACAGCTGCTGGAGGACTGTTAGATTTGACACAAGTAACTCAATATCTCCACTCATGCTGCATTGACTTCAGTACATTGATCCTGGCTCAGTGCTGCTTAGTGAGCTGGTGTTACTCTGGCATAAGGGGACCCTTACACCAGTGAGAAATGAATTTAAGTGTAGACACATGCACAACTAGGTTGACACAAAATGGCTTAGTCTCCCTGCTCTGCCCCCACCTCTCCTGCAGTGAGGTTGGAAAGCTCTTTTCAATTTCATTACTGAAACTGACAAAGCCTTCTAAGCTGGTGGCTGGGAAGCCAAAAAATTCCCTTTGGGGTCTCCTGAAATGGAATTTTTCTTGAAAACCCGTCCTCTGGAAAAAAAAATGTAGTGGTTTTTACTTTTGTCCCACTTTAGGATGATTATTTTTTTCAAAAATGCAAAATTTTTCATGGGAAGGGATTTCCATGTTCTGATCAGCTCTAATTAGAAGTTTACTTGCTGACAAGGACAGCATCATAAGTGATTCCTAATGCTCCCATACAATAGCTTGCTTAAGTGTCTGCTGCTGTATGAATTTTTTTTTCTCATTAGGAAGAGCTTTAATGTGTTTTTAGAGAACACTGAATCTTTATAGCATGTTTTGTTATTATCAACTTTACTAACACATGGGGGATAGAACCATAACCATTAACCTGATTTAGCCAATTTAAAGCTAAATTGCTCTCAAGTCCCTTCCTGTACAAATGAATGAATCAATCATATTAATGTGTTCACAGCATCCTGAGATTTCAGGCAATTCTCCTGTAACATATGAGTGTTTGCTAATGTTAGTGTTTCTGAATAGCATTATTATCTTTTGTGCCTTAAAAAAGAAAAATGATTTAAACTATTTTTTTCTTCAGGGGGCAGGACTTATCCTTCTACCAACTCCTTGAGATTCCAGAACTTTTTTTTTTAGTAACTTTCACTAAGCCTACATTTCTGGGTGAGTCCTCCTTATTGTAAATCTGGTGATAACACTGCTTTTACCTTTGTGGCTTGTGTACTACTTTTAATGTAGCTTCCTGCAAGATGAGGCAGCCTATTAAGGCTAATGATACTTTACCCTCCTTTTGTAAAGTGCTTTCAGATTCTCTTATCAAAGGTGCTGTAAGTACAGAATATTATTAGTAATAATAGTATTAATAATATTACTAGTAATTATTATTTACAGTAGTTTTGCCAGCTTGTTGCAATCCCTAATGGCAAACTTCTTTTATCTCTGTCTCCTGTGGATAATGTCCTACTTCACCTGATATACTTTCTAATTCTGGAATGTTTTCTTTTCCTCAAATCCTTTGAACATATTTTTAAATGTTGATGCTGCTTTACCAGTTTGTTCTTCCACAGCCCCCACTAGACACTTTATCATTCATTCATTCTTCATTCTGTTTATTGCCATTAGTAGGAATATGTGAGACTTCACCATGGGCATTTAAGCCCCAATCCTGAAAAGGTACTAAACCAGCGGTGGGCAATCTGTGGCCCATGAGACAGTTTGTTTGTTTACATTGACCTCCCGCAGCTCCCAGTGTCCGCGGTTCGCCATTCCTGGCCAATGGGAGCTGCTGGCAGCCGTGCCTGCGGACGGTCAATGTAAACAAACTGTCTCATGGCCCACCAGCAGATTACCCTGATGGGCCGCAGGTTGCCCACCACTGGTTTAGAGTATATACTATGTACCTTCAGAACATGGAAAAACCACCCACAATCCAGTTGTGCTGCTGATGCTCTTTATAGTTTGACATACCGGTAATATTTCTAATTCTGTAACATCACTCTGCTTTGAGAAGCTGTTAGCGCCGAGAGCAGCATGTTGCTTGCTTGCCCTGGCAGGAGAGGAGAGTCCTTTGTGAGGACAGCATGACCGCTTTCAGTTCTGCACATAGCAAAACCTTTTATGACTTATCAGACCAAGAGGGGTGGCACCTTCTCCTCAGGTCGTATGACTCATCTTCATAAAATTACTTTTTGCCCTGGGCCTTCCACTGTCTCAGCTGACCCTGCTTCAGTAAGAGCGGTCACTCAGCTGAAGCTGCAGCAGGTACTGACACGTTCTATCTAAACATGTCAGCATCTACTGGTGTAGAAGTTTGCATGATAGTAGTATTGAATATCTACCACCCCGGGTACATTGTAAAATGTCCTGTCACCACAGAGTTTGTCCACCTGCCCTGTTTCCTGTCTTGGTTCTGTGAGGCTGCCACACACCCTTTTTGAGAGGCTGTGCTATATAGACATGACTGCTTGAGAAAGTAAGAAATAGTTCACTACCTTGGAAAGGAAAGGCCCTGCTTTAAGGAAAGATGGGGTCTCAGCATGTGACTGTGAGTCAGGAGCACTGATTCTTACCTTCCTCCCTGCAGAAACATTGCTGATCACAGGAAGACAAATTACTTAACATCTTAGGTTCAGGTTCCCCATCTGTGGAAGGAGAGTGTTATTTGCTTCTGTGATACTGTGCATAAGAAAGGTGACCATTTATATCACTGGTACACACTTTCCATAAATCTTATACAAAGTATCATGTAAGGTATCAATGGAAAAGTTATGATTTGCTAAGAATGATTTTGTGTTTATGTGCATGTATCATCTTTGTTTTTGAAGTTATGAATAGTGGCTATGTACTTGTATCTTAAACCTGTGTTGTAGTCCTGGATGACACCCTCTATATCAGGGATCTTTGGCATAAAGAACAGGAGTACTTGTGGCACCTTAGAGACTAACAAATTTATTTGAGCATAAGCTTTCGTGAGCTACAGCTCACTTCATCGGATGCATTCAGTGGAAAATACAGTGAGGAGATTTTATATACACAGAGAACATGAAACAATGGGTGTTACCATACACACTGTAACGAAAGTGATCAAGTAAGGTGAGCTATTACCAGCAGAAGAGGAAAACCAGCTTATGCTCAAATAAATTTGTTCATCTCTAAGGTGCCACAAGTACTCTTTTTCTTTTTGCAGATACAGACTAACACGGCTGCTACTCTGAAACCTTTGGCATGCGGCCCATCAGGCTAGGAATGCTAAACTGCAGTTTGAGCAGCTCTATAGGTTCTTATGAAAGCCAGTTTCATTCAATAAAAATGGAATCCTCACCTGTTACTCGCCAACGTAACATGCTGGGGTCAGACTGGGAGGGAAATAGGGTGATACTCTTCTAAGTTCCTCCTGCAAAATAAACTATAACAACATGCCTTGCCAAAATGACACACTGCTTTCTGTGAAGATTTCAAAATAGGATGTATTCTTTAAGATTCACTAGGCTTCTTGAGCTTGGCTCTCTGGAGTTGAATAAGGCCACAGGCTATGCTAGGCTACTTGGGCTTGGCTTCTTGACTGGTGGGGGAAGAGCAATAAGTTGAATCTCCCAAATGCCAAAATGAGATGTCTTCCCAGTTCCTCGCCTTTCTTACATGAAGACTGAAATAGCTCACAATAGTGACATCTAAATAATCACTGGGCACCTGAGAACAACTCAGAAGAGCATCCATATGAGGAGAGATTCAAAAGACTGAGACTGTTCAGCTTGGAAAAGAGATGACTAAGGGTGGGATAGAAGTATATTAATCATGAATGGTGTGGAGATAGTGAATAGGCAAGTATTATTTATCCCTTTACATAACACAAGAAGTAGAGGTCACCCAATGAAATTAATAGGCAGCATCTTTAAAACAAACAAAAGGAAGTATTTCTTCACACAACACACAGTCAATGTGTGGAACTCATTGCCAGGGAATGTGGTAAAGACCAAAAATATAACTGGGTTCAAAAAAGAATTAAACAAGTTTGTGGAGGTCCATCAATTGTATTAGCCAAAATAGAGACACAACCCCATGCCCTGAGTGTCCCTAGCCTCTGACTGCCAGAAGATAGAGCTGGACACTGGGGATGGATCTCTCATTAGTGGCCCTGTTCTGTTCATTCCCTCTGAAGTATCTGGCATCAGCCACTGCCAAAGACAACATACTGGGCTATACGGACCATTGGTCTGACTGAATATGGCCGTTCTTATGAGATAACACCACACTGGGACAAATGGGGAAGTTCACACTCTCAGAGTTATTGTTGCAGACTCTAGACACCTTTGCATTGGTTAAACTGTGTTCACAATTTCGAGGTTTTCTTTGCACCCATATCAGCTACAGACTTAAAAAAAAAGCTGAGATTTTGGAGAACAAGATCGTATGAACTTCAGAAAATTGCTAATATATCATAAAGGTGCATGCTGGCCATTAAGGAGCCCTAAGCATGAGGAGAGAGAGACTCTCTCTCACACACATCACTCCTCTTCCACAACTCACAATCTGGGCCTTTATCTTTACATCAACTCTGTATGTGTGTGTAATTTCCTTTCTTGAAAGTGAAGAGTTACAGAGTAAATAGCTCAAGCTTACTGCAATGAAAGATTTCTTAGAAGAAAGTCAGTGAATTCACTATCAACACTGTAGCTATAAGGATAAAATCCTTGAACTGTATGCGAACTCTCAGGATAAATTTTGTTGCAAAGAGTTGACCATCAGTAAATGTACCTAAGTATCTCCACTCACAGTTGGCAGAACGACCTCACTATAACATAGCATGGTGCTGTCTTGTTGTGGTTTTCATAGCTTTACTCAATGTGATTTGACTTTGAAACACTTGTTAGGGGAAGCATATGCAGGGCACAGGTCTCCATGGAAACTAAAAGATAAAAATGACTCTGGCTATATCTGTTGCCTATTTTCTGATATAAACAATTTTATATTTCCCAAGAGACTGCTACCCAGAGACTGACTGAAGCATTAACCATTTGTAACGATTTTCTGTCCTCTGAAGCAAGGAGACTTACAGTAGGAGAGCAACAATGCCCTTCCTAATTGAGCAGCTCGAATGTGCTATCTGACCTAAGCCTTTCACATTCTGATTAGAAATCAAAACTCCCTGCAAGGCGCTTCACTTTGCCTAATAGGGTGATAAGCTAAAGCTCCTAAGAGTCTGGGAGTTCTCTTCTTCTTGCGCAGCTTCTGTGTTCCATGTAGCTCTATTTCTGCACAGGACTTTTAGGCAAAAGCCTTGCAGAATGGCCCCCTCAATTTTTATAGGCTGCATATGATAAAGTAACCAACTTGAAATGTATCATGTAGGAAGCTGCTGGTCCTGTGGTAGGACAGAAGGTGAAGGAGTTACAAAGGTCTCCTTGTAAAAAGAATGAACCAGAAAGATAAAGGTCTTGATTACTTCATTAGATCTTAGAAATCAGAGACCGTTCTTTCATAGGCTAGATATACCACAAGTCAGTTGACTCTCAGCTGGATGTGTTACTAACTGATGGCAGTGGAGTAGTGTCCATCTGAGGCTTTGTCTACACTGGCACTTTTGTCATTAAAATGTTTGTCCCTCAGGGGTGTGAAAAAACCACACCCCTAAATTACAAACGTTTTAATAATGAAAAGCGCCAGATTGCTTCGTCGGTGGGAGCCGCGCTATTGCCCCTTATTGGAGGTGGTTTTATTTTGTCACCAGGAGAGCCCTCTCCCAGTGATAAAGAGCGGCCACACAGCGTAACTTACAACAGCATGGCTGCAGCGGCATTGCTGCGCCGTTGTAAGGTGTGCAGTGTAGACATAGGCTAAATCAGGGGTTCTCACCCCCCCCCCCCGCAACATGCTAAAAGAACTCCATGGCCCAATTGTGCCCAAGAACTGGTTTTCTGCCTATAAAAGCCAGGGCCAGCGTGAAGGGGTAGCAAGCAGGGCAATTGCCTGGGGCCCTAGTGAAGCTACATTGCTCATGCTTCAGCTGCAATCCCAGGGGTTTCAGTCCCATGCGGTGGGGCTTTGGCTTTCTGCCCTGGGCCCAGCGAGTCTAACACTGGCCCTGCTTGGCAGACCACCTGAAATCTGCTCACGGCCCCCCAGGGGGTCCTGGACCCCTGGTTGACAACCACTGGGCTAAATGACAGCAGAATATACCTGTCTTTGGGAGTTGTTCTACTCTGTTCACTCTGTATCCTTTACAGAATACTTGTCACTTTCAGTATCTAACGCAGAAAAAATAGACACCTCCAATGACCATAACTATCAGTGTCTGAATTATTTGATCCATTGTTATTCCTCTACTTTTTCACACGCTGTAGAAATAGAATACTTGCAGCTCTCCATTTAAATGCAGGACAAAGGCCCCAGATGACAGATATTATAAAAGAACAGAGGAAGGCTGGAATGAAGTGGGATTTGCTGGATTTCAAGGTGGGGAAAGGAATCATTCCTCTCACCCCTAAGCTGTGGAGTGGCAGCAGACCCGCTATGCAGCTGCTCCTACAGCCTTCAAGTTGAGTCTGTTTGTTCTAAGTCTAGGATGGAGCGTCAGTGTTCGTTCTAACTTCGTCAGCTTCTCTCTAAATCGTTTTTTTTTAAGCGTTTAGTCTCTTAGTTAGTTAGTTCTTAGTATAGTTATTTAGGAATTAGGGTAATAAGGGGCTGGTTCCTTATCTTGGAACTCCCCTCCAGGGCAGACAACCATTGCCATACACCACCCCACTCTTCTGACCCTCCTTGGTTGCGGGGATGCCAAGAATCCCTGACGTTTTTAAAGCTTCAATATCTGCCACAAGTTGTTACTGGTCACAGACTGCCATGTCACCTGTCGGTACTGCCAGTGGAGGCATACATCCCTTCCTGGTGTAGTATCTGCGGGTTGTTCCCAAGTAGAACTGAGCAGTCCAGGGAGTTTTGGTTCTAAGTTACTCATGGTGGAAGCCATGAAGGTGGGAACAACTTCTGACTGGGGAGACCCCCTGTATGCCAGCCTAAAGGTAGGAGTGGCCCCTTTTCTTCAGTCCGTGGTGGCTACAAGACCTCCATTTTCCCCACTCTGGCTCCAACAGATTCTGGACAACAGAGCCAGAACAAACAGAGAGGGAAGGGACACATAAGCATTCCTATAAAAGTAATGGGGTTCCACTGGCAGTCCCTCTAAAAAGAGGCATAAATCCCTGTCCCACACAAGGCAATCAGGAGCCCAGTGCACTAAAGCAGGGCCACTGGATACTGGGAAGGACCAGAATGAGACTTTGAAGGGAAAAACCACAGCATCATCTGGCATTGGGACTGCTTCTTTGGCACCGAAACCATTGTGGAGGTTCAGGGTGCTGGATCCCACGATATCAATGACCAGAGTTGTGAAAATGACGAGTGACTCTGGCTTACTACTTGACTCTAGAAAACCTTCTATTGCTTCCAGAACCAGGGTCATTTCTCTTTTCCAGACCTCAATGCGCAGCACCAGGACTTCATCCAGTACCAATATCATTATGGTAACTGTCTCCATCCCCGCCCATAAGAAGGTGTAAAGCCAGATTGTCACTGGTACCATCGACACATAAAGGCAGGTTACCGTTACCTTCCTTGGTACTGAGGGATGCCCTCTCTGGATGTGGGATCAGTATCCTCCAAGTCAAAGAGGCCTATGACAGAAACCCAGTCCCAGATTATGCCCTGAGGGGGACAGCCCTCTGAGGGGATGGAGCACAGACAGAGCATCGAGATTTTCCAGGATTTATTATCACTCCTGTATGAGAGACTATAATCCCTGTACTCATTGGTATCATCTGTGGCTTCTGAGCATAGCCCACTAAGATACTGTGTAAGAGATTTGTGGCCAGTCAACACTATCAATACACAGTTCTTCCCTTTGCACTCTCAACAGCACCAAGTGTGTTTACCAAACTACTGTCAATGGTAGCAACACACTTTCATTGACAAGGGGTGACAGTTTATCCTTACTTATATGACTGGCTCCTGAAGAGATTATCTTACCAGGAAACATGGGAAACAACCACTATGCTTCTACATCTGTTTGAAAGTCTGGGCCTCAAGGTGAACCTGGAGAAGTCCACCCTAGAACCATCACAATCTATAGAAATAAGTGGGGCAAAGTTGGCAGCTGTTACACTCAGCAGTTACTTACCTCTACATCACCAGGCTCATCCGGTGAATCTGTTTGAGCCTCAGAATGTCCATATGATCCTGTCTGGCACTGTTGAGCCGTACAGTCATGAGTACTTACATAACCCTGTTCATGAGGGTTCACTTCAGATCCTACAAGCTTTGTTATGGGCCATCTACACTCTGTAGCAAAGACAGTTTTGACCTGCTTGTTACAGTTCCCCGAAGAATCTCAGCCTCCCTTACTGGTAGGAGGACAGAAGGAAGTGTGGGGGTGGGGGGGAGTGGGAGGGATCAGGGGGGAGGGTACCATTCAACCCCTCACTTCCAACAAAGACTGTGCTCACAGATGTGCCCCTCTTAGATTGCCCACATAGAGGGACAGGTTGCCCAGGGGATTTGGTCCCCTCTCAAGTCTACACTTCACACCAACGTGTTGGAGCTGTCAGCAATCAGATTAGCCTGCAAACATTTCCTTCCTCACATCTGCAGCCAGTCAAACCAGGTATCATTGGACAACATGACAGCAGACAAACAAGGAGTAGCACCCTTTGACTCATAGCTCCGCATGGAAGCAATTGCTCTTTGGAAATGGATCATTCCCATACAGATTAACTTAATCACCATTCACCTGCCAGGGATCCACAACACTCTGGCAGATTCTCTGAGCAGACACTTCACTACAGAACACAAATGGGAGTTGTATGACCTGATTCTGTCTGGGAGGTCTCCCATCCTCCTCTCCTATGTGAACAATAACTACACAGAGTTCTTCTTCAGAGTGGGTCACAGCCAGGCTGTCTGGGTGACACATTTCTCATTTAGTGGCCAGGAGCCCTGTGATATGTATTCTCTGCTCCTCCCCCGCCCACCCCAATTCCCCCTTTTAAACCTCATATCATGAAAAAACTGATAGGACAAGGTACATCTCATCCTTATAGCACTGTGTTGGTATCCGATGCTTCTGCAACTGTCTGCCTGACTTCCTCTCTGCCTTCCCCTAATACTTCAACCTTTAAGTCAGGGCAGATGGACTTGCCACCCCAACCCAGCCACCTCCTTATAAAGACACTGCTTGTGACTGCACATAGGGGCAATCACTTGTAATTACCTTGTAGGTTACCTACCAGGAACTAGAGGTAGAGAAGGAACTAAGATGGTGGTGGTCTGGAAGTCCCATTTATTTTCTCAGTGGGGGTCACAAGGAGAGCATGAGTGCGTACATGGATCCTGGTCCTGGGCGCATGGAGTGCATGTACATTCGGAAGTGCACTACACATAGGGACAACACATCTTTAGCTCCTGTTAATACAAGATGAGCAGTAGCGCTGGAACTGGGGGTGCTAGGAGTGCTGCCGCAACCCCTGGCTTGAAGTAGGAATAACAAACATCAATAGGTGGTTTCTTTCAGCATCCACTGAAGGTGAGTTACTGCTCTGTTTGTTTCTTCACCGCTGGAGGAGGCTGCAAGATTTGCCTTCTAGAGGTGGATGTTTGAGAGGGTTAGAATGAGCAGATCATGTATTTAATATCTGCCACTGTCTGTGCTCCTGCGTTGGTCTAAACTTCAGCCTATTCTGTTTCCCAGTTTCAAGAGTTTTGATTAGGATGCCCCTTTTTTCTGGAAAGCAGAAATGCTGGTGTCACAATTGCAACATAAAGCTGTGGAGTTGAGTTGTATAAGGTCAGGCTTGACAAAGCCCTGGCTGGGATGATTTGATTGGGGATTGGTCCTGCTTTGAGCAGGGGGTTGGACTAGATGACCTCCTGAGGTCCCTTCCAACCCTGATATTCTATGATTCTATGATTCTATGATTTCTATAATATCTAAGGGTATGTCTACACTACGAAATTAGGTTGAATTTATAGAAGTCAATTTTTAGGAAGCGATTTTATACAGTCGATTGTGTGTCCCCCCACTAAACGCATTAAGTCGGCAGAGTGCGCCCACAGTAGCGTGGCTAGCATCGACTTTCGGAGCGTTACACTGTGGGTAGCTATCCCACAGTTCCCACAGTCTCCGCTGCCCATTGGAATTCTGGGTTGAGCTCCCAATGCCTGATGGGGCAAAAATATTGTCACGGGTGGTTTTGGGTACATGTCATCAGTCGCCCCTCCCTCCATGAAAGCAATGGCAGACAATCGTTTTGTGCCTTTTTTCCATGCAGACGCCATACTGCTGTGAGCAGACGGTGCAGTAAGACTGCTAACCATTGTCATCCACTGCTTCCGCTGCAACTCTGCTCTCCTGGTGCCATGAATCCACCTCGCAGGTCCTCTAGTTGTTCTGTATAAATATCTATTCTTGTGGCATCCGTCGTCATCCACCGCTTCCTCTGCAGCTCTGCTCTCCTGCAGACACCATACCATGGCAAGCATGGAGCCCGTTCAGCTCACTGCTGCTGTTGTGAGCATTGTAAACACCTTGCGCATTATCCTGCAGTATGTGCAGAACCTGCAAAAGCTGGCGAGGAGGTGATGACAGCGCGATCACGATAGTGATGAAGACATGGAGACAGACTTCTCTCAAAGCATAGGCCCTGGCAATTTGGACATCATGGTGGTAATGGGGCAGGTTCATGCCGTGGAACGCCGATTCTGGGCCCGGGAAACAAGCACAGACTGGTGGGACCGCATAGTGTTGCAGGTCTGGGATGATTCCCAGTGGCTGCGAAACTTTTGCATGCGTAAGGGCACTTTCATGGAACTTTGTGACTTGCTTTCCCCTGCCCTGAAGCGCAAGAATACCAAGATGAGAGCAGCCCTCACAGTTGAGAAGCAAGTGGCAATAGCCCTGTGGAAGCTTGCAATGCCAGACAGCTACCAGTCAGTCGGGAATCAATTTGGAGTGGGCAAATCTACTGTGGGGGCTGCTGTGATCCAAGTAGCCAATGCAATCTCTCAGCTGCTGCTATCAAGGGTAGTGACTCTGGGAAATGTGCAGGTCATAGTGGATGGCTTTGCTGCAATGGGGTTTCCTAACTGTGGTGGGGCGATAGACGCAACGCATATCCCTATCCTGGGACCGGACCACCTTGGCAGCCAGTACGTAAACCACAAGGGGTACTTTTCAATAGTGCTGCAAGCAGTGGTGGATCACAAGGGACGTTTCACCGACAGCAGCATGGGATGGCTGGGAAAGGTGCATGACATTTGCATCTTCAGGAACTCTGGTCTGTTTGAACAGCTGCAGGAAGGGACTTACGTCCCAGACCAGAAAACTACCGTTGGGGATGTTGAAATGCCAATAGTTATCCTTGGGGACCCAGCCTACCCCTTAATGCCATGTCTAATGAAGCCATACACAGGCACCCTGGACAGTAGTAAGGAGCAGTTCAACTATAGGCTGAGCAAGTGCAGAATGGTGGTAGAATGTGCATTTGGACATTTAAAAGCTCACTGGTGCAGTTTACTGACTCGGTTAGACCTCAGCGAAACCAATATTCCCATTGTTATTGCTGCTTGCTGTGTGCTCCACGGTATCTGTGAGAGTAAGGGGGAGACGTTTATGGTGGGATGGGAGGTTGAGGCAAATCGCCTGGCAGCCAATTACTCACAACCAGACACCAGGGTGATTAGAAGAGCATGGCTGGGTGCCCTGTGCATCAGAGAAGCTTTGAAAACGAGTTTCATGACTGGCCAGGCTACGGTATGACAGTTCTGTTTGTTTCTACTTGATGAAAACCCACCCCCTTGGTTGACTCTACTTCCCTGTAAGCCAACTGACCTCCCAACTTCGATCACCACTTTCAGAGGCAATAAAGTCATTATTGTTTCAAAATCATGCATTCTTTATTAATTCATCACACAAATAGGGGGAAAACTCACAAGGTAGCCCGGGATGGGTGGGTGAGGAGGGAAGCACCGGGTGGGGTGGTGGATGAGGGAAGCACAAGGCCACACTACAGTTCAAAACTTATTGAATGCCAGCTTTCTGTTGCTTGGGCAATCCTCTGGGGTGGAGTGGCTGGGTGCCTGTAGCCTCTCCCCGCGTTCTTGGGCATCTAGGTGAGGAGGATATGGAACTTGGGGAGGAGGGCAGGCAGTTATACAGGAGCTCCAGTGGTGGTCTGTCCTCCTGCTGCCTTTCCTGCAGCTCCACCAGACGCCTGAGCATGTCAGTTTGCTCCCCCATTAGCCTCAGCATTGCATGCTGCCTCCTCTCAGCATGCTCCTCCCTCCTCTCATCGCGTTCATTTAATGCTTTCCTGGACTCTGCCATTGTTTGCCTTCATGCATTCTGCTGAGCTCTTTCAGTGTGGGAGGACTGCATGAGCTCTGAGAACATGTCATTGCGAGTGCATTTTTTTCACCTTCTAATCTGTGCTAGCCTCTGGGACGGAGATGTTAGGGGGAGCGTAGAAACATTTGCAGCTGCGGGAGGAAAAACAAGGGAGAGTAGTATTTAAAAAGATACATTTTAGAGAACAAAGGGAAGACTATT
This sequence comes from Chelonia mydas, assembly GCF_015237465.2. Classification (NCBI taxonomy): domain Eukaryota; kingdom Metazoa; phylum Chordata; order Testudines; family Cheloniidae; genus Chelonia; species Chelonia mydas. The sequence goes on from NC_051246.2 coordinate 40,802,350, forward strand.
TCACACTGAATCAAGTGATTCCCATTACATAGCACATGTGCTTTTGGTACAAGGTCGCATTTTGCTTCTTATATTGCATGCCTGCCAGTTTGGTATGAGACATCACACACGCTCGGCTGGGCAACAGAATTCGGCTTGCAGGCAGCCATGGTAAGGCAAAGGGTTTCGGCTTCTTCAGCCTTCATAACATGGGAACGGTTTCAAACAGCAGTGCCCTCCTTTACCGTACCAAGCAAAGCCTGTTGGGTTGGCCATTTAAAAGGAGGGGCTGCAGTTTTAGGGTGAATGTGCAGCACAATCCAACCCCTCCCCCCACCCAGTTCTCTGGGATGATTGCTTCACACACCTCCACCACTGCGTGGCTAGTATCAGGGAAGATCCCTGTCAGCCAAACGCGAACAGCTCAGCATGAACGGGCCTCCCCCCACCGCGTGGCTAACAGCGGGGATGATTTCTTTTCAGCCAGAGGCAAACAGCCTAGCAGGAACGGCCACCTCTGAATGTCCCCTTAAACAAATTTCCTGTATTTCAACCAGGTGACAATGAATGATATCACTCTCCTGAGGCTAACACAGAGAGATAAAGAACCAATGTTGCTTGAATGCCACCAAAGCCCAGGCCCATTCACTGCAATGCTTTGTTCTGCAATGATTTCAGGCTACTTGCTACTGGCTTGGCATGGTAAAGTGTCCTACCATGGAGGATGAAATAAGGCAGCCCTCCCCAGAAACCTTCTGCAAAGGCTTTTAGAGTACCTCCAGGAGAGCTTCATGGAAATGTCCCTGGAGGATTTCTGCTCCATCCCCAGACATGTTAACAGACCTTTCCAGTAGCTGTACTGGCCACGAATGCATCCCAAGTCTTCAAGGCAAATTAATCATTAAACACACTTGCTTTTAAACCCTGTATTATATTTACAAAGGTACACTCACCAGAGGTGCCTTCTCCGGCTTCATGATCTTGGAGCCTGCCTTGGGAGGTTGGGAGGGTATTGGCTCCAGGGTGGTGAACAGTTCCTGGCTGCCAGGGAGAAGGGATTCTCTGCTTGTGTACTGTGCTCTATCCTCAACCTCCTCCTCCTCCTCATCTTCCTCATCAACAAAATCCTCATCCCTGTTACGTGAGACTCCCCCCTTGCAGGTGTCCACAGACAGTGGTGGGGTAATGGTAGGGGTCCCCCCCCGCAGAGTTGCATACAGCTCATCATAGAAGTGGCATGTATGGGGCTCTGACCTGGAGCGACCGTTTGCATCCTTTGTTTTTTGGTAGGCTTGCCTCAGCTCCTTAACTTTCACGCGGCACTGCTGTGTGTCCCTGTTGTAGCCTCTGTCCATCATGCCCTTTGAGATTTTGGCAAATATATTGGCATTTCGTCTTTTGGAATGGAGTTCTGCCTGCACGGATTCTTCTCAGCTATCAGATCCTGTACCTCCCATTCTGTCCATGCTGGAGCTCTTTTGTGATTCTGGGACTCCATGGTCACCTGCGCTGATCAGCTCGCCACGCTGGCTAAACAGGAAATGAAATTCAAAAGTTCCCGGGGCTTTTCCTGTTTACCTGTCCAGTGCATCTGAGTTGAAGGTGCTGTCCAGAGGAGTCACAATGGAGCACTCCTGGAGGCCAATACCATCAAATTGTGTCCACACTAACCCAAATTCGACCCAGCGAGGTCGATTTTAGCACTAAACTCCTCGCCAGGGAGGAGTACAGAAATCGATTTTAAGAGTCCTTTAAGTAGACAAAACAGGCTTGGTCTTGTGGACGGGTGCAGGGTTAAATCGACCTAACACTGCTAAATTTGACCTAGACTTGTAGTGTAGACCAGGGCTCAGATGCTCCACACTCCTTCTTTGGAACTGATACGCTTATAACCAGGTGCAGAGGTGTGAATAGGTGACTGAACTATCCCCCACCCTACCTACCACCTTCCAGAGAGAATTTTATTTGGTGGTTTATTTGAAACAACTAAACACACTTTTGGATGAAAAGAGCCAGAGTTTATTTCCCAAGAATGCTCCCTGCTCTGTTAGAATCCTGATTTCTCTATTAACTCTTAATTTTCCTTAGTATAATTTTATGAATAGATCAGCAATGACAGATTTGTACCACAGCAGCATTTAATCAGTGCAGGGAATCTAAACAAAGACTAAGTTATGCATGTTAGTGTAGGTTGGCACCTAGAGTTAAAATGTTACTACTTCTAAGATTGCTGTAAATTTCCTGATTGACAGTCTGCATAAGGTATAAATTTGGGTAGTACTTCATGCCAAAAAATGGTGTAAAGCTAATTAACTTTGAAATGTTTGTTTTTTCTCTTTTTTCTGAAAAGTCAGATGAGCTTTGAGTACGTGTGTTTGAATCAAAACCTGCCATTTCATCTCATATAATACCATGGATATTCAAGAGTTTTATAGTGGATACTGATTCTAAAGGCATAGACAACTTGCATTTACTTTAAACTTTATTATTATAAAATGTAATCCATTCCCCACATATACAACTCCAGATTACTGTAAAGGACATGCTGTACAAACTGGTATGAGATCTGATAGACACTGAGGTTAAAGTGCAATTTTACTGTGCAAAGTGACTACATAAAAAAAGGGATCATAGGGTTCCAAGCTTGTTTCTTAAAGACTCCATATCAGTTCACAAGTGTAAAGATGTTCTAAGAGCCAGCCCTGAAAATTCAATCTGGGCTATGATACTCAGGCTGAGTTATTTCCTTTATTAGTGTAACTAATTGGAACATTGAAATGTAAGTGATTTTTGTTTATCCACAAGCAGGTACAGAATACAGCTCATTCCTTTCTAACTGAGTTGTCTCTACACGGGTAAAAAGTAGTAACAACTCATTTTTTGTCACTAAATAAACAATTATAACTCCACATGCACACAGGGAGTAGATTAGTTGCATGATTAGATCATGTCATTTTTACAGTCACGCTTCAGACTAGAACTGCATTTCCACGCAAGATTCTGCTGCTGTTCATGCATCTTGGGATTGATCCTTCTTCAGTCCTTTTGGCCATATTCTGCTTGTCTTACTCATGTGAACAGTCAATTTCTGGCCTAACTTCTGCAAGTAAGATTTGGTCTTCTATCCTTAATCAGGAAAAAATACCACTGAAATCAACTGGAATTCTATCTGGTTACAGACTGCAGTGTTGGACCGATAGTGAGTTCACATTCCACTTTTAAGGACAGAAATGCAGTTCATTAGGGTAGCATTGATTAACCACAGTTTTAGCAAGCTCCAAATTTCACTTTGATCTAGTTCTTCTCCAAGAGGTTCAGTGCATGACTAGGGGCCCTGCATACTCAAATACAACTTTAGTTTCAGTAAACTTCTACTTTATCTTAACTGTTAATATAAAACAAACTGAAATTCACTATTAAATCTCACTACTCTTGGTGGCTAGTTTTCATAGGCCCTGAATTATATTGTTTGCCTTGCACTGACGTATTTTTTGAGACGGCTGAGTGAGTACTGATCCTCTTTAGACCATCCTGAAAAAGTGTCTGCTGCGGTTATCATTCAGTGACATTTTAAATGAGTACAATGAGTCATAAATACAGATGACTTGCATGATGCAGGGTGAAGGAGGATTTACAGAAGCTGCCAGGGGACTGTCAAAAGAGGCACTGTCCTCTTCCCCACCCCCAGCATATGGGGAAAAATAGCTTGGTGGCAATGATGTATATGTAGATAGATATATCGTAGCCCAGAAGGGCAACAGCATGCAACATCAACAGGAGCAGTGAATTGGAAGGTGGGAAGAGCCAATACATCTGTTACTCAGGACTTCCACTGTGCTTTATGCATTCTTCCACCTTACACACCAGTTTCCAACCAAAGGTTTATGCTCACAATATCCCTGTAAAGTAGAGAAGTATCATCCCACTTCTCAGATGGGCAGCTGACACCTCTGGAGACCGGGGTGGGAAATTCAAAAGTGATTCTTAATTAGGCCAATGACTCCAATGTGAGCAGAGTTAGTCCAACACTGAGTACTTTTGACATCCTACCCGTAACTGATTTGCTCAAGGTCACATAGGCCAGAAATTGAACCCATGTCACAGTCTAATACTCTAAACACAAGTCCAAATTTCCTTGTTTGCATAACTACCCATCTCCTGCAGTGTCTTAAGCTGGAGGGCATCATATGCCCCACTCCATCTCAGGGCCCTAGCACACAAGCCTAATATACAGAATTTGCAACAGAGAAATTCAAAACCAAAGACAAGGTTGTAGAAGCTGTGCTGAACTGGGACTATGTCTGTACAACTTATGAATTCTGGTTGATATTGTGCAGCTGTATTATGAAACACTGCTGCATCATGAGTGTCTGTGTATGTGGATCCACCATTGCTGACCATTCCTATAGCAGGTACACACCAGCCAAATACAATGTGGGGAGGGGTGCTAAGGACTCAACCATCCTATTGAGGTGCAAACATCTGAACAGTGAAAGAGGTGCATGCTTAGAAAACCAGTTTAGCTGACTCCTCTGAAGGGAGAGGGAATGAAGAATCAATGGAAAGTTACCCAAAAGATAGAACAAAGGAAGCCAGAAGGGTTTTAAAAGCAAGCCAAATGGGAAGAGACAGCATGGGGCAGGAGAGAGCAAGGTCACAAGGTGTGTAAGGGGCTCCTGAGGGAGAGACCATCCACTATATAAGAGGCTGGGGACACTCTGCCTGTCTGGCTTCCTGGACACTGATGGAAACCTAGGTACTCCCAAGGGAAGGGCGAGATAGGAAAGGGACTGTGTAATATTTCATTGTTTGTATCATCTGTACAGTCCTGTGCTTTACATGATTAAATATAAAAGAACATAAAGGTGTTGGACTTTTTGCTCTGTGTGTGTATGTAACTGCTTCACAACTGCTGCATGCCTTTGAGACAGTTAAACTGTAAACCAGAAGTTTAACACCTTTTGGAAAGCATTCTGGGACTGGGTGTGTGTAGGTACTGCGGAGTCTTCAACGGTCAGTGCTGCACCCTGAGGGGACTAGGCAGCTGGTCAGTGGGTTCCAGCTCTCAGATGGAGGTGCCATATGGAAAGTCTGTGACCTAAGAGTGCTAGGGACCCCAGACTGGGGCAGTGGCTGGACTCTGTTCAGACCCAGGGGATCTAGAGCACAGAGGCTTGGATTCCCTGCACAGTAGTCCTATTGGGTGGCCAGTGGGATTTGTGACAGAACCTATTTCAATATTGAAGAAAACTGATAAATATAAATGTTCCCATCTAAGTAGCATCATACTGTTACTGAGATTTTCCTAAGGTGACATTAAATCAGCAAAATAGGTTTAAGAACTTTTGAAATCATAGAATTGCTCCTTAGCTGTAATAAAACAAAATTAAAACACAAGTTTCAATATCTTTCTTGTCAGGTTTATGGATTTTTAAGTGTCACTAGCCATTGTTCCATCTGTAACATAGGGTCTCTGAACACCATTTAATCAAAGATCAATACTGTTTAAATATCAGGAGTATAATATGAAAAAGACTGTTAATGAAGAAACATTTCACTGCTCTAGTTTAGCTTGCCTTGCAGTAAAAACTGAATTGTTTCTGTCACTAGCAGGAAGACTAAAGATTTCTCATCTGAATCAAACCATATGCTTTTATAACAGTACTGTAGCTGTTTTTGAACAAAATGTGAGTGTGCACTGGGGCTCAACTTTTCCTAGGCAGCAGAAACCAATTTATACCACTTCCCATTAGGAAAAACTCCCAAGCATCATCATCATCATTATTATTAATATTTTTAGGTCTTTGAACCAATGCAGCATGGAATTTGCAGTGTTCAGGGGGGTTGATGCAATATGACTCACTTCTATGAGCATAATTGATGTAGATACTTTGGAGATCTAAGGAAACAGTCACTTCCCCCATCCTTAAGCAGTGAAACTTTCTGCAAGCATGTCAAATTACATCTATACTCAATCATGCTGGCTTTTAACAGAAATAAATGTATTGATATTCTCTGGAAAAAACAAACATCAAGTAACTTTATTTCTTTCAATGGTTGTTCCTATTTTGTTCTGTTACCACATGTTTTTTATCGTTCTCTATTTTGTATTTGTTTCATATGGCCGCACCCATTTCTCTTATGCTGGACATCCAGTTTTATCCAGAAGAGCTGGCAGTTATATTTAGAAGTGAGAGCATTGATCTGGGGGTTGGGATTCAGGACTTCTGGAGTCTCTATGAATTTGTCATGCACTTGATTCCTATTGGAGAGGCAAGTTAATCACCTAGTGCCTCATTTCCCCACCTGTAAAATGAGAACAGTAATACCTACCTCTCTGCAAACCCAAATGAACTCCATGGGAGTCTTTCCATGGACTTCAGTGATGTCTGGATCAGGCATTGAGACTTAATTAGTGTTTACAACACAAAGGTCTTTGGGTGAGAAGAGTACTAACTGCAAACTATTTACATGACAATTTTCCTACATGCACCCCCACACACACATTCCCCCCAAAAAGACAGGGAGGGAACTCTGAAGAATCCTTCTTAGAAATGGTAGAATTAGGATGTTTAGCAGATTAAAAGAAGGAGCAATTATCCTTGTGTACACTTTTTCAATCCCTCTGAGGGTGTGTGGGTGCAAGGATGCAAAATTTGGCCCACAGGCTTTTGCAAACAAACCTATTTGTTATGTATATATTAGGAAGGCACCCAAACAAAAAGCCTGAAGGTGAATACCCTGTATTTGTGTGAGAGAATCTGGATCTAAATTTCAAATATTGCAACTGTCTTTTACACTCCCTTATGGAAAAGTCCTGTTGAATGCAATAGAAAATAATTACCAATCCATATGTCTTGAAACATAACAGAGAATATGATTGGGAATTATTCCGTGCTATAGAATTCTACAGGGCGATGTAAAAATCCCTCTTGGAAGAATTTCCTTTTCCACTACATTCTATACACGTCAGTCAGTTCTATAAAATCTGTGTTTTCACCTGGGCTTTTCTATAAGGGATGGGCATAGGTTGTTCAAAATCTGCATCCAGGACTGAATTTTTGGCTTAGCCTCTTTTTACTTATACTGAAGAGATTTGGCTCAGATCCTCATTTAGGCTAGTGTTTGGGTTCAGATTTTGAAGGTGCTGAACTCTTGTGAGTTGTTCGTTC